>NC_134573.1:131804352-132404352 GCF_050947875.1 Dermacentor variabilis | reverse complement strand
GACAGATTGACTGCGCGTCTGATTCTGCGACTCTACCGTGTCTTTGTGCTTCAGTGCGCGCCCGATCCGACGGGTAAAGGAACGCTTTACGGGTCACAAGTGAAGGCGTATGATTGGATTTCAGCGAGAAAAAAAATGAGAGGATGAAGCATCGAAGCGGTCTTTGCAGACGGTGATCATCGCAGGTGCGGGGCTCAGAGAGAGGCAGAGAAAGAGGGACGACAAATGTATAGACATAACCCTGACGCATTTTATGTGCGGGCACTGAGTCATATTGCACAACCCGAGTTCGCAAGTGTCCGATTCGAGGCGATTCCAGCGAGATCAGAATGACATGGACAGACACTCACGCACGCGCACAGATAGATAGATAGATAGATAGATAGATAGATAGATAGATAGATAGATAGATAGATAGATAGATAGATAGATAGATAGATAGATAGATAGATAGATAGATAGATAGATAGATAGATAGATAGATAGATAGATAGATAGATAGATAGATAGATAGATAGATAGATAGATAGATAGATAGATAGATAGATAGATAGATAGATAGATAGATAGATAGATAGATAGATAGATAGATAGATAGATAGATAGATAGATAGATAGATAGATAGATAGATAGATAAGCACTTCTATCTGTATACATGCGTCAAGCTGCGAGTCAGTCAACCACAATGTCTCGAGCTGGGCTACGCGCCCGCTTCTTTTTATTTCCTTCCCCTCATTCTCTTTCTTACCGTAATTTCCTCTTCGTACTCGTGTAACACTTCTCGCCGTCCGCAGAGTCGCAGGCAAGCGCGCACGCGTGCATGATTTCGAAGCCGCCAAGCAGGCACGCACGTCTTTTCTCTATAACCCGCGCGCCCGCGTGCGTCCACCCATAAACGCGAAAGGCTAAGCGGAGCCGCGTCGTACTGCGGCGCGCGTATGGTCGATGGCTTTTTCTTTGGAGGAAAAAAAAAAAGCGCGAGGAACGTCATTGCCTCAGAAAGCCCGGCTTCTTGCGTGCTTTTCTTGAGCGCTCGCTGGCTGGAGCCGCGCGCGGCGTTCCAAAAAAAAATTACACGGAAGCAGCGTTGAAGCGTGCTTTCGGCGCTTCTCTCTTTTATTTCTTTTTCTTATTTTTTTTTCCTCTCACGAGCGTGTCCTACGGGTTCTGCTGACTGAGTGACCGCCGAGCTATACATATAGCCGGCTGCAGCTGGACTCACACGTGTGAGCGAGCAGCGTCGAGCATTCTCCTGCACGACGCCGCCCGGACAGCTTTCAACGGTATCGTGCAAACGCAGATGACCATTGTCCACGCGCTGGAACTATACGTGCACATGTGCGTGTGACGAGCGTGCGGGCTCGTACGTGTGTGTCTATGCGCGTGTTTGTGCATGGGTGCGTGTATGTGCGCATGTGCGTGCGTGCGTGGGAGTGACCGCTATATATAGGCGGACGCGTGTGGTTTATGATTGACGGCCCAAAGACCTCATCCATTCCCAATCCGCCCAGCTTCCTCGTCTTCTAGACCGGGACCTGAAAAAAGCGAGGGCCGAAGTTGACCTTTCGTGGACCTTCGGCTTCGTTTTTTCTGGCTTCGCTCAGTTCTCCGCGTGGGTTTTCTGGGTGTTATATGAGTGCCGAATGCAGGCGGACTCTATCGCAAGCCGAAGAAAAAGTCGTTGCAGAATGCCCACGGCCCGGTTTGAAGCTCGTTTGTAGGCCGCGTATGCTCTTTGACCCCCATTTCTTCCTTTGCTTTCCTTTGCGGCCACATGGTATACGGTGCACTTTCTCCAACGCGAACAAGAAGTGTACGAGACGTTCGCGACGGTGTTTAACGGCGGCCTCTCTGTGATGTCTGCGGGCTTGTAAGAGGAAGTCCCGTAACCAACCGACCAGCTGACCGCGTTGACGTGAGGAAAGCTGCTCGTCTCCGAACGAACCTTCTCTTTGAAAGGCGAAATTGTTCATCGTCCTATGCGGACGATGAACCGCACGCGATCGGGTCTGTTATTGACGCGTGCTCTTTTCCTGACCCGTACCCATTTCCCAATATTCTATAAACGTTTTTTTTATTAATTTGCTTGGAGCACTTTAGTCTCCTGCGCAGAAACGAGTCTAGATGCAGAAGATTTTAGTTTAGACAAAAAAAAAAAAAAGAAACAACAAGAAATTGAGGAGAGCGTTGCGCTGTTTTGCCATCGCATGCCACGTGAAAAAACGTTTATCTTTGTTTGTTTGCTTGTTTTTTTAAGTCCACATCGTGCACAACTTTCTGACTACGAATAGCTAGCTCCGTTTATTGTCTTAGTCTTCAGCAGCACGCTGTAGGCGGGCGGCGGTTAGAAACGCCAGGGGTGTAGGGGATTATAGTGTCTGTCTGTGGGTTTCGGTACCTGGACAACCTCACATTTTATTGAAACCTGCCTTTGCGAATACTCGTGAGAAAGAGACGCTGAACACAGCTTCCCTCCCCTCAAAGAGAACCATGGCTACGCTCCTTAGGCAATTATTTATATATGTCGCTTTCGCTTCTCACGTCGCTGGCGCGCACGCGCATCTGTGCAGATACCCGGTCCACGCCAGGAAATGTCGGCACGCAGCCACTGTGTTACGAGTATTGTGTGTCTTCCCTCTCTCTCTCTCTCTCTCTCTCTCTCTCTCTCTCTCTCTCTCTCTCTCTCTCTCTCTCTCTCTCTCTCTCTCTCTCTCTTCTATTTTTTGCATACCACATAAAGACGCTCCTCGGGTGCCTTAGAAATCCAGTTATATCGGGAATCGCATCTCGACGTCCCTGGGTGTTGTTTATACGCGCAGAAGACCAGTGCTTGCTGCACCTCTGCCCGCGCCGAGAGTCTGTAGCTTTATACTTCCTGCCGCGGCGGTTCACCTTGGGATCGCCATCATCAAGAGCACGGCACCGAACTCACCCTTATACGCACTGGCCGAACGAGGCATCCGGCGAACGTTCAGTTCGTCGGTTGCCGCGGTGGCTAACGCCCCGGATGGATTTCCAAATAATTAGACATTCTCCCATTTGTCTTGCGCCATGTGCGTGCAGTATACAAGCTGGCGAGGGAGGGAGGCTTCAAGTGGAAAGGAGGCGGAGAAGGGTCGTGCGATACTAACTGCGTGGACCGCACCGTCGATGTATAGTATATATACTCCGTGCGGTCGTTAATCATGCGCGAGCCATTATACATCCTTTTAGGAGTTTATTTTTCTTTATTACTCGTATTATTCGAGTCTCACCGATAGTAAATACGGACTGGTGGGCGTGCCCCGCACTCGTGTTATGTACTTTGTACGGCGCGCGTATAGGTACACGTCGCCGCTGCGTTCTTGAACGTGATTCCACACCCACTGCGTTGCTCCTCTGCGTTGCGCGCTCTCGCTGTAGTTCGTGCGTTAGTACGCGCCCTCGCCGGTGCGATATCTCGACGTCAAGGACGCTCATATCGCACGCTAGCCGTTTGATCTCGTGCGGCGTGCTTTCGTGTTTCCATTCTATATTGGGTTGTTTTTTTTTTTTTTAGTTTCTGCAACCTTCGACACTCTGTGCATTCTCATCGAAACCTCCATAACATCCCAAGCGCACTCCTTCAGTGCCAAGCACAGGTTCCGGCGTTCTTGGCGCGTACGCTGTACTGCTCCCTGGTGATTAATTTCACTGCACCGAAAAATTTAGGCTCACCTGACGGGTAGATGGTTTGAGTGATGGAGTTTAACGTCCAAGAGAAACGAATGAACCATGGCGCCGGACGCCATGCTGGAGGTCTCTGGATTAACCTTGACCAACTGGGTTTCTTTTAACTTGCACCTAGACAGAGCTCGGCGTACGATAACGGTGGCAGCTGACGACAGATAATGGTGCGGCCAGATCCAAGCGATAGTATCCGTTGAAACGTTGTTCAGCAGTGTTTTAATGATGATCGCACGACAAGGAATGTAAGCGAAAAAAAAAAAACCTTTAGCAAGATAGCAGCTGACTTATCGTTGAAGCAGACCACTGTCCAATAATTTAGTCTCTCATAAACTGCACTATCGCATAAGTCCGCTCAGGGTCATCCATCTTCATCTCACTGTCCTGGCCTGGCGAACGCTTGTGTGCGTGGTTTCAAAGCTACTAAGTGCCTTACTCCCACGAACAGTTTGCATTATCCGCGCCTAGAAAGCAGAGCTTGATAGTTGAAGCAAGTTAAATGTCCAAAGCAACGCGTCGTCTAAGTATACTTTCGAGATTCAAAAGCGTAATGAGGAGTATTAGGCTAGGGCCTCTGCTAGCAGATATAGGTCCACATGCACCGCGGAGCACTTGCTGCTTTCGCCACTCACTCCAATCATTGGTTGTTTTTCATCTGGTCTTTCTTTCTTTCTTTCTTTCTTTCTTTCTTTCTTTCTTTCTTTCTTTCTTTCTTTCTTTCTCTCTTTCTTTCTTTCTCTCTTTCTTTCTTTCTTTCTTGCTCTTTTCCTTCTTTTTCTTCTCTTTGAAGCGCGCAATATTGGTATCGAAGGCTTCCAAATAGCTGCCTAGCTCAACTAGCCATATGGTCGGCATTCGCTGGTGACCTTGGAACCCCCCTCTATATACCTGTCCCATGCGACCGAGGTCGATCGCATGCCATTAGGGCAACGAGCTAGTTTGGCGCCAGATCCTTGGCTAGACGCGATGTGCCAGTGCGCGCGAGTCTGGGCGTTTATTTGTGTTTACTTTAAGCTTCGTCCGCCGTATCCAGATCCCGCTTTCTCTACAGCCCCGAGAGACACGGCCAAAACCGTATCGACGGGGCGATTCCTTTCAGACGTGGTCTAATCGCGGCCAATTTCCTTTTGCCGCCCCATAAATGGGGGCTCCCGCGGCCTTCAGCTTTTACTTGCAGAGTTTCTCGATCGTCAGGCCAAATCCGGATAGTCGGAGTGGCTTGGCGGTTTGGCAGCGTATAAATTGAAGCAGGGCTGACAGCGTCGGTGTGCGCTTTCATTTCCCGCGGAAGCCAGATAATAGCTGCACGGTCGCGCGAGTGCTCTTGGGGCAGATAACGGACCACACAACGACACCTCAATTACGAACAGTCAGCCGTAGTACCCCTCGTTGTATAATATAGATGACAGCACATCGTCTACTGCATACGACCATATCGAAAGACAGCTATACTGTATACCCACCATAGCTTGTCTCCATGCGGTGGATAATTACGTGCAGTCACGACGGGATCAGAGGCCACAGGACGGCTTCTATAGTCACGCAACTTGCCTTTTCCTCGCTTGACATTCTGGCCCTAAAAGAGCCAAAACTGTATAACCGCAGATCACTATATATTCCTGATTGAGGATCATTAGCTGCTACAATATCGCCGCCGAAGACGCCGGATCGACACCCGGGCATCGGTACCGAGATCACGTCGCAGTAAGGTGAAAATAAACCATTTTTATTTTTTTCGTTTCGGAGTCATCGACATTCTCCGTTGACGCTTAAGGAAGGCCGTACGCGGTATGCAGCTCAGAAGTGCTCGTGTAATCGAGCCAGTCCTCCCCTTTCGCGAACCATTGACTACGGTCAGGGGCCGCCCGCACGAAGCCACATTTCCTGGTCCGCTGCGCGCGGCACCCCGCGTCGAGCCGAGAAGCCGATGGTTCCTCAAAGGACGACACATGCGGCTGCTACCGACTCGGAGTCACTTTCACTCGCCGCCGCATCACTGATCGGATGCGTCACGAACGGAACGCGTGCGTGGCTTCCCCATGAGAGACGCGCGCGCATTACACGCTGCGTGCGTTCGCTCGCCAGCGTCAGGCCCGAGGCACGCCTTTCAGGCATGCGATACTCGCCTCTGGCTGGCTCGTGTTACTTGCACGCGTGAAGGAGCTTTCGCGTCACGCCCGCCGCCGCCGCAGAGAGTCTCCGAAACGTTCCCTTTGGGCGTCGTCGTCGTCTCGTCTCTCGGGAGCTGTCGACAGCGCCGGGCTGGAAGCCAGTGCCATCCTATGCGGCGGCGATGCTGTGTCGTTCTGCGGTCTCCGACGCCCACGCATTCTTTCCGCCGCACGCCTTCGAGGTGCTCTCACAGCGAGAGGGCGGACGAGCGTCTCCGCGGAGTCTGAGCGGTGAACGTGAATAGTTGCGCGCAGCGTGTTAATAAAGCGAAGGAGTCATGAAGGACGTCAAGTTTGGCTAGTCGTTCTTGGTGATTACCACAGGGCGCTGTATTACGCATTTAACTTTACCTTATCTAACTTTATCGGGATGTGTTGCGTTTAACGTATATGTTGCAGCGACTTAAAAGGGTCGAGCCACGTATCATCACCATTCATCATAACCATCGGCGGGAAGGACTAGACGACGTAAGCGCCGAGTTGCAACTTATGGGTAGCTGGATATCAGCGTATGAACGGCAGTTCAACGCACTCAACCATTAATAGCAGGACGATGACCTGTCGTCTGCTCATACCTCTCTCTAGTGATCGGATCTTGGCTGTGAGCTCGGCTTGGCTTCGCACCGTGAGACAGTCGAACTGCGTGCAATGCGGAAACTTTATGACAGTTCATTTTTACGTTGCGCTGCGGTTAGAGCTATGGAATTCTTGCACGATGCTGCTATTTTTTTGTCTCATACAAGGCGAGATACCAGGTTTGCTTGTCTGCAAGGTGCATGAGGTAGCATGCATTAAATACTCTCCGTGCCAATCTCCCAATACCCTGCCGTAGGCTCGTGTAAGCACTTATCACAGTCGTAATAGAGTACATATTGTGGCACATCGGAACGAGCAAACAAGTTGGGAACGGATTTAAAGGCCTAATCAGAATTCCGACGTCAAAATGTTTCGTCAACGCTGGAATGTTTCAGTCTGCTGGAAGGCAGATTTCGATCGCATTTTCATATCCGAGAAAAAAAAAACGAGGATGCACCTATTTCGGGCGAAATTTCTCACTGCGCATCACACTTGATTATTTGCTTGCCTAAAGTCAATGTTTACTTGTTAACTGTGCTTTTGTTTTCCCTTCTTCACTCATACTTGGCTCATGGTAATCTTTCCACTTCGTCTATGTTAATTCGAATGATTCCTTGTATTTCAGGACATATAATTTCTCTTTCTCTCTCTCTTCTTGTAATCCGCATCATGTGCAATATCGTTGTGGTCGTTGTTTTCCTCTCAGCGTTGGCAGCGATGCACGCAACTTGTGTATGCAAGGTGCTGTAGAAGCACGAGCGCCTTGTCATGCTTCAGTCATTTCAGCTGCGCCGAAGCATTTTTTTTTGCTTTTTCTTTCGGATTTGCGCATACACGCATGAAGAGGATGAGCGACTCCGTGGTACGCAGACATGGCCGCCCGTGCTGCCAGCTCTGGGCGGGGTCCTCTTCGCTCGTTCCACGAGCATGTCAAGAGAGCTAGGTGTGAAAGTGACGGATAAAGGCGTCACCGGCAGCGTATTCGGCATGCCGAAAGCGCCATGGGTGACGTCGGCGTGAGCTTGGAAGACGGTGCTGTTTTCCACGTCTCCTGGCAGCTATAGCGTGTTCCGTCCTTGGGCGTGCGTGCCACGCTTGGCATCTTCGTCGTTGATGGTGGGATGGCTCGTTTGAGGCCGGACGTCAAAGGGTACGCGAACCGGCAAGAAGTGACGATGAACGGTTTTACTACTTCATCCAGACGTGGGGGCGGTCGCCGCGTGTATACTATAATACCCTGTCGCACGTGAAAGACAGTTGTGCGACCTTTTCCCGAAAGGGGCGCCGTTGTGCATGAGTGCCCGTCCCTCGGGGCTTCTTGTCTGGCGCCGAAAAAGAAGAGCCGCCCAATATTCTCCCTCGTAAGTCTGTACTCCCATTCACACCTTCCTCAGAGTCGGCGTTTTTGTTGGGGCACGTTTGAAGACAGCGCAGAAATTCGTCAAATATATATGTGTGTGTGTGTGTGTGTGTGTTTCTGTAGGCCACTGGAAGCCTTCCGTCAACGCTACACGCAACTCCTGACTCTGCGCACCCGTCGGCCTTGAGCGGTTGCCGAGCAGACAAAAAAGAACGCGGAGCGGACACACTTAACGCGGGCTTGCGCTCTGTCTTCTTCCATGTAGCTACACTACCACATTCGAACGTCCACCGGCCGTCTTTCCTGCGTCGTCGTTTTTCAATCTGCCGCCGCCCGTCTCCTGCTTACGAGATACACCGGTTTTTTTTTACAAACGGCAGGCTCAGTTTCTTCGCGCGAGTGCATGCGCCGCACTCCCAACGCCGAAACTCGCCTCACTACTATAACACCCCCTTCCACACGTCTTCGCGGGAGAGGAACGCGGCCGCGATCGTACAGAAAGCGCGTTGGCGTCGGCGAGGCGAAATGCACGTATGCGCGGCGCGGCCGTGCCGAGCCGGCGCTGCGCTTTCCGCATCGACGATCGCTTCACTGGCATCACCCGCGGTGGCAAAACGTTTCTCCCCCAGCTCGCGCGCGCGCGCTCGTCCAATGACGCACGGATATCTCGAGGGCGGCTGTTCCTGGAAGCGATGACCCTGGCTTTTTCCAGGTCGCCGTGGTGGAGTAAGCTCGCTTGCCGCCGCCGTGATTATGTATTCGCCAGAAGGAGCTGTAGAAGCTGCCTTGCCTGCTCGCGTATGTACGCAGTCTATACGGCAAATTTTATTACGAGTTTGTAGTAGCTTCTTGCGGTCGCGCTTGGTTCGTCCCAGGCGTTTTCTCGGACTGCGTGTATACTGAGTTCCCACCGTAGGCATATCAAAAGGATTCCCCGTGTCCACTACAGCTTCTTTTAGCCTCACTGTCGACACGGTTGCCAGCAGGGAAGATTAATGTGATGTGAGCCTTTTCGCGTTCCCGACGTCTCATACACGGAGAAGCGGCCTGCTTTATATCATTTGCGCGCGCTGCAGTTTCTGGGAAGCAAGTTAGAATACGCTTGCATTAACCTACGCAATAGCAAATAGGCTGTGTACAGTAGGGCTGTGAAGACTCCGGCTGGTCCGTTTTCGGTTGGAAGCAAGAGACAGAACAGAGTCCGGACGATGAGTTTCCCAACAATGGAGAGACGAAGGAGAGGCTACAAATTGAACAGCTGCGCGTATCACTGCAAGGCTGCAAGACGGTGAGAAGAGCGCCGCTCATCATTTGCCACCGAAGGTGAGAGTTACTGTATATGCTAGCAAAGGGACCTTTGGCAGCATATACAGTAACTCTCACCGACGGCGCACAGGAGCGCCATATAACGCTATAGAGCACAGCACTCACGCGTTCACCCGAAGCCTCTGCGAAGTTTGATCATCCACTTGCTTCAGTCAGAATAGGTTTCTTTCTTTCTTTTTTTCTTTCCCAAAACCACTTATGCATTGGGAATTCTCTCGAAATTAATCTTGTTTTGCTTTCAGTCGGCACACATACTAGTAATTACTCGTTAGGCAATAAATTAATTCTAGACATCTGACACCACGCTGTTATTTTCGTTTCTGTTTTTTTTTTTTTTTTTTTTGAGTTGGTAGAGCAACTTTCTCTGTCTGCCCAAATTTGATTCCCTGAGGAGGACGATGTTTCTTTCCTCGGCTTACTCGGTGTTGACTTTTTACGAAGCACTAGGTCTGCTTCCTTCGTAACCTGGGCGACATTTTCTCCTGCGGTTAAGCCAACTTTCCAGGCGTGTGGTCGAAACGTGCGGAAAGTCACCCAAAATAGCACACGCGTGCATGGTGCGGTCCGATTGGCGCTTGGCTCCAGCTGGACAGTCATTTCACGCGTGTCGGAAGCTCCTGGGTCTACTTTTCTTTCTTTTTTTTTTCGGTGTCGTGGTTGCAGCGATTATATGGCGTGTCTGCGCAGTTCTATATCCGCTCCTTATTCCCACCGTCTTCCTTCGTGCACAAAAAAAAAAAGATAATAATAAAGTAGACCTATTTCCGTCTTCAATAACAGCATTGTCGCAGAAACGTTACCGCCCTGGCCCCTTCTCGTTCTCGGTTTTCATGCTTCCCACTTTGTGCTCTGGTCTTGTGGTTTCTCAGCGCTTCCGTTTTGTGCCCGTTGCTTCGTTTCGCGTGTTTCCTCCGACGTAACTTGCAGATGTAGGTCGTCTAGACGATCGGCATAACTGGGCTGAGCAAATGTGCACTTTTCCTCCGGCAGGCCCGGTGGCGGTTTCAATCGGGCTTGCGTGTCGCTATTTTCAGGTCCATAAAGGTCCCCCCGTAATTGGGCCGCGCTTCCTGATTGCTTTCCGCTACTCGGATGTAAAATAGGTTCCCCGTACTATGAGCATAATATTTTGCAATCTAACTATGATGGTTTTTTATCGTCGCTTGCTGCATGACCGCATATGCGTTTTCTCTCTCTCTCTCTGTCCATTCCCCTCCCCACATGTAGGGTAGAAAACTGGACTCAGTGTGCATGGTTAACATCTCTGCCTTTCCTTCATCCCTTCTCTCTCTCTCTCTCTCTCTCTCTCTCTCTATCTCTATCTCTCTCTCTTAAGACATATGCGCTTGTATGAGCGGGCGCCACATTTTTCTGGCTTCACAACATGGAAAAAGCTTCTTTCTTTCTTCCTATGATGCGTACTTTTGTACGCAAACGAAACCTGAACACGAAAATTTTCATCGGAGCAGCGAAAATCGTGAAATGGTGATTGTTCGCAAAAAAAGAATAGGGGGGGGGGGGGAAGAAGAATAAACATCGTGAATGTTTGCATCGGGACAAATAAATAGTATTGTTCTTCGTTTCGATCAGTAGGAAATATGCACTGTTCAGTTTATCATTGCGTCACGAAACGTGCACATCCGCTCTGCTTGTATTTGTATACCACCGGCATACGGTGACGGTGATGCGCGCAGTCGGCGATAAAAGTTAAGGGGACACTAATTCCACGACGAATGTGAATTTGTGCTTCGTTAAGCGCTTCTCATTTTTAATGCATTAGTCGTTTGATCGCAAAGGCTACTGTCCACTTAAAATTTGGATTGGAGGCTGAAATGGCGAGAATTCAGCCTTTTTCGCCGACGGTATGTCCGACCGTACGCGTTGCGTTGTCAGGCCACAACTTTCCAGTACTGGTAGCCAACCGGAACTACCTCTGGTTAACCTCCCTGCGTTTTTATGCAACGTTTTTCTCTATCTCTTGTGCTATCCGAGCTTAGCATGCAAGCTAGGCCAGCGCAACAGATGTTTCCATAAAGGCCCGGCATCGCCCTTACTCTACATGGGAGACTAATGAGATGCAGTCGCGCATTGTCTGCCTCGTCATCCACGTATTCAGGCAAGGAAGCGCCGCTCGCTTTGGGAAACATCACAACTATAGGTTGCATATGCTATTGTTCTGGGTATATTAGGCAATCGGTGGAGGGAAATCATTTTCGTTCAGGCGCATATAATAGACCGCCGATGACTGACCTCCTGCTTGACGCGGTGAGCTCTTTTTTCTTTTTGTATTATGTTGCTGTACGTCGCCGCAATTGTTTGATGTAGTCGTGCGCTTGATGAGATCTTGACATAGGCCAGCGATATGTTAGTAGTCGATACTTGTTTCTTCTTCCCTCTGTGTTTGCCTTTGCAACTGGCGAGCTAAGTAGATATTGTTTCAGTTTATTTGATTATTGATTCAGGAATATGAAAATAAAAAAAAAAGGTTTTCGAATCTACAGCAGGGACCGTAGTGCATATTCTATAGAGAAAAAAAAATTAAGTATAGAGCAGCTTAGGCGAAAAATCCTCGAGAGGTATCGTCAGTACATATTTGACCGAAACAAAAGTCAAGTGTCAAGAGGTGGTCCTTATAGTGATGAACGGTGTTCTTCATAAACGCCCTCGGATGTATACTACTATGGGAAGCCACATGGTAAGCTAAAGCTAGAGTATATCGTCGTTCATCGCCCGTCGAAACACACCGATGTCGCAACGTGACGTGACCAGCATTCCGGCAAACGGCCCTCGGCCGCATTATGGAGAAGCACTGCGGGGAGCTTTTAATTACGAGCAAACACGCCGCGTGCCTCACCTCGCTGCCGTACACAATGTTGCGACAGCGCGAACCTCCTGTTTGCGCGGCGCTTTGAAGAGCGTCGTCCCTACAAACTGCTGTCCCGACGAGGCGAAGCCGAGGACCGGCTTCGTTTGTCTCCACGCTTTCACGGGCAGAACGTTTGCCCGCGGGAACCACACTGTTTGCTGCCGGAGGCGTCGCGCGACGCCGTCTCGACGACGCCGTACGAAAGTCATCACACACGCGTGGAGTCGCGTCTTCATTGTGCCTTCTTCCTCAAGGCCCTTTGGCGCGTCCCTCTCTCTTTCTGTAATAGTAAAAGGAGGAAGGCTAGTCAACGCGTGGCGGTCTTGACGCACGCGCGCGTCTTGGTGGGGGTAGGCGTTCGGAAAACGCGCCCGGGCGAATACACACACACACACACTACCGCCGCGGCGCCGACAACGAACACTGATTGCACAAGATTGTCGTGACACGACCGCATACGGCGAGCGTGCCGGCGGGACTGCATGGTCGCGGGCAGTCTTCTCGGCGTGGCCGAGTCGGCGACACGAATTTGCGCGCGCTAGCAGCGGCGGCCGACGCAAAACGAGGCCGTGCGGAGCTCTCTCTCTCTCTCCTTCTCTCTCTCTCTCTATCTCTCATTCGCTTATGCCTTCTCTCTCTCTCTCTCTCTCTCTCTCTCTCTCTCTCTCTCGTACGCCGGAAGAAAGGACGGCGTGACGACTCGTGCTCGGACACCCGGCCCCGCGTCCTGTATGCTCATATGCGTCTGCCACTTTTTTTGTTTGTTTTTATTTTTTACGCGCAATCGTGAACTTGGCGTCACTGCGAGCGCCGGCAACGTCGGCGGAAAGCCGACGAGACGAGCGAATTAACGACGGCATCCACCGGGATGTCGTGTCCGCGCTCCGTCGTGACCGTCGATTGCTCCAGCCACTCCGGACTCTTGGCATTGCCGCCGAGTGGAGCGCGACCTTTTCGGGGCTGTCAACGCGCCCCGCGTGCGGTCGCTTCGCGTGTCTCGTGGAACTCGCGTGAATTCGTTAATGCATCTCGTGCTGCGGCATCTGGCTGGTCTTCGTGTCCTGCGAGACGTCGACTGCAATGAGCACGATGCAGTTTGCTTCGGAACACGCAGAATTTCGTCTCTCACAGTTCCGTACATTGTGGGAGAGCGATTGGGTTCGTTATTGGCCGGGCCGCCGCTGTGCTGCCGTTGTCCGCTAATGTTAAGATTGTCGAATTCCGCCACATTGTCGCGTTCGCGACCTCGTCAATTCTCACTGGCCCACGGGGCTACTACGGCCCGTCTAATTAGCCCGAAACGCCAGCTAGGCGGAATTTGACAACGTGGCGGAATTTCATAGTGTCGGGAATAAAACTCTGGGTAATGAAACGGATCGTTGCAATTGCGGTCACATGGAGCATATTTTCCAAAGCTCAGTCACATTTTTCATTTCGTCATCGATCATTAAGTGACATGTGGCTCGGACGCGTGTCACGTGACTCGGACACGTACCGCCGAGCTTCCCTCACGGCCGAGATCGACAGCCCGGTACGGCAGGTTTTAAAAAAATGACGAACGGAATATAAAATGGATTGTCACAGAATACGTCCCCAAATGTTCGCTACGAGCGAGACGGTCACTGTTGCTGGGGATCTGGTTTTTACGGATCCCCTGACGGCGTTCGAGACGGTGTCGTGCGACGCGTATAATGTTCGTGTAATATGCTCTGGTTTCGCCGGATCGTTCTGCGCATTCTGATCGGTCGCTTCCTTTATTTTCTTGCAGTTGGAGCGTCTGCTGCAGTATGAGCAGTATCTGTCGCAGCTGGCCTCAGCTACGCCCAAGCACCACCCAGACTACAACGACCTCACCAAGGCGGCGCAGAAGGCAAAAAGCGTGAGTGCTCATTTCTCTTCGCATGTTTTCTCAAACTGATTATTGCCGCTGTTTATTAATTTAAATTCTATGTTTGCCTAGACGACCGTTGCCTAGACTAGGCTGCCTAGATTTTAAATTGCCTAGACGACCGTTCCGATAACACCCAAAAGAGAACAAACAAACAAACAAAATCTAAAAGGCTCCTTTGTATGAAACTGCGACCGAAATGGTTCGCGACAGCAAGCTCACATATATTTTGTACACGGTGCCACTGACGTATGTACTCCTCATCGGTAGTCACTTCCAGCGCGGATTCATCAACTTGCGCTATCGTGGCGCAGATTCAACCAACCAAGCCTGTGTTTGCTTCGACGCGGTATTGTGGCGCCATCTAGGATATTTTTGGAGAATGACGGCTGTTGCCCGAAATATTCCCGTGGACATCGTTGCGTCATTTTCCTTCTTCCCCCTTTCTTCTTTTTTGTTTTTCATGTACTTAAAACATATGACGCACAAGATGATTCAGTCCAACATGATACCACTAAAAACAATAATATGGCTTGCTAGTGCAAGTGAAATTTCACGTGATCGCACATCTCTCAGGTACATATGACACGCCAGGTGTTTCAGATAAGGGCCTTCGCGATTAGTACTAATGTTAAACGGGAAAAGTTTGGGAAGTCTATGGCGACTGAGTGGAGAACCGCAAATATTGCGTCCACCGGCTATGACGTGCTTCCCCGAGCGTGGCTCAAACCGATGACGACCACTTGTGTCCCGGTGCCGTGACAAAGAAAGCGAAAGAATGCAAGAATCAGGAACGAGAACGAAGCGGCAGAACTGCACGAGAAAGACGGAGGAAGTAATAGGCGGCGGGTGCGAATACTTGGCACCCGACTTGCAGCCGGTTTTCGCGCCGCGATAGCGTTTTGTGCCATTTCCATTTTGTATATATATATATATATATATATATTTTTTTTCCCCGCTTATTCACCTTACGTTCCCTCGCATCGTGGCGCAGCAAGAATAGTGGCGGCACTTCGCAGCATCACAGGATGACGGACGCGTGTGCCTGTCATTGAACGGGGGGGGGGGGGAGGGGAGAGGGGAATCTCTTTTTTTTTTTCCAGGCTTGCTTCTGTGATTACCACATTTCGTCGGTACGCCTATAACAACAACAGCGGCCGGGTCTGTACAACAACGCCTCCTCGGCCTCAAAGAAGGGCGAGGAGGAGGGCAACGGTGGAAGAGGCCCTATTCTCAAAACCGCTCATTTACGAATTCCGCGGCTCGAAACCTCCCTGCAGCGCTGTGTTGAGCGCGGATACACGATGCTGTAGCCGTCGGAGCTGTTTCCACGAGCGAATTACGAGTCGACCCGTAATTAGTATGGACAGCCGAGAGACGGATCCCCCTTTCTCCTCTTGGGGGCTCGTACTGCGACCCTGTAATCGCCGCGAAACCCGAGGAGTTAACTGCGCTTTCAAATTGGGCGCGTTGCTTCGAAGCAATTTTTCTAACGTTTAGGCTGCTCTCACTTCAGCACCCTCGAATGACTCTGCCCCACCCGCACCGCTCTTAGAGTATTTAAATGCGCGTACTCTAGCGTCCGCTTCCCTGGGTGATGTGGCATGAAGTGGTGTAGTGTAGCGCGGTGTGTCGCCATAGGATGCGGTACGACGCGGTGTGGTGGTGTGATGTGGTGTGGCGTCGTATGCATGCGTCTAGGCTCTATCTCCATATGGCAGTGTGCGCACGTGTGCGCATGCGTTTACGCATGTGTTTGCACGTGTGCCCCTGTTTTATCAGTTCGCCAGACTTCATCGTCGATTTCCTTGCATTCACTCAAACGCTCAAAGCACCTTGAATTTTGAGTTACGTCCTGCATCGAAAATAAGTATATACATTTAATATATCAGCCCGCAAGGCATAATTTTGATAAATCTTCTTTCGAAAGAAACGAAGCGTTGTAGTTATATTGGTATCGAATATTAATAAATAGAAATAAGGTATTCACAGCGCCTGCACAACGTTTCCATCATCTGAACAGAAAGAAAGAAGATATTACATATATGTAAGAATGATAGGTATATCCGTATGAACATTAAAATCAATAAGCGGTTATGGTTCAGTGGGAAACAACAGAGGGCCAGTGTGAAGCGAGGCTGAGCACGCATAGAGGCAGGGCTCGAATTAAAGAAAATATGTTATTGCCGTAAAATTGTTTGTAAGAGCGAATGCCAGCCGCCAATCATGATGTCAGGCATACTTTCAACGAAGGCGGCCGGCCAACAGCGGAGAGCACTTACGACCGATACGTATTGTGAATTCTTCTCCAGTCTTTTACATTCTTGCGTTGTTTTCTTTTGTTTGACCCGTTTTACTTTGTTTGCGCTTTATCGTTATCTAAAAAAAGAAAGAACAATGCGTGACCCAGCATTGTTCGCAGAAGGCATGAAACTAGTTTTATCCGGGGCCAGAAGGGTTTGGAAGGATGTAACGTTCATTCACAAACTTGAACGGAGTCGCATGATTAAACGCCGTAATCGCAAACGCCAGTACCTTCGTATAGACATTTGCTCGCGCGCGTCGGAAACTAATGATCGCCGCATGCAGGACCCGTTACACGCGTTGCACAGAGTGCTGCTATTACGCTGTCGGGCACCTCCTGTGTATATACGAAGCGACGGCGTGTGCGTACGCGCGTTGTTTTCCATCCGCTCGTTCAGCTCCGCACTTTCCTAGTTCCTGAAAGAGCGCCCTGTTGCTTCGAAACGACGTTTATGGCTCGTTATACTATACAGCTTCTTTCACGCTCCCGTCTCTACACGTAAGAGCGGAACAAATTACCGCTTCTGTAACTTCTTATGAGGCACCCTTAACAATTGACTGCGTGGAAACCCTAAGGGCGCGGCTTAGGATCATAACTGAGAGAGAGAGAGAGAGAGAGAGAGAGAGAGAGAGAGAGAGAGAGAGAGAGAGAGAGAGAGAGAGAGAGAGAGACGAACTTTCCGGACCAGGGCACGTCGGCGTTAGCTGTAGTTCATGCGCGAGCATTTGTTACTCCGTCAATGCTGTAGGTTAATGGC
This sequence comes from Dermacentor variabilis, assembly GCF_050947875.1. NCBI lineage: Eukaryota > Metazoa > Arthropoda > Arachnida > Ixodida > Ixodidae > Dermacentor > Dermacentor variabilis. Next base: position 132,387,397 of record NC_134573.1, on the reverse strand, counting down.
TGCGTACGTTTGTGGGCATTCGTGTGTGCGTGTGGGGAGGGGATTCCCCTGCCTAGATTGCAACAAGTTGGCGGAACGAGCGGTGAAGGGAGGGGAGTGACGAGGCCTACGCTCGGTACATGTGCTCGGCATTAAAGCCACCGGAAGAGCTTTGAAGACACCTCTCTACCTCGCGCGCCTAGCTATACCTTCTTTCACTTTGTTCTTCCGTTAAATTTTTATATGTCGTTTCTCCGGTGGCGCTTCTTTCTCGTTCGCGAAGGCTACAATTTGCCTGTCAGCGCCAATCGTGGCTGCAGTGTGCAAGGTGCGCCTTCTTTCCACATGATCGAACTCGCACCTGGCTTCCGATAGCTCCGGTGTGGACATCAGACTCGTGGCCCAGATGAAGCTGAAAGAGAGAGAACGAGGAGGAGAGAAATGTTGAAGCCTGAGAAGGAAGTGGCGTATTAGTATACCGGTGTTTCTGAGAAGGCGACCCGTATTTGCTTGGTGCGCGAACAAGCGCTGAGGAACTGGGCGGCGTTTCCTAGGATCGCTACAGGAGGCGCATATATATATATTATAAGACGAGATGCTCCTTGCGTGCGCAGAGCTATCGGGTTCAAATTGTGTAAATGTAAGCTGAATGGAATATGCAAGAAAACGAAATCGATATCAGAAAACGTTCTAGGGCCTTTGTAGCGAACGTTCGTTCGTCGTCCCTAATATTATAGCGTGATATTTATTTTTCTCAAGGCAGGTAATGTGTGCGATAACAGCTCTCAATGTCGGCAGATTGCCCTTGGGTATCGGCGATGTTTAAATATGCCGAGAACAGCGCTAAATCTCGCTGTTCACGCGCGCGCACGGACGCACACAAGCAAGCACATATTTCATTCAAGAAAAATGCGATACTTTCTCTTCTCTGCCGCAAGTGTGCGCCGGAACAAAAGACAAAGGAGCCGTAACCTGAAGGTGCGGATTATTTGGCGAAGAAAGTGGCAAGGGGACTCAGGGAGGCCGTCGTTCGCGCACCCAGTGTTGCGGCTGTAGCTATATTGCGCGTAACTGGACCACGAGCACCGCCCTCTAGTACGCATTCAACGCCTCGGGCTCATTGCGTAAACGCGCGACCGGGCCGCTTCAGCAATTTACTTTCGGGCTTTCCCGTGGCTTCCATTGTCTCGGGGCGCTCATTTTACGTGTGCACGCGGCCATGTGGAAGCAAGTCCGACCAGTCAGTGTCGTTGAGGAGTCGGCATAGGATTGACGAAAGCAATCTCTTCTTGTTCCTTCCCGTCGCACAGAGTATATGTAGCGCAGCATTGTTTCCTCAATGGACAGTTCTGCTTCTATTCCGCTAGATATTGTCCCAATGACAGGAAATTGACTCATAGCTGCTATTTGACACAGCGCGCGCACTTCTCTTCTTGCTCTCATTGTGGAAATTCTTCTCGCCCTTTGCCGTTGCCTCAAGGCCCCTCCGTCGTCTCCGTGATCGAACACTAGGCGTGAGAAATGACGGTATCGTTTCGAGTTGGGCTTGTCGGCGTTTTATGGTTACAGGGGGGCCAACTCTGATATCCCACGAAGTGAGGTCCAAGACACACATCTTTGCAAGTATGTCTCTCCTTTGTGCCTCACTTCGTCGAATATCTGAGCTGTTGCCCTGCAAGCAGAGAAAGACACGCGGTTCGAGATTTGCTTCCTAACTCGGCACCTTGCATTCTCGTGAGGGAACTAGCGCGCTCCTCGACGTGTTCCATGTGACCCGCCGAAGCGTGGTTCGTTGACGCCCATTCTTTGTATAGTCTCTCTGCCTTTAATTGTACTAATACTTGATGACACAACTGATGCATTTATACAAAACCGTCCACACTTACAAAAAGAAGTAGACATATAGTTTGGTTTAATTTACACATTACTTTGGCCTCATCGGTGGCTCTCGTACCAGCACATCCCCGAGTCTTCGCAGCACGACGCCGCGGTCACGTTTCGTTCTTGACCAACAGCACACGAGTTCTGGCTGGGCGAGAGTGTCTCCAGGAACGGCAGGCCAAATAACGAACGCGCTGCGCCGGTCTAGTAGCATACACTCGATACCGGCGGGCCAACGTTCAACGAGACACGAAAATTTGACCAGCTTTAACTGATGGCCGAAGTGATAGCACCGCGAAAGCCTCGCCCTATCTCAGTCACTGCACCGAGCTGATATACAGTACATGTCACCACCGTGGCGGGGCGCGTTTCCTTTGTTATCCGTCGCCCCTCTGGTCGACTGGCCAATCGCCGTTTCTGCTATCCCTGAGGTCATCGTCGCCATCATGGGTTGCCGCTTGCTCTGACGTCAGACAAGTCCGAGGGGCCCCTATAGCGCCAGTGTCGTGTTAGCCGGCGGGAAGAAATGTGTGATTCGAGTGGCCATGTTTTGGACGCGCGTGTTTTGTGCGCGACAGTTCTTCACTGTTCGCATGTCGCTTACGAGGGATGTTTGTTCCGAGGCGTCTTTCTTATGAAAGTGGATTAGATCAACCGCCCCCGGTGTATCGGGTCCCTCCATCGCGGCAAGAATGACTTGCATGGACTGGTTGTGCAAGCGCCTCTTGTGGAGCGCTGAAGTTCCAGCCACGGTGAGAGAGACGGAAGCTGGATGTGCCGCGGCGCTCTGATTGTGTTCTTCGACGCTTCGTGCATCTATACGTGCCGCAAGTCGGTGCCCGTGGGTGATAGTCGCAAAACAGTTTCCTAGATAGTCCAATCGCAATGGCTAATGTAATATTATGAAAGTCGGCCGGGCAGTAACAAAGCGTTCGTTGTTTCGACACTGTTTCGTAGGCTTGAGCACCGGGTTCTCACTTTCTTTTTTTTTTCTCGTAATCCGAAACGAGAGAGAGAGAAAGGGGGTGTGTCTGTAATTAGTCAGTGACTCGGACTCAACTATCGGGCGAAACTTGCCAAAGTGATAGCGGGCTAGCTTCACAATCATAAGATAGCGTAATGTGATCAGTTCCGGGGTGAATTCCTTTGCAAGAGTCGCGCGCTGGCTAAGACCAGGTCGTTGGCGCCTTTTCACCGCGAAATGCTATTGGGGGTCCGAGGAAGTGCTAAAGTATGACAACGTGCTCCGGTAGGGCTGGATCGGTTCGACTTCTGACTCGACCTGCTCGCAGCGAGTTATAAACGAGCTGACCATACTTCGTAGACCTCTGCAAATCGGCTGGCTAAGTTCTTGCCGTTGGGCTATCCTGAAACTCGGCACAAAGCACGCACACGCACCAACATACGCACGCGCACACGCGCACGAAAACCAGTGCCGTCCTATATGTTTCCGTTTGTGTTCGTCGCATGCATTTCCTTGAACTTAAGTATGTCAATGCCCGCTAGCTTGCTCAGTTAGTTCACGCCGTCTAAAATAAGAAGAACGACTAAGCGTGTAACCGTATTAGCTACTCGGTTTATAGATCGGAATGCCAGGGCGCGGTTGCCAGGGTGTACAGGTGAAACGTCCCCGGGCCCCGCGCTCTCAGGTGGTGCGTCACGGACGTCTCAGTCCTGTTTCTTGGCGCCCATAGTCGCATGCCACCGTCTTTTGTGACCGTCTGGACGTCGTCGGTCGCGTGGCAGGACCTCGACCCTGTCTCACTCTTTTCGCGCGAAAGCGGCTAAGGCGTGTGCATTACGCGTCTCGTGCCAATACTCTGCGCGTGCTGTACTTCGCCTTTGCGTCCTCCTCCCTTTAACCCTTTGATCTGCAGGTGACATGAAAGAGCGTCACAGCAAGGGGTTAACTGACAGCCAGCGACAAATTGAGTGTTCTAGGAAGGCTGGATTCCGTACCGGTAGACGGGGGAACCGCCGCGCACGGTATTTCCGAAACGCCGTGCAATGCTCGTGTACGCATGAGGGTAGTGTTCGTCAGGTCGGGCGGTGTGCAATTGCGTGCAGTGTGGCCGCGAAGCAATGGACTAGGCACAAAAGTAGACAGTATGCGTTCGTTCCCGAACTCTTGTTGGCTCTTGTGTCGGAAATAAGCCGTGCTTTTTTCTTCTTCCCCTCTAGAATCTGTGTGAAATGGGTGCCGGTCAACGCTTCGCGTTTCTTTACGGCCAGAAATTCCGCAACCTCGTTTTTCGTTCTGGCAGTTACAAAAGTAACAGCAGATGACGAGCACATTCCTCCAATTATTCAGTGCCAAGTTCATCGCCCTCTCATCCAATTCATCACTGTTCACTTTGTTGCAGAACGTTTGATTTTTCTATGCATGTACTTAAAATTAGGTGACCGCTAAGGAACCTCGGGTAGTAAAAATTAATCCCTAGCCTCCCACTAAGGCGTACCTGATAACCAAATCATGGTTTTGGCACGTGAAACTCCATAACTATAATTTCAGCGTGCCACGATTGCTTGTGCCAACTCTTGTACGAGATGTAGAAAAACCATTTAATATATGACAGACTGCCAGCTTGCGTGGCCGTTTACATGTAAACCAACGTAGTAATGGGCAAAGGGACACAGTCTGTGGCAGATTCTTTGATTTATTTGATTTCCTTTGATTTAGCCATTGCCTATGTTTCAATGTAACACATGTACAACATGATTGAATGTAGCTTGTGTCGTACGTCTCTGTGCATACACCTGTTATCAGCATTCTTCTCTCGTCAAGCATCACACATCGCATTTGTCCTTGCGGTCATGCGTACGCGCCTCACGCTGTGCATCCGCCTGATTTAGTGTTTTCATTTCGGCACAGCGTGTGAAAGGTGCACTGCACAAACATAAAAAAAAAAAAGAATTGCAAGACGTTAAAATTTTGACATTTACGGTGCACATGCACGAACAATGCATAGGGTTACCCCTTGCGTAAGATGAAACCAAACACAACTGTATGCGTCGCCGTTAGTTGCATAGCATTTAATTAACTGCTTCACTAATGCTTTGCTCGACGTAGATTCAAATATGAGCGTTGGATCTGCGTAGCTTTTCTTTTTAATCGTGAAAAAAAGAAATGCGCGGTCGTGACGCAACTGCCGGGTTTAATCTCCCGCTGCACTGTACTTTGGCACCCGCGGCCGAGCTCGGTTGTACCCTGCTGCACGTAATTGATGCGGCCAATACGCGTACGCGTGGAACGGACCACTCGCGGCCGACACGTGCGAAGCTCAATCTTGGATGGGATCTCCGCATCTTCGTACAGCTCGTGTCTCCTTCCTTGGACGATAGTTCCGAGACCCCCCTATCCTCCCTGTGGGCATTGTTGAGCGTGCAGCCCAGCGGTTCTGCCGAACCTCGACGTTCGGGGAGGATTTCGCGCTAATCGGTTTGCGGGGGTCTGCGCAACCGTGCGCGCGCGATTTTCTTTGCGTTCGACGCCCTCTATGTCGCTGTTGCTGCAAACCGAACAAACTGGAGGTCGTTGAACCGGACCCACCAGCGCGTAGCGTTTCGTAACGTGCATCCGGACAGTTACAACCGCAACTCTTTTGGCCGGGTGAGCAGGAACGCTGGATGCAGAGTCTCCTCACGTGGCAATCATTGACTGTCTATACCTCGAGGCGAGGGCCTGAAATATTTCGTGGCAGTAGCGCATGCCGGATGTTATTTCAGGAACGAGCCCTGCTTTCAGTTTTGGCTCTGTCAGCGCCGCCATCTTGTGCTCGTGCTACTGTTACTAAAGGCAGCAAAGGATAAAGATTAGGTTGAGCCAGAATGGCGGATTGCCCTTGTATTACAACTACGCCGCCCTCTTGCTGCGAGCAGAACTTTAGTGAATCAAAATCAGCCTAATAGTGCAAGGCGTACGAGAGCGTATGTTGGCAGACTTGAAGGAGGGCAGCTATATCAGCACAACGAGTGGTATTTAGATCACTAGCGCTCGTGGCGACATCTCGTGCGGGGCTGCGTTCACCTAAAGTGCGCGCTCATCACCTGCATGCGACCACTAATCATGCTGCTGTCAACACGTTTATGCCGCCAAATTAAACGCCTAATCTAGTTTGCGATTGAGACAAGTAGTGACTCACTGCTGCCATTCCCCTCTGCTCCAGCATCACTATTGTCTCTTATCACGTATTCTTGCCGCTTGTAAACATACATCTTCGGAGCCCATCCGTCGCTTGCTCACCACCACAGTTTCCCACGCATTCTGTCTGCGCTGATCGAAAAAGACCTTAACTATCACTATTTTCGGTTCCAAGGATTTTTCTGGCTGCTGCCTCTGCTGGCAAGATGTTATTCGGGTAAAAAGCTCGCATGTTGCTGCTGTAAAAATGATCGATGTTGCTTAGAAATTTTGGGTGCTTAATCGGTATTGGTCATCGTATGCCAGCGGAGAGAAACAGCTGCCTTCCGTGCTGAGTGTAGGCTGCATGACCAAGGAGCCAGATCCGCATATTCTAATTGGATTTGGGCTTGTTTTGTTGAGCAGGCTTCTTGTAAGCTGTTTATTTTTTAATTGGTCCAAGGGTGAGCAGGGTGACGGTTTGGGAGCTGTTCAGTCATTTCTCTCCCTAAAATTTATCATTTGGTTTGATATTTATCATTCGGTTTGGTTTTCTAGGCTCATGGTGAAGTTTGTGTCAGTACACCTGACTGCCGGAGTATCCGCCGAAGCATCATCACGCCATAATAAGACAGATTAAAGAATAAAAAATGATTGATAGTGACAGTTAGTGAATGGTAACGTTGTAATATATTGGTAGAGGTTAATAATGACTAGTAATGACTGATACTCACTACTAATAACTTGCAATGAATACAAATAACTCCAAAATGACCAATATGTCTAACGACGGCTTGTAATGACCATAATTGATTAGAAATTACTAGAAATGTCTAGTAATGAGCAGTAATGACTAAAATGACTATTAATGACTTGTAATCGCTACTAATGACTACGAAGTGACCAATATGTCTAACGACGGCTTGTAATGATCACAGTTGATTACAAATGAGTAAAAATGCTTACTAGTGAGCAGTTATGACTAATAATGACAGAGATTACTTGCAATGACTAGTTATGACTATGAAATGACCAATATGTCTAACGGCGGCTTGTAATGACCGCAATTGATTACAAATGAGCAACAATGCTTATAGTGAGCAGTAATGACTAATGACTGAAATTACTTGTAATGACTAGGGATGGCTTTGAGGTGACCAACATGTCTAACGACGGCTTGTAATGACCACAATTGATTACAAATGACTAAAAATGCTTAGTAGGGATCAGTAATGACTAAAAGAAAGAAGAGAACGAGAAGAGACAAAGAGAAAGAGGCGAATGATAAGAGGAGGAAGAATAGGCTTTCGCCGTTCACCTTTTAGGAGAGATCTTAAGAGACCCTGTAATTTTTTTAAACTTGCACTTTTGCACATAACCTGAATTGGTATTTTGATTTCGGTGCGGTGATACTGGTAGGAAACTAGAGGAGTAGCCTATATAAAAGTGGTCAGCGTCATTGCTTAACGATTAGTTTCTCAGTGGGCTTTCGCAGTTACGAACAAACTCGTCATTATCACAACACACACGGGAATGCTCTATATCTACAGGGTCAAACTAGCCAGATTTAGAAATGAACTGTTGGGTTGAAATATTGCGCTTGTGTTTGGGAGATGATTTGGTCGAATCGTCGGACTTATCTATACAGATTTGCTTCAAGACGGCACACCGCTTATTGGCCTAAGTTCATGCACTCTGGAAGAGGAACGCTTCAAGACAAGTGCATTCAGGAAGTCTTGCTGACGATCACGATGTGACAACGCAGTAGCATAATTAAATCGCTGGCTTCCACTCTTCGTACTCAAAAATTTTCAAGTGAACATTAAAAGCAGTACTTAATTTACCTTTCTCTGTTTAGACAGTTGGCGCCATAGCCGCGGTTTTCTCTAATCGGTTGGTCTCGCCACTGCTAGCTAGGTCTCATAAAGTGAGTCGTTTGGGTGAAATAGAAAAGTTGACAACTAAAACACTCTTTCTCTAAAGCTGCTTCAAACTGTGCGACGTGTTCTCTATACTTGATGCAGATGGTGAGACGGAGCGACTCCAGCAAGGAGGAAACTGATCTCGATCGGATTCAGGACCTCTTCCCCAGTGACAACCTCCGGCTTCGCGACCGCGACCCGCTGTCTCCGGTGAGTTCGCGTTGTTCACTTTATTCCGCGATTCGTCTTGAACACGTTCCCAAAGCCACGATGTCCCGTACGCAAGGCACTCGTTGAATCGTTGACGACATGCATTAGAATAGACAGAAATCAGTGTATTTGCGAGTCAACCAGCGCCTTCAGCGTAGCACCTAGTGAGACATAGCAGCGTATAGCTGCACTCAATCGTACAACATTTGCATGAGTAGGAATGCAGCAGTAACGTTGTCTCGCGAAGGTGATCTTGATGGCGCACGAATGCGACTTGACGTGCTGGAGTCAGCATTGCAGCAACAGCAGCAGCCTTCGGGCAGCTTTATAATCAATGTGGTTTACTTTCGTTTTTAAAGTACCAACTCCGCTCCGTCTATTAGCTTGTAGCCGCTGTAATAGCAGCTTTCACAAGCAGATGCCTTAGTTGCGGCAAAGGAAGGTAGACATAAGACGAGTGCTAGTACGCTTACAGACAACCTACGTGCTAGTGTGTACCACGTAGCCCAGCAACGCGTTCTATTAAGCCAAGGTAATGTTCTCCGTCGCGTACACTCACGTACTGATATGCGCACAACAAAGCTTCCCGCCCATTGTTCGAGTTAGCGCGTGACGATTGCATCCCTGAAGCTGACTTCTCCTCACTAATGCAGTGCTAGCGGAGAAGCCAGATTCGACGAACGCTTATAGTTGGGGAGGCGCGTGCAGGCGTAAGTTAGGTTGCGAGGTGCGTCGCTTGTGTGGGAAGTACTTGGAACGTACGCACAGAACAATAAATTCGCAATGAGAAAGTTGTTACCGGGTGTTTAAGTATGTTTGGAGATGTCGCCTTTATTGACGGGGGGCAAGGGAGGGGGGGAGAGGAGGTGGCTTAAGCAACGTATGTCGAACAGCTCTAGATACCGCGTCTCGCTGAAATTGACAGACCCATGACAGAGAAACTATACACTGTATTGTGACACTTTTTGTCGGAGATCATGCGCGAAAATGCCAGATTCTTTTCAGCCGTGCTCCAGGCAACATCACGTGACAATCACGTTACGTAGACAAATTAAAATTTTCGCTCTCTTAAGGAAGTGTGACACGCCCATAAACGTTTACCTTCTATTTTCAAAGTAAAACTAAGGTACCGACTGTGAAGGTATCGCTTTTCCTTTTTTCAATGGTAAGTTTCCGTTCCTTTCTCAAACAGCGAACATCTTGAAACACAGCGCTGCAATATATGAACATTTCAAGTGAATGGCCACACACGTATAACGTACACACCTTTCTTGCTATAGCGCTCTGTTACGCTGTGAACAGCCCGCCCAAGCCGAGGCCAGCGGCACTTAAACCGCCCACGTGGGCTGTCAGAGCGGCCCTCTGATTAGTAGGCGGCTGTTTACGCGCGTCACCTTGCGCCAAAGGGGAGCGGTATGTATGTGCAAAGGTATGTGCCTGCAGAAAGCATGCGTGCGACTGCGCTCATTGCGCAGCGCGCTGTACCCTTCGGCGACAACTATAGGTGTACAACCGCATTGAGCTGGTGATGGTTGCCGCGCGAACGTGTCAGCTGCCGCAGCACACCACGTGGTAATTAGAAGGCGCAAACCGTTTACATGCGTCACCACGCGAAGCCGCTGTACCACTCGCGACAGGGACCACCCTGCGTGACTTCGCGGGAAAAAATGCCCACCACGTGATCCTGACTCGTTTCCTTCAATGGCAGCGACTTGGTCGCTTTCTTTCTTTGCTTCTCTCTTTCCTTCTTTCGCTGTTTTGCGTAGCCTCCGCGTTTCCGGTCTTTCACGCATGCCTCGGCTTGAGCGAAATTGAGCGTAGTTGCCCAATATCCCCCCCCCCCCCATTTTTTTTAATATGTTCAGCGAACCTCTGGTGACGCCGAAGTTGTGCATCGTCGGTTACGAAGCGTTGTAACCGGCTACGAGTTATATCAAATGCGCGTACTTAGTTGTGGTTTCGTTTTCCTTCTTCTTTCTTTTTATTTCTTGCTTGGCAGCGTCGCGAAACATGATCTCACTTTCACAATGCGCCTGCGACTTAGTTAAGATCTACCTTGTGCTTGAAGCGGTGGTGGGTTTACTGCTGATTTTCTTTTATTTGAATAATTTGACTCATATATCAACCTTCCCTCACCCTCCTTCTTGTTTTTGTTTTCTTTTGCCCGTTTTGCAGCGGAAGGGCCTGCTTCGAACAAAGTCAGCGGCTGCATCAAAGCTGCACAGAGCCCTCTCTGGCAAGTCGAAGTCCGTCACCGACATGTAAGTGCGCCTCCATTCGTGTTTACTTCTCAACGCCAGCTGTTTTCGTCATAGCATATCTTAAAGGGATACTAGAGATACGCTTAATCAGTTTGTGCTAATAAAGTACGCTTTCCGAACTCTGCGTTCACTAATTCCGCGATATCGTTGGGCTGCTGAGCACGAGGTCGAGGGATCGAATCCCGGCCACGGCCGCCGCATTTCTATGGGTGCGAAATGCGAAAACACCCGTGTACTTAGATATAGGTGCACGTTAAAGAACCCCAGGTGGTCGAAATTTCCGGAGTCCTCCACTACGGCGTGCCTCATAATCAGAAAGTGGTTTTGGCACTTAAAACGCCCATAATTTAATTTTTTTTAATTCCGCGAGAACAGCTAGAAGAGAAAAGCTAGGTCACAGTTCCATTTTTCTTATGTTAATTTCGCGCCGAAACTCAAAGGCTGGTGTGACGTCACGGATTTCAAAGTATCTCCTCGTATTTTGGCCATTCTGGGCTCCGTAAAAGTTGTTGAAAATTGCTCATTTCAGTCATTGGCTCCGTTATTATGCGGTGAAATTCATATTTACTGATAAAAAGCTAACTAGGCCGTAGCAGACGCCGTTATAATGACGTCACAGCGTGGTGTCACTAGATGGAAAAAAATTCTGCTTTGCAGTGCCGCGCAATACTTAATGAACGCACCCGAGCCGAAGGTGTGCCACGCGCTTTGTTTTGAAAAAAATAAATCCTGCGTAGATAATGGCACGCGTACGTATACTTAAACAGCGTTCTTGGAAGAAGTGCTGTTTTTCGGCCTTGAGTAATTGCGGAAGAGCGCGCCCGCGTAGTAGTAGTATAATATGTATCTAGGGCCGCTTCCCCTCTGGCCCGAGAAAACGTTGGCCGCCTCTGTAATGAAAGTGGGGAGGGACGCGCGGTCATTTTCACCGCGCAGCAGGCTCCGTTTGTAACTGGCGCTGTGGCGGGCTTCACTGTAAAGGCGGGGGTGGAGAGAGAGAGCGTGCGCACGCGCGCGCGCGGATGTTTTGTTTCTCTCGTGAATTATACACACCGGCCAGAGAAGGCGGCAACGCACACCTTCGAAGAAGAGCATCGAGAAACAAAGACGAAAACCAGCTAAAGAGAGAGAGAAAGGGGGTGTAAATGCGTGAGACGGTTCCGGCCATTATAGCGGCCTCCTCTTGGGTTTCAATGAGGAGCTTCCTCTCCCCCGACGCGCCGTTCCTCTTGCTGCACCCATACTTGCGTTGGCGTCGTGACGTTTCGCGAGTCGGGGTCAGGTTTGGCGGCTGAGCCCAGCGCGGCTGGGTGCGCGTGCTTTGGGGCACCCCTGGGCGACCTTGAGGGAGACGGCCGGCCTTTCTCCGGCTTCTGCCACCATCGTCGCCGCGCCCGCGGGGCGCGACTTGCAAGGCAGGCGGAGGCGCGCGGTGGGTCTACTTCGGCTGAAGCCGTGCGCGCAGTTCACCTCGGGGGAAGTGCTGTTCCGCTCGGTGAGATGGTGCTTGACGTGTCGGCCCCGTAGTCGGCTTCTTCAAACTAGCTGTAAGGACGGACTAATGATACAAGAGGAAGGAGGAAGAGGGGAGTGGGTGGGGGGGAGGTGACAGACGAGATGGGGTTCGGTGTCCGCTTAGGTTGCATCTTAAGCAGCGGCAGTTCAGCCGCGACCAGCGTCACAATACCTCGTGGCAAGTGAGCAGTGGAAGTTTAGCGTTGGACCTCAGGCGCTCGATCTCCTGCAGCATCTCAAGTCTGTTCCACAGAGAAGCGCTGCTAAGTTTGGTTCGTTTCGCCCCAAACCGCAACGTCGTTTGAGGAATATCCAACGTCCCCGCGGTTTTGAAGCAGTTTTTTATCGCGCCGTCCGATTCTCATCACGTGCGGCTAACATAGCTAACGTAGCTGTTGTCCGCCATCATATTGGCGCGCAGCTGAATAATCTCTAGATAAACTATGTCACTGCGATTACGTTGTTTGCCTCAGGCACTGCGTACACCTACGGCGGCGAAGTCTACTTAGCAAACATTGGTCTCGCTGTTTACAAGAGACAGAGGTTGACTGGCAGGCGGCCACAGCTGTTGTAGTACATCGTCGCTAGTGGCAGTTCGTGCTCCATATACAAGCCCTGTCAATTATCAAGCCAGGGTCGTTCGCCGAATCTCCTATTCTTTACTCACTGTTTCCTGTAGAAAGTTTCTTGTATCGAAATAAAGCTAATCTAAAAGCAGGCAAGGGCCGCACAAGAACTCATTTCGAAAGCTGACGAAAAAAAAAAAAAGCTTTTATGTAGACTGAAGGAACGTCAACAAAGAACTCAAGGCCATATTACGTGTTGGGCAGGATTCGCGGTAACAGAAACCGGAGTGCACCGTGGTCGGTAAAACCGAACGGCCGAGTCGTTTCACTGCTCCCAACTTAACAAACAAAGAAAAAAGACCGAGAGGGAACCTGGATTTTGAAAGTAAACACGAAGAGGAGTGAAACGACACAGAAAGAAAATTCAATTTTTTCGAGCGCACGACACGCGCCGTCCTGTGCGAATGAAGCGACGTGGCGCGTAGGCACCGCTGACAAGCCGGCCTGAGTGGTTGTCGGGGAAAAAGGAAAGGAACGGAGCCCGAAGGCCGTTCAGGTTCCTCGGCGCAGGCGAAGCAGCAGCAGCAGCAGCCCACTTGGCTCCGTGGGCAGCCCTTGAAGCCGTGCCTACCGGCCGGCCAGTCCGGCCGGCCATTCCGGCAGAGCTGCATGGCTGGCTTGCGTAACCGAGGCGCTTGCGTTCTTTCGCTGCGCGCGCGCTCCTTGTATTTGCTCGAGGACGATGGACTGGCTCCCTCCTTTCTTCCCCGTAGCAGGCGGCCGCTGATGATTCCCCAATGCGCCGCCGCTCATCTTTGCCGCTTTTATTATTGAGCGCGGTTTGATTGACCCCGAGTTATGCCTGGGCCTCGCTCTGCGACCCGCGCAGCGGCTGCTCGCAGAGGTCCCGTGACGTCCTGTGGGCGGCGGGGTGTTTCACTCTAAGCACACATCTGCCGGGTCATCTATTCGCTTTCGCGCTGCTATGCGCCCGCATTGTTTAGTTTGGTCTTCTGTGCATCACGGTTCGACCAGAGGGGGGGGGGGGGGCGAGTCGCATTGCGCTGATAGCGTTATTGAATCATTCGCCTGATTGACAGCTATCGCAACAAAGGAGAAACGTTGTTTACCGGCGCCCGCCTCTGTCCAAACGCTGATTTCTCGCCGAGGATCGATGGAAGAGGTCACGTGTATCCGAGACGCGCACTGGCGCCTGCACGGTGGCCTTTTCGGCATACCTATGAAGCGTGCTGGTGAAAGCACCTGCGCGTAAGAGTTGTTGAAATTGCTTTTGCAACTTTGTGTTTAGTTTGACTACAGTTTTAGGCTTAAAGGCGTGAAGTGCCCACTGAATCATGCTGCTACCCGCACCATATAATTTTTGAATCGCATCTAGGTATTTCTGTTGAAGCGGTTGGAGAAAGAGCGAGCTATCAATGCATCTCTAACAGCCTAGCGTAGCTAGTGTTTCGCGTAGATTTCTGAATTTTCGCTTCGTTCTTTCCTGTTATGCTTTTGTGCGTGTGTTCCTGTGGAACTAGCGAACTCGGAAGGTTTGGGAGCGACGCCGTGCTTTTGTTCCAGATGTCTTATTGCCCGTCGATGTTATTAGGTCCGTTTTCTCTATTGTTCTCTGTCTGGTCTCTTGTGTCCTTGCGCATGCGTGCTATTGTTTCGCGTCTATACCGTCGGCTGCAGTACTAATGAAGTAAACGCTGTTTTCATCTTATCTGACCGAAACCTGTTTGAAGATAAAAAAGACACACGCATTCATGGCAGGCTGTTACAGTTCTCGTCCACTCAATACGTCTTCTCTCTTCTCGCAGGGCATCACCCGGTAAAGACTGCACCGCCGTTTTCCAGGATGTAAGCAGGTCGTCCGGGAGCTGCGCGCGCTACTTCATCATGGATGGGCCGGCCCAGTTCTCCATTGTAAGCTTCAATTGATTATAGTCGCTTCATGTGACAGCACATGTGTACAGTCTCGTGCACGATGCGCTTATTATTCTGCGCACTAACCAGTGGCATCGCATGAATTGGTGCAACGTGATTTTCGTGCGCTGACGTTAACTGTTAATACTCTCGTCTATCTTCCGCAGTATGCGTTTTCTTCTTTTACTCGATGACGTTTTCCGTACCAACCAATCGCAATGATTTCTTTATAAATTATTTGCAGGGACTCCAAAACCAGGAGCGGCACCTGTTCCTGCTCAGCGATGTTTTGCTCATCGCAAAACCTAAGTAAGTATACAAGTCAGCACCCGCCACCGATGTCTCAGTGGGTTTGGCGAGGGTGCAGCAGAGTGCGAAGTTGCAGATATATTTAGCTTTTTCTCAAATACCGCGGTCCGCAAACTTCTGCGATACATGTATATGCACAAATGAAACACTTCGTTGTCCATCGGCAATGTCATGTCATACGTCACGCACTTGCAACGTTTCACTTGTGCGCGGATCAGGTCACGGGGTTTTATATGTTCAGAGCGCAGAACGGTGAACTTGGTTCACATTATCTAGGTGCCTAAGAAGTGGAACAGCTGCACACTTCGCTTATCGGGCGGTAAACTTGGGCAGGGGGAGGGGTCTCTTGCACAGTTGAGCTGATCGTCCCCGCGTGGCGCCCTCTTCCAGGTCGTCTGGCAACTACAAGCTAAAGGAGAAGGTCCGCACTTGTGAGATGTGGCTCTCCAACTGCCTGGCGGACGTGAGCGAATCGACGCGCTCCGCGGACACCTCCTTCGTGATTGGCTGGCCCACCACGAACGTCGTTGTCACCTTCAGGTGAGAGCTGCCGCACTCGCTCAGTGGCCTTGGCGTTCGGCTGCTGAGCGCTAGGCCGCAGAGTTCGAATCCCGGCCGCGGCGGCCGCATTCCGATGGGGGCGGAATGCAAAGAGAAACGCTCGTGTACTTAGATTTGGGTGCACGTTAAAGAACCCCAGGTGGTCGAAATTTGTCCGGAGTCCTCCACTACGGCGTCCCTGATTATGTGCCAGTGTGCTTCTTGGGACGTTAAAAACGAAAGAACAAAAAGAAAATAAAGTTAAACTGCGTGCAAAAGTACATATAGTCCGGTCGCCGCGTACGCATAAAAGGCAACCGGCAGCGCCAATAACGTTACACTAGAGAATCCTGTTGGTGTCATCAACCTTGCGTGCTACTGCTGAGTATTCAAGGTCTCGCGTTCGACTCTCGGCCGCTGCAACCGCGCTCAGGTGGGGGCGGCAGGTAAATACGCTCGTCTGCTTAGATTATTTTGCACTTTGGAGAACAGTCTGCACGTCTCTATACCCTTTTCTCTCCTCTTCCCCTTCTCCCTTCCCCCAGCGTAGGGTAGCCAACCAGACTCTTTAATGGTTAACACCCCTGCCTTCCTTATATCCTTCTCTGTTTTGGAGAACCCCAGGTGGTCGACATTAATCTAGAGTGCCCCGCAGCTTTAGGGACGGTACAGCCCAGCAACCGATACTTTCTACCGCATCCCAACATTCCCGGTTCTACTGCACATCGCTGACTTCATGCTTTGTTCGGGTTCCTACCCGTTCGCCAAAACTTAGCTTTGTAATCTAACCACCGTAAACGTCGAAAAGGCGACTTGTATTGAGTCTTCCTTGTATTTTCCACTACGAAAGCGTCGACTGCGCCAATTTATGGTGCTTAATTCGCCTATACTCTAGCAAGTTTCCAAGTGCGGAGGGTTATACGTGCCAAGCGCAGAGCGCCGTAGTCGATGCCTGTGCCACAACCTTGGCACGCCGTGCAGTAGCGCATTGTTTTATATCTCGCCGGAATCATTCGATCGCGCTTAATTTGCCGGCCAGTCTTAAAAGTTTATACAGCTTTTCTCCGAACACACCTTGAACCCTTACGGCGGGACACGTACGCGCGACCGTGCGCATGCACCGGGATAGCTTCTCTGACCTCATTTATCACGTGTCCCTCCCTCGTAATAAAACTCTCCGAAGTCTCGTAATCGCCTAAAGTTCCGACACGCATGGCGCCGTAATACCGCGCGGTTTGCGTTCATCGCGCATATATATCGCGCGTACAGTCCCTCTCGACGTTATGTCTTTCTTTCTTTTTGGGAATCTTCAGAGCATCTTGGCTATTACAGGCAGAGACGTTCTCGAGTCTGCCACGCCGGCGAAGGTCACGCCGAGGCACTGCGTCGTCTGTTGTAATCTCGTGAATGTTCACCACCCCAGAAACTTCCCACTCCTCGGTTGCGTAGAAACTCGTGTTGGGGGGCGGAGGGGTTGCGTTGCACGCGAAAAGAAAGCGCTCGAAAGGCATCGAAAGCTATGCAGCCGGCGGCGCCGGCTTTTCGGTCCTTGTCACGCAACTATAGAGCCGGCTTCGTAGCTCTTATAGATCAGAGAAGGATGGCGGTGCCTCGCTCCCTTTTAATGCGTCTCGTACACTGCGCGGCCTAAAGTGACTGTGGCTGAAGCCGATCGTACTCTTGGATGTGCTTCCGGCACGGCGGCCCCAAATGGGCTCTTAGTGGGACGGTCAGCAAAGCGGGATGTTCGGAATTGGGGGCTTCTCCGCCTTCCACTACACCCTCCCTGTGCGCCGTCCGTCGCCGTCAGTTGGCTGCTCGGTGGGTCGGTCCGGTAGATGGCGTCCCGTGGGAAGTTCGGGGCAGCGACTGCAGATGGCGCGTCGGCTTCGAGAAAAGAGCGAATGCCCGTGCGCCTCTCTATTAAGGCGACAGATGAGGTCTGCCGCAAGCGTGTGCTTACGCAACTTCGTAACGAATGTGCGCGTGAAACTGGAGCGTTACGTCGCACGCTTCGAAAGTGCGCTGGAGAGTATGGGAGGGTCTAGGGCTCGGCTCGTGAGCGCAGAAAGTTGTTTAGGCTATAGTTTCTTCTTGGCGGAGCCGGTGCTTTTATTGCACGGTTTATTTCTTTCCATTCTTGTGATGGAGGCATCCCCTACCCCTAAAGCCGAAGCTTCCGATACGGCAGCTTCAGGTTTCCAAGTTCCTTCTTAGTTTGATAAACGTCCGCTGTTTTTCCAGGTGATGCATTTACTACGCGGTATAGACAACCGCCATTTCTCTACAATGCCATAGCATATATCATTTCCTATATTGTTACCTCATCCTAAAGGTATACCTTCTACTTCGTAATATACTTTATCGTAAATTACCGCCTGGGCACCTCCCTTTTCTCAGTCGGCATTTCATGTGGCCACGAGTTGGCCAAAGCAAGCGATAAAAAGAAAAGTTAGCACTGACTAGTATTACTCTGAAAACTGTATGCAGAAAAGAGAATGCGGTCGTTTCGTTTAGATGCATACGCGAGAATTGAGTACGTCGCCGGCTTTGCACGGGCGGTCAGATGAACGAGGCAACTTCGAGGAAAGGCGTATAGGCGCAGACAAGCCAATTTCTCGTAGGGAGCAAATTGAAACTTGATTAATGTCGCTCAAAACGCCGGCACGACATCACTTCGTTTTCCTACCACCTCTGTTGCGAAATTTGAGCAGAGCGATTGAAGGAGGGAGGGAGGGTGGTAGAGTGGTGGACAAAGCTGGCTCGAGATTAAGAGCTGAGCCGCACGTTCCCACTCCTTTATGCTGATGGATAACACTGCGCGATCTACCTTCCCCGTTCTCTTAGCCCTTAACAACCTCTTGCTCCACATTATTTTTCAACGCATGCAAGTTGGCGACGCCGCCAATGCAGATAAGAAAAGGGCGTTGTCCTCCAATTCCGCGCGCCACGAACTCGAGCAGGAGGGCTTCCCTGCCGTTGAGCTGCGTATTCGAAGGAGGCAAGCCTCCGGGGCCTTTCGCAGTTGCTGGCAAGATGCTCACGTGGGTCATGTTTTGTTCGGGAAGGGTAGGCAGAGGGAAACGCTGAAGCGCACAAACCTCGCGAAGTGTCTTTTCGCCGACCTGATCCGTTCTCCGCTCCGGGCATGCCTGATGCCGCTAGCACGGCAACCGTTCGCCTCTCGCCGTTGCTCTCACTCGGTGTTCCTCTCTCCTTTCCCTACCAACCTCGACTCGCGCAGCCCGATCGAGAAGTACCGCATAGAAAACAAACCTAGCCGTGGGCGTCGCGTTTTTTATACATGCGGCCCTTGCGCATTTAGGTCACGGGGCTAAGGCCGCCTTTGTTTAATTGCGCTCGCTCTGCGCGCGAGTACTACCGCGGCGGCGCATCGCATGTTCGAGCACTCACTCACGTGGACTGAACGCGATTTCTTCTTCTTCGCCCTCCTAATTATACACGGTAGGCGCGGTGATGAGCCCGCGCGGCTTGGCGACTCTACCTTGGCACCCCCGCCGGGAGTCATCACCTAAATTGTCTGCCGCTCGCAGCGGGAGGAAAACGAACTTTCGTTCGCGACGACCCACATGTGATTACTATTTATTTCTATCACTTCGACGTCCCCCACCACCCGCCGTCGTCACGGGGTACGGGGGTCTCCTCGCGTTGCGTGTGAGCATGGTCGCGCAGGGGACACGCCCTCGACGAGAAGTGCTCTCGCCTCCGTCGATGTTGGAGCGTGAAATCGGCGACTGATTGTCCCCGCCCCGAAGAAGACACCCTCCACACAGACACAAACACGCACGCACACCTTTCTGTTTCCGTGCACGCGGAACCGCCCTTCTGCGGCGCAGATTACGCCGCCTGACTGACCTAGCGGCACAGCTTGTTGAATCGATCTTTCGCGTGTTATCCGCCGATTGGGTCCCGCAGCTTTTTCTTCCTTTACGTGGCATTAATCTGTCGGCCCGCCCTTCGAGTTTGATTCACTGCTTCCCAAAATGGACTCGCCAAGCATAGCTGCTCCGTATAGTATCGAAGAAGAACGAGAAGAAGAAAAAAAAATCGAAGTAGCGTGCCGATTGAAAACTCATTGCCTCCACCGTCTTTGCCTATAGCGTGCGCGTTGGCTGGGGTTTTCGAGTTGTAGCACGCGTCTGGGAGGAGAGTCGTCCGGCCGCCGGTCGCCGGCGCAACCCAAGTGGGTCGTCATTAAGGACACGGTGGCTTTTCCTTCTTGCGAGACAGTGGAAGCTTGTAAAAAGAAACACGCGATGATTCATGGCTTTAGGAAAGTCAGTTTCGACGCAGCGGTCAAGCGCCGTTAGATCGCTTATCAACATCTGAACGTGGCTTTTCTTTTCTGCTTTACCTACAACCGTCGCCTCCACTTGACGGTGATTTTTCTTTCTGTACAAGTTCGCCAGTTGACCGCTATATCCAGCTCACGCACCCGTGGATATGTCGGTCGTCTTCTTACGACAATGCGTAGGATTATCTTCCCTTATCCTTCAATAACGACGTTATGTTGGCCGCTCCCACAAATAAGATGGAACAGTGCGCAGTAGGGAGTGGGGTCATGTGCATAAGAAGGCACGGCGCGGTCGCTAATCAGCCTGTCTTTGAAGACAGAGAAAATTGCTTTATCTGGGAGCACCGCAAGCGTCTCCTAGCTGCGTGCGACTCTCACTCCATCCTCGTGTATCGCTAGCGGACGCGTATACAGAGGGGAGGAAGGTTCCACCGGCGTTTGCGTCAACAGCGTGCGCTCGATGAGGTAATGGAGCGTCAGCCAAGGTCGGAAGAATCGTAATTTCGCCTGATGGCACTGCCCCGGCAGCGCGTAATAGTCGGACTCGAAGAGTGCACATTACGCTTCGGTTAGCCCGTTTCCCGTCCCCTGCCTTCCGCACTGTCATTTCAGTCTTGAGAATCGAATCATCGCAAGCCCGCAAGAGGATGGCGCTACAGTGTTTTCTCTCAGTGCGGCGGGACTGTTGTGCTCAGTGCCTCGCTGTTTACCGCATTCATTCGAATATAACACGGCTTCGATCTTGTGCCGATATCCAGTGGAGGTGAAAGCATCGTATAATCGTATAAATAAAAGTATATATATATATATATATATATATATATATATATATATATATATATATATATATATATATATATATATATATATATATATATATAGTACAACAGAGGTACTAGTATCACTTGACGCGTCGGTAAGTTGTCTTCTTCGTCGAAATTGTTTAATTTTTAGTCTGTCGTTTGGTTTAACAGGATTTGGTAAGTGCAAACAGAAGCTGCTGCAAATGTCGTGCCCTGTTTGGCGCTGGCTACACCAGCGGCCCTAAGTAGTCACGCTGCAAACGTGCTACAGCCAGTCACCGAGCGACAATGTAAGGCAGGGTTCGCACCCTTTCCTCAAACATAAGCGGCCCTATTAATTTAACGTTTCTCTTTAAAAGAAGAAAAGAAAATGCTATTGGCTTAGGTTTTAATAATTACGGTGTTTGTTGCATGTTGGTACGGCGGTGGAGTCCACTTGGTGTCGCTTGTACATCGTTATCGCATGTAGAAAGACGCGTAGCTTCCATAGATGGTACGCAGATGCGTGACGTCGTTATAATGTTGCAGCTCGAGTTGATGTTTGGGCCCGGCATTCACAAAGCTCATCGAAGAGTTCGTGCGGTAGTAGGAATGAAGGAAAAATGGTTAATTTTACAATAGTTGCACTGGCTCTGGGTACGGACGCCCCATTCCATGCAGGAGCATATTAAACATCTGAGTTCACATCAGGACACGTCAGGACACGTCAGCCCCTCTCCACCAAGTCTCCGCATTTAATACCGTCATCTTCCCTAGGCGACTAGACTAGGGAATATGATGACTGTATCCCGGCCAATTGCAATAGCGAATCGGTCGCACTATCCCGCCCATGATATCACATCGTTCAGCTGCATTCCACCTCCGATGGTGCTAAATATGACCCCGCATTATCAGCAAACGCGCAGTAATCTTGGAAGCCGAGGTCGAAGCCGTTCCCACGGTAGCATTTGACGTTGGCCCATTTCATCATTAGTTCAGGTTGTCAGGTACTGGTAGAGGGACCTTTCGTGGACCCGCCAACCGTCGGTGACAACGCTGCGTTGACTTCTGGATCGGCGCTGATGAATGGGTGGTAATTAGTCGTCTAATTAAGGCCCTTGGTCGTGTTGAGACGTAACAATAAGCACGAACGTTCCCTGGCAGGTAATCCTGAAAGCACGAGCTCGTTTTTCACTCCTATAGCCTTCCGCCTTAGTCGCTGTCCTGCCGTCTGGCTACGCGTGTTCCAAGGGTCGCCGGCGACTTGGTGGTAAATGAACAGCTACAACGTCATGTGAACAGTCGATGAGAGACAGATGCGAAACTGTGCATAGCATAGTGGGCAAGGGCAAAACGTTGCCGGTACAAGGCGGGTATTGACAGACTTCGAGACCCCCGGAGGGCATCGCACCCGCGATAGCGAATTCTTCCCTTTCCCAGCTCCCTCGGGTGTACGTGATATCGAACACGTCGTCGTTCCCGCTAGGACTGCAGCGCGCGCGCGCCTTGTTGATACTGCACGCAAAAGCTGTGCCAGACAAAAGCAGCGACAGATTTGCGTCTGGAAAGAAACGGACTGAGCAAAGAGGGAAAAAAATAACAATAAACCGTTACAAGGTGACGGCGGTAGGGAGGTAAAGGAGCGCGGAGCGCCTCCGGTGCCGACGAGGTGCATTTCCCCGCCGACGAGATCTCCCTCCTCGCGTCTACGGCGTCTAGCTGGGGCCCGCAATGGGCTGCCACTGGTGATTCTTTGCGCCGTGGGCTCCCGTCGCCTCCCGCTGTCTGCGCGTACGTGGACTCCGGCACGTCGTCGCGCCGTAGCGTCTTTCGAACGTCCGCAAACAAACCATCCCCCCCCCGCCCCCCCCATCCGTGCGCTTTCCCGTTCAGGGACGATACGGAAGAAACGAAGAAGGCCTGGGGTTAGCCTCGGGGAAGGCGGCAAGCAGGCGCCTTTTTCAAATCGGGGACGCGCTTCCTTGTTCTTTCTATCGCTGAAAGCGTTGGCGCCGCTTTCCTGGCACAGCGACCGACAGGCTATCGGCCGCCCGTTCTCCCAACTATCCTTTGCTATACCTTTGCTTCAGTGTAAGCCATGCAAATGGCGCACGTGTGAGGGCTATTGGTGAGGGCACAGGTGGGGGGAGATCTTTGCGATTTGAGTTTGTCGCCGGGTGGTGATGAAAAATGGGCGGCGAACCCGACGGGTGGCGCGAGCGGTCTTTCTTGTCCATGCCCCTGTCGCCCATTCTGCGATAGCAGCGCGGACGTGTCTAGACTCTGCATCTAGACCTCGCAATCCGCAGGGAGTCGGTACAGTGAAGAGGCAAGAATCGAGGGAGCGGTGCTGGCTGTTTTTGTTCGTGCCGTGGTTCAGGAGAAGGCAGCCTATTTTAGTTCTTCCTGTTTCCTTCCTGTTTCCTTAGGCAGAGTCATTTGACACGGTAGTTATTAGAGCGGCCATGCCTTCGTATCAGCCATGTGGCGATCCTCCGCCGTGCTACTGCTGCACTTTGTGGTACGGAATGGTTTCTGTCTTCCACGCGGTATAACTAACTCCACGACCAAAAGACTACCTCGACACTTCGCAGCATTTGTTGCTTGCACTGCACCCTTTGCAAAGTGCGTATACTTTCGAGATGAATTATCTTTTCTTGTTGGGTGCAACTACCGTATCTTTGTAAACGCGTTCAGCTTTACCGTCAGGGCTTTGCCCTGACGGTAATGAAAAAAGGGGTGTGCGTCGCGTACTCGTCGTAGTAAGCGTGGAGGTTCATTCATGGAAAGTTCAGTTTGTCCAGTTACCGTTTCATTTGTTCGTTGAGTGAGGACTGGTTTTTCCGAAAGCCAAGGAAAAAGAGACAATGGAAGGTTGCAAACGAAAAGCAGCTTGATTGTCCCTTTCTTTGGGTCTCTGCCTCATGGTGTGCGGGGGAGACGCCCATGTCTTTTCGCCGTCGTCTCAGTCGGTGGCCGGAAAGCGCTTCAGCTCCAGGAACACGTAGCTCAGGGAGCACCCGGGCTTCCTCTCAGACGGGGGTCGACCGTCATGAAGTTTACGGTGCAGCCTTCCCTAACTCGGGGACTGACAATGACGGGAGAGCGTAAAGTGTAACTGCGCGAAAACGCGCCACTCTGAAAAAAGTTTGCAGTGGTGGGGATTGGCAGCCTTTCGCGCGCTTTTTGCAGCCACCCCCACCCCCCTTCACCGCCCCCGAAACACCTGCAGCCGTACTCTCGGGAAGAAACTAAAGGAGCGCGAGGCGTGTTTGGGGGAGCCCGAAATGGCGTATGCTTACCGCCCGTCTACAGCCTCGCTGGCCGCATCCCAAGTGGTGCAGGGACAGGCTGAGAAGCATTGCTGAAGAGCTGATGGCTTGCTGCGGCGAGCTTTTCTACTCTCTCTGCGGGCGGTAGAAAAAAAAAAAAGTGAAAGCAACAGGGTCACTCTCTCCGTTTCCCTTGCCCCCTTTTGTCTTGTGCGATCCAGCTGCGGTGAGAAGCGGCGTCGGACGAAGCAGTCTGCGACAGACGTGGCGGAGAGGAGGAATCTTTTCCCATGCGCCTCCCTGTAATCCTTCTGGTGCCAGCAGTCCCACTCCCACTCATGCGAAACTCTCTCTTATTCCTTTTCTCCCTCTTGCCACTGATGCCGTGTGTCACCGCGGTTCCCTTTCTCTCGTGGTACGACACTTTGTACTCGGCACGTGTGCGGCTGCCGCTGAAACCGTGCTCCACGAAAACTTGAAAAAAAATGGCGCCCTCTCTAATCTCCTCCGAACCAGTCATCATCATCATCAAGTAAGGGCGCGACGCCGCCAGCCGCTGCTTTGCGCGCGCGCAGACCTTGACCGCCTTGACTCCGAAAAGGAGCCTCGCGCACTGCGTCCCCACCAGAGCGCGCGCTTGTCGGCATATTCGCAAGAAGGCGCCGGATACGAAGTGGAGCCGCCCTGCCGGTCTTTACGAGTTCGCGAGTGCCTTCGTTGCATTTCGGCACTAGTCGTCTTTGTCGGTGCAATTTCCGGGTGCGGATACGAAGAATGCCTCAGACAGTGCCCTAGATTTTTTCACGGATCGCCCTTTTGTGCATACCCGTGGCTTGGTGCGTGTGCGACGCGTTTACCCGTGCTGCGTGACATTACCGTCTGGAGGTGTGACCACAATGCCCTTATCTTTTTTCAGCTCTTCGGCCACGAGGGACCTGTGGCACAGCCAGTTCGCTCAGTAAGTATTGTGTAATCCTGTCTGTTTAGCGCGTTAAAAAAAAAAAAAAACTCTATGAACGTTCTGATAACCGCCGCGGTTGCCGGCGTTGACGTCGCTATTTTGCTGGCTCAGAAACAAGTTGTAGTGCTAAAAATCTACAGGGCGTAGCGCTTGACGCACCTTGCCGAAATGGTGTTCCTTCCCTCATTTGTGAATTGCACAATAACTTGCAACAAAAGCTATTGCTGCTTGAGCTCGTCAAAGCGCGCAAGGAAGCGCTCGGCAGCAAGCCTTGTATTTTGCAGAGCAAGTGAGTTGGATGTTCTGATTGTCAATTTTGCCTGTTTCCGGAGGAAAATGAAAGCTAATGTTTGTAAGCAACCCCGACAGTATAACCGTTTATAAAAGAATTATTGCTGGGCCTTGCCTTAACGAAAGCACCATTAGACTTCTTAGTGCATGGGTGCCGGTTCCGTAGTATTCGTTCTAACCACCTTATTTAATGCTGCCCCTTGTTGCTGTCAGTCCATGGCTACAATCAGTAATTTTGTTACTGGCACCTGACTGCGTTGTCGACAGACCTGCACTCCGCTGAGTCACCAGCTGTTTACGTGGGCAGTATGCGATTAGATACAGTGAGAAGAAGGCTGCCGTTTTCACCGATGACAATCATGAAAATTCATAACTCATACTGATCTCACGATTTTAATGTCTCTCTCCCTTTTGCACGTGGAGTGATGTTGCACTGCGTTTTTCTGAGCTGCGATATCCGCAGTTTTCATTTCGCATGCACCGACCGCGGTGACTGCGATTTTCGAGCACGTTGTGTGAATTATTGTTGGCGTAGGCTTCGCTGAAAACAAAATGAATCATGCTGCAGAAATTGTTTTTGTAAAGTTTGTATCGTTAAGCTATCAAAGGAAAAAAAAAAGCTTGCGGGCCACCGCGATTTACGTGTCTGACGATCCGCCGTCCACTCCGCCCGAACGATTTCGCAGTGAAGTTGTAGCCTTCTCATCGTTCGCACGAAGGGGTCGGCGCACCTTGTCTGCCGCGGTTGCAACGTCGCATGTGCGCAATTGTGTGCAGGAAGCGTGCTAACCGCCCCTGCGTTCGTGCAATTGTTGGATGTTGGTGAGAAATAGCTCACGCAGAGTCGATGACGGAACTAATTACCAATGCAACTCGTCGCGGACTGCGCTCGTGATTCGGTGTTTTTTTCGTGTGTACTCGTTTTTCGCGCCGTTCAAAAAAAAAAAAAAAAAACGTCTAAAACTTTCCGCAAACCTACCTGTTTATTTTTTCGTTCCGATTGACTAATAAGTTTCAAACGCGAAGGCAGTTTCTTGTTTGTTTTAAGTTGTTGTCACCGAAGCGGCCTGAATAAGCCTACAGCCATGTGCTCTAAAATTCGGAGTCGGGTGACCCCATCGGTGCATTGCTTCGGGAGCGAGCTTTCTATAGAATGATTCAGAAGTATTGTCTGGATTGCGCTCAACGTGAAGCTGCTTAGTACAAAGCCTGTTCAGGAACTTATAATGTGATAGAAACTGCAGAGATCGACACCAGTTACTATATACACGATGCATACTGCTCGTGTGTTCTTTAGCACTTTGTCTTAGTTTCCTTTTTTCTGTTTACATTTCTGTGGGCTCGAATTGCTTTGGAGCACCAAATAACAAAATTAGGTTTTTACATCTTCTCAGCCACTTTTTCTTTCAAACATGTTTTACAAATGCTTACAAACATGTTGTGATACATTTGTAATGTACAGCAGGGCGATATCATTACTGACATGACACCATAGTTTGGTCACTACATTGTGCTTTATACATGGCCTATCTCTTGTACGCAGGCTCATAGCTGAGGCGAAGGAGCGAGAAGGGCGCCAGCCAACAGCTCTGCAGGTCAGCTACTGGGACCCAGTATCGCAACACGAATATGTAAGTCGTGTTTCATTTTGCATAGTAGGTGGTCTGCATAGTGTAGTTGCTCAAACCAGATTGCGGCTTTAAAAATTCCGTTGCACCTTCTACAAAAGCAATGGTCACTTTCATGTTGTGCTTAGCGAGCAAAAATTTGAATAAGGTCCTGCTGCCTCTTACGTTTAGTTCTTCCTGTAAGCTTTAAACTCTCATAACGATTAGCATAGAAGGTGAGAAAGTTGCAGTCATAAAACACAAAACAATTCACTTGTCATCAGCACAGCGACTTCCTTTTTTCCTTATTTTTAAGAAATACTTTTTTTATTTCTTATCACAAGTGTGAAAAAATTACACATGGAGCTCATTCTAGCTTGTAAATGAGCACACTGTCATTGACAGTGTGCTCATTTACAGTGACTTTGCTTCTTCAATAACAGCATATCTCAGAACTGAGGCCATTTTTCTGTTAGTTCTTCCTGTGTAAATGTTCCTTCAAACTTGCATGTTTTTTGGTACCAGGCATGTAGGAGCTTCAAAATGCTTGATACTACGCCTTCCTTACCCCACATATTAACGCAAAAGTGATCGTAATTACTGTGCACTTTTGCATGATTCTTATTGCTGAAGATTCTAACCTCGGTTTTCCTTGAACTGCAGCAAGAAACCATCAGAGTCGCAAACACCCACACAACGAAGGATTGCATCTATCTTGTAACCCACAAGCTGGACAGCGTAAGTAGTTTAGGCTCTACATCTTGCAGCGTCACTCCATATTTTTGCATTGTGTGAAACGTATATACAGCGTAGGCATGCTCATTTGAACCAATTTACAATTGCAATTCAAATAAATATTCTGAAAGCTGGCAGAGCAAAGCAAATGGTATGTCAATTAAGGCAGATTTAAGGGGTTACAATTTTTCGCATTATGCAATGTTGAATAAACACGGCTTGAAACAGAATTATGGTTTCTTTACATAAAGGTGTGCACAAAAAGTAATGTTCAAACAAACACGTGTGTTAAAAGACGTTTTTGCCGCAACTGAACGCACACAAAAGGACGACACATAAAGACAACACGGGCAGCAGGTCTGTGTCTTCCTTTTGTGTGTTCAATTGCGGCAAAAACGTCTTTTTAGCAAGCACCAACTAGGCCAACAAGCAGTTCTGTTGAAACGTGTGTGATGCAGTTGTTTTCGTGGTGATGCTGTAGGCAGCACTATTTCGTCAGTGCACCTGCTTAGGTACATGGTGAACTTAATAAACTTAATTGAAAACATAAAAGGATTGAGCAGGTTTCGAGTTTTTGTTGCAATACGAGTATTGTTTTCCTGGTCATAATGTCTAATGATCAGGCCCTGCACTCATTAATGCTGGTTACTTGATATCCTGCTCACTTAAACTGATAACTGTGTATCCAATGACAAAGAAGGGACTAGTTGGGTCTTCCCCTCTTTCCCAAACACAAACATTCTGCTGCGTCGCTGACTGATTTTACAGTGAAGCTGTTAAGGAGCGTTTTGTGGCAGTTATAGTGCTGCTCTGAAGGACGGTGTGTGGGGGCTTAGTCGATATCAATAAGCAAACACAACCTGCATCAGAATCCCCATTTTTTGTGCTTTTTTTTTTGCTTTCCAATGTACTTACCAACTATCATAAAATAAAACTTACCTTGTGTGCACCTCACATGAATAGACAATACTTGTTGCTCCATCTTTTTAGCCAGTAATGTGCAATTTTTGTTACTGTTTTACTGGCTTCGTGTTCGAAGTCGGCTAATAGTACGTACGGCTGCGGTGGTAGAGAGCAGGCAGCAGCGCAGCCTGCGTGGGAGCCACGGAGCAGCTGAATGTGTTGGTGAGAACGCACAGACGGCGTCGATGATGATTTATTCCTAAGAGCAGCCAGCGAATGGCCCCCTAGTACTGCTGAAGGGTGTGAGAACTCACTTATGCAGCATCACTGTCTTTGGTATATCAGTTTCTCAGAGTGGCATACATTTTCAAATGATTTTTCTTTTGCACCTATGCTTTGAGTGTTTCTTCAAAGTCTCAGACCATGCACTGAATATGTGCATTAATGGTGGCCCAACATTTCTTGCATGCAGGCATCGAATCCAGACGACTTCCAGCTCTGGGTGAAGACTGGTAAAGACGAAGCCCCCTACCCTCTCATAGGGCATGAGTTCCCCTACTGTATAAAAATGAACTTTGTGCGCGAGCTGCTACAGAGTTCAAACCTAGATCTGTCTACGCTCTCGGATGTCATCACGGGTTGCAAATGCGCCTTCATTCTCAGGAGGAACTACCACAAGTTCACGCTATCTGATGGTGAGCATTCTTTTCTTGTCTTACTTATGGTGCTGTTAGTTACAAGCAGAACTGATAAGTGTGGTCCCGTAGCCTTTCACTTTTTGCTCATGGTTGCTAACATTGTGAAAGTTGCAAAGCTCGGATCAAGCTTTGTAGGAGTTTGCAACCAAGTTAAGGAGCCATGAATTAAATTTTGCTAGTAAACATTGCTTGTTGTAGGGACAAGTACAGTTGAAACATGATGCAACGAAGTCATGCTTGTAGTTAACAAACTTCGTTATGCCAGAAATTTAGGTTCAATGTTTCTATTTTTCAGCAGTGAAAATTATCTTACAGGTTATTAAAGCCACCCTCGTGGATGAGATCTTGTCATTTGCATGCATCATCGTATGATGGGGGGCATGCAATTCAGATTTCACAGAGCAGGCACCTAAAACAAATTTACAAGTTTGGTCACCCGTAGTTTGTGCCAAACTCGTGTTGTAAACATTGCGATTTCTATTTATAGAAATCGCAAATTACATTTATAGCTGATGGAGTGGCTCTTCCTTTTCAGCGGAGAAACCAAAGAAACCTCGACGTCCGACTCTCATCAACTGGCCGTTCAAGAAGCAGCCATCTTCGAAGCAGTCCTCGACAGACTCTGGTAGCGTGTCCCCTGTGGTCGGCAGTCTCTTTGGCCAGGACCTGAGCAAGGTTTCTCCGAATGGGTCTCTCCCCAAACCTGTCATGGTACGTATTCATGCAGAACTTGTACTAACAATGCTAACAATAGGTAATCGTTTAGACTTCGCACTGTTTGGTGACCTTGTAACCACTGGTGTCCTTGGTCAACACAAGTGCATGTGCTGAAACATTGCAATAGCCTTGTTAGTAATGCTAATAGTGACGAGATGGTGCTGGTGCTAAGCACTGGGGGCTGTGCACTTATGTGATGTTTCCAGCAATTCTGAAATATTTACGCATTGTAGTGACAGGGAAGAATAGAACTGCCAAAAGTGCTAGTTAACACACTCTTTATTGGATGAACTTGTGCCCACAAGAACAAGCAACACTGAAAGCACAACGATAGTGTTAAGCACAGTTACTGGGTGTCAAAATGTGATCCAAGGGTCAAGTGTGCGGGCTACTTACACGACTCAAAGTAGGTTCCGGCATAATTGCTGGTGCTCGCGTATTTGCAAGAATATGCGCTGCCATTCACATTGCATGCAATAACATTTTGTAGATTTCGAATATGTGTAGGTGCATCTTGCTGCGAGTGACAACTTTGTCACAGTGGTTAGATGGTCAAAAAAGGGTCACCGGTAAAAGGATAAACAATCTACGTGTGTCAATGTGTGCCCCTTGTGTTCTTGTGCAGGGTAGCTCAAACATGCTCTATCGAGCTGTTCTCTCTTCCCATAGTGACAAGCAACTGCAACTTTTTACATCAGCTTTCTTTGTTTGTTTTTGGTGTGAGGTTGCGAAGTGGCTAGTTTGCTGTAATATTCGCAACTGCGCTTGTGCATAGCACTGGAAAAAAGCTGTGCATATAAAGCCTTTCGTTGTTCTGGAATGTGAGTGCGAGGCCGAAAAAGGCAATTGGCCAAATGAACAGGTTAGTCCTTTTAGGGGAAATGACACCAGATTTTCGAGTTTGAATTATGCATTGCATTTTAAACTGTACAGATCCCACACCAAGCTGGAAAACTGAGTGCATTCGATGTGGTAAAATGTTTGTAAAGAAGTGCGTTCCGTATGGTCCATTTGCGCCGTACGCCTGCATCTTTTTTTTTTTTTTCTGTGGATCTCAGCGATCGGCTGTTCTTATCGCTTGAGAATTGTGGGCGCAATGCAATGGCAACACTCTTGCGGTGTATTTGGCTGCCAGAGCATGCAGAGTAATAAGAAGCATGGGGTGGACATATTTTCGGATGTTTTGGAACAGCTGACAACTGCGGCCCTATGCTTGACATCACAAAGACCATGTTGAAATTAGTCACTGTTGGTCAAAAACTCTTTGAGGCAGCAATTTCAAATTGAAATTTTGGCTTAAAGTGTGCGATAACCCAGTTATTATGTGTGTAGCTATGCACCTCTACTCTGTTACAATTATAAACTCAGAATAGTTGGACGGCCATAGTCATGTCTCTAGTGGTTCAGCACTGGAGTGAAAACTAATAGGTGTCCTGAGGAGTTTACTTGAGAGGCATTGCTGTCCCAAACTGAATAGATTATGGAATTTTTGTACACTTGTTCTGATGTCTTGTTTGCTTGTACCGTGCAGGCGTTGCTGCGACAGCTGTTCTTGCGGGGTCCCTTCACCTATGGAATTTTTCGAAAATCTGGGAATGTTCGCTCTAAGCGGGAGCTCCAAGCACGGCTAGAGGAAGATCCAGACTTCAGCTTGTCTGACGTGCCCATCCATGTGGTTGCTGCTGCATTCAAGGTAGTTCATTGCTTTCGTTAACATACTTTTATTCATTAGACTCGACATACTTGCTGACTCTTATCCTAAGGTTCACAACTAATGCTGCAAAATGCTGATGAACAGCGCCATGACCTGGATGACCTTTGTTTTAAATGAATGTAGCCTTCAGGTGAGATGGCTACTTTGCAATGTGAACGTTTTAGATTGATATTTTGTTTTAAGGTTATCGCAAACGCACATATTGCTCCACTTAGAACTTTTCCCCCAAGTGAAAGCTGCTGCTGTTTAATAACGCAGCTGAACAAGCACATTTATAGGCATACTGGGCGGTTTCAACTTTTCACCATGATGAAGCTGTGTTAAAAATACTTGTGATTTGCTTCAAAGTATGTGGTAGACTTGTTGTGACAGTAAGTCAAAATTCTCACTTTAAGAACACTTAATGTGCATTACTTATCTTTGTGTTGATATTCATGCATGTGGAAACATATAACGTATTATGTTGTTGTTTAAAACATACAGCACTGAAAGTAGTGGGCTGTAGGTGAAATTATCTTCTGTGGTTATGTGGATAGAGTGGCTTGCTTGATGAATATATAGAATGTACACTTCAATTACAGACTTCGTAACTGGAGGAACTCTCTGGTCAGGAGTGCAGTTTAGCATGCAAGAAGAAAAAAAAAAATGCTTCTGTGCATCTTTCTCTCCATTTTGCCATTCTAAATAGTAATCTTCAGCAGATGTGCTTTGAAAACATGCCCCAAGATATTAATCTTGTTTTTCTATGGAACTTGTGCCAGAAATATGTCTTATTGGTATTGTGCCTTCTATTTGCTATGTATTTGTGGTGGGATGGTAGTGTCTCTTGCCTCAGACTATGTTGTGCAATATGTTTGCAAGATTGCACTTCGCAGTTTTTCCATGGTCTACACTGACAGTGTTGATAATAATGCGAATTTTAGCAGATTATATGCTATATAATTCTCATTTAGGATGTTAGCAGACATGCTCATCATTCATGTGAAGTATTATTTCATATGAAGTTTACTGTTTATTTATCATGGTGATGTTACGTTAAGCAGGACGTAGTTCTCATTTCTTACACTAAGACACCAATGGCAGTAGTTGTGACTTGAGTTCTCAGCTATGTTTGATGGTCTAGGGCATGGGGGAGGGGGGGGTGTACAACAATGGACAGACTTGTCTATCTTGCCCCTCTCCACTGGCTGTGACTTAGCGCATTTCTATAACTTACCTCCTTTTCAAGTTGCAGTAATGAAGTGAAATGAAAACATTATCGTTGTAAGACAGCATCTAAAGGACTTTTTAAGTTCACTGTTATTCTTTTCAACCCTTGCGTGATGCACATGTGAATACCCCAACACAGATGTGCAAAATACTCCTAGAGAGCCTTTTTTTGCATGCACAGTCTATAAAACAGGTGTTCAGTATTTTCGCAATAATTTTGTGCAGTGCATAGGCAATTTTATATGCATAGATCTTCATACGGTGTGCGTGGATTTATGCAGTGGAAAGACGTTAACATTTTCTCTGCATTTCGGTTTCTCGATGCCTGTGTGGACGTGTTGTGCTTAGGTGTATTAAAAGATTTGTGTTCTGTCATCCAGGAGTTCTTGGGTTGCCTACCAGACTGCTTGCTCCAGCGGTGCCTGTACTCGGAGTGGCTCAAGGTCTTGCATGTGGAGCCCCAGTGGAAAAAAAGGGACTACACAATCAGGTAACAAACAGTTGTGCTTGCTAGAACTTTGGTGTTCTAGTGTTGACAAAAATATTACATGAGGGCAAATTTTCATATGATTTTGTACTGCGGAAGTAGTATTTAATAGCTAGCTCTTACAAAAATAAGGAAGACAAACCAGACGTTCGCAACATCAGTAATGATCAGCTTTTTGCCAAATTTCATTAGTGGTATTCAGACAGCTTCATCCACCTCTGGAGATGTGGGGAAATAGTAAAGCAAATTTTGCGATGAAGCAGTTTACTTGTAAAATATATTTTTCGAACAAGCCATGCCTCTTCTTTTGCACTTTCTCTACTATCCTGCATTTCGAGTAAAATTTGTTGATATAATGTGCTTGCTTAATTTCAACAAAGTTGTGACTTAGTTAAAATGGCAGTGTCTTGAGTGGCGGGGCTAAGCTGCATAAACCAGGTTTGAGCCCTGAAATCTTTGCAAGTCTTAATGAAGAAATGAAACTAGTAATGACCAAGTACAGTAATGTGGCTGTTTGGGCTTCTTGCAGTCGCCGACCGATAATTCGAACTCAGCGGGGACTGCCAGAACATACATATGATTGAGAATCCGAAATACTGGATTTGCCAAAATTAGTGACTTTATTTCACAAGTGGCCAAAGAAAGGTGTGACATGTTCTCTGATCGTCACTTTTGGAGATACGTTCAGTTTCGCATGACTAATGCAAGGTGCATTGGCTTCTCAGAGTGCTTTCATTCTTGGCACAGTGTGAAGCACAATATCTTATTATGTACAGTCTGGGAACGCTGCTATGTGTTTGGTGCTAGTCAAGCGAAATATCTCGAAAATGAAAGTATCTTTTGAAAGTGATCATCAAAAAATACAGCCCAAGTTTCTCACTGCACATTGTGCACACAACACTAACATAATGATTAGGCTTCACTAGTTTTGGTTTCACTGGCAACATGGCCAATGACCATGCAGTGTCTCAGACCGAATATGTTGCTATTTCTGCTTGACTCGGCGGCCAAATTAGCACACGGTGTGGCAGTCCGTCCGAATTATTGCACAACGTGCATTAAATTGTGAAATTTTGCTTGTCCATGTACAGCGAAACCTCATTAAACCACAATTGGCTTGAGCTCGGAGAAAGTACGTACTAAACGGTAATACTGCTTAACCAATATAGCGTGAGATGGCCCACCTGCCTGTCGAAAACGGAACTACGAGAGAGTGCGATGAGAGGGCAGAAAACATGCAGTATTCATTCACATGGCGCGACAAAAGTATGTTATTTTTGTTTGTTGCCGTGGCAGGCTAGCAGTGATGACTGCTGCCTCACACTCACTGAAGCTACGAGCCAGTTTTTCTGCCAGCCCCCTCTTCTCGGCAAACACCCGCATGAGACTGACATAACGCGCAGCATCTGCCACTGTCGGGCCTGAATCACCGTGCTGTTGTTTTCCATGTCGCTCACTGAAGCTACGAGCCAGTTTTTCTGCCAGCCCCCTCTTCTCGGCAAACACCCGCATGAGACTGACATAACGCGCAGCATCTGCCACCGTCGGGCCTGAATCGCCGTGCTGTTGTTTTCCATGTCGTCCTCGTCACTGTCTTTAGATGGCACTTCAGCAATAACAGAGGTAATGATGGCGAAAAGTCGAACCTCGAAAAGTAGAACTTCATATCCGACATACTTTTGCGGTCGCAGCAGCATTGCCGAGCAAATTCTCCTTCGCATTCCAAATGGCACACACCGTAGTCAATGGTAGATCCATCTCATGCGCCAGCACAGACTTCTTCGTCTCAAGTTCAACAGCACGAACTACATTAAATTTTTCTTTTGTGCTGAGCACCTCGTTTTTGTCGTCCTAGCTGGCATGACACCACACCACGGGCCACAACGCCCTCTGACTCTGGCATGGTGCCGAAATGATGTTGATGTGGCTTCATCCTTCCAAGTGCCCTCCCTCTGCGTTTGCGCTTGGAGGCTGTTCCGATCTCTGAGGCTCGTTGTTCTGCCGGGCTGCCGTACCGCTGCGATATTGCGACGAAAAGTGTAAACACTACATGTCAACCGATACGTACGCAATAAGCTGGTGCGGTTTATGCTGATACAAAGTGCATTATGTTCAATGGCTGCTGACTTGGGGATTTGACTTTACTACTTTTAAAACGAGGCTACTGCTTAAGTGGGTATGTTTTAACGAGGTTTCACTGTACAACAAAACTTGCGCGTTTTGAACTCGACTTGCTGCAGTGGCTTGATAACTATGGCTTTTATTGCTCAGCATCAGGACCTGTGTTAGGTTCTTAGCAGCAGTGGCTGCATTCTAACAGGTGCAGGCTTTGGGTGTCTGTTAAAGAACCCTAGGTAGTCAAGATTACCCCAGAGCTTCGTCTTCTTTATTATATGAGCATCACTGTAGTCATTGCTCCGCATTGTTTCTTGAGCTGCGTGAGCTCGGTGTGCTATCATCACCATCAAAAGGTCATCCAACGTGACTGTAACTTTTCATCTTCACGTACTAGATTTATCAATTATCACTTTCGAATGAAGAAGCGTACGTTGATAACTTGCCTTGCATGTTTCATTTGTGCATTGCAGCCTTCTGAAGAGGCTTCCACCAGCCAACGTGGAGTTGCTGCGCCACTTCCTGTGTGTCTTGTGGCACATCAACAACCGCAGCACGGAAAACAAGATGCCATCATCCAATCTGGCCGTGTGCATTGGCCCAAGCCTGCTAAGCCCAAAGTTTGTTGACAACTACCACTCGCCCACGCTGCAGTCAGAGGTTGGTGCAACCTTCTATGCAACTTGGGCTATCTCTGAAGGGGAAAGTGGTCATCCGAATGACTGTAACACGAAGCTACGAGGGAAACCCATAGACAGGTCTCGTGCATTCTTTCACAACAAAAGCTTCGTAGTTGAAGAAAATTCGTCCTGGTTCGGGGGACTGAACACAGGACCAATAACTTTCCGAAGCAGTCGCCTTAGCGTCTGAGCTAACCAGAAGGCTAGCAGATTGCGGCGTGAGGCTGAATTGATTGACAACTCGGAAGTGGAGGGACACTGAATATGGCAAAGATGGATACTAGATTAGCTCTGTGACAAAGCTGATTGGACTGATATCCCCATGCTACTCCTCGAGGAGAGGCTTACTTTCAGGGTTGTCAGGCTAGGCTACTTTGCCTCAATCGAGCTGGCTTTGGTGCCCGTTGGCTGTGAAAATTTCCACCTCTTTACCTTTTCATTTCAGTCAGGTACAAGTATAAACACTTGAACAGTGAAATTCTAACAATAATTAGATCTTACACAAGCAGCCATGTCCTGTACTACACAAATATTGTGCACTAAGCTACACCTTATAATTTCTCTTCAACAAATGTTGAGAATGAAATACCAAGTCGTCACTTGAAGGATACTCTTATAGCTGAGTCAAGCAATGCAGGGTGCAAGTTTTTCTGATGGTCAATGAGATGGCTTGGCTATAGGTGACTTGAGAAGGCAAGGCAATGCTGGTACTATAGACACGACAGCAGTTGCGGGCAGACTAGATAAAATTAATTTCAGGGTACGGTACGGTACGTTTCTGCTAATTCTGAAAATGAACGCCATGCAAATTCGTTAAGCAGACAACTTATGCGGACGTGCAGAGGCAGAGCCATGTTAAAGGGCACTGTAGGGTCTAGGCAACATTACTGAAGCGTTTGCAGATCAAATGAACACTTTTGTGCCCGCCGCAGTAGCTTTGCAGCTATGGCATTGCTCAAGGTTGTGGGTTTGGTCCCGACCGACCACGGTAGCCACATTTTGATGGGGAAGAAATAAAAAACACCCCTGCACTTAGACTTAGAGACGTTAACGAACACCACGGTGTCAAAATTAATCCGCAGTCTGCCACTACGGCATCTCATAATCCGCTTGCTGTTTTCGCACGTATAGCCTCATAATTCAATTAAAGTTTAATACTTCAGCCACGATGCGATGGGTCATGGGAGGCAATAACACAATGCTCCACCCTCTCCGAGTGTATGGAGTATGGCACGCAACAACTCCTCAAGCAAACATGTTTCACTGTGTTGTCTGTGTATTATGCAGACAAACAACAGCGGTGTATACAAGGTAAAATTTAACAGACTCACCACGCTCGTGTTGCACTAAACGTTGAAGCAATTGAACATTCACCATCAAAATCACCGGCAGTTATTGTCAAAGAAAACAGTACAGAAAGCTTTGCTTACATTTATTCGCAACAGTATGTGGGATCCGCATAATCTCTTCTACCACACAGCCGTTTCATACTTTGCAGACATGATCATCATTGTGTGATCTGCATGCGGTGTTTGTTTGTTTGCAATGCACGAACTTTGTGAGGGTCCTTGAAAAGAAAGTTGTGCAGGATAGAGGACAATTATCATCTTGGACATAAGCCCCAAACAGTGCGAACGTTTCAGAGTGTACTGCAACAAGCCCCGCACGTGTTGGAAACTTTCTGAAAACTGACTAAAACTGATATTTTCACATGTCGAGAGGGACCCAACACACAACCACAAAGAGTTGCAAGCAGAGTGATAGCAGCGAATGATGTACAAGTAAAAATAAGACTATCATTCTTCAGTATTTTCATCTCCACATGAACAGCTCGAAACCATGCTGCGCTAATTCGAGCAGCAATGACTTTTGTGGTACTCTTCTGACAGTTATGTATTTCTTTTTTTCTACAGATCTCTGAGCAAGTGCCTCAGCTGGTAGAGTATCTGATTGAGAACAGTGTGGACATTTTTGGCAAGGACCTGGTGACGCTATTTGGGGAACCTCCTCAGAAGGATCCCTCAATTCAAGACTCTGGAGCAGAGGAGTCTGACAGCCCACACAGCTTGCAAGAAAGTGGAAGTGAGTGGCTGTTATATTTGTATATAGGCATTGTTGCCACCCTTTGTAGTCAGTATTCTTGACTTTTCTGCAGTGTTAATTAATGCATGTAACTGCTGCCATTACCTCTGTATTTTGTGCCGCAAAAGTGCAAGAAGTGTGAACTTTAAGTGGGGATTTATATTTTATGCAAACATTGCCTTTGGCTGATGCTCATGGTGATGCGGATTACATTGCTGTTAAGTCATGTTTAAAATAGCAATTGGGTTATATATGCAGTAGTGAACAAAGATATGATATTGTGGTTTCTTGTGAAAAATTCACTAACTTCGTTTGCAAGGTATATTAGTAGGTATAAGCCGCTTGACGTTCATCACGATGTGTGGTGTCGTATTGCCGTTTTGCTTCTGCTTGTCTGGCTCACAACTCGGGATCGTTACCAATCTTCCGGCACTTAGCTTCGGCGGTATTAGCCTTACATTCGGGATCTTTGCGCTTACACCTCGTACACTCACTAGTGGCTTCCCTCCTCTTTTGCATTCACTCGGCTTCTTCTTCAGGAGAAAGTATGTTCTTCGGTCTGCCCATCTCGACAGCAGACCCGATACTGATGCCGCCAGCACAAACACATCGCCTCTCTTCCAGGAAGGCACCTGCACCTCAGAGCTTATGTCACCGCCAGGCTCAGCCAATCCCATATAACGCGCCTCCTCTACATGGCAGCAGCACCATTCCGCATGCTCATACACAGCTGTCCCTCTCCCTTACCTTGCCTAGCCTCCCCTCGCTTAGCTTTCCCCCTCTCCACTTTGCCGAGTGGAGTTTTCTGTTAACATTCGGCATGGCCAGAGCTCAAGCTTAAACAGCTCTGCTGTTAAAAGGAGAGTGCTGTTGACTGAAACTGATGTATGTATTGCAGCGTAGGAATGTATGCTGCATTAGTGCAAGGCAGAGTAGTTATTGGTAATTTCTGATTTGGGGAACATTTGATGTCACATTCGCTGCCTGGACAGTCAAATTTGTGTAGAGTAGCTTTCTTCAAGTTGTTGCTCAGTATGTGAAGCAGTCTTTGGTACTGGACCAAGATTGGTTTTAAATAAGAGCACTGCCTTGTTAATTAGTGCCTGCTGCTTCTGATAGTGATTGCTATCAACTGTTGCAGCCGTAGCCACTCAGACTACCCTTATGTCAGGGAGGTCTTGTGAATAAAGCCGTGGCCTTTTAATGCCACTTTAAAATCTTTTTTCTTTTGACAGTAAGAATTCTTGCAGGAATCCAACAATTGGCCCTGATAGCGGACGTTGTTCATAGCTGTGTAAATATATGCATATTCTATCTCAAGGTTTCATTTTTTTTTCATTTGTACACACACGCACACATACACAAAATATTTTTTTAATTTAGCCATTCCTGTATCGATATAGTATGCATAAGACCCCACATGTTAGTCTTGATGCCCTCCTGACAGTTCTATTATTTTGTTTGCTTCTAGGTGCCTTCCGAAGAGATGACTCTTCAATTGACAGTCTTGAAAGAGCCCTCATGGAGGATTCTAGTCCCAAGTTGCCAAACAGGACCAAAGTGTCGTTGACCAATCTCAGCCGGGATTCTGGTCTCACCCTCAGCGACACTCAGCTGTACACTCCTGAAGATGACGTTGAGATGGAGAACACAAGCTCCGCACTTCAGGGTATGACGAAGAGTGTGCCACACTTAGAAGCTGTTGGTGTGCAAGAATCCACCTACAGTCGGAGCAACGGTGTTAGCATTGATGGCTCCTGCAATGATGTAGTTCGGCGCCGAAAGTGTGGCGGGGAAGCACCCAAGCACTCCCGGCACCAGACTATCTCATCGGCTGGTTTCTATGCTCGCTCGTCTCCGGTATCGAGGGATGCACGGTCTCAACAACTTCAGTATTCGAAGTCTTGCAACTATAGAGAGAATGATCACCCAAGTGAGGAAGACACAGTCATGGGAAACGATCCCCTCATCCGCTGGCGCAAGAGCCGTGCACGTCAGCAGCGAGCCAATGCGATGCAGTCGGCAGTTGATGTGAACCGGCCATGTAGTACACTCATCAGGAGTGCTTCTGAGGAGAGCCTGCTGCAGAAGTACATGGGTGAAGAGCAGCCAAAACGACGGCCTCAACACTGTAAAGGCAAAGCCCCAAGACCACCGATGGAAAGTACTAACTGGGAAAGAACAAAGAAGTTTGACATCCCTGCAGCCACACCTGACAGGCATGCACTGTGGTTTGCCAATCAAATGCACAGTGTTGACTGGAAGCGCAGTCAGTCTACCTCTAAGATAGATGAAATCGATCACATCCAGGATGGTCCAATGAACAAAAGTGCGGGACAGGACAGTTGCCAGCCTACAAGCAGCATTATGACTCCGAGGCAACATGACATCACAGTCAAGATAAAGGCAGACTCTCTGGCAAGTGTCCATACACCACCCCGTGTGAACAGCGTGTGCAGCTCGTCTTCCGAAGGTAGCCAGAGGTCTCACAGGTCGCACGAATCAACCCATTCGGGCAGATCGCAAGGGTCAAACCGTTCGCGAACAAGTCCCTGCCGACGCCAGTCCCCCAACTGTGCATTAGCTGCTGTCCACCGGTCGCAGAGCAGCAAGCCCATGGAGCCACCCAGCTATCAAGAGGCCATGACACGCCGCACCCTACTTAGGAGATCGCAAGCAATCTCTCAGGCTGACGACGCATTGCTCGAGGAGCCTCAGACAGAGCCTCTGTCTCTAGGTTGCAAGGCTCTGCAACTGTATGAGGAATCTTTGAGGATGTACAACGAGCAACTGGATGTTGCAAGTGACACTCATCACGCCATTCTTGTTAAAGTGGATAGCAGTGATGAAGGCATATCTGAAAGCCCACCGCCACCCTTGCCACCCAAGCCCCACCAGCCTGTGCACCGCACTGCCAGTGACGGCACTGGCATTCGTCTCAGGCATCATCCTCCAGTTCATGTGAAGGACTCCCAGCTGGTGAATCGTGGGAAGTGTGTTGTAGTTTCCTCGTTTCACGATCGCTGCCAGCCACAGTCATTATACGACTTCCCCAAGGAGATCAGCTGGAGTGTAGCCCAGCTGAGGAGCATCTTCAGCCAGCAAGCGTCAGCGGGGAAAGACGGAAGCACGGGCAGCAACAGCAGCCAGTCGGACTCTGCCTGCTCAAGTGAGCGTGAAGGGCACCATGGTGTATTGTCAAGTCACCTACGGACAGAATCGGTGAGCAGCAGCACAGGTGGTGAAGAATCTTACGTGTAAATATGAGAACAGAGACATTTCTGCATTCTTATACCATTGTGCCTGTTTTGCTGTAACCGAGACAACAGTAATTGTGCAATCTGTCTCTGCTGCCACCACTGTTGCCTTCTAATCACAAGTATGCCGCATATGAACTCCGAGTTCATTTGACTTGGAGAACTTTTGAGTTCTTTTGGAAACTCACAATCGCATGTATTTAACTCTTCACCAACTTTGCATGATGAACTTCTGTATATGTGCCAAATAGCCTGTTGAGACGCTTATGAGATCTGTATAGGTTTTGTTGTCCAGTGATCTGTGTTGTTCCATACTGTTCAGTTTGTTTCTAGCATGGTTATGCTCTGTATAGGCTGTGTATTGTTCCTTCTAGAGCTCATTCACTGTTGTGAACTGTATATAATTGTAACATGGCATTGTGCAGTAATGCGTGTGCTCCATGAGGCATGCGAGGGCAAAATGTGCCCCAAAACGCTATTTGTGACACGTGCTTGTCACAGCTCACTAGACCATTGTATTTATGGCCTGTTCGTGTACGACAGTGGCTGAACAGATGGTATTGTATATATTTTGATAACAGCAATAAACATTGTACATGCAATATACAACATGCTCTTGCTGTATACCATTGAAGACTGCTTGTGGATATGCTGCGGACAAATTTATAGTGCCTGCACTGTTCTCGGCAGTCTTGCAACATCTTTCAACTTGATTGTCGTGCTTGTTTCTTGCAGCGTCACTCTCATCTTTAAAGCAACACTGAATGAAATTTTTCTGTTAAGGGTTATTGGTTGCAAAAATGATTTCATGCCTAAACTGTGGCATCAGTGACATGTTATCTTGAACTTTATCTGGCTCCTCCTTACGCAGGACAAGTCCACAGTAGTTTCAAGCCAGTGTTTTTGTTTATTGTCAGACCCGGTGCAATCTCCCTTTATTATTTAACAGTTAATTTGCTGCAGTTTCAGTGCCAAAATCTGCCACCGAGGAAAAGCAAGACCATTCGACTGAAGTCACTTCCCACCTTTGGGTTTCACTGTCACACCCAGTTAGTGCTTGCATCAAGATTGACCTTGATGCAAACAATGTTTTTCGTAACCATGAATCAAAATTGAGGTGAAATTCCAGAAAAGTAATTTTGTTTCATACTCTTTTTAATGTTTTTTTAGTTAGCCAGGGTGCCTCTTAATTTCTTGAAAGATAACCATTTGCATTCCAAAATGCTGGCTTCACCTTCAAGCTATTATGGATTGTACACTGCAACATTTGAGGGGCTTTTTCTTGGAGAACACAATGACCACACTCATGCTGATAAAAGCTTTTAGGGAGAGCACACCACCATGCAAAATTAACGTTAGAAGGGAAACATAATTGTATATGAAAGGGAATGGAATGGAGA
Source organism: Dermacentor variabilis (assembly GCF_050947875.1). Taxonomy (NCBI): domain Eukaryota; kingdom Metazoa; phylum Arthropoda; class Arachnida; order Ixodida; family Ixodidae; genus Dermacentor; species Dermacentor variabilis. Next base: position 132,344,937 of record NC_134573.1, on the reverse strand, counting down.
ACCACATATTTGCTACAGCAGTGTGCCCCTTAAAGAAAAAGCACATACACATAAAAGCACATAAAAAAAGCAAATAATGCTTATTGGGAATTGTGTGCAAAATTCTGAGTACACAGCACAATAATAGATTTGTATATTTTGCTGGCTGAACACCCTCGCTCAGTAATATTTATGCTTGTTAAAAGTTGGCTAGTCTTGATAAATTCATGGAATTTTGGTAAGGCATACCAATAACTGTTGCAGCCATAACAGCTATATGTCTGCTGCTGACTGTAATGTGGAAACTGATGCACACAGCTTATCACATTGTCATTGGAGGACTGCTATAACTTGCAATTACTTTTTAATGTTGTCACTAACGCGTCAGACAAAGTCGTAGTTCCGCCCGAAGGGCGAAATATCGATTGCGAAAGCAAATTCGTGGACAGCTATACGAAGTAAGGACAATATTTTTATCGGCCGTATAAACTGGTAAACATAGGCATACTAGCTACATTAACAAGCATTGTATCGCGCACGCACAAGCAAACATGAACATACCTCACTTTATGACCGCAGAAACTCGCGGTCAAAACGCTGCAGTGAGGAAACATAGCAGCAGCAGCGAGCAAATTGACCTTCGTGCTGCCGCTCGGGTCCAACGCGAACTAAGCCGCGAAAAGCAGCGCAGCACGGACTCTGTACCCGTTGCAGATGGCTTTCAAGGTACAGTGGCCCGGCCGCATTTTTATAGTTGCTAGTAGGTACAGCGGGACGTGGCGTTTCCCACCGGCGCTCGACGTTTCTGCGCAGGTTCGAGAGAGAAATTCTGGGGGCCTTTGCTCCTTGAAAATGTGACTGCTTAGGCTCTACGGAGGAAGTTTGTTAGCGCGTGTTGTATGCGTTTGTCCCCTAGACATGCCGGCATGCTGAATGCGGTGGAGTTTGTTTACGCTCCAACGCTGGCTGCCCGCGCGGTGAGGCAGTGGGCACGGACGCCCCATTTGGTGATCGCAGTGTCTGAAGGGGCAAGGTTCTGACTGGTGTTGTATAAGTCGCGGATCGCTTTTTTCGTCGCGACGATAGATTGCATTTTTTTACAAGCACTGCTCCAAACGCCGCTCGACAACACCAGACAGAACATTGCCCCTTCAGACACAGCGATCACCACCGCACTCCGCAATGCCGGCATATCTGGGGACACACGAATACAACGCGCGCTAAGAAGCTATATCCGTAGTGCCTAGGCAGTCATATATTCAAGGAGCAAAAGCCCCCAGATTTTCTCTCTCGCGCCCGCTCTTACTCGCGCCTGCGCACAAACGGCTGGCGATCCCTCAAATTAACGTCTCGTCCGCCTCACTACTCACCCCCTCGAAGCCTTGCGCGCGACGGAAGGCGGCGCGCTTCCTCCCCGCTTTCCTCCGTTTTAGGCGCCCGAGAGTGAACCGCGAGTGCCGGCTCACCCTCGCAAGCTTTCACTCGCACACACAGCATACGGCGCGCGGCGACGATTTTATCGCCCTTGGACTTTACACAGAACCTCAAGGCGACGCCGACGGCATAAATGCGCTTGGAGAGTCCGTATAATTGCTATCGTAGTAAAACCCACGACATACGAATACGCCGTCACTGCGCCTTCCGCCACAGACCTGGAGAGGCTCTCCGGAACCCACGGCGCTACCTTTGCTTCAACTGGAACTTCTACAGCCTCTCTATGCTTCAGCCTTCGAGACGAAGGTAAATATTTTCGGTTCTAGACGCTGAAGCGACGCACCTTTTACGTGCGACGTGTTTTTGCGATTGCCGCGAAAGGGAAAAGCCGCAATATACGTCAACTCAAATACTCAGCGGTGTGTTGTTTTATTTAGCAGTTGTAAATAAGGCGTTTGTTTTCTCGTCCCCAGCTTAAATCGAACATGAATGAAAATGTGGGGCAATTTTCAGAAGCGCTCTTGCTTGTGTGCGCTCTGCCTCCGTAGCTTTCCCTTCAATGTCACAGAAATTAAGTTGTCCGCGAGTAGATCGATCTGCGATAAGTATTTTCTTCGGTTTGCTTTGTAACCTTCACGATTTTCTAACAAACTGCGTTTGACAGAACTCGTCCTTATCGGCGAGAGAGGGCGAGAAAGAGGAAAATATAGCTGCGAATGCATACATCGAAATTTAAGTCAGCAAGAAGAAGCAGTAATAAGAAAGGACACAAAAAAGGTCTTATTTCAAAGCACTTAATTCAGGGAAGTGCACACTGGTGCCGCGTGGTGGTCTTTTTCCTCGAGGTTCTTGCAACAATCTTTGCGACAGAAAATACACTAAGCAGGCTTCGATTTTCTGTAGGCGGCGCTGTTCCTTAACTGAAGTTACTTTGACGTTTCACTTTATTTGTTACGCACATATATGTTAGCTCATTTTGGCCTGGAAAGCCGTTTAATCGCCTGGTAAACTCGCCGAACGTGCTTTGACAATAGATAAAGCATAAGGATATAAACCGCACTTTTTTTTTTGCATTCGAAGGATCTGCAGCAAATGTCTATCGCACGACGCGACTTCAGGGCATGACGTCACCCGTCGCTTTCGCCATCTGCAGTTCTCAATAATTTGTCCCACTTGTCCTTCTGCGGAGGGGGTATATATATATATATATATATATATATATATATATATATATATATATATATATATATATATATATATATATATCAGAATAAGATGTTCCACATCCGCCCACCGTGGCCCTGAGTGGCGCTGGCTAACACTCCCACGGCTAGATCTCGTAAACCGAGATATCCGAGTTGGTGAGGAGTTAGTGAGTCGTCGCCGTAGTACAATGAGTAGTACAACGCACGCGCAAGGCGGAGGTTGTGGGTTCAGCTCCCACCGGCGACAAGTTATAATTTCGTCCACTTTCATTTCCCTTCGACCAGTGCTCGACAACGACGTCTACGGCGCTCGGTCATCAGTCCACTTTAGCCACCAGGATAATTTACCTGTGCTAATACGAAAAAACGTCTCGTTGGGGTTACGCTAGGGTGCCTAAATGTACTATGTTCCTCAACGTTCTAGAAAAACAAGTTTTTTTTTTATTCTAGTGACTTCACATTACGCCAGCGTAGCAACGACAGTGGTCCCCACAAGATTCTTGCAGAACTACGGCCGCTGGATAAAAAAAAGAAAGAAAAAAGAAGAAGAAAGAGGGAAAAAAAAAAGGGTGCGGGCTTCCGCGTAGGCAGGCTGCAGTGGGAGCGAACGTGACACTCATAGTTGCATTTTTGTCCGCTTGGTTGGCGCAATGGCGCTAGCTGCCGGGTATGGGGCGTGTCGGCGACGGCGTTCCAGGCGTGTTCCTCACGTATTTTCTATGCCGATCCCAGACAACAGTCCCCGGCTGGTGGCGCCGCGGCGGATGACAGCGCTTTCGATGCACGCGGCAGGGCGCAATTTCTTTATTTTTTTTTATCCAGTGGCCGTGGCAGAACCCATCTCACACGCGCCCTTAATCGAACTAATAAAATATTGTTTAATTAGCCATTATGAATTAGGCCCATAATTAGTGCGCAAGGGTATGATAGTGACGGTATATCGAGGACTGACAATATTGAACACAGTAGGTCTAGCCCACCTTTGTATATTGTACCATGTCGTGCGGTATTTTTTTGTATTTCGTGGGTATCTGCAGTATGCGAAAAAAATACTAATACTGAATAGACAGAAAGTTGGAAACTGTTTTAACGGGATTTTTTTCAAACCACTCTACAACTTTCTTATTGTAATTCCTTGCCTACAGTGGCATAGCTAGGTCGTCTGGCACCCGGGGCCCTTAGCTCTTCTGTCACTCCCCCCCCCCCCCCCCGGCTGTAGTCGAGGAAGGCGGGGATATCGACAATTTTCGGTTGTCTTCAGACGTATATGACACTCCCCCCCCCCCTACTGACCCCTTGCACCCGGGGCCCACGCCCCCCCCCCCCCCGTTGCTGTGCCACTGTTGCCTAACTTCGTTTCTTCAGAAGCTGGTTAATTAATCTTGACTAATTACGCAATTAAGCAGAATACAAAAAATGATCATAGTGTGACTTACTCCGTACAACAGCCAGCAACATGCATATGGTCGCGTCGACTTAGAGTGAATCGGCATATTTTGAAACTCCGGCTAAAGTTACTCCGTGTATATGTACTTAAACTAGAGTGGTGCACGTGTGGCCAGGCTGCCGCGAGACTAACACGGCCCAGCGCTGCTCAACTTTCCTGGAAGTGTGGCGTAAACTGCGCTTCACGGCTACATAATTTAAAGGGTTTATATTATAGGGACTGTCTACCGTATTTCAAGAGACCTTCTGTTTTGTAGGGCAATAGAAAGCGTTCTATACGGATTATCTAACCTACGTGTTTCCTACAGATCGCTGTCTGTGTAGTCAATACAAGCCTTATCTACGAGGGTCAAGCAGGCGCAATTTGATAAGAAATGCTTGCACTGTGTGACGACATGCGCACGCCTTAAAAGCGCAACGCATTTTAGACATCCCGAAAAAGACGGCGACCCTCCCATCTGCTCGCACCACCCCGTTCGTCTGAGGAAAGGCAGCGCCACTTTTCATCACGCGATATCTAGAAATAAGAAAGAAATTATTCTCTGAAGCAAGTGAAAGTTAGCAGAAGATCGTAAAGTACGATTTCAGTCAATACATTATTACACCCAAGCAAATTTAAATAACTCTCCCTGTGTGGTTTCTGGGTTATGTGACATTATACAAATTGGTTGACACTGTTTCACCGTCAGGCGACGCAAATATAATCTTTGCACCACTTTCAGAGCCAAAATAAAGGTATGGTTCTTTGTTTATGGGACATAAGCATGCTTGTTTCAGTCTGTGTGACACACGATCTTCTTATTCCCACCATAATTCAAAGTCATGTTCTGAGCGGTAGACAGTCCCTTTAATCTAAATATGCTTTATTTAAACCATTTTCACATGAGCCACTCAATCGCCGTGGCAGTTGAGTACTATACTGCCAGATATTCACGTTTATCTCAGAGGGAGCCACCAAACGCGAGTATGCGCCAGTGGCGCCCTCTGCGAGAAGCGTGCCGAATGTGAAGTTCAGGAGGCGGCATCTTACTTATAACAAATTGCCAGTGACGGATATATGACTAGCCGATACAAAATAAAAATTGCTGCAGAAATTTCTTTTAGTAGGATTTGTCAAACAGTGTCTAAGCATTCTTCCAGTCGCTCATATATATATATATATATATATATATATATATATCATAAGAAGCCAACAAGCATTGACACCAAGGACAACATAGGGGAAATTACTTGTACTTACTAAATGAACTACAGAAATGACAAATTAACGGAAATGAAAGTGGATCCATCCACTTTCATTTCCGTTAATTTGTTATTTCTGTAGTTCATTTAGTAAGTACACGTAATTTCTCCTATGTAATTTCGTGACTGTGTACATCGATCAAGTAAGGAAAAAGATTAAAATCAGACTTATCATACGTAGACATAGCATTATTCGTATCTGCCAGATGGACCTCTATATGCTCAATTCTTACAAGTCGGCAAACGAATGCGTTGTTCAACATTCCAGAACTCGCCTCTCGAAAGTGCTGAAAAGAGCGAGAGTCCTCCTGCGCTTGCTTTACCGTGAAAAGTGTCACTCATGCGTTCGCCGCCTGTCACGTAAAAGAATAAAAATGTTATCGCAACTCGCGTCACGAGAAAGTGAGGGGCGTTCCGTGCAGACGGCCGGTCTCCCGCGCAGAAACGCATCAAATTAAGTGCGTAAATTACATGCGAGACACGCGTCTTTTAATAACTTACTCAGCATATCCCATCAACTCTCTGCTTAACACTAAGGATGATCACTAGCCGCGGCCCACAGGCAGGCGTTCACAGCCTGCTTACGTCACTTATGATAGCTTACGTGGTTTGTTGCATAATAGCCTATTCTTACGACGTCGCCGCAGACGTGCGCAATTCCTACGTGCGCAAACCCACCGCTTATGCGCACTTCCTTCAACTCGCATTCATTCCTCTCGCTCCTAGTGTCGCAGCTCCGTAATCTTCATCAACGTGGACTGGAGTGTAATCCGTTGCATTATCTTGCAGCACCCAGAAGGACAGCGCGCCATAAAAAGAATAAAGTGCTCAGCATATGCGCCGTACAATTGACACAACACCAGAGGGATGATGCAAAACGAAAGGTCTGGTGCACCGTGGTCTTCACAAACGTCACACACACACACACACACACACACACACACACACACACACACACACACACACACACACACACACACACACACACACACACACACACACACACACACACACACACACAACACACACACACGCACGCACACACGTACACGCACGCATGCACACACACACACGTACCCGCACACACACGCACGCACGCACACACACACACTCACACACACGCACACACGCACACACACACGTACACGCACGCACACACACACACGTGCACGCACGCACACACACGTACACGCACACACACACACACACACTCACACACGCAAACACACACGCACTCACACACACACACACGCACACACACACACACACACACACACACACACACACACACACACACACACGCACACGCACACTCGCGTATATTAGAAGCATAGAAAACGACCTATGGAGAACCAGCGCTGAAACTTCGCGTGCCGACAGCAGCGCCGTAACACAGGATAGCGAGAGGAGGGAACGGTTTTCAGTAGCACGTGCTCCGATATTACGCGTCAGGAAATAGGCAGCTCTCTTTAAGGCGTATGTGCCCAGTTTCCGAAATGACTGGGCGCCGGCTTGCTATTATAGACAACTCACAGGAGCGCTTGCGCCACTCGCAACGTGCATGGCCACGGAAGAACTTGGCTGGACGCATCGGGCTGCGTGGACAAGCGTTGATAAAGGCGCCCGTATGTTATCGTTAAAAACGCCGTGATATCTGTGCGGCCTCAGGACCGGATGGTGTCGGGATGCTTTAGTTTAGCGCACTCAAACTGCCGTAGCGCCTCGTGGCTAGCGCTGGTTCCCAAGCGTCCCACGTGAGCGCATTCTGCGTCATGACGACACACCACGTGCCGAAAATGCGCGACAATACACCTCACGGTAAACGAAACCGAACTTGTTCGTAGAATTACTTAGGCCGTTCTGAGGCCTGCCAGCATTTCTTTTTTCTGGGGCTTCGAGATCCAGGACCTTCATTTAACGCACGAAATGAAGAGCTTGAAACTGCCATGTGAGTACTCCTTTGATGCTCAGTGTTATTGCAGGCGTCAAAATGTATGCGGGAACGAAAGTATGCGAAGTAAATAAGACTATACGATAAAGTACGCAATAAGAATTACAGAGTCAGTCCTTGAACGCTTCGCAAACAGAAACACATGAACATGCGGTACCGTTTTCTTCAATTACTTTTATGTTGTTTTATCCTTGCCATGATGAGATGGGATTAAATTTTTTGGAACGGTTTACATGCAGGGACACGTCGAAAGCCACCGCTGCAAGAAATCTATTGCACGTTCCCGCGAGACAGGTGCCCGGGTGCCCTGCAAAGACCCACAACCACCAAAATATGAAATACGGCAGTCTGTGCACGGCCACAATGCCGTGTGAGAAAACATTAGCTGGGACAGCACTTGCACAGCTGTACTTTCTTTTATGTGCTACTTCTCGGAACTGCAGTACTATAGCTAGTATGGATTCGTAGCACGGGCTTGCCCTGCTTACTTGCTGGTCTATGTTTTATGGGATGCATCTATGTACAGTAAAAACTCGATCTAACAAAACCCGATTTTACGAAGTTCCCGATCTAACGAAGAAATTTATATTCCCATGGATTTCAATATTATCATCAATCCGAATTAGCGAAACAAACTTGGCCGAACTTGATTTAACGATGTGTTTCATTTAGTAAAGCAACGAAGGGGGCTAGTTGGTGAGCGTTCATGGTTATATTGCGCTCAGTTTTACACAGAAGATATTAAGGAAGGACAGGACGTGGACGGACGTAGCGCAAGTCCGTCCACGTCCTGTTCTTCCTTAATATCGTCTGTGTAAAACTGAGTGCAATATAACCATGAATGTTTTTCCTGAAATGAATGAGTAAAGAAAGCGGTGATTTCTTTCTAATTTTGACACAGATGGATTCTTTTTCGAGCGTGCGCTCTAAAGCCATCGTGTTAAAACATCTAGGCGTCATGGTCACGTGCCTAGCTTTACTTTGACGAGGCTGCACGCCGCGCCCATGCACGGATAGGGGCGGCAGTGGTTACTTTCGTTATTTCATGGTTTACGCGACAGATGGCTTGATTAGCGGCAAATGCAATGCCGCGGTGGCCTTCGCGTGTCGATACGTTGCAACTTTAAATTTCGAAGGACCAAAAAATTCCTTTCTCAATTTTACGAACTTCCCGATTTAACCAAATAATTCGAGCTTGGTCATCACTTCGATAAATCGAGTTTCACCTGTAGCTGTTAATTAAAAGGGGAAGCAGAGCATTTCTGTTATCTCTATCTTGGCGGCCGCCACCGCAGATGCCGTAATGCCGAAGAAATAGTCTTTTAAGGGCGTGTGACTTTTCGACGTTTGTATCGAAAACGTCGCGATGCTCTTCTTTTCTTTTTATCATTTCAGATTATATGGCACTATCCGATTATGAGCACGATGAACTGGGGGGGGGGGATGTTCTTTTTACTAAAACGCTTGAATGGCGAGACAGTCTATACTTAATCCGATCGTAAGCGCCGCTGGAAGTGTGCTAGTCACGTACAATATGAAGGTTAAACGGTTAGAGCGCGAGTGTCGTCAGTGATATCGCGGGGTTTGGTGGAATGGATGGATGGCTATGAGCGTCGCCATTAAAACTGGGAGTGGGGAGGTTGCGCCATCGAGCTCTCTTTCTTATTTTGCGTAATGTTTTACCTAACTTATCTTTTTATTGACGAAAATTCCCAACATCGAACTTTCTGATCCCTTATTGGGAACGTTGTTTTTGTACGCCTCCGTTGTTTGTGGACTCCCTAATTTCGTGACGCCAATCGCCTTTTGCTAATATTTGTTTCGGACAAATTTACTTTCTCCCTGCTATCCCTGAACCCAACGGCTTCAAGAAGGCCAGCGGAGCCTAAACCGACAGCCGAGGAGATATTTTCCCATTTTCATGAGACATGTTCTATCGCTCCCCTAGCTTCACCGCAGCAAGCACACGCTTCCTCCTTGGTGTGCCTCGCTTTATAACTACCTGTTCTAAGGCATCCTGATCACGCTTGGGATTCTCTTTGAGTTTGTCTGGTTTTTCTTCACCCACATCGTAAATTGTTTCTGTCATGATTTCGCTTTATTGAGATAGCAATGATATGGACACTGCAGACGCATTTCTTCTGTCGGCTCCACCGTGAGGTTCTGTATAAAGTCCAAGGGTGACAAAACCGTCACCGCGCGCCGTCTGCTTTATGTGCAAGTGAAAGCTTGTGAGGGCGAGCCGGCGAACGCGGTTCAATCTCGCATGCGCGAGTGAGGAACGCGACCTGGATGTGTACACTCTCCTGTCACTCGCTAGGCAGGGGTTCAGGCGAGGGAGGAGAGGTGTTCTTCTCCGTGGGCTGCTAGGGCTAGGGTGCCCTGATGTCCTCCTCGCCCGACCCTCCGTACAGAGCGGAGACTACCGCGGCGTCTACTACGGCGTTGGCTACGGGAATCGCGGACGCCGTAGTAGACGCTTTGGCGAGCGCCGTAGGGATGCGTTGCCGGCACTCGTCTTGTCTTGAAAGCGATCTGCGAAGTGGCCGAAGTGCGCGCCCGCGCAGGCCTCATCTTCAAAGCGGTCTCCGATGTTTGCAGAGTTCGCGTAGTGCCTCAAGCTTCGTATGCGCTGTGCTTTCGACGTTTATCTCGCGTTGAAGCGAGATATGCATGAAGGTCAATTCGCTTGCTGCTGCCGTGGTTCTTCACTCCAGAATTTTGAAGAGTTTCCGCGCTCGTCGAGCGAGATGTGTTCATGTTTACCAGTGCCCGCGTGACACCGTGGTGGTTTAGTTAGAACACGTTGGCGGGCTAGTTGGTTTGAATCCGCGACAGAATGTGTAAGCGCGATTGAACAAGGACGTAGAAAGAAGCATACACACAAAGACAGCACTGTCTTTGTGCGTCTGTTTCTTCCTACGTCCTCATTCAGTCACGCTGACATATTATATCATTGCTAATTTAATTAGTAAGCGAATGTTTGCAAGTTTATACGGCCGCTAAATCTACTATCCTTAGTTCGTACAGCTCTCCACTATTTTGATATCGCAATGGGTGCTTCGCCTTTTGGGCGAAACTGCGAGTTTTTTACCTCTTATAAGGCAGTTTCTCATAGCCGGCTTATTTTCCATTGCCGGTATCCAGATGGTTGTCTCAGACTCCCTGACTTTGCGTTTAACGTGCATAGCTGCCATGTTGCTTATTATACCAGCCGCATATTTGCCGGTAAGCTTCCTATAGTTATTTTCCTCCACTGTCGTTCAATATTTTTTCACCGCTTTGTAAACGTCCTCTGACGGCACAGTTACACTGAAACCGCTGACGTTTGAGCTTTGATAATAGTATACTATAGTTTTGACCTTTCTTATCACGCGTGATTTAAATATACGAACATTTCCTAATTTATGCGAGTACGTATACCGCTGCTACGAAATACATACACGGAAAACATGCGTAAATGGCGGACGAGCTTGAACAGTCTCACTTGACGCGATGACCGCCGAGTGTGTTGTCAAGCGGTTCTTTTGTAAGCCCACATGTTCGCCTAATAAATTGCCACGCTCGCACCCCAATGATTGCGGCCGTCATTTCCACGCGCCAATATTCCGGCGCCACTTCGGATGTACACACGATTCTCTCGCGCGCTTTTAAACAAGAATTGTTTCCAGATGCTTCCCGCACTGGGAACGCTGATTCTGCGCCCACATCATTCTATGCACGTATAAAGCGATATAATCCATAAATAAAACAGTAAACCACAACGTTGCACTTGGTGCGCAGGATCGCGCTGAGGAGTGGCGGTGCCCAACACGAGGTGGCGTGTAGCATTGTGCGTTCAGTTCTCCAGACACGCATTGCGGCGCAGGTCCACAGATCCGGAGGCCAAGAGTGGGTCAGACATGGAGGTCGTCGACATAGAGATGCCATGAGAGCGATTACAGCGCTCCCTCGCCTCACACCAATTCCCAATGCGTAAGAACACGCTCGGCCTAACTCCATTTCAGAGCTGCAGTGGCACACGACGTGAACAGGGCAGGGTAATAAAGAAATGCCACAATGCTGAGGTAGCGCCACTTGAGTCCCATTTCTCTGAACGGCACTAATTACGCCGAAAGACGGCCTTCTCTCGTGGTGGAATGCATGTATCGGTCGCCACAAACGAAACTATACGAGGCTCCACCGACATGACCAACGAGTTACCCCTAGTGAGACTGCTGTCCCTGATGGCCACATGTGTCGTACATATTGCGATGCGACGGCTTCCTCCTGAGAAGGACGAGTAGTCTCCGTGAGTCCATAATTCACCCTGCAATTGGATTTTCCCTTCCCTACGACACAGCAAGGCCCGACCCGCTACTACTTGAATTGTAAGCCGTACACGATGCCGTCAAGACAATTAGTACAATACTCAACACCAGGAGAGTGCAAATTTACACTGACTGCCTTAGTGAAGACAAACAGTTTAAGCAAGTAATAAGAACCGTACAAATCTGTCAAGAGTTTACAGACTCTTCAAGTCCTCGCACCTTACTATTGAGGTGCGAAGTCAAGGACATGACAGCGCGTTTCAATGACATGACAGAGCAACTAGCTCGATCCCCTGCCCCATGTGAGACACTTCTGTCCTTTCCGCTGGATCCCCGCGCTCTCCATTAACCTCCGAAATCTAGCCTCTGACAGAACCCACGCGCCTTAATTTCTTCGTGTGTTTGCTTTCTTCCCTTCAACCTTACCCAGGCGCAGGAAGTATCTCTTCGGAGGCTTCGAGCTGGAGTTGACCTTACACGATAGGTCGCCTGTACTCTGAAATCAACAAATGACGACCATGGACAGTCGCTCAAGTGCTCGGCTTCTGTGACAACGACAGATGCTCGACACCTGCTTTGTATGTGTTCGGGAACGCGGGCGACTGCATACTTATTAATTTAAGAGAAGCTGTACTGAAGTCGAATCTACCTGAAAACTACGACCGTTGGCTGATGGACAAGTTTGCAAAGACACTGCTGCAGTTCTTGCACGATGCAGAGTTTAAAGCTCTTATTTAATTTCTTTTACTCCTTATGCCTTGCGGCAAATCCTCCCGAATTAAAAGAAAGAAAGAAAGAAAGAAAGAAAGAAAGCGCAAACTTGTTGCGCGCTGCATTTGTGTGCACTTATTTCCGCAAACTACATTACAGACATCTACGGATTGTAATACCCTGGTATGTTAAAATAGATTTAAGTAGGTGTTATCAAACTTCCTGGCCTTGGAGAATCCCAGCTATCCTCTCAAGGGTGTCGCAGAACCCGCTCCCCCCGCTTCTTTTCCCCACCGATGTGCTTATCCACTGCCTCACGATGATTGTGGTTATAAGTGAATTTTTCTTGCGAAGACTAGCAAAATTCGGAAGTGCTGGTTTCAACTGTTAAATTCAAACACTAATGTAAATATCCACCCAAGGGAGGATAGAGTTGGATAATATTTAGCCGCTGGCGGAACCCCCAAACACCGCTCGCGGAACCTCTGCGTTCCGCGCAACCCAGTTTGGCAACCTCTTAAATAGAACAAGAGAGAGAGAGAAAAAAATAAATGTCAATGTATTTTCTTCTTCATTATGTAAAGAGACCCTAAAACAATTTTACCGGTTGTGTACAAATTCAGTGAGTATGTAGGTTAGGTTCTTCTGATCATCGAGAGACAGATGCAAGCGTTCTAAGTAAAACATGTAATTTATTATCGAGTTTTAAATATCTGTACCGCTAGTGATCGCAGGGGGGGAGCGCTCCCCGCGTTTTCAGCCGCCTATGCCCACTAGTAGATCACGTACATCGGGTTGGCGATGTCACTCGGACGAGCGATTCGATTGGCTTGCGCTACTAGACGTCATCTGGAATGTTTGAAGCATGCCGCTACATTAAACTTATCTTTAATAGCAAGGGTATGCATAGTGATTTACTTGCGCCTAAAAATAAGTACACGAATGTTATACAAGTCAACTTTTCGTCAAGCCAAGCCAATGGCTCAGTTCCGCCTCAGAATGCGGATGTCTGCGACCGTTGTGGCAACGGCAGCCGATGGGAGGCGGAAGTGCTCTGACATGAAACTGAGTGCAGCGATGTCGTCTTTAGGGGCAGGAACATCAATTGTACCAGCACTGTATTACGCTTGTCTTGGACTGCAGGCCTGTGCAGGGAGTAAACAGCAATGACTGCACCCTGCAGGAGGCGCGAGCGTTGCTCAGCCATGGCACCACCCACAGCTTTGAAGTCAAATAGCGGCAACCGCAGGTTCCGCATTTGTCAGAGATGTAAGTTGTGTGTATAATTTTGCCTAAAAATGGTAGAGGAGATATATCTTAAGAAGCCGAGATTCGGAAAAAGAAAGAGGAGAAAAAGGTTGCGTAGGTAGTTCAACTTGCCTTACATTAACTTGTCAAAACGTCCGTCCAGCGCCTGGTCCATCAGAAAGCCACCGTCTTGAGTTGGACTTTAGTGCAGTTTTTTCTTATTTCTTTATTGCCTTTTTGGCACGAATAACACGGTATAATCAGAATTAAATCGCTCAAATAATGAGATATTGGCCAAGCTTAGGCAGAGTACTAAAAGGGCTTCACGTTTGTGAGGTCATTCAAAGAAGGCAACCAATCTGGTTTCTCCACTCAGAGGTTGTATGCATTTCTCTGAGGTTAACACTTTCAATAAAGTATTGCATGGTACCGACTGTTCCTTCCACGCGGAAAGTACGGGTTTGATTCTCGGTGTCTGTAGTATACAGTCACGCCACGTTATAACGAAACTCGATATAACAAAATAATGAAAATTGGAAAGGGAAATTCCCCTTGAAATCCCCATAGAGAATGATATAGCAGTACATGCAACAATGTATATAACAACGTAATGAATCTACCGAACTAATTTTGACTCCCTCTGCAACTAATAAAAAGGTTTTATTGTACTTATGCTAAATGGTCGCACCCGCCGTGGTTGCTTAGTGGCTTTGGCGTTGCGCTGCTAAGCACGAGACCACGGGATCAAATGCCGGCCCCGGCGCCCGCATATCGACGGGGGCGAAAGCAAAAACACCCGTGTACTTAGATTTAGGTGCACATTAAAGAACCACAGGCGGTCAGAATTAATCCGGAGTCCCCCACTACTCATAACCAGATCGTGGTTTTGGCACGTAAAACCCCATAACCCAACCTAACCTAACCTAACCCAGAATTAGTTGCTTGGTGCGTTCTTACATATTAATGACAGCCAGAAGGGCGCGAGCAGATGCATCTGCAATGTATGTAGCGAAGCAAAATAGGAGACACACAAACGAAAGGTCAAAAACGAAGCTCTCCGTTTGTCTGTCTCCAATTTTTCATCGCTATACATTGCATGTGCATGCGTTTGCGCCCATCAGGCTGTCAGCACTGTACTTATTTTTCATAATTTTTTTTTTAATTTCCAGAGTAGGGGAACGTTATATATAGCAAATTTCACCACATTCACAAGTTGGCGCAGTAGCTGTAGCCTATATAGCTGTGGCAGTGCTTGCTTTTTTCGCTTGACGGCTACAAAGAAATCTTACCAGGCTATTATGAAACAGAAAAAACGCAGCAAACAGCTACTCTTTATAGTTTGTACATTGCGTACACGCTCGCAGAAATGCACTGAACACCCGGCGGCGTCCGCCTCTTTCTACGTCTTTCATGCGCAAGCCAGCGAAACATGCGCCGCCGCATCCCCATTCGATGCGCGCATATAGTTGGTTGTGAAAGTTAGCTCCATGTAACCGAGGCCTAGCGAGAAAAAAAAAACTGCGTAGAGAAAGATATGCGAGTGAACACTCGGTTTGAATCAACCGGAAGCAGACAACGCGTGCATCATTGAATGACGTTGTGTCCAATGAGGCGGGACTATAGCGTGGGCGGGACGTAGATATGGCCGCGTGATGGAAGAGTTTCTAGGGGGAACACAGCGTCTTCAGATGAGTTTAACCACTCGTACTTGTTTTATTATAGTGCGCTGAAAGAAAATCCTTGTGAGAAATCATTCGTTGAGAGAGAGAGAGAGAGAGAGAATGTTTCAATGGCAGAAAGGTGGAGAGGTCGGCCTGAGTGCCTCGTGCCTGCTACTCCACGCTGGGAGAATAACAGAGAAAGGAGGTGAAGAAGAAGCTCCACAGCATACTCTTTCTGTGTAACGCGTACGTGTACACTTAACACCACAGCACAGCACAACCATCTTCGCGGGCAGAGGTTAAAGTTATTACAGTGTAGCTAGGACGATGGGGGCGAAATGCGAAAATAGACGTGTATATAGATTTAGGTGCACGTTAAAAAAACCCAGGTGTCCACATTTCCGGAATCAACCACTACGGCGTGCCTTATTATCAGATCGTGGTTTTGGCATGTAAAACCCAATATATATATATATATATATATATATATATATATATATATATATATATATATATATATATATATATATATATATATATATATATATATATATATATATATATATATATATATTAGTGTGGCTAGGAGACTGTATATAGCTGTCATAGTTTTTGCCGCTGGTAGTGCCACTAGCCTATGTAAACCAGACAGTAGCAGCTGCAGGGTTTGATATACCTTTAGATTCCTTGAGAGATACAAACTATGTCCATAGGCGGCAATCTTTGGTACGACAATTATTGATTTAATTTGGTGTTTATTTCTCTCAAACGAAAGGGGAAGGCAAGGCAAACGGCGGTAGGCTTAATTGACTGGGCCTTGGCTCCCTGTTACGGGTAACTCTTTATCTGAGTTATCCATTACTTAGTTATCTGTTACAGATAACTCTTTTAACTGCCAGAAGAAAAAGAAAACGGGCGCTTGTTTGCGTCATTTCCCCAATGCGTGTACGTTTATGCGCTCAGGTGCCTTCTGAAAAAGATTGGAATGTAAAGGGCGCGTTTCTTCCTAATTTTTTTCTTCTTCTCGAGTCTTCGTCCAAATATTGCATTTTATTTGAATGTTTCGGGCTTCACAAGCAATCAAGTACAATCAAACAATCACACAATCAAATACGATATAACTTAACGAGTTGTCTATGTCGCCAGCAGGGCGCAGAAAAGTTCGTTCCGCGGATTGTTGGTAGGATGCATTTTTTTTTTCGCAAATTTAATCGTATATCCCCCCCCCCCCCCTCGCATATGTAAAACATCAAACACTCGCCGAAATTACGTCGCTTGCAGTGAATTCCTCGCAATTACATTTCTGCGGTGGTTATTTGTACAACTGTAGTCGTACCCGTAGATGAAAGAAATATGATCGTACCTTAGTTAAACCGGTTGAGTCCTGAAAACGCCAACTCAAATTTCCCGCAACTTTATTGCGTAGTACACGTAGCGCCGCCTTTTGTCAAAGAAACAAACCAAGACCTTGTTGTTGTTGTGATTAGCTACCTGGTGGCGCTAGCGCATGCCACATCACCTCATTTTTATCTTAAGGTCACGGCAGTCTATTCAATCGCTAAATCCGGCGTCAACAATGCTGGCGATGGGTTTACACTAAGGAAAGCCTGAACACATCAAACGAAATATTCTTGACTGGCAGCAGAAAAAAGTACTTAAAGCTGCGACATACATGATACAAGATGTAAGCGCCTCTTCCCCAATCCGACTCGGTGGCGCAACGGTAGCGCGTCTGACTCCAGATCAGAAGGTTGCGTGTTCGAATCACGTCCGGGTCATGTATTTTTAAAATAATTTTTACTGTTTCATATAATTCTTGAGGTTCTAATCATGGTCATATATATTGTATGTCTCGCGTAGTTGTGGGGCGCTCTGAATTGTATTTTTGAACACGAGTTTACTTAAGAGGAAGCTTTAGCTCGGCGCTCCTATCTAAATATATGTAAAATTATTTTATTAAATTATAGGGTTTTACGTGCCAAAACCACCTTCTGATTATGAGGCACGCCGTAGTGGGGGACTCCGGAAATTTCTACCACCTGGGGTTCTTTAACGTGCACCTAAATCTAAGTACACGGGTGTTTTCGCATTTCGCCCCCATCGAAATGCGGCCGCCGTGGCCGGGATTCGATCCCGCGACCTCGTGCTCAGCAGCCTAACACCATAGCCACTGAGCAACCACGGCGGATAAATACGTGTAAAAGGAGAGTTCGTTTTCCCCGGTAACCGTTGCACCAAATTTGACGTGGTTTGTTGTAGTTAAAAGGAAAACTTAATATCTACTGAATTTAAGATCTAGTGAGTTTTGAATATGTGACTTAGTTCGTCAATTTTCTATTAAAAATTGGCAAACATTCCGGAAGTTTTCAGAAAACAAAACTATCAAATTTACAACTCACAATTGATTGTGAGTGATATTGTGAGTGAATTGTGAGTGAATTTTTGTGAATTGTGAGTGAATTGTGATATCAGAATTCTGTGAATTGAATCTGATAGTACATCTAAATCGGACAAAATTGATATGTTACACATGAATCTAAAAAAAATTCAGTCATATGGAAATACAGTTTTTGCAGAACCCTTGTACACAACGTAACAAATTTGCGTAAGATATAAATGGACAAATCGAATTTGTCCGCTCTTTTCTTTTTTTGACCCGCCGTGGTTGCTCAGTGGCTATGGTGTTGGGCTGCTGAGCACGAGGTCGCGGGATCGAATCCCGGCCACGGCGGCCACATTTCGATGGGGGCGAAAACACCCGTGTACTTAGATTTAGGTGCACGTTCAAGAACCCCAGGTGGTCGAAATTTCCGGAGTCCTCCACTACGGCGTGCCTCATAATCAGAAAGTGGTTTTGGCACGTAAAACCCCATAATCTAATTTTAATCTGTCCGCTTTGAATAATCTAGTGGATACCCTTTACAGAACCGCGATATATGTTCTTGTTGCCTAGCTATGAATTTATACACTTCGTGCATCTATATTTTTCGAACTTGCGAATTCTTTAGAATTCGTTTAACAAAATTCAGGCCTTAAGTCGAAATTCCGATTCCAACTGTCACGAGAATTTAACTTTTTATCTCAAAGTGAACAAATCTCATTAACATCGCTCGAGGGGTTATCTCAGAAAAGCGTTTTTGCGTTTCACAGGTATTTGAATAGGCCGTATCGGAGTTGGACCCGAGCTAAAGCGTCCTCTTAATGTGCACCGAAATAACAGTGGACGTTTTTTTTTTTTTTTTTGCTGTCTCTCATCAAAATGCGGTAGCTTCTAAAAGGGACCAAACACATGCCGTCGTTCTCAGCAATACAGCCATATATTTCAAGAAACGTTTTTTTTTTTAGCAAGAGCAGGCTCATTTTCGTAATGTTTCTACCATTTAAGTGCTGCATAACCACACTTATCTGAGCGGAATGCGTCGCTACCTAACGACGATGGAAATTGGTTCGTATAGGTGTAAATACCCTGAACCGAAAAGGCTAAACTGAAGCTTACATACAGTGTGTGTGTGTTTAAAAAGATTTAATAGCAGACGAAATAGGCCAGACTTTATTCAAACATCACAGAATGTTTAGGAGCGCGGACAAAAACTCTTCAATAGGCTTGGCTGGGTCCGTGCCCCTACAGATGGCACACGGCGAGAAGAGCGCAGTCTAACTAAACAGGTTGCAGATTTGTGGCACGTATGTCAGTAAACATAGAAAATATGTATTATTTTCTGGCACAACACTTAAGACAAGCACATAGAGAATATATAGGCAATGACAAATATCAGAATATGTAAACAGAATATATAAAGAACAAACTAATGATGTTAGAATCCAGAAGTTGTTATGGATTGCACGGAAACCTCGCTTCAGTTTCACAATTACGATGAGCCTGCTGTAACTAAAAGCTCAAAATTTAATTAATGATTTTTCTTTAACATTAGCGACTAATTGCCGGGCAACAACCATAAACTCATGGTCGCCACCACTGACGGCATGTCTCCGAAGGAACCATCCTTTTATTTCAAAGCGGTTATCTTTAAATATGGGTAAAATCTTCGTAGAAACCTCTGTATATTATTGGTGAGCGTCTTCCTGGATCCATTAGTTTCTCACAAAGGCACTTATAACATGTGCACATATGTAAGAAAAACGACGCCTTTATTTCCAACATTTCGGCCGGGGTCTGACCTGCATCAGGGAATACACGTGACAGTAATGCGTGTTCCTTAAATACGTACATGGTACAGCAATATACTAGAATATAGATACCCACACGAACAACAGTTCTTCTATAAGGTGCTTTCATGTATGACAGATCAATAATGTTAAATGTGGTAAAGAATAGAAAAGTGCACCACAGGATCGTTGTGCCAACAACAGGTTCGTAACTAAGAGATAACAAATATAACAAAGCAAAATACACCGAACAAAAATGCAAAATAAAGGTATAACCAGCAGGTGAGTACAAAGGCTTGACAAAATCTGACCAAATCGTCTATTAAATCAGGTCGATCTTTGTACCTGTTTAACTAGAAATGAGACAACTTCGCAAGCAGTTGGAAATAAAATCCCTAGCTCTCGTCTGCAGGTGGGCCCATAACCTAAAATGGTTACTCAGTCTATTAAATGACATTGTTCCTTCTCTGTGCATTTACACGTCTTTATCTACAGGTTTCTGATGGACCCAGTTTATGGAAATGTGTGCGCGCGCGCACTTTGGACAATCTGTAGCTTCAGTCTTTATACGTGACATCTAAGGGATTTCATAAAGACTGGTGAAAAAAAAAAATGTTACAGGAAAAAGCCAGCTGTGCAGCTAAAGAGCTCGGCGCATGAGCTTTGCGCAAGAAAACGACAAGTGGCATGATGTCGCCAACCTACGTACATTTATTCTTCCCGTTTGGAACGAAGTCGCCGTTTCTCCTTTCCTCGCTTTCACTTCCTTGCAAAACCAACTGAACGGGCTTGGCGACGTACGTCTTGACGTAGAAGTTTACGAAGAGGCAGAGAATGAGGAACGTCTGCACGTTACCCATCATGATCAAGTGCCCCGGAAAGCCGCAGTCGACGAAGAGCGGTATGGACATGTGTATCATGATAATAACGAACTGCACAATCTGCAGTGTGGTCAGGTACTTCTTCCACCACAGGTATTTGCTGACGGCGGGACCGAACGTCGTGAGGAAGTAGTACGAGTACATGATGATGTGGACGAACACATTCAGGCACATGCCAAGGGTCGGCTGACCTTCGGGCGCGAACAGCGCGAAGAACCACGCGTTGGCGACCACGATCGTGTGGTGCAACACGTGCAGGAGCGACACGTGGGCGAACTTCTTGCGCAGCACGAAGAACACGGTGTCCAGGAGGTCGCAGTAGCGCACCGCGATGTAGATCCAGCCCGTGCGGTAGTACTCGCGCATCTCGTCGGTCATGTGACCCGTGATGCCCTGGCACCAGAGGTTGTAGTGGCCGCCCGGAAGGTAGGTGAACTTCAGCACCAGGTAGAGGAAGCGGATGCCCACGGATATCATGAGTAAGTTGTACAAGCGCACGATGTTGATGATGCGGAAGGGCTCCCGGTTCTTCATCCAGCGAGGGCCGGCCACCTTGACGAAATACAGGTATGACAGCAGCAGCGTGAGCACAAAGAGGGGGTTCGTCACCACCGGGTAGTCACGTGTTCGGGGATCGCCCAACTGACGAAGCTGATGGGACAGCGTGATTGGATTCAGGCTGAACTTCATAGCTCTTCGATGCCACCCTTGAGTGCCGTGTCAGTGTAGCTGTGCTGTGAAATAAAGAAGACCGTGCGAATATAACTATGATCGAAAGAACAGAGAAGCCGAAGCTCAGTACAGTCTTTGTTTAATCGCTAGGTCCCAATTGCACTTCAGGTTTCAAACCAACACCAACTCTTCACACGCAAGCCTTTGGAAACAGCGTCATTAGCGATACCCCGAGGAACTTTTCTCTAGAAAGGTAGGCTGGTGCTGTGCCTTGTCATCTTTATTCTGTCTTGAGTACTCCTTTCGTTTTTTTGGAGGCCGTATGCACCTAGCGACATAAAGGAAGCTTTTCACAAGTTTTCCTCAATGACAGGAAATTAGAGGTATCGGGGTCAGCAGTCAGTGAATAGACCCGGTGAAGATATAGCAAGGCACTTAAGAACTTAAATTTGTACTGAAGCTTGGCAGAGCGGGCTGTCACCAGAGCTCGGCACGTCAGTGAAATATAAAAATTCGCGTGGAGGCCACAACGTAAAAAAGGAAAAGCCTTATTGAGATTATTTACGGTGTTAATCTACAGGTATATTTAAATGAATGTAATACAGTTCGCAAATGGAGGTCGGTAAACTGATGAATTTTTAAATGAGAAACAACTGATTTAAGTTATCTGGTGCACCATGACAAAGACTGTAATGAAAAAAAAGGGGGAGGGGAACCACCCTTACACAGGGGGACGTAGCGTTGAATTTGTTGATCGAGGGAACTGAGATACAACACCGTACATTGTTTTAAATGGATGGAAACATGGTGCGAATGCGGATATATATTGCTTTCACTAAAACGAGACAAAAATTTGCATTTAGGCTCTCTATAAGTGACGGGTCCATACTTATCGAATTACGCTTATTGAAAAGTTATCTGCTCCATGCCTTCGCTCTGTCTCTGAAACTGGTTCTTATCTCAGCTCCCTCTGCAGCAAATTGATTCGGAAGAGTCCTTGCTTCCTTCGTACTGTCGCCCACTAAACTTATATGGTGTGGGCTGAGGCTTTTATTTTTATTAATTTACGTGCCTCAAAATAAAAAGAATATACTCACAACCTTCGCATGCGAAGGTTGTGGGATCGTTCCCCACCTGCGGAAAGTTATTTTTTCATCCACTTTTATTTACATTAATTTACCATTTCTTTATTTAATTTATAAAACACAAGTAACCTCCCTATGTTGTCCTTGGTGCCAATGTTTGTTGGCTTCGTATGATATGACTAATAAAAATCGGGCCCCTCAGTTAACCCCCCTTTTTTTTAGTTTAAAATCGTGATTTAGTTTTTATTGCTGAGTTACAGAGTTGTAAACTACATAGTTTCGTTTCCTGAAAATTTGCAATTTTCAACAACGTTAATAAAAGAAAATGGCGCCCTAAATAAAACATTCGTTACAACAGTCGATAGATTCTAACTTTTTCTTTGAAATGCAACAAACCTAATCATATTTGATGCAGTGGTTGCAAGAAAAACTATTTATCCTTTCCAGTGTATTTAGATAGGAGCCCCCGTCGCTCATTTCAATTGCACTGGTTCTCTCTTCCAGATCCCGTACCTATGATTGTACCTATACTATACGGCTGCAGCAAAAATTCTTAAACTTCGAATATCGAATTCGCAAATCGAATGCCAAAAGCAATCCTATTATTTTTTCACAACATTGAATATTCGCAGAATCCTACGATTAGGTGCATGCATTCCCATCCACAACCGCTTCGCATTTTCGAGAAGGCTGCAGACTGTCTGTCCTCTCACCAAAGTAGGGAAATTATTTTGCTGACTCAATTCAAATCAACTAGAGCTTGTCGCACGGACACCCGCTCATGATGTCTTACGTAGATTTCGCAATCAGTTAGCTCAAAACAACCTAAGCGTAATTCAGTTAACCAACGTAGGGGTACTCACCTCCAGACAAGGAGTGCCGCGGCGTCACGCTTCGCATCCGATTCTACACTCGCGCAACACACATTCAGCGGCATGGAGTTGAGAGAATCCTTTCACGCGGCTTATTAGGAGCCAGAAGTCGATTATAGCGCACCCTTACGTCACAATGGAGCGTAATGACCCTTATTCGTTGCCTCCAAAGGCTGGTTTTTTATTCGCCCACTAGTACACTTATTTGTTGTTGTTTTATCTTATACTTGACGTTGAACACCGACATTATTCGCCGGGATATAACATGGATTTCGTGACACTAGCTGCTGACTATTTACCGGCTATGCCGACAGGTGCTTCATTGTAGTGCCTTATGCTGATGTGCGTTGACTCCACTCCTCCCTTTCCCATTTTTTTATTCGCTTACCTGGTCGGCTTGATTACGGTTATATCCGAGCCGGGAAATGAGCGCGCGCCTCCATGGCCGAGCGCTTCCGCACATAACGACATTGTTTTCAGCTCTCAAGTGCTGTTGGCCCTGACCGCTTTTTTCAGGCGCCGAGACCCGACAAACGACGTGGAGGAGAATCAGGAAAGGGAACGCGATGCTTATGTTTGAATGCAGAGGGATAGTTGGCTTATCAAACGTGAATTTATAGTTTGTCGCTTTCAGCTGAGTGGCTTGGAAAATTATTTTCAGTGGCATTTTGCTGTTCTTACGGCTCGATCGAGCGTCTGGTGGCGAATTCGTAAGTGGTGTTCTCACCTCTGAACCAACCACCTTCGCTAATGCTATTGATTTATTTGATGATATTGAAAATGCCGGCAACATCTGTCGGCTGTTTTTGCGCAACATCTGACTGTGTCAAGAATGTGCGGAAATAATACGAGGAAGTGAGCAAGAAAAACGCATACACACAATTAAAAGCACTTGTAGCGTTAACGCGCTTGAGTAGATTATAGCATCGTAGTTGGAGTGACGATGCACTTGAAACATCTTGCACAGAGATCTCCAGGCAACAAGAAAGGAATCGCACAAAACACAATGCAGTATGCAATGTCAAGTAGCCATCATCAAAGTAAGGGAAGCGTTAAGCACTAGCATAATGAATGCAGAAATGGTCAACAAATAAAAGTTAGACATACTGTGGTAAGTACGCATTAATGAATAAATCAACAATAAATGAGAACATGGATAGGGGAAAATAAAATTAAAGCGCGCGTCAATAACCAGATGCCACGCCGCTGTGCTTTAACAAACTTTCAGAAAAGTCTTTCAGAGCTGCCGCTCGCGCTTGTGGATCATTACGCGATCTGACCACTTTTTCAACAGCAAAATTGCGATTATCAATGCCATTCAGCGTTACTGTCAAAGCAGTCATTTGTATTTGATAAAGAGGGCAATTGTAAAAAGAAAAAAAATACGGAGAATCAAGTTCAGCGCTCTCCTATATAGGCGCCCACATCTGCAGCAAGACAGTGTTAAATGACGTATCCGACAAAGAAAGCAGCTTGTGTAGGAAACTTCCAGTCGAAGTCGGCGTTGCAAATATGTCCGATATCACGTGTAATGTTTTTGTGTTTGTTTTGTTTTTAGCTGGTATTTTGGGAGTGCGGGCAGACAAACCTCCCATACTGTCGCAGTCAATAGACATCAAAATCACGATCTATTAGCTTGAGTATATAATCTTATGAATAGTTCTAGAGCAAGAACTAGTTTTGTGAATATGTGCATCAATTTTCTGGTTCCAAAAATGTTAATTCCTCCTCATAGTTTCTTTCGCGAGATGAATTTACCAAATGCACAAGGCTGATGCACACAATATAATACGCTTAGCTCATCTCAGAAACAAGAAAGCGTATCCCAGAAGCTATTATTAACTTGACTCCTTGGTGTTGTAGTTAACCATATAATAGCGAGTTTCCGTTTTCCCTCAACGTTTCTTTAGCTTCCCTACATAGTGAATTTTCCTACTGGGTCTATTTGCAGTCTTCCTAACGACAGTCATAAACAAGCCTATTCATTTCATTCTATATGTGGTCTGTGAGCTTCTAAATTACTGTCTTTGAATGCTACATTAAGTGAACAAAAATCATTAGTCTCCAAGTCCCCTTACAGGCTCACAGAACGACGTTTACCGGTTTCGCACACAGCGTCTGACTAAATTTAATCACGTGAGGCGCGCGCTCCAGTGGCGGTAGAAAGCGCATGCACCGACTGATGCGAAGTTGCTTTATTTTCCAACTTGCGCACTAATACTGTTGCACTTATTGCGTTCGGATCTATCTTAATGGTGAGATTAGGAATACGCCAACCGTGGTGGGTTAGTAGCGTTGCCTCCGATATAGCGCGTGCTGGCAGGTTTACCCCGCTGACGCGCCCAATCTCGTAGGCCGTGTTAGTGGTTAAGGCTTTGCGCTGCTAAGCACGAGGCCGAAGGATCAAATGCCGGTCGCGGCGGCCATGTTTCGATGGGGGTAAAATGAAGAACCACCCCGCGTACCTTGTATTGGACGCACGTTAAAGAGCCCGAGGTGGCCAAAATTAACCCGGAATCCCCCACTGCGTTGGGTGCTTCATAATAAGAAAGTGATTGTGGCACGTAAAACCACAGAATTGAATTAATTTTAAGTTACGAATAGAATATTCTGCAAATACTTACCTGGCACTCGATATGTTTTTCCAGTTTTTGAGTACTGAGAAAGCTGGAGCTTGGCATTAAGTTTAGAAGATTTTAAATATAAATCTATATAAATAAATGTACATCTGTGTTTGTGCATAAACGGCGAAAGAGCTTGCCAGCAGCAGAAGAATTTTCCTTCCTTAAACGCGCGTCAGGGCTTCCCGGAGAGAAGCGATTATACGCCTGGCTTGTTCGGGCGCACGTGCAGAATGCGAACTTACCGGGGATGGCAGCTACGCGAGTTCGTGTAAATCAGTGGGTTCAAAACAGCGCGAAAGTTAGGATACGGACAAAGACAAGGACTGAAGGACGCAAGAAGTACGGACTGTTCAGTCCTATCTTGTGTCGGTTTCTTAACGTTTGTGCTCTTCCGCCATGAGCGCAGCACGAAGTTTTGAACATTAGTTGGCCTCGCCACACACGAGGAAACGATAATGCTTTAATAAGCCCCGGAATACTACGGGGAACAATGGCACCAAACATGGCAAAGTGAAGCAGATAAAGTGATGCTGCCAGAACACTTGTATTCAAACTCCAGCAATCTGCGATGCGCAGATTACCATAATTTAAGGATGAGAAACACAAGGGCTTGATTACAACACTTAAGCAAGCTGCAGTGGCAAAGGAGCAGGAGTTCGTGGCATATACCGAACGAAGTAACTTGTTTGTTTGCATGTTTTGCAGATGACTATATTTTTTTAAGCGAGAAGAGGGAAATATTTAACTTGAGAAAAATGCAATTGTGTCTAGTTGCCTGAGAAAAATGCCTTCTAGCTTGCTACTCTCTTCAGAAGGAAGGCGAATAGGAGAATAAAAGTCATGGCGAACCAACCTTGGGTTGTCAGCGGCAGTTTGTGTATTATGACAAGAGACGCACTGAAGATTTCAGTGACTAATGTGCCCCTCAGCCACCATTGTGGACCTCTATGATAAAGCGTTACGCTTGGCCAACATTAAAACGTGTTAAATCCCAAGACACGACGCGCTCGACTTCGCGGAAGTTCCCCACAGTGCTACACTGTACGACGAAGGACTTGAAAAGAATTTCTTGTTGCAACTAAAAAAATGGCTCGTGCCCACTACGGGTGATTGGCCAAGGAGCAGCCTGTTTTACAAGTGCTCTTATTACGATTGCATCCGACATAAAAACTAGCATCTCGGAGCGTAATCTCGGGGTCAGAAGCGTTCCGTAACTGCTTTCTTCATCTTCGTCTAGAAGATGAACGCGCTCACTTTACAGCGAAGCTGTTAAGCGCCAGTTACCCTAGGATCGTGTCCGTGTGTAGACACAAAACTCTTCATATGTGGGCCCATGCCGAAGATAGTACAATGCCGGGCCGACCCGCGCTGGAGGTGAAGACGGCGTTAAGCGCTCCCCACAGGTGGCCCGATCCCGAAGATAGTGCAATACCGGGCATACCCGGGAAGGAGGTGTACTTGGCCATTAAGGGGCCCACATACAAAGTTTCGCTGGTCATTCTTCTTCACAGAGTGGAAGGGCACTGATTTTTGCTTTATGAGTAATATGTTGCCATGTGACAAGCCTAACGCGAAGCGTCTCAGATGGTGGCATTCACGAGTCCAATCATGCATAATCAGTGTGCACACATCATATAAGATGGGGAGCTATCGCGGTTTTCGTGACGTCACGTCACAGAGAGGCGACATAAGGGTGGTTCAAAAATGTTTTTGACCACTCACGGAGGGCTGATTGCAGAGTTGAAATAGAAAAGTTTGAAATAGCTTTACGTTATAGCGCCCCTGAAGCTTTTCTTACGGAAGAAACTGAGGAAATATCGGCAACGCATGCGAAACACCGAAACACTTAATAAACACTACGTTATTAAGCCTAACTTAGGAAATTGGCGACCTGTCAGAAAATACGAATAACTGAGGTTACTTTCTGTCATCTGAGAATAGGCCACTGTTATACACTCGTACCTGTTGACCGCTGAAGATCCTCTTATTAATCGTAAATGTGGCGAGACACTGACGGTCATTTATGTCTTGGTGCTGTGTCGGTGAGTAGAAGAACAAAGAAAAAAATACTGCCCTATAGAATTCAGAAAACACATTCTCCTCCACCCGGCAATGTTTCTTCGTATATGACACTTTTTTCACTGTGAGTTTTAAGGTTTTTGAAGGTGTTAGTATACTGCGAGTTATCAGCCCCCTAGACTCGTAGCACATCCTGCTACGTCAGCACGACGTTAATCGTCATGCTGACGCTAATGCCAACCAGGACTCTGCTGCCGCGAAAGAACTTTACTGTGTCGCGTGTGGTTGGGCATCACATTTACAAATTCCTATTCATTCCTAATAGCAATGACAAAATAGCACGACGGGCAATTTGTGCGGGTGCGATGAGACTCTAGAGCACCTTCTGTGTCATTGCACGTCCTTTGCCGCTCAACGATGTAGAGCTAAGCTCAATAAGCTGAGTTTAGCTCTACAAGCTAAACTCAGCTTATCATATAATAGAGTGCGCCCAAAGAAAAAGATCCGGGGACCATGGCCTATGAATTCTTGCATGCGAAAGGCCACAAAAGCCCTTCTGCTCTTCTTGAAGGCTACTGGACTGTACGAACGCTTGTGACAGTGTACATTGCTCTGCGACTGACTCTGTGAATGACTGAGTCTTTGTTTTTCTTCTCTCTCCTTCTTGTCTATTCTTCCCCTTTTCTAGCTCCTCCCCAACTGTAGGGTAGCCAACCGGGCACGTCCTTGGTTAACCTCCCTACCTTTCCTTTTTCGTTTTTTTTCTCTCTCTCAAAGTTTCAGACATGACTACATCTACGGCGGCAGAACTTGCAGCCCTCCGTGCCGCTATTGACTACGTCACCGATGAACCGGCACCGAAATGCGTCATAATTTGTCACTTTAAGCCAGCTCTTCATAGTATCAAGTATCACCTCTTCAGCGTCATCCTGCAACTGCACGAGCAACACCAACAACAACAACGCTCAGTGTGAAGCGTCGTAAGGGCTGCTTCGTCAATGTGTGCAAGTACTGGATGCGTTTGTAGGCGTTGCCGCAGCTCATTAAATGCCATTTTCTGTGCATCGCCCCACACGAATGCCACGTCGTCTCTCGTGAGGTAAGTGGATGGTGACGCAATGCGTGCAAAATCTGAGATAAAACCGACGATAATGCGCGTAGAGGCCCAGAAAGCGCATGACCGCTTGTTTATCGGATGGTACGGTAAAGTGTGCGACGGCGGCACTTTTTTTTCAGGATTGGGACCAACACCAGAACAACTGACGACGTAACGAAGAAACTGTCGTTTCCCAAATCAAAATTGGCATTTTCTGGCTTCAGCGTGAGATCCACCGACCGGATGGCTTGCAGAACCACTTTGGGTCGTTGCAGGCGCTCGTTAAACGTAGCAGAAAACACAATGACGTCGTCGAGATCAAGCAGATTTTCCAGTTCAGAACCGAAAGCACAGTATTAATGAGCCTTTGAAAAGTAGCGGGCGGGGAGCACAGACCGAAGGGCAAAACTTTAAATTCGTATAGCCCACCTGGTGTCACAAAAGCGGTTTTCTCACGGTCTCTCGGGTGCACCCCGATTTGCCTATATCCACTTTTCAAGTGCATTGAGGAGAAATGACGAAAGTATCGAAGCCGGTCGAGGGAATCATCTATATAAGTGGGAGACAGATATCTTTCTTTGTAACCTGGTTTAGCTTGCGGTAGTCGACAAAAAAAAAAAGGCACTGCTACCGTCCTTCTTGAGTATAATCCGCCTCTTTCATGGCGCGACGGCGCATGCGCCCTGCCCTAGCAAATTAGTCGCGAAATGTTTTGGAAGGGTCGCGCGCCGGTAAGTTCCCCCCCCCCCCCCCCCCCCAAAAAAAAAAGAAGGTACTCGGACGTGCGCTGCTACAAACACTCGAGCCGTGTTCTGCGTTGAAACTTTACTGGTAGCACGACGTCGGTGCGGTGTCGAAAACACGCGTAGCGTAAGACTGCAACGCCACTTTAAAAGAGAAAGCGACCAGGGCATCGTCCGAGTTGTCCGGACTGCACCGTGAGCCAGGTAGTTGAGCCTTTCATGAAGGGCTCGCTAATTTAACGAAAAAGCCGTGCGTTACACTTGGGCGACACTTAAGTACATCACGTTGCCGACGAAGTCTTTTTGCAGCGTCTGTCCTCACTTGCTGGTGGTGGCAGCGCGTTCCTGACTGCACGTGCTCGTAAGGCGCGGCAACACTGGGTCGATACGAGACCGACAAGACGCTCACTCCAATGATTGACCGACTATTGTGCGTCACTGAAACCTTTTTATCATACCAGGTCGACAACGACGCAACCGACGAGCGCGAGTTGTACAACGACAGGCTTTCTTGTCGAAGGCACCGGCAAAATTAGCGTGCCGACCATCGTTCGACCGAACCCCGCGCAATTGGCCGTCGAACCGACAACACAATAGCGACAGCGTCTTCGCTTGTATATATAATTAATCATGCTAAAAATGGATCAAGCACGCCTAGTAAGTTGAAATGCACGAGCTTTAACCCTCTCAAGCCGTGCCCATGAAGTTTGAGCCAATGTAGATCCTGTTCAGCGAAGGTTAACCTGGCGCCGTCGAGTTCGTGCACTTGCTCGGCGGACCTGAACTGAAATATAAGCAGTTAGGTTCAACGAAATTGCTTTTATACATCAATCCTGGCCTTAGCGATTTGAAATCAGCTACACTTCACTTCGCACGGCGCGTACACAATAAGCGGCAAGCGGCGACACAGCGTTGTGCGCTGTTTGCACTGCGCCATGCACTGTTTGCCTCTGCGCCAAGCGGCAAACAAGAGACGGTGTATTCGGTATACAGCAGCATAAACAACCGCCTCGCTCTTTTCTACCAACGCCGTGCGAGCGATGGCATCCGCGCGTTTTCGTGAGAGAACAACATGACCTACAAATTAGCACTTAGGCGAGCACAGTTTTCTCTAATAATGCTCTATGGCATGCTAAGACTGTAGGTGTGATGGAGTTAAAGAAAAGCGAGAATGAGTTAATTAGCGGCCCGTAATATATGTATCTGGATCACAGTTGCCGTTGTTTAAGTGGTTCGGCCGCTCATATTGACTCTTCTCAGGATGTAACAACATGGCACATATGCGCACATATGCATGTTTTGCTACATTTTGACACTATTTCATATCAGCGATGAACCTTTTCCACAATATTTGAGGATAACAACGACCTGCGGCTGTAGATGTCGATGTAAACAAGTGCACCGCTTTAATAAATCCGACGCAGAAGGCTGCGCTCGAAGACTTTTCGAATATGAGAAATGTCTACATAATGTGTAAAAAGAATACAAAAAGTGATGTCAAAGTGCAGAAATCAGTGACAAATTCCAAGGCAGCCGTGCCTCCAAACGGAACTCAGCGTGCCTTTATCGGCCGCACTGTTTGCAGAACAGCGCACTGAGGCCTGCTCACCCAGTAGTCATTGAGTGCTATGCATGGCTTCAGGAACGACATGCTGTCTCGAAGAAGCCATTAATAATGATTCGCGATCCACGAAACGCACAACTGACGCGCATTCAACGTGGGCGCAGGTACACAAATCAACCGGCGAAAGTACCGGGACCCTTCCAAAATGTTTTCAGCGGCGTGCGGCAGAGGGCAGCATACGAAAATGAAAGAGGCGGATTACAGGCGATGCGCAGGGGCTTGTGGGCGGCTGGATTACACCGTCTTAGAACACTTTATAAAGTTACTTGCTCGTGTATCGCTTAACGTTCTTTTAAGGCCACGCGATAAGGGTTCTGGTGAGTTGGTCTGGCCGTATCTTCAGAGATTATTCGGCCTTTGGATAAGGCCGTGTAACGGACTGCTCATGTCGACGCAACGCCGTCCGGGAACAGGGCTAGTAACGCGAGAAGTTCTTGTTACTCTCCCAGCGGCAAAGTGGTGCTGACGTCAAGAACAGGAGTCGGGTATTGTGCAGATGCTTCCTTGAGCATTGAAAAGCAGCCTTGAACATCTGTAACACCGTCGAAGTAGGCCACAGTCGTGCCCCTGGGAAGATGCCGATGCTCTGTGCTGAAATTTGTCAGCAACAAATCCGTGTGCCCGTTTACGAGGCTGTCAATGCCTCGTGCGCCTTAAACACCGTGAGTAAACAACATCGGGGTTATTTGGCTTCCAACTCCTTCCTCGTCGAAAGGCGCGTCGCATGCCGTAGAAACAAGGGTACACAACCGAGGCGGGTGACAACGTCGTCAGCACTCAGAAGTGCTTAGTTGCGTGGTTGTTCAATGCAATGAACAGAATGTTGCCATCACCGCCATAAAAAGCCGGATTTGTCAAGACTGGTCTACTCACAAAATTTTCTTACAAAATTTAGGCCGAGCCGGGTCCACTTACTTGTCTGCAAAGCGCTGGTTGGGCGCATTCATGCCTCCCCAAGCATAAATCACTTCCCGACGAGTTTTCGACTGTTCGCGCCATGACTAAGCGAATATGTTATGATTGATTTTAGCGAAAAAATGGTAAGCCAATTAACATGCCGCCGCATCTGGGTTCACAAAATTCTCTGGAAAGCTCTGGCTTGGCACATACACCATTACCCATGATAGTACTACAGCTCTCGTCGACTGACACCATGAATAAATGGATATGTCAAGCTTGGCCTTCGCAGACAAAATGGTAAGCCTATAGCCCACGTTAATGTAGCCGCCAGCTGGGTTAATTTTGAAAAGCGCTCGTCTGGCAGATGCATCACTCCCCATGCTAAAGCAGAAGATGTCGTCGATTGACACCATGAAAGAAGCGGATATGTGAAGATTGATCCTCGCAAAAAAAAAAAGGGGTAAGTCTATAGCCAACGACAATGTAGCCGCAGTCAGGTCCATTCACCTCTCTGTAACGCTGTGGTTTTACGCATGCATCACTTCCCCTGCTATTGCACCAGTTGTCGTCGGTTAACGGCATGAGTAAAAGATATGTGAAAATTGCTTTTCGCTAAAAGAAATAGGAGATCGCCGGGAGATGCCTTCGTCCTGCAGTGAACATCGAATAGGCTGATGATGATGAAAAATTGGTAAGTCTATAGCCTACGAAAACGTAATCATCAGCTGGGTTCATTCACTTCTTTGCAAAACGCTGGTTTCGCGCATACATCACTCTCCACGCCAAAGCAGAAGTTATCGTCGATTCACACCATGAAACAACGGATAAGTGAAGAATGCTCTTCGCCGAAAAAAAAAAGGTAAGCACATAGCCATCGAAAACGTAGCCGCAGTCGCGTCCACTCACCGCCTTGGAAAGCGCTGGTTTTGCACATACATCCCTCCCCATGCTGACACATGAGTTCTCGTCGATAAACGGCATGATTAGACGTATCCGTGAAAATTGATTTTCGCTGAACAAATGGTAGGCATTTATCCCGAGAAAATTCCGCCTTCAGGTGGACCCGCTCACATCTCTATAAAGTGTGGGTTTTGTGCATACGTCGCTTCTCTTGCCAATGCAGGAGCTCGCGTCGATTAACGACAGTATTAAACACATTCAATAAACATAGGCGGAATCATTTCTCTTTCAAGCACGGGTTCTTCGCCGAACACTCCCCACGAATGTTCTGATGCTGAGTAACGCTTTCAATAAACGAATAGGCTCGGAATAACTTTCTCGGAAAAATGAAAAAAACAAACAACAATGGTACGCCTATGGCATACTATATTGCGATACTATATTGCCTATGGCAATATAGTATCGGCCAGATCGAATAATTTCTCACAAAAGCGCTAGTTCATCGCAAACATCACTCCCCACGCATGTGCTGACGCCAAAAAACGCGTAACATACACGAATAAGCTCAGAAAAATTTATCGGAAAAGTGAAAAAACAGTAAGCCCATGGAAATATTGTTTCGGCCAGATCGAATAATTTCTCTCTAAAGCGCCAGTTCATCGCAGACATCACTCCCCACGCATGTGCTGACGCCAGCTAACGCGTGAAATACACGAAGAGCTCAGAATAAATTTCTCGGAAAAATGAAAAAACGGTAAGCCCATGGAAATATTGTTTCGGCCAGGTCGAATAATTTCCCTCTAAAGGGCTGGTTCATCGCAGACAACACTCCCCACGCATGTGCTGACGCCGATTAACGCGTGAAATACACGAATAAGCTCAAAATAATTTTCTCGGAAAAATGTCAAAACGGTAAGCCCATGGAAATTTTGTTTCGGCCAGGTCCAATAATTTCCCTCTAAGGCGCTAGTAATCGCAGACATCACTCCTCACGCATGTCCTGACGCCGATTAACCTGTGAAATACACCAATAGGCTCAAAATAACTTTCTCGGAAAAATGAAAAAACGGTAAGCCTATAGGCCATGATAATTTTGTTTCGGCCAGGTCGAATAATTTCCATCTAAAGCGCCGGTTCATCATAGACATCACTCCTCACGCATGTGCTGACCCAATTAACGCGTGAAATGCACGAATAAACTCAGGATAACTTTCTCGGAAAAATGAAAAAAACGGTAGCCTATAGCCCATGGAAATTTTGTTTCTTCCAGGTCGAATAATTTCCCTCTAAAGGGCTGGTTCATCGCAGACAACACTCCCCACGCACGTGCTGACGCCGATTAACGCGTGAAATACACGAATAAGCTCAAAATAATTTTCTCGGAAAAATGACAAAACGGTAAGCCCATGGAAATTTTGTTTCGGCCAGGTCCAATAATTTCCCTCTAAAGCGCTAGTTCATCGCAGACATGACTCCCCACGCATGTCCAGACGCCGATTAACGTGTGAAATACACGAATAAGCTCAAAATAAATTTCTCAGAAAAATGAAAAAACAGTAAGCCTATAGCCCATGGAAATTTTGTTTCAGACATCACTCCCCACGCATGTGCTGACGCCGATTAACGCGTGAAATACACGAATAAGCTCAAAATAATTTTCTCGGAAAAATGAAAAAACAGTATGCCTATAGCCCATGAAAATTTTGTTTCGGCCAGGTCGAATAATTTGCCTCTAAAGCGCTGGTTCATCACTGAAATCACTCCCCACGAATGTGCTGACGCCGATTAACGCGTGAGATACACGAATAAGCTCAAAATAATTTTCTCGGAAAAATGAAGACACGGTAAGCCTATAGCCCATGGAAATTTTGTTTCTGCCAGGTCGAATAATTTCCCTCTAAAGCGCTAGTTCATCGCAGACATCACTACCCACAAATGTCCTGACGCCGATTAACCTGTGAAATACACAAATAAGCTCAAAATAACTTTCTCGGAAAAATGAAAAAACAGTAAGCCTATAGCCCATGGAAATTTTGTTTCGGCAAGGTCGAATAATATCCCTCTAAAGCGCTGGTTCATCGGCGACATCACTCCCCACGCATGTGCTGACCCCGATTAACGTGTGAAATACAGGAATAAGCTCAAAATAACTTTCTCGGAAAAATGAAAAAACAGTAAGCCTATAGCCCATGGAAATTTTGTTTCGCCGAGGTCCAATAATTTCCCTCTAAAGCGCTAGTTCATCGCAGACATCTCTCCCCACGCATGTCCTGACGCCGATTAACGTGTCAAATACACGAATAAGCTCAACATAATTTTCTCTGAAAAATGAAAAAACAGTAAGCCTATAGCCCATGGAAATTTTGTTTCGCCCAGGTCCAATAATTTCTATCTAAAGTGCTGGTTCATCGGCGACATCACTCCCCACGCATGTGCTGACCCCGATTAACGTGTGAAATACAGGAATAAGCTCAAAATAACTTTCTCGGAAAAATGAAGAAACGGTAAGCCTATAATAGCCCATGGAAATTTTGTTTCGGCCAGGTCGAATAATTTCCCTCTAAAGCGCTGGTTCATCACTGAAATCACTCCCACACATGTGCTGACGCCGATTAACGCGTGAAATACACGAATAAGCTCAAAATAATTTTCTCGGAAAAATGAAGAAACGGTAAGCCTATAGATCATGGAAATTTTATTTCGCCCAGGTCCAATAATTTCTATCTAAAGCGCTGGTTCATCGGCGACATCACTCCCCACGCATGTGCTGACCCCGATTAACGTGTGAAATACAGGAATAAGCTCAAAATAACTTTCTCGGAAAAATGAAAAAACGGTAAGCCTATAGCCCATGGAAATTTTGTTTCGGCAAGGTCGAATAATATCCCTCTAAAGCGCTGGTTCATCGCAGACATCACTCCCCACGCATGTGCTGACCCCGATTAACGTGTGAAATACAGGAATAAGCTCAAAATAACTTTCTCGGAAAAATGAAAAAACAGTAAGCCTATATAGCCCATGGAAATTTTGTTTCGCCGAGGTCCAATAATTTCCCTCTAAAGCGCAAGTTCATCGCAGACATCTCTCCCCACGCATGTCCTTACGCCGATTAACGTGTCAAATACACGAATAAGCTCAACATAATTTTCTCGGAAAAATGAAAAAACAGTAAGCCTATAGCCCATGGAAATTTTGTTACGCCCAGGTCCAATAATTTCTATCTAAAGTGCTGGTTCATCGGCGACATCACTCCCCACGCATGTGCTGACCCCGATTAACGTGTGAAATACAGGAATAAGCTCAAAATAACTTTCTCGGAAAAATGAAAAAACGGTAAGCCTATAGCCCATGGAAATTTTGTTTCGGCCAGGTCGAATAATTTCCCTCTAAAGCGCTGGTTCATCGGCGACATCACTCCCCACGCATGTGCTGACCCCGATTAACGCGTGAAATACAGGAATAAGCTCAAAATAACTTTATCGGAAAAATGAAAAAACGGTAAGCCTATAGCCCATGAAAATTTTGTTTCGGCCAGGTCGAATAATTTCCCTCTAAAGCGCTGGTTCATCGACGACATCAATCCCCACGCATGTGCTGACCCCGATTAACGCGTGAAATACACGAATAAGATCAAAATAATTTTCTCGGAAAAATGAAAAAACGGTAAGCCAATAGCCCATGGAAATTTTGTTTCGGCCAGGTCGAATAATTTCCCTCTAAAGCGGTGGTTCATCGACGACATCAATCCCCACGCATGTGCTGACCTCGATTAACGCGTGAAATACACGAATAAGCTCAAAATAACTTTCTCGGAAAAATGAAAAAACAGTAAGCCTATAGCCCATGGAAATTTTGTTTCGGCCGGGTCGAATAATTTCCCTCTAAAGCGCTGGTTCATCGACGACATCAATCCCCACGCATGTGCTGACCTCGATTAACGCATGAAATACATGAATAAGCTCAAAATAACTTTCTCGGAAAAATGAAAAAACGGTAAGCCTATAGCCCATGGAAATTTTGTTTCGGCCAGGTCGAATAATTTCCCTCTAAGGCGCTAGTTCATCGCAGACATCACTCCCCACGCATGTCCTGACGCCGATTAACGTGTGAAATACACGAATAAGCTCAAAATAATTTTCTCGGAAAAATGAAAAAACAGTAAGCCTATAGCCCATGGAAATTTCGTTTCGGCCAGGTCCAATAATTTCTATCTAAAGCGCTAGTTCATCGCAGACATCACTCCCCACGCATGTGCTGACGCCGATTAACGCGTGAGATACACGAATAAGCTCAAAATAATTTTCTCGGAAAAATGAAAAAACGGTAAGCCTATAGCCCATGGAAATTTTGTTTCGGCCAGGTCGAATAATTT
Organism: Dermacentor variabilis; assembly: GCF_050947875.1. Classification (NCBI taxonomy): domain Eukaryota; kingdom Metazoa; phylum Arthropoda; class Arachnida; order Ixodida; family Ixodidae; genus Dermacentor; species Dermacentor variabilis. The sequence goes on along the minus strand of NC_134573.1, from coordinate 132,307,795 downwards.
CTATCTAAAGCGCTAGTTCATCGCAGACATCACTCCCCACGTATGTGCTGACCCCGATTAACGCGTGAAATACACGAAGCTCAAAATAAATTTCTCGGAAAAATGAAAAAAACAGTAAGCCTATAGCCCATGGAAATTTCGTTTCGGCCAGGTCGAATAATTTCTATCTAAAGCGCTAGCTCATCGCAGACATCACTCCCCACGCATGTGCTGACGCCGATTAACGCGTGAGATACACGAATAAGCTCAAAATAATTTTCTCGGAAAAATGAAAAAACGGTAAGCCTATAGCCCATGGAAATTTTGTTTCGGCCAGGTCGAATAATTTCCCTCTAAAGCGCTGGTTCATCGCAGACGTCACTCCCCACGCATGTCCTGACGCCGATTAACGTGTGAAATACACGAATAAGCTCAACATAAATTTCTCGGAAAAATGAAAAAACAGTAAGCCTATAGCCCATGGAAATTTTGTTTCGGCCAGGTCGAATAATTTCCCTCTAAAGCGCTGGTTCATCGACGACATCAATCCCCACGCATGTCCTGACGCCGATTAACGTGTGAAATACACGAATAAGCTCAAAATAAATTTCTCGGAAAAATGAAAAAACAGTAAGCCTATAGCCCATGGAAATTTTGTTTCGGCCAGGTCGAATAATTTCCCTCTAAAGCGCTGGTTCATCGACGACATCACTCCCCACGCATGTGCTGACGCCGATTAACGCGTGAGATACACGAATAAGCTCAAAATATTTTCTCGGAAAAATGAAAAAACGGTAAGCCTATAGCCCATGGAAATTTTGTTTCGGCCAGGTCGAATAATTTCCCTCTAAAGCGCTGGTTCATCGACGACATCAATCCCCACGCATGTCCTGACGCCGATTAACGTGTGAAATACACGAATAAGCTCAAAATAAATTTCTCGGAAAAATGAAAAAACAGTAAGCCTATAGCCCATGGAAATTTCGTTTCGGCCAGGTCCAATAATTTCTATCTAAAGCGCTAGTTCATCGCAGACATCACTCCCCACGCATGTGCTGACGCCGATTAACGCGTGAGATACACGAATAAGCTCAAAATATTTTCTCGGAAAAATGAAAAAACGGTAAGCCTATAGCCCATGGAAATTTTGTTTCGGCCAGGTCGAATAATTTCTATCTAAAACGCTAGTTCATCGCAGACATCACTCCCCACGTATGTGCTGACCCCGATTAACGTGTGAAATACACGAATAAGCTCAAAATAATTTTCTCGGAAAAATGAAAAAACAGTAAGCCTATAGCCCATGGAAATTTCGTTTCGGCCAGGTCCAATAATTTCTATCTAAAGCGCTAGTTCATCGCAGACATCATTCCCCACGCATGTGCTGACGCCGATTAACGCGTGAGGTACACGAATAAGCTCAAAATAATTTTCTCGGAAAAATGAAAAAACAGTAAGCCTATAGCCCATGGAAATTTCGTTTCGGCCAGGTCGAATAATTTCTATCTAAAGCGCTAGTTCATCGCAGACATCACTCCCCACGTATGTGCTGACCCCGATTAACGCGTGAAATACACGAATAAGCTCAAAATAATTTTCTCGGAAAAATGAAAAAACAGCAAGCCTATAGCCCATCGAAATTTTGTTTCGGCCAGGTCGAATAATTTCCCTCTAAAGCGCTTGTTCATTGACGACATCAATACCCACGTATGTGCTGACCCCGATTAACGCGTGAAATACACGAATAAGCTCAAAATAAGTTTCTCGGAAAAATGAAAAAACAGTAAGCCTATAGCTCATGGAAATTTTGCTTCGGCCAAGTCGAATAATTTCCCTCTAAAGCGCTAGTTCATCGCAGACATCACTCCCCACGTATGTGCTGACCACGATTAACGCGTGAAATACACGAATAAGCTCAAAATAATTTTCTTGGAAAAATGAAAAAACGATAAGCCTATAGCCCATGGAAATTTTGTTTCGGCCAGGTGGAATAATTTCCCTCTAAAGCGCTAGTTCATCGCAGACATCACTCCCCACGCATGTGCTGACGCCGATTAACGCGTGAAATACACGAATAAGCTCAAAATAATTTTCTCGGAAAAATGAAAAAACAGTAAGCCTATAGCCCATGAAAATTTTGTTTCGGCCAGGTCGAATAATTTCCCTTTAAAGCGCTAGTTCATCGCAGACATCACTCCCCACGCATGTGCTGACGCCGATTAACGCGTGAAATACACGTATAAGCTCAAAATAATGTTCTCGGAAAAATGAAAAAACGATAAGCCTATAGCCCATGGAAATTTTGTTTCGGCCAGGTCGAATAATTTCCCTCTAAACGCTAGTTCATCGCAGACATCACTCCCCACGCATGTGCTGACGCCGATTAACGCGTGAAATACACGAATAAGCTCAAAATAATTTTCTTGGAAAAATGAAAAAAACAGTAAGCCTATAGCCCATGGAAATTTTGTTTCGGCCAGGTCGAATAATTTCCCTCTAAAGCGCTAGTTCATCGCAGACATCACTCCCCACGCATATGCTGACGCCGATTAACGCGTGAAATACATGAATAAGCTCAAAATAATTTTCTCGGAAAAATGAAAAAACGATAAGCCTATAGCCCATGGAAATTTTGTTTCGGCCAGGTCGAATAATTTCCCTCTAAAGCGCTAGTTCATCACAGACATCACTCCCCACGCATGTGCTGACGCCGACTAACGCGTGAAATACACGAATAAGCTCAAAATAATTTTCTCGGAAAAATGAAAAAACAGTAAGCCTATAGCCCATGGAAATTTTGTTTCGGCCAGGTCGAATAATTTCCCTCTAAAGCGCTGGTTCATCGCAGACATCATTCCCCACGTATGTGCTGACCCCGATTAACGCGTGAAATACACGAATAAGCTCAACATAAATTTCTCGGAAAAATGAAAAAACAGTAAGCCTATAGCCCATGGAAATTTTGTTTCGGCCAGGTCGAATAATTTCCCTCTAAAGCGCTGGTTCATCGACGACATCAATCCCCACGCATGTCCTGACGCCGATTAACGTGTGAAATACACGAATAAGCTCAAAATAAATTTCTCGGAAAAATGAAAAAACAGTAAGCCTATAGCCCATGGAAATTTTGTTTCGGCCAGGTCGAATAATTTCCCTCTAAAGCGCTGGTTCATCGACGACATCACTCCCCACGCATGTGCTGACGCCGATTAACGCGTGAGATACACGAATAAGCTCAAAATATTTTCTCGGAAAAATGAAAAAACGGTAAGCCTATAGCCCATGGAAATTTTGTTTCGGCCAGGTCGAATAATTTCCCTCTAAAGCGCTGGTTCATCGACGACATCAATCCCCACGCATGTCCTGACGCCGATTAACGTGTGAAATACACGAATAAGCTCAAAATAAATTTCTCGGAAAAATGAAAAAACAGTAAGCCTATAGCCCATGGAAATTTCGTTTCGGCCAGGTCCAATAATTTCTATCTAAAGCGCTAGTTCATCGCAGACATCACTCCCCACGCATGTGCTGACGCCGATTAACGCGTGAGATACACGAATAAGCTCAAAATATTTTCTCGGAAAAATGAAAAAACGGTAAGCCTATAGCCCATGGAAATTTTGTTTCGGCCAGGTCGAATAATTTCTATCTAAAACGCTAGTTCATCGCAGACATCACTCCCCACGTATGTGCTGACCCCGATTAACGTGTGAAATACACGAATAAGCTCAAAATAATTTTCTCGGAAAAATGAAAAAACAGTAAGCCTATAGCCCATGGAAATTTCGTTTCGGCCAGGTCCAATAATTTCTATCTAAAGCGCTAGTTCATCGCAGACATCATTCCCCACGCATGTGCTGACGCCGATTAACGCGTGAGGTACACGAATAAGCTCAAAATAATTTTCTCGGAAAAATGAAAAAACAGTAAGCCTATAGCCCATGGAAATTTCGTTTCGGCCAGGTCGAATAATTTCTATCTAAAGCGCTAGTTCATCGCAGACATCACTCCCCACGTATGTGCTGACCCCGATTAACGCGTGAAATACACGAATAAGCTCAAAATAATTTTCTCGGAAAAATGAAAAAACAGCAAGCCTATAGCCCATCGAAATTTTGTTTCGGCCAGGTCGAATAATTTCCCTCTAAAGCGCTTGTTCATTGACGACATCAATACCCACGTATGTGCTGACCCCGATTAACGCGTGAAATACACGAATAAGCTCAAAATAAGTTTCTCGGAAAAATGAAAAAACAGTAAGCCTATAGCTCATGGAAATTTTGCTTCGGCCAAGTCGAATAATTTCCCTCTAAAGCGCTAGTTCATCGCAGACATCACTCCCCACGTATGTGCTGACCACGATTAACGCGTGAAATACACGAATAAGCTCAAAATAATTTTCTTGGAAAAATGAAAAAACGATAAGCCTATAGCCCATGGAAATTTTGTTTCGGCCAGGTGGAATAATTTCCCTCTAAAGCGCTAGTTCATCGCAGACATCACTCCCCACGCATGTGCTGACGCCGATTAACGCGTGAAATACACGAATAAGCTCAAAATAATTTTCTCGGAAAAATGAAAAAACAGTAAGCCTATAGCCCATGAAAATTTTGTTTCGGCCAGGTCGAATAATTTCCCTTTAAAGCGCTAGTTCATCGCAGACATCACTCCCCACGCATGTGCTGACGCCGATTAACGCGTGAAATACACGTATAAGCTCAAAATAATGTTCTCGGAAAAATGAAAAAACGATAAGCCTATAGCCCATGGAAATTTTGTTTCGGCCAGGTCGAATAATTTCCCTCTAAACGCTAGTTCATCGCAGACATCACTCCCCACGCATGTGCTGACGCCGATTAACGCGTGAAATACACGAATAAGCTCAAAATAATTTTCTTGGAAAAATGAAAAAAACAGTAAGCCTATAGCCCATGGAAATTTTGTTTCGGCCAGGTCGAATAATTTCCCTCTAAAGCGCTAGTTCATCGCAGACATCACTCCCCACGCATATGCTGACGCCGATTAACGCGTGAAATACATGAATAAGCTCAAAATAATTTTCTCGGAAAAATGAAAAAACGATAAGCCTATAGCCCATGGAAATTTTGTTTCGGCCAGGTCGAATAATTTCCCTCTAAAGCGCTAGTTCATCACAGACATCACTCCCCACGCATGTGCTGACGCCGACTAACGCGTGAAATACACGAATAAGCTCAAAATAATTTTCTCGGAAAAATGAAAAAACAGTAAGCCTATAGCCCATGGAAATTTTGTTTCGGCCAGGTCGAATAATTTCCCTCTAAAGCGCTGGTTCATCGCAGACATCATTCCCCACGTATGTGCTGACCCCGATTAACGCGTGAAATACACGAATAAGCTCAAAATAATTTTCTCGGAAAAATGAAAAAACAGCAAGCCTATAGCCCATTGAAATTTTGTTTCGGCCAGGTCGAATAATTTCCCTCTAAAGCGCTAGTTCATAGAAGACATCATTCCCCACGTATGTGCTGACCCCGATTAACGCGTGAAATACACGAATAAGCTCAAAATAATTTTCTCGGAAAAATGAAAAAACAGCAAGCCTATAGCCCATTAAAATTTTGTTTCGGCCAGGTCGAATAATTTCCCTCTAAAGCGCTAGTTCATAGAAGACATCACTCCCCACGCATGTGCTGACGCCGATTAACGCGTGAAATACACGAATAAGCTCACAATAATTTTCTCGGAAAAATGAAAAAACAGTAAGCCTATAGCCCATGGAAATTTTGTTTCGGCCAGGTCGAATAATTTCCCTCTAAAGCGCTAGTTCATCGCAGACATCACTCCCCACGTATGTGCTGATCCCGATTAACGCGTGAAATACACCAATAAGCTCAAAATAATTTTCTCGGAAAAATGAAAAAACAGTAAGCCTATAGCCCATGTAAATTTTGGTTCGGCCAGGTCGAATAATTTCCCTCTAAAGCGCTGGTTCATCGCAGACATCACTCCCCACTTATGTGGTGACCCCGATTAACGCGTGAAATGCACGAATAAGCTCAAAATAATTTTCTCGGAAAAATGAAAAAACGGTAAGCCTATAGCCCATGGAAATTTTGTTTCGGCCAGGTCGAATAATTTCCCTCTAAAGCGCTAGTTCATCGCAGACATCACTCCCCACGCGTGTGCTGACCCCGATTAACGCGTGAAATACACGAATAAGCTCAAAATAATTTTCTCGGAAAAATGAAAAAACGATAAGCCTATTGCCCATGGAAATTTTGTTTCGGCCAGGTCGAATAATTTCCCTCTAAACGCTAGTTCATCGCAGACATCACTCCCCACGCATGTGCTGACGCCGATTAACGCGTGAAATACACGAATAAGCTCAAAATAATTTTCTCGGAAAAATGAAAAAAAAAGTAAGCCTATAGCCCATGGAAATTTTGTTTCGGCCAGGTCGAATAATTTCCCTCTAAAGCGCTAGTTCATCGCAGACATCACTCCCCACGCATGTGCTGACGCCGATTAACGCGTGAAATACATGAATAAGCTCAAAATAATTTTCTCGGAAAAATGAAAAAACGATAAGACTATAGCCCATGGAAATTTTGTTTCGGCCAGGTCGAATAATTTCCCTCTTAAGCGCTAGTTCATCGCAGACATCACTCCCCACGCATGTGCTGACGCCGATTAACGCGTGAAATACACGAATAAGCTCAAAATAATTTTCTCGGAAAAATGAAAAAACAGTAAGCCTATAGCCCATGGAAATTTTGTTGCGGCCAGGTCGAATAATTTCCCTCTAAAGCGCTGGTTCATCGCAGACATCATTCCCCACGTATGTGCTGACCCCGATTAACGCGTGAAATACACGAATAAGCTCAAAATAATTTTCTCGGAAAAATGAAAAAACAGCAAGCCTATAGCCCATTGAAATTTTGTTTCGGCCAGGTCGAATAATTTCCCTCTAAAGCGCTAGTTCATCGAAGACATCACTCCCCACGAATGTGCTGACGCCGATTAACGCGTGAGATACACGAATAAGCTCAAAATAATTTTCTCGGAAAAATGAAAAAACGGTAAGCCTATAGCCCATGGAAATTTTGTTTCGGCCAGGTCGAATAATTTCCCTCTAAAGCGCTAGTTGATCGCAGACATCACTCCCCACGTATGTGCTGACCCCGATTAACGCGTGAGATACACGAATAAGCTGAAAATAATTTTCTCGGAAAAATGAAAAAACGGTAAGCCTATAATAGCCCATGGAAATTTTGTTTCGGCCAGGTCGAATAATTTTGTATCTAAAGCGCTAGTTCATCGCAGACATCACTCCCCACGCGTGTGCTGACGCCGATTAACGCGTGAAATACACGAATAAGCTCAAAATAATTTTCTCGTAAAAATGAAAAAACAGTAAGCCTATAGCCCATGAAAATTTTGTTTCGGCCAGGTCGAATAATTTCCCTCTAAAGCGCTAGTTCATCGGAGACATCACTCCCCACGCGTGTGCTGACGCCGATTAACGCGTGAAATACACGAATAAGCTCAAAATAATTTTCTCGGAAAAATGAAAAAACAGTATGCCTATAGCCCATGAAAATTTTGTTTCGGCCAGGTCGAATAATTTCCCTCTAAAGCGCTAGTTCATCGAAGACATCACTCCCCACGAATGTGCTGACGCCGATTAATGCGTGAGATACACGAATAAGCTCAAAATAATTTTCTCGGAAAAATGAAAAAACGGTAAGCCTATAGCGCATGGAAATTTTGTTTCGGCCAGGTCGAATAATTTCCCTCTAAAGCACTAGTTCATCGCAGACATCACTCCCCACGCATGTGCTGACGCCGATTAACGCGTGAAATACACGAATAAGCTCAAAATAATTTTCTCGGAAAAATGAAAAAACAGTAAGCCTATAGCCCATGAAAATTTTGTTTCGGCCAGGTCGAATAATTTCCCTCTAAAGCGCTAGTTCATAACACACATCACTCCCCACGCGTGTGCTGACGCCGATTAACGCGTGAAATACACGAATAAGCTCAAAATAATTTTCTCGGAAAAATGAAAAAAACAGTAAGCCTATAGCCCATGGAAATTTTGTTTCGGCCAGGTCGAATAATTTCTATCTAAAGCGCTAGTTCATCGCAGACATCACTCCCCACGCATGTGCTGACGCCGATTAACGCGTGAAATACACGAATAAGCTCACAATAATTTTCTCGGAAAAATGAAAAAACAGTAAGCCTATAGCCCATGGAAATTTTGTTTCGGCCAGGTCGAATAATTTCCCTCTAAAGCGCTAGTTCATCGCAGACATCACTCCCCACGTATGTGCTGACCCCGATTAACGCGTGAAATACACCAATAAGCTCAAAATAATTTTCTCGGAAAAATGAAAAAACAGTAAGCCTATAGCCCATGTAAATTTTGTTTCGGCCAGGTCGAATAATTTCCCTCTAAAGCGCTGGTTCATCGCAGACATCACTCCCCACTTATGTGGTGACCCCGATTAACGCGTGAAATGCACGAATAAGCTCAAAATAATTTTCTCGGAAAAATGAAAAAACGGTAAGCCTATAGCCCATGGAAATTTTGTTTCGGCCAGGTCGAATAATTTCCCTCTAAAGCGCTAGTTCATCGCAGACATCACTCCCCACGCGTGTGCTGACCCCGATTAACGCGTGAAATACACGAATAAGCTCAAAATAATTTTCTCGGAAAAATGAAAAAACAGCAAGCCTATAGCCCATTGAAATTTTGTTTCGGCCAGGTCGAATAATTTCCCTCTAAAGCGCTAGTTCATCGAAGACATCACTCCCCACGAATGTGCTGACGCCGATTAACGCGTGAGATACACGAATAAGCTCAAAATAATTTTCTCGGAAAAATGAAAAAACGGTAAGCCTATAGCCCATGGAAATTTTGTTTCGGCCAGGTCGAATAATTTCCCTCTAAAGCGCTAGTTCATCGCAGACATCACTCCCCACGTATGTGCTGACCCCGATTAACGCGTGAGATACACGAATAAGCTGAAAATAATTTTCTCGGAAAAATGAAAAAACGGTAAGCCTATAGCCCATGGAAATTTTGTCTCGGCCAGGTCGAATAATTTCTATCTAAAGCGCTAGTTCATCGCAAACATCACTCCCCACGTATGTACTGACCCCGATTAACGCGTGAAATACACGAATAAGCTCAAAATAATTTTCTCGGAAAAATGAAAAAACAGTAAGCCTATAGCCCATGGAAATTTTGTTTCGGCCAGGTCGAATAATTTCCCTCTAAAGCGCTAGTTCATCGCAGACATCACTCCCCACGTATGTGCTGACCCCGATTAACGCGTGAAATACACGAATAAGCTCAAAATAATTTTCTTGGAAAAATGAAAAAACGATAAGCCTATAGCCCATGGAAATTTTGTTTCGGCCAGGTCGAATAATTTCCCTCTAAAGCGCTAGTTCATCGCAGACATCACTCCCCACGCATGTGCTGACGCCGATTAACGCGTGAAATACATGAATAAGCTCAAAATAATTTTCTCGGAAAAATGAAAAAACGATAAGACTATAGCCCATGGAAATTTTGTTTCGGCCAGGTCGAATAATTTCCCTCTTAAGCGCTAGTTCATCGCAGACATCACTCCCCACGCATGTGCTGACGCCGATTAACGCGTGAAATACACGAATAAGCTCAAAATAATTTTCTCGGAAAAATGAAAAAACAGTAAGCCTATAGCCCATGGAAATTTTGTTGCGGCCAGGTCGAATAATTTCCCTCTAAAGCGCTGGTTCATCGCAGACATCATTCCCCACGTATGTGCTGACCCCGATTAACGCGTGAAATACACGAATAAGCTCAAAATAATTTTCTCGGAAAAATGAAAAAACAGCAAGCCTATAGCCCATTGAAATTTTGTTTCGGCCAGGTCGAATAATTTCCCTCTAAAGCGCTAGTTCATCGAAGACATCACTCCCCACGAATGTGCTGACGCCGATTAACGCGTGAGATACACGAATAAGCTCAAAATAATTTTCTCGGAAAAATGAAAAAACGGTAAGCCTATAGCCCATGGAAATTTTGTTTCGGCCAGGTCGAATAATTTCCCTCTAAAGCGCTAGTTCATCGAAGACATCACTCCCCACGAATGTGCTGACGCCGATTAACGCGTGAGATACACGAAGAAGCTCAAAATAATTTTCTCGGAAAAATGAAAAAACGGTAAGCCTATAGCCCATGGAAATTTTGTTTCGGCCAGGTCGAATAATTTCCCTCTAAAGCGCTAGTTCATCGAAGACATCACTCCCCACGAATGTGCTGACGCCGATTAACGCGTGAGATACACGAAGAAGCTCAAAATAATTTTCTCGGAAAAATGAAAAAACGGTAAGCCTATAGCCCATGGAAATTTTGTTTCGGCCAGGTCGAATAATTTCCCTCTAAAGCGCTAGTTCATCGCAGACATCACTCCCCACGTATGTGCTGACCCCGAATAACGCGTGAGATACACGAATAAGCTGAAAATAATTTTCTCGGAAAAATGAAAAAACGGTAAGCCTATAGCCCATGGAAATTTTGTCTCGGCCAGGTCGAATAATTTCTATCTAAAGCGCTAGTTCATCGCAAACATCACTCCCCACGTATGTACTGACCCCGATTAACGCGTGAAATACACGAATAAGCTCAAAATAATTTTCTCGGAAAAATGAAAAAACAGTAAGCCTATAGCCCATGGAAATTTTGTTTCGGCCAGGTCGAATAATTTCCCTCTAAAGCGCTAGTTCATCGCAGACATCACTCCCCACGTATGTGCTGACCCCGATTAACGCGTGAAATACACGAATAAGCTCAAAATAATTTTCTTGGAAAAATGAAAAAACGATAAGCCTATAGCCCATGGAAATTTTGTTTCGGCCAGGTCGAATAATTTCCCTCTAAAGCGCTAGTTCATCGCAGACATCACTCCCCACGCATGTGCTGACGCCGATTAACGCGTGAAATACATGAATAAGCTCAAAATAATTTTCTCGGAAAAATGAAAAAACGATAAGACTATAGCCCATGGAAATTTTGTTTCGGCCAGGTCGAATAATTTCCCTCTTAAGCGCTAGTTCATCGCAGACATCACTCCCCACGCATGTGCTGACGCCGATTAACGCGTGAAATACACGAATAAGCTCAAAATAATTTTCTCGGAAAAATGAAAAAACAGTAAGCCTATAGCCCATGGAAATTTTGTTGCGGCCAGGTCGAATAATTTCCCTCTAAAGCGCTGGTTCATCGCAGACATCATTCCCCACGTATGTGCTGACCCCGATTAACGCGTGAAATACACGAATAAGCTCAAAATAATTTTCTCGGAAAAATGAAAAAACAGCAAGCCTATAGCCCATTGAAATTTTGTTTCGGCCAGGTCGAATAATTTCCCTCTAAAGCGCTAGTTCATCGAAGACATCACTCCCCACGAATGTGCTGACGCCGATTAACGCGTGAGATACACGAATAAGCTCAAAATAATTTTCTCGGAAAAATGAAAAAACGGTAAGCCTATAGCCCATGGAAATTTTGTTTCGGCCAGGTCGAATAATTTCCCTCTAAAGCGCTAGTTGATCGCAGACATCACTCCCCACGTATGTGCTGACCCCGATTAACGCGTGAGATACACGAATAAGCTGAAAATAATTTTCTCGGAAAAATGAAAAAACGGTAAGCCTATAGCCCATGGAAATTTTGTTTCGGCCAGGTCGAATAATTTCTATCTAAAGCGCTAGTTCATCGCAGACATCACTCCCCACGCGTGTGCTGACGCCGATTAACGCGTGAAATACACGAATAAGCTCAAAATAATTTTCTCGTAAAAATGAAAAAACAGTAAGCCTATAGCCCATGAAAATTTTGTTTCGGCCAGGTCGAATAATTTCCCTCTAAAGCGCTAGTTCATCGCAGACATCACTCCCCACGCGTGTGCTGACGCCGATTAACGCGTGAAATACACGAATAAGCTCAAAATAATTTTCTCGGAAAAATGAAAAAACAGTATGCCTATAGCCCATGAAAATTTTGTTTCGGCCAGGTCGAATAATTTCCCTCTAAAGCGCTAATTCATCGAAGACATCACTCCCCACGCGTGTGCTGACGCCGATTAACGCGTGAAATACACGAATAAGCTCAAAATAATTTTCTCGGAAAAATGAAAAAACAGTATGCCTATAGACCATGAAAATTTTGTTTCGGCCAGGTCGAATAATTTCCCTCTAAAGCGCTAGTTCATCGAAGACATCACTCCCCACGAATGTGCTGACGCCGATTAACGCGTGAGATACACGAATAAGCTCAAAATAATTTTCTCGGAAAAATGAAAAAACAGTAAGCCTATAGCCCATGAAAATTTTGTTTCGGCCAGGTCGAATAATTTCCCTCTAAAGCGCTAGTTCATAGCACACATCACTCCCCACGCGTGTGCTGACGCCGATTAACGCGTGAAATACACGAATAAGCTCAAAATAATTTTCTCGGAAAAATGAAAAAAACAGTAAGCCTATAGCCCATGGAAATTTTGTTTCGGCCAGGTCGAATAATTTCTATCTAAAGCGCTAGTTCATCGCAGACATCACTCCCCACGCATGTGCTGACGCCGATTAACGCGTGAAATACACGAATCAGCTCACAATAATTTTCTCGGAAAAATGAAAAAACAGTAAGCCTATAGCCCATGGAAATTTTGTTTCGGCCAGGTCGAATAATTTCCCTCTAAAGCGCTAGTTCATCGCAGACATCACTCCCCACGTATGTGCTGACCCCGATTAACGCGTGAAATACACGAATAAGCTCAAAATAATTTTCTCGGAAAAATGAAAAAACAGTAAGCCTATAGCCCATGTAAATTTTGTTTCGGACAGGTCGAATAATTTCCCTCTAAAGCGCTGGTTCATCGCAGACATCACTCCCCACTTATGTGGTGACCCCGATTAACGCGTGAAATGCACGAATAAGCTCAAAATAATTTTCTCGGAAAAATGAAAAAACTGTAAGCCAATAGCCCATGTAAATTTTGTTTCGGACAGGTCGAATAATTTCCCTCTAAAGCGCTGGTTCATCGCAGACATCACTCCCCACGCGTGTGCTGACCCCGATTAACGCGTGAAATACACGAATAAGCTCAAAATAATTTTCTCGGAAAAATGAAAAAACAGTAAGCCTATAGCCCATGGAAATTTTGTTTCGGCCAGGTCGAAGAATTTCCCTCTAAAGCGCTAGTTCATCGCAGACATCACTCCCCACGTATGTGCTGACCCCGATTAACGCGTGAAATACACGAATAAGCTCAAAATAATTTTCTTGGAAAAATGAAAAAACGATAAGCCTATAGCCCATGGAAATTTTGTTTCGGCCAGGTCGAATAATTTCCCTCTAAAGCGCTAGTTCATCGCAGACATCACTCCCCACGCATGTGCTGACGCCGATTAACGCGTGAAATACACGAATAAGCTCAAAATAATTTTCTCGGAAAAATGAAAAAACAGTAAGCCTATAGGCCATGGAAATTTTGTTTCGGCCAGGTCGAATAATTTCTATCTAAAGCGCTAGTTCATCGCAGATATCACTCCCCACGCATGTGCTGACGCCGATTAACGCGTGAAATACACGTATAAGCTCAAAATAATTTTCTCGGGAAAATGAAAAAACAGCAAGCGTATAGCCCATGGAAATTTTGTTTCGGCCAGGTCGAATAATTTCCCTCTAAAGCGCTAGTTCATCGAAGACATCACTCCCCACGAATGTGCTGACGCCGATTAACGCGTGAGATACACGAATAAGCTCAAAATAATTTTCTCGGAAAAATGAAAAAACGGTAAGCCTATAGCCCATGAAAATTTTGTTTCGGCCAGGTCGAATAATTTCTATCTAAAGCGCTAGGTCATCGCAGACATCACTCCCCACGCGTGTGCAGACGCCGATTAACACGTGAAATACACGAATAAGCTCAAAATAATTTTCTCGGAAAAATGAAAAAAACAGTAAGCCTATAGCCCATGAAAATTTTGTATCGGCCAGGTCGAATAATTTCCCTCTAAAGTGCTAGTTCATCGCAGACATCACTCCCCACGCGTGTGCTGACGCCGATTAACGCGTGAAATACACGAATAAGCTCAAAATAACTTTCTCGGAAAAATGAAAAAACAGTAAGCCTATAGCCTATGAAAATTTTGTTTCGGCCAGGTCGAATAATTTCCCTCTAAAGCGCGAGTTCATCGCAGACATCACTCCCCACGTATGTGCTGACCCCGATTAACGCGTGAAATACACGAATACGCTCAAAATAATTTTCTCGGAAAAATGAAAAAACAGTAAGCCTATAGCCCATGGAAATTTTGTTTCGGCCAGGTCGAATAATTTCTATCTATAGCGCTAGTTCATCGCAGACATCACTCCCCACGCATGTGCTGACGCCGATTAACGCGTGAAATACACGTATAAGCTCAAAATAATTTTCTCGGAAAAATGAAAAAACAGCAAGCGTATAGCCCATGGAAATTTTGTTTCGGCCAGGTCGAATAATTTCCCTCTAAAGCGCTAGTTCATCGAAGACATCACTCCCCACGAATGTGCTGACGCCGATTAACGCGTGAGATACACGAATAAGCTCAAAATAATTTTCTCGGAAAAATGAAAAAACGGTAAGCCTATAGCCCATGGAAATTTTGTTTCGGCCAGGTCGAATAATTTCCCTCTAAAGCGCTAGTTCATCGCAGACATCACTCCCCACGCATGTGCTGACGCCGATTAACGCGTGAAATACATGAATAAGCTCAAAATAATTTTCTCGGAAAAATGAAAAAACGATAAGCCTATATCCCATGGAAATTTTGTTTCGGCCAGGCCGAATAATTTCCCTCGAAAGCGCTAGTTCATCGCAGACATCACTCCCCACGCATGTGCTGACGCCGATTAACGCGTGAAATACACGAATAAGCTCAAAATAATTTTCTCGGAAAAATGAAAAAACAGTAAGCCTATAGCCCATGGAAATTTTGTTTCGGCCAGGTCGAATAATTTCCCTCTAAAGCGCTGGTTCATCGCAGACATCACTCCCCACGTATGTGCCGACCCCGATTAACGCGTGAAATACACGAATAAGCTCAAAATAATTTTCTCGGAAAAATGAAAAAACAGCAACCTATAGCCCATGGAAATTTTGTTTCGGCCAGGTCGAATAATTTCCCTCTAAAGCGCTAGTTCATCGAAGACATCACTCCCCACGAATGTGCTGACGCCTATTAACGCGTGAGATACACGAATAAGCTCAAAATAATTTTCTCGGAAAAATGAAAAAACGGTAAGCCTATAGCCCATGGAAATTTTGTTTCGGCCAGGTCGAATAATTTCCCTCTAAAGCGCTAGTTCATCGCAGACATCACTCCCCACGTATGTGCTGACCCCGATTAACGCGTGAGATACACGAATAAGCTGAAAATAATTTTCTCGGAAAAATGAAAAAAACAGTAAGCCTATAGCCCATGGAAATTTTGTTTCGGCCAGGTCGAATAATTTCTATCTAAAGCGCTAGTTCATCGCAGACATCACTCCCCACGCATGTGCTGACGCCGATTAACGCGTGAAATACACGAATAAGCTCACAATAATTTTCTCGGAAAAATGAAAAAACAGTAAGCCTATAGCCCATGGAAATTTTGTTTCGGACAGGTCGAATAATTTCCCTCTAAAGCGCTAGTTCATAGAAGACATCACTCCCCACGAATGTGCTGACGCCGATTAACGCGTGAAATACACGAATAAGCTCAAAATAATTTTCTCGGAAAAATGAAAAAACAGTAAGCCTATAGCCCATGGAAATTTTGTTTCGGCCAGGTCGAATAATTTCCCTCTAAAGCGCTAGTTCATCGCAGACATCACTCCCCACGTATGTGCTGACCCCGATTAACGCGTGAAATACACGAATAAGCTCAAAATAATTTTCTCGGAAAAATGAAAAAATAGTAAGCCTATAGCCCATGGAAATTTTGTTTCGGACAGGTCGAATAATTTCCCTCTAAAGCGCTAGTTCATCGCAGACATCACTCCCCACGTATGTGTTGACCCCGAATAACGCGTGAAATACACGAATAAGCTCAAAATAATTTTCTCGGAAAAATGAAAAAACAGTAAGCCTATAGCCCATGGAAATTTTGTTTCGGCCAGGTCGAATAATTTCTATCTAAAGCGCTAGTTCATCGCAGACATCACTCCCCACGCATGTGCTGACGCCGATTAACGCGTGAAATACACGTATAAGCTCAAAATAATTTTCTCGGGAAAATGAAAAAACAGCAAGCGTATAGCCCATGGAAATTTTGTTTCGGCCAGGTCGAATAATTTCCCTCTAAAGCGCTAGTTCATCGAAGACATCACTCCCCACGAATGTGCTGACGCCGATTAACGCGTGAGATACACGAATAAGCTCAAAATAATTTTCTCGGAAAAATGAAAAAACGGTAAGCCTATAGCCCATGAAAATTTTGTTTCGGCCAGGTCGAATAATTTCTATCTAAAGCGCTAGGTCATCGCAGACATCACTCCCCACGCGTGTGCAGACGCCGATTAACACGTGAAATACACGAATAAGCTCAAAATAATTTTCTCGGAAAAATGAAAAAAACAGTAAGCCTATAGCCCATGAAAATTTTGTATCGGCCAGGTCGAATAATTTCCCTCTAAAGTGCTAGTTCATCGCAGACATCACTCCCCACGCGTGTGCTGACGCCGATTAACGCGTGAAATACACGAATAAGCTCAAAATAACTTTCTCGGAAAAATGAAAAAACAGTAAGCCTATAGCCTATGAAAATTTTGTTTCGGCCAGGTCGAATAATTTCCCTCTAAAGCGCGAGTTCATCGCAGACATCACTCCCCACGTATGTGCTGACCCCGATTAACGCGTGAAATACACGAATAAGCTCAAAATAACTTTCTCGGAAAAATGAAAAAACAGTAAGCCTATAGCCTATGAAAATTTTGTTTCGGCCAGGTCGAATAATTTCCCTCTAAAGCGCGAGTTCATCGCAGACATCACTCCCCACGTATGTGCTGACCCCGATTAACGCGTGAAATACACGAATAAGCTCAAAATAATTTTCTCGGAAAAATGAAAAAACAGTAAGCCTATAGCCCATGGAAATTTTGTTTCGGCCAGGTCGAATAATTTCTATCTATAGCGCTAGTTCATCGCAGACATCACTCCCCACGCATGTGCTGACGCCGATTAACGCGTGAAATACACGAATAAGCTCAAAATAATTTTCTAGGAAAAATGAAAAAACAGCAAGCGTATAGCCCATGGAAATTTTGTTTCGGCCAGGTCGAATAATTTCCCTCTAAAGCGCTAGTTCATCGCAGACATCACTCCCCACGCATGTGCTGACGCCGATTAACGCGTGAAATACATGAATAAGCTCAAAATAATTTTCTCGGAAAAATGAAAAAACGATAAGCCTATATCCCATGGAAATTTTGTTTCGGCCAGGCCGAATAATTTCCCTCGAAAGCGCTAGTTCATCGCAGACATCACTCCCCACGCATGTGCTGACGCCGATTAACGCGTGAAATACACGAATAAGCTCAAAATAATTTTCTCGGAAAAATGAAAAAACAGTAAGCCTATAGCCCATGGAAATTTTGTTTCGGCCAGGTCGAATAATTTCCCTCTAAAGCGCTGGTTCATCGCAGACATCACTCCCCACGTATGTGCTGACCCCGATTAACGCGTGAAATACACGAATAAGCTCAAAATAATTTTCTCGGAAAAATGAAAAAACAGCAACCTATAGCCCATGGAAATTTTGTTTCGGCCAGGTCGAATAATTTCCCTCTAAAGCGCTAGTTCATCGAAGACATCACTCCCCACGAATGTGCTGACGCCTATTAACGCGTGAGATACACGAATAAGCTCAAAATAATTTTCTCGGAAAAATGAAAAAACGGTAAGCCTATAGCCCATGGAAATTTTGTTTCGGCCAGGTCGCATAATTTCCCTCTAAAGCGCTAGTTCATCGCAGACATCACTCCCCACGTATGTGCTGACCCCGATTAACGCGTGAGATACACGAATAAGCTGAAAATAATTTTCTCGGAAAAATGAAAAAAACAGTAAGCCTATAGCCCATGGAAATTTTGTTTCGGCCAGGTCGAATAATTTCCCTCTAAAGCGCTAGTTCATCGCAGACATCACTCCCCACGTATGTGCTGACCCCGATTAACGCGTGAAATACACGAATAAGCTCAAAGTAATTTTCTCGGAAAAATGAAAAAATAGTAAGCCTATAGCCCATGGAAATTTTGTTTCGGACAGGTCGAATAATTTCCCTCTAAAGCGCTAGTTCATCGCAGACATCACTCCCCACGTATGTGTTGACCCCGATTAACGCGTGAAATACACGAATAAGCTCAAAATAATTTTCTCGGAAAAATGAAAAAACAGTAAGCCTATAGCCCATGGAAATTTTGTTTCGGCCAGGTCGAATAATTTCTATCTAAAGCGCTAGTTCATCGCAGACATCACTCCCCACGCATGTGCTGACGCCGATTAACGCGTGAAATACACGTATAAGCTCAAAATAATTTTCTCGGGAAAATGAAAAAACAGCAAGCGTATAGCCCATGGAAATTTTGTTTCGGCCAGGTCGAATAATTTCCCTCTAAAGCGCTAGTTCATCGAAGACATCACTCCCCACGAATGTGCTGACGCCGATTAACGCGTGAGATACACGAATAAGCTCAAAATAATTTTCTCGGAAAAATGAAAAAACGGTAAGCCTATAGCCCATGAAAATTTTGTTTCGGCCAGGTCGAATAATTTCTATCTAAAGCGCTAGGTCATCGCAGACATCACTCCCCACGCGTGTGCAGACGCCGATTAACACGTGAAATACACGAATAAGCTCAAAATAATTTTCTCGGAAAAATGAAAAAAACAGTAAGCCTATAGCCCATGAAAATTTTGTATCGGCCAGGTCGAATAATTTCCCTCTAAAGTGCTAGTTCATCGCAGACATCACTCCCCACGCGTGTGCTGACGCCGATTAACGCGTGAAATACACGAATAAGCTCAAAATAACTTTCTCGGAAAAATGAAAAAACAGTAAGCCTATAGCCTATGAAAATTTTGTTTCGGCCAGGTCGAATAATTTCCCTCTAAAGCGCGAGTTCATCGCAGACATCACTCCCCACGTATGTGCTGACCCCGATTAACGCGTGAAATACACGAATAAGCTCAAAATAATTTTCTCGGAAAAATGAAAAAACAGTAAGCCTATAGCCCATGGAAATTTTGTTTCGGCCAGGTCGAATAATTTCTATCTATAGCGCTAGTTCATCGCAGACATCACTCCCCACGCATGTGCTGACGCCGATTAACGCGTGAAATACACGTATAAGCTCAAAATAATTTTCTCGGAAAAATGAAAAAACAGCAAGCGTATAGCCCATGGAAATTTTGTTTCGGCCAGGTCGAATAATTTCCCTCTAAAGCGCTAGTTCATCGAAGACATCACTCCCCACGAATGTGCTGACGCCGATTAACGCGTGAGATACACGAATAAGCTCAAAATAATTTTCTCGGAAAAATGAAAAAACGGTAAGCCTATAGCGCATGGAAATTTTGTTTCGGCCAGGTCGAATAATTTCCCTCTAAAGCGCTAGTTCATCGCAGACATCACTCCCCACGCACGTGCTGACGCCGATTAACGCGTGAAATACATGAATAAGCTCAAAATAATTTTCTCGGAAAAATGAAAAAACGATAAGCCTATATCCCATGGAAATTTTGTTTCGGCCAGGCCGAATAATTTCCCTCGAAAGCGCTAGTTCATCGCAGACATCACTCCCCACGCATGTGCTGACGCCGATTAACGCGTGAAATACACGAATAAGCTCAAAATAATTTTCTCGGAAAAATGAAAAAACAGTAAGCCTATAGCCCATGGAAATTTTGTTTCGGCCAGGTCGAATAATTTCCCTCTAAAGCGCTGGTTCATCGCAGACATCACTCCCCACGTATGTGCTGACCCCGATTAACGCGTGAAATACACGAATAAGCTCAAAATAATTTTCTCGGAAAAATGAAAAAACAGCAACCTATAGCCCATGGAAATTTTGTTTCGGCCAGGTCGAATAATTTCCCTCTAAAGCGCTAGTTCATCGAAGACATCACTCCCCACGAATGTGCTGACGCCTATTAACGCGTGAGATACACGAATAAGCTCAAAATAATTTTCTCGGAAAAATGAAAAAACGGTAAGCCTATAGCCCATGGAAATTTTGTTTCGGCCAGGTCGAATAATTTCCCTCTAAAGCGCTAGTTCATCGCAGACATCACTCCCCACGTATGTGCTGACCCCGATTAACGCGTGAGATACACGAATAAGCTGAAAATAATTTTCTCGGAAAAATGAAAAAAACAGTAAGCCTATAGCCCATGGAAACTTTGTTTCGGCCAGGTCGAATAATTTCTATCTAAAGCGCTAGTTCATCGCAGACATCACTCCCCACGCATGTGCTGACGCCGATTAACGCGTGAAATACACGAATAAGCTCAAAATAATTTTCTCGGAAAAATGAAAAAACAGCAACCTATAGCCCATGGAAATTTTGTTTCGGCCAGGTCGAATAATTTCCCTCTAAAGCGCTAGTTCATCGAAGACATCACTCCCCACGAATGTGCTGACGCCTATTAACGCGTGAGATACACGAATAAGCTCAAAATAATTTTCTCGGAAAAATGAAAAAACGGTAAGCCTATAGCCCATGGAAATTTTGTTTCGGCCAGGTCGAATAATTTCCCTCTAAAGCGCTAGTTCATCGCAGACATCACTCCCCACGTATGTGCTGACCCCGATTAACGCGTGAGATACACGAATAAGCTGAAAATAATTTTCTCGGAAAAATGAAAAAAACAGTAAGCCTATAGCCCATGGAAATTTTGTTTCGGCCAGGTCGAATAATTTCTATCTAAAGCGCTAGTTCATCGCAGACATCACTCCCCACGCATGTGCTGACGCCGATTAATGCGTGAAATACACGAATAAGCTCACAATAATTTTCTCGGAAAAATGAAAAAACAGTAAGCCTATAGCCCATGGAAATTTTGTTTCGGACAGGTCGAATAATTTCCCTCTAAAGCGCTAGTTCATAGAAGACATCACTCCCCACGAATGTGCTGACGCCGATTAACGCGTGAAATACACGAATAAGCTCAAAATAATTTTCTCGGAAAAATGAAAAAACAGTAAGCCTATAGCCCATGGAAATTTTTTTTCGGCCAGGTCGAATAATTTCCCTCTAAAGCGCTAGTTCATCGCAGACATCACTCCCCACGTATGTGCTGACCCCGATTAACGCGTGAAATACACGAATAAGCTCAAAATAATTTTCTCGGAAAAATGAAAAAATAGTAAGCCTATAGCCCATGGAAATTTTGTTTCGGACAGGTCGAATAATTTCCCTCTAAAGCGCTAGTTCATCGCAGACATCACTCCCCACGTATGTGTTGACCCCGATTAACGCGTGAAATACACGAATAAGCTCAAAATAATTTTCTCGGAAAAATGAAAAAACAGTAAGCCTATAGCCCATGGAAATTTTGTTTCGGCCAGGTCGAATAATTTCTATCTAAAGCGCTAGTTCATCGCAGACATCACTCCCCACGCATGTGCTGACGCCGATTAACGCGTGAAATACACGTATAAGCTCAAAATAATTTTCTCGGAAAAATGAAAAAACAGCAAGCGTATAGCCCATGGAAATTTTGTTTCGGCCAGGTCGAATAATTTCCCTCTAAAGCGCTAGTTCATCGCAGACATCACTCCCCACGTATGTGCTGACCCCGATTAACGCGTGAGATACACGAATAAGCTGAAAATAATTTTCTCGGAAAAATGAAAAAAACAGTAAGCCTATAGCCCATGGAAACTTTGTTTCGGCCAGGTCGAATAATTTCTATCTAAAGCGCTAGTTCATCGCAGACATCACTCCCCACGCATGTGCTGACGCCGATTAACGCGTGAAATACACGAATAAGCTCAAAATAATTTTCTCGGAAAAATGAAAAAACAGCAACCTATAGCCCATGGAAATTTTGTTTCGGCCAGGTCGAATAATTTCCCTCTAAAGCGCTAGTTCATCGAAGACATCACTCCCCACGAATGTGCTGACGCCTATTAACGCGTGAGATACACGAATAAGCTCAAAATAATTTTCTCGGAAAAATGAAAAAACGGTAAGCCTATAGCCCATGGAAATTTTGTTTCGGCCAGGTCGAATAATTTCCCTCTAAAGCGCTAGTTCATCGCAGACATCACTCCCCACGTATGTGCTGACCCCGATTAACGCGTGAGATACACGAATAAGCTGAAAATAATTTTCTCGGAAAAATGAAAAAAACAGTAAGCCTATAGCCCATGGAAATTTTGTTTCGGCCAGGTCGAATAATTTCTATCTAAAGCGCTAGTTCATCGCAGACATCACTCCCCACGCATGTGCTGACGCCGATTAACGCGTGAAATACACGAATAAGCTCACAATAATTTTCTCGGAAAAATGAAAAAACAGTAAGCCTATAGCCCATGGAAATTTTGTTTCGGACAGGTCGAATAATTTCCCTCTAAAGCGCTAGTTCATAGAAGACATCACTCCCCACGAATGTGCTGACGCCGATTAACGCGTGAAATACACGAATAAGCTCAAAATAATTTTCTCGGAAAAATGAAAAAACAGTAAGCCTATAGCCCATGGAAATTTTGTTTCGGCCAGGTCGAATAATTTCCCTCTAAAGCGCTAGTTCATCGCAGACATCACTCCCCACGTATGTGCTGACCCCGATTAACGCGTGAAATACACGAATAAGCTCAAAATAATTTTCTCGGAAAAATGAAAAAATAGTAAGCCTATAGCCCATGGAAATTTTGTTTCGGACAGGTCGAATAATTTCCCTCTAAAGCGCTAGTTCATCGCAGACATCACTCCCCACGTATGTGTTGACCCCGATTAACGCGTGAAATACACGAATAAGCTCAAAATAATTTTCTCGGAAAAATGAAAAAACAGTAAGCCTATAGCCCATGAAAATTTTGTTTCGGCCAGGTCGAATAATTTCTATCTAAAGCGCTAGTTCATCGCAGACATCACTCCCCACGCATGTGCTGACGCCGATTAACGCGTGAAATACACGTATAAGCTCAAAATAATTTTCTCGGAAAAATGAAAAAACAGCAAGCGTATAGCCCATGGAAATTTTGTTTCGGCCAGGTCGAATAATTTCCCTCTAAAGCGCTAGTTCATCGCAGACATCACTCCCCACGTATGTGCTGACCCCGATTAACGCGTGAAATACACGAATAAGCTCAAAATAATTTTCTCGGAAAAATGAAAAAACAGTAAGCCTATAGCCCATGTAAATTTTGTTTCGGACAGGTCGAATAATTTCCCTCTAAAGCGCTGGTTCATCGCAGACATCACTCCCCACTTATGTGGTGACCCCGATTAACGCGTGAAATGCACGAATAAGGTCAAAATAATTTTCTCGGAAAAATGAAAAAACTGTAAGCCAATAGCCCATGTAAATTTTGTTTCGGACAGGTCGAATAATTTCCCTCTAAAGCGCTGGTTCATCGCAGACATCACTCCCCACGCGTGTGCTGACCCCGATTAACGCGTGAAATACACGAATAAGCTCAAAATAATTTTCTCGGAAAAATGAAAAAACAGTAAGCCTATAGCCCATGGAAATTTTGTTTCGGCCAGGTCGAAGAATTTCCCTCTAAAGCGCTAGTTCATCGCAGACATCACTCCCCACGTATGTGCTGACCCCGATTAACGCGTGAAATACACGTATAAGCTCAAAATAATTTTCTCGGGAAAATGAAAAAACAGCAAGCGTATAGCCCATGGAAATTTTGTTTCGGCCAGGTCGAATAATTTCCCTCTAAAGCGCTAGTTCATCGAAGACATCACTCCCCACGAATGTGCTGACGCCGATTAACGCGTGAGATACACGAATAAGCTCAAAATAATTTTCTCGGAAAAATGAAAAAACGGTAAGCCTATAGCCCATGAAAATTTTGTTTCGGCCAGGTCGAATAATTTCTATCTAAAGCGCTAGGTCATCGCAGACATCACTCCCCACGCGTGTGCAGACGCCGATTAACACGTGAAATACACGAATAAGCTCAAAATAATTTTCTCGGAAAAATGAAAAAAACAGTAAGCCTATAGCCCATGAAAATTTTGTATCGGCCAGGTCGAATAATATCCCTCTAAAGTGCTAGTTCATCGCAGACATCACTCCCCACGCGTGTGCTGACGCCGATTAACGCGTGAAATACACGAATAAGCTCAAAATAACTTTCTCGGAAAAATGAAAAAACAGTAAGCCTATAGCCTATGAAAATTTTGTTTCGGCCAGGTCGAATAATTTCCCTCTAAAGCGCGAGTTCATCGCAGACATCACTCCCCACGTATGTCTGACCCCGATTAACGCGTGAAATACACTAATAAGCTCAAAATAATTTTCTCGGAAAAATGAAAAAACAGTAAGCCTATAGCCCATGGAAATTTTGTTTCGGCCAGGTCGAATAATTTCTATCTATAGCGCTAGTTCATCGCAGACATCACTCCCCACGCATGTGCTGACGCCGATTAACGCGTGAAATACACGTATAAGCTCAAAATAATTTTCTCGGAAAAATGAAAAAACAGCAAGCGTATAGCCCATGGAAATTTTGTTTCGGCCAGGTCGAATAATTTCCCTCTAAAGCGCTAGTTCATCGAAGACATCACTCCCCACGAATGTGCTGACGCCGATTAACGCGTGAGATACACGAATAAGCTCAAAATAATTTTCTCGGAAAAATGAAAAAACGGTAAGCCTATAGCCCATGGAAATTTTGTTTCGGCCAGGTCGAATAATTTCCCTCTAAAGCGCTAGTTCATCGCAGACATCACTCCCCACGCATGTGCTGACGCCGATTAACGCGTGAAATACATGAATAAGCTCAAAATAATTTTCTCGGAAAAATGAAAAAACGATAAGCCTATATCCCATGGAAATTTTGTTTCGGCCAGGCCGAATAATTTCCCTCGAAAGCGCTAGTTCATCGCAGACATCACTCCCCACGCATGTGCTGACGCCGATTAACGCGTGAAATACACGAATAAGCTCAAAATAATTTTCTCGGAAAAATGAAAAAACAGTAAGCCTATAGCCCATGGAAATTTTGTTTCGGCCAGGTCGAATAATTTCCCTCTAAAGCGCTGGTTCATCGCAGACATCACTCCCCACGTATGTGCTGACCCCGATTAACGCGTGAAATACACGAATAAGCTCAAAATAATTTTCTCGGAAAAATGAAAAAACAGCAACCTATAGCCCATGGAAATTTTGTTTCGGCCAGGTCGAATAATTTCCCTCTAAAGCGCTAGTTCATCGAAGACATCACTCCCCACGAATGTGCTGACGCCTATTAACGCGTGAGATACACGAATAAGCTCAAAATAATTTTCTCGGAAAAATGAAAAAACGGTAAGCCTATAGCCCATGGAAATTTTGTTTCGGCCAGGTCGAATAATTTCCCTCTAAAGCGCTAGTTCATCGCAGACATCACTCCCCACGTATGTGCTGACCCCGATTAACGCGTGAGATACACGAATAAGCTGAAAATAATTTTCTCGGAAAAATGAAAAAAACAGTAAGCCTATAGCCCATGGAAATTTTGTTTCGGCCAGGTCGAATAATTTCTATCTAAAGCGCTAGTTCATCGCAGACATCACTCCCCACGCATGTGCTGACGCCGATTAACGCGTGAAATACACGAATAAGCTCACAATAATTTTCTCGGAAAAATGAAAAAACAGTAAGCCTATAGCCCATGGAAATTTTGTTTCGGACAGGTCGAATAATTTCCCTCTAAAGCGCTAGTTCATAGAAGACATCACTCCCCACGAATGTGCTGACGCCGATTAACGCGTGAAATACACGAATAAGCTCAAAATAATTTTCTCGGAAAAATGAAAAAACAGTAAGCCTATATAGCCCATGGAAATTTTGTTTCGGCCAGGTCGAATAATTTCCCTCTAAAGCGCTAGTTCATCGCAGACATCACTCCCCACGTATGTGCTGACCCCGATTAACGCGTGAAATACACGAATAAGCTCAAAATAATTTTCTCGGAAAAATGAAAAAATAGTAAGCCTATAGCCCATGGAAATTTTGTTTCGGACAGGTCGAATAATTTCCCTCTAAAGCGCTAGTTCATCGCAGACATCACTCCCCACGTATGTGTTGACCCCGATTAACGCGTGAAATACACGAATAAGCTCAAAATAATTTTCTCGGAAAAATGAAAAAACAGTAAGCCTATAGCCCATGGAAATTTTGTTTCGGCCAGGTCGAATAATTTCTATCTAAAGCGCTAGTTCATCGCAGACACCACTCCCCACGCATGTGCTGACGCCGATTAACGCGTGAAATACACGTATAAGCTCAAAATAATTTTCTCGGAAAAATGAAAAAACAGCAAGCGTTTAGCCCATGGAAATTTTGTTTCGGCCAGGTCGAATAATTTCCCTCTAAAGCGCTAGTTCATCGAAGACATCACTCCCCACGAATGTGCTGACGCCGATTAACGCGTGAGATACACGAATAAGCTCAAAATAATTTTCTCGGAAAAATGAAAAAACGGTAAGCCTATAGCCCATGAAAATTTTGTTTCGGCCAGGTCGAATAATTTCTATCTAAAGCGCTAGGTCATCACAGACATCACTCCCCACGCGTGTGCAGACGCCGATTAACACGTGAAATACACGAATAAGCTCAAAATAATTTTCTCGGAAAAATGAAAAAAACAGTAAGCCTAGCGCCCATGAAAATTTTGTATCGGCCAGGTCGAATAATTTCCCTCTAAAGTGCTAGTTCATCGCAGACATCACTCCCCACGCGTGTGCTGACGCCGATTAACGCGTGAAATACACGAATAAGCTCAAAATAACTTTCTCGGAAAAATGAAAAAACAGTAAGCCTATAGCCTATGAAAATTTTGTTTCGGCCAGGTCGAATAATTTCCCTCTAAAGCGCGAGTTCATCGCAGACATCACTCCCCACGTATGTGCTGACCCCGATTAACGCGTGAAATACACGAATAAGCTCAAAATAATTTTCTCGGAAAAATGAAAAAACAGTAAGCCTATAGCCCATGGAAATTTTGTTTCGGCCAGGTCGAATAATTTCTATCTATAGCGCTAGTTCATCGCAGACATCACTCCCCACGCATGTGCTGACGCCGATTAACGCGTGAAATACACGTATAAGCTCAAAATAATTTTCTCGGAAAAATGAAAAAACAGCAAGCGTATAGCCCATGGAAATTTTGTTTCGGCCAGGTCGAATAATTTCCCTCTAAAGCGCTAGTTCATCGAAGACATCACTCCCCATGAATGTGCTGACGCCGATTAACGCGTGAGATACACGAATAAGCTCAAAATAATTTTCTCGGAAAAATGAAAAAACGGTAAGCCTATAGCCCATGGAAATTTTGTTTCGGCCAGGTCGAATAATTTCCCTCTAAAGCGCTAGTTCATCGCAGACATCACTCCCCACGCACGTGCTGACGCCGATTAACGCGTGAAATACATGAATAAGCTCAAAATAATTTTCTCGGAAAAATGAAAAAACGATAAGCCTATATCCCATGGAAATTTTGTTTCGGCCAGGCCGAATAATTTCCCTCGAAAGCGCTAGTTCATCGCAGACATCACTCCCCACGCATGTGCTGACGCCGATTAACGCGTGAAATACACGAATAAGCTCAAAATAATTTTCTCGGAAAAATGAAAAAACAGTAAGCCTATAGCCCATGGAAATTTTGTTTCGGCCAGGTCGAATAATTTCCCTCTAAAGCGCTGGTTCATCGCAGACATCACTCCCCACGTATGTGCTGACCCCGATTAACGCGTGAAATACACGAATAAGCTCAAAATAATTTTCTCGGAAAAATGAAAAAACAGCAACCTATAGCCCATGGAAATTTTGTTTCGGCCAGGTCGAATAATTTCCCTCTAAAGCGCTAGTTCATCGAAGACATCACTCCCCACGAATGTGCTGACGCCTATTAACGCGTGAGATACACGAATAAGCTCAAAATAATTTTCTCGGAAAAATGAAAAAACGGTAAGCCTATAGCCCATGGAAATTTTGTTTCGGCCAGGTCGAATAATTTCCCTCTAAAGCGCTAGTTCATCGCAGACATCACTCCCCACGTATGTGCTGACCCCGATTAACGCGTGAGATACACGAATAAGCTGAAAATAATTTTCTCGGAAAAATGAAAAAAACAGTAAGCCTATAGCCCATGGAAACTTTGTTTCGGCCAGGTCGAATAATTTCCCTCTAAAGTGCTAGTTCATCGCAGACATCACTCCCCACGCGTGTGCTGACGCCGATTAACGCGTGAAATACACGAATAAGCTCAAAATAACTTTCTCGGAAAAATTAAAAAACAGTAAGCCTATAGCCTATGAAAATTTTGTTTCGGCCAGGTCGAATAATTTCCCTCTAAAGCGCGAGTTCATCGCAGACATCACTCCCCACGTATGTGCTGACCCCGATTAACGCGTGAAATACACGAATAAGCTCAAAATAATTTTCTCGGAAAAATGAAAAAACAGTAAGCCTATAGCCCATGGAAATTTTGTTTCGGCCAGGTCGAATAATTTCTATCTATAGCGCTAGTTCATCGCAGACATCACTCCCCACGCATGTGCTGACGCCGATTAACGCGTGAAATACACGTATAAGCTCAAAATAATTTTCTCGGAAAAATGAAAAAACAGCAAGCGTATAGCCCATGGAAATTTTGTTTCGGCCAGGTCGAATAATTTCCCTCTAAAGCGCTAGTTCATCGAAGACATCACTCCCCATGAATGTGCTGACGCCGATTAACGCGTGAGATACACGAATAAGCTCAAAATAATTTTCTCGGAAAAATGAAAAAACGGTAAGCCTATAGCCCATGGAAATTTTGTTTCGGCCAGGTCGAATAATTTCCCTCTAAAGCGCTAGTTCATCGCAGACATCACTCCCCACGCACGTGCTGACGCCGATTAACGCGTGAAATACATGAATAAGCTCAAAATAATTTTCTCGGAAAAATGAAAAAACGATAAGCCTATATCCCATGGAAATTTTGTTTCGGCCAGGCCGAATAATTTCCCTCGAAAGCGCTAGTTCATCGCAGACATCACTCCCCACGCATGTGCTGACGCCGATTAACGCGTGAAATACACGAATAAGCTCAAAATAATTTTCTCGGAAAAATGAAAAAACAGTAAGCCTATAGCCCATGGAAATTTTGTTTCGGCCAGGTCGAATAATTTCCCTCTAAAGCGCTGGTTCATCGCAGACATCACTCCCCACGTATGTGCTGACCCCGATTAACGCGTGAAATACACGAATAAGCTCAAAATAATTTTCTCGGAAAAATGAAAAAACAGCAACCTATAGCCCATGGAAATTTTGTTTCGGCCAGGTCGAATAATTTCCCTCTAAAGCGCTAGTTCATCGAAGACATCACTCCCCACGAATGTGCTGACGCCTATTAACGCGTGAGATACACGAATAAGCTCAAAATAATTTTCTCGGAAAAATGAAAAAACGGTAAGCCTATAGCCCATGGAAATTTTGTTTCGGCCAGGTCGAATAATTTCCCTCTAAAGCGCTAGTTCATCGCAGACATCACTCCCCACGTATGTGCTGACCCCGATTAACGCGTGAGATACACGAATAAGCTGAAAATAATTTTCTCGGAAAAATGAAAAAAACAGTAAGCCTATAGCCCATGGAAACTTTGTTTCGGCCAGGTCGAATAATTTCTATCTAAAGCGCTAGTTCATCGCAGACATCACTCCCCACGCATGTGCTGACGCCGATTAACGCGTGAAATACACGAATAAGCTCAAAATAATTTTCTCGGAAAAATGAAAAAACAGCAACCTATAGCCCATGGAAATTTTGTTTCGGCCAGGTCGAATAATTTCCCTCTAAAGCGCTAGTTCATCGAAGACATCACTCCCCACGAATGTGCTGACGCCTATTAACGCGTGAGATACACGAATAAGCTCAAAATAATTTTCTCGGAAAAATGAAAAAACGGTAAGCCTATAGCCCATGGAAATTTTGTTTCGGCCAGGTCGAATAATTTCCCTCTAAAGCGCGAGTTCATCGCAGACATCACTCCCCACGTATGTGCTGACCCCGATTAACGCGTGAAATACACGAATAAGCTCAAAATAATTTTCTCGGAAAAATGAAAAAACAGTAAGCCTATAGCCCATGGAAATTTTGTTTCGGCCAGGTCGAATAATTTCTATCTATAGCGCTAGTTCATCGCAGACATCACTCCCCACGCATGTGCTGACGCCGATTAACGCGTGAAATACACGTATAAGCTCAAAATAATTTTCTCGGAAAAATGAAAAAACAGCAAGCGTATAGCCCATGGAAATTTTGTTTCGGCCAGGTCGAATAATTTCCCTCTAAAGCGCTAGTTCATCGAAGACATCACTCCCCACGAATGTGCTGACGCCGATTAACGCGTGAGATACACGAATAAGCTCAAAATAATTTTCTCGGAAAAATGAAAAAACGGTAAGCCTATAGCCCATGGAAATTTTGTTTCGGCCAGGTCGAATAATTTCCCTCTAAAGCGCTAGTTCATCGCAGACATCACTCCCCACGCATGTGCTGACGCCGATTAACGCGTGAAATACACGAATAAGCTCAAAATAATTTTCTCGGAAAAATGAAAAAACAGCAACCTATAGCCCATGGAAATTTTGTTTCGGCCAGGTCGAATAATTTCCCTCTAAAGCGCTAGTTCATCGAAGACATCACTCCCCACGAATGTGCTGACGCCGATTAACGCGTGAAATACACGAATAAGCTCAAAATAACTTTCTCGGAAAAATGAAAAAACAGTAAGCCTATAGCCTATGAAAATTTTGTTTCGGCCAGGTCGAATAATTTCCCTCTAAAGCGCGAGTTCATCGCAGACATCACTCCCCACGTATGTGCTGACCCCGATTAACGCGTGAAATACACGAATAAGCTCAAAATAATTTTCTCGGAAAAATGAAAAAACAGTAAGCCTATAGCCCATGGAAATTTTGTTTCGGCCAGGTCGAATAATTTCTATCTATAGCGCTAGTTCATCGCAGACATCACTCCCCACGCATGTGCTGACGCCGATTAACGCGTGAAATACACGTATAAGCTCAAAATAATTTTCTCGGAAAAATGAAAAAACAGCAAGCGTATAGCCCATGGAAATTTTGTTTCGGCCAGGTCGAATAATTTCCCTCTAAAGCGCTAGTTCATCGAAGACATCACTCCCCACGAATGTGCTGACGCCGATTAACGCGTGAGATACACGAATAAGCTCAAAATAGTTTGCTCGGAAAAATGAAAAAACGGTAAGCCTATAGCCCATGGAAATTTTGTTTCGGCCAGGTCGAATAATTTCCCTCTAAAGCGCTAGTTCATCGCAGACATCACTCCCCACGCATGTGCTGACGCCGATTAACGCGTGAAATACATGAATAAGCTCAAAATAATTTTCTCGGAAAAATGAAAAAACGATAAGCCTATATCCCATGGAAATTTTGTTTCGGCCAGGCCGAATAATTTCCCTCGAAAGCGCTAGTTCATCGCAGACATCACTCCCCACGCATGTGCTGACGCCGATTAACGCGTGAAATACACGAATAAGCTCAAAATAATTTTCTCGGAAAAATGAAAAAACAGTAAGCCTATAGCCCATGGAAATTTTGTTTCGGCCAGGTCGAATAATTTCCCTCTAAAGCGCTGGTTCATCGCAGACATCACTCCCCACGTATGTGCTGACCCCGATTAACGCGTGAAATACACGAATAAGCTCAAAATAATTTTCTCGGAAAAATGAAAAAACAGCAACCTATAGCCCATGGAAATTTTGTTTCGGCCAGGTCGAATAATTTCCCTCTAAAGCGCTAGTTCATCGAAGACATCACTCCCCACGAATGTGCTGACGCCTATTAACGCGTGAGATACACGAATAAGCTCAAAATAATTTTCTCGGAAAAATGAAAAAACGGTAAGCCTATAGCCCATGGAAATTTTGTTTCGGCCAGGTCGAATAATTTCCCTCTAAAGCGCTAGTTCATCGCAGACATCACTTCCCACGTATGTGCTGACCCCGATTAACGCGTGAGATACACGAATAAGCTGAAAATAATTTTCTCGGAAAAATGAAAAAAACAGTAAGCCTATAGCCCATGGAAATTTTGTTTCGGCCAGGTCGAATAATTTCTATCTAAAGCGCTAGTTCATCGCAGACATCACTCCCCACGCATGTGCTGACGCCGATTAACGCGTGAAATACACGAATAAGCTCACAATAATTTTCTCGGAAAAATGAAAAAACAGTAAGCCTATAGCCCATGGAAATTTTGTTTCGGACAGGTCGAATAATTTCCCTCTAAAGCGCTAGTTCATAGAAGACATCACTCCCCACGAATGTGCTGACGCCGATTAACGCGTGAAATACACGAATAAGCTCAAAATAATTTTCTCGGAAAAATGAAAAAACAGTAAGCCTATATAGCCCATGGAAATTTTGTTTCGGCCAGGTCGAATAATTTCCCTCTAAAGCGCTAGTTCATCGCAGACATCACTCCCCACGTATGTGCTGACCCCGATTAACGCGTGAAATACACGAATAAGCTCAAAATAATTTTCTCGGAAAAATGAAAAAATAGTAAGCCTATAGCCCATGGAAATTTTGTTTCGGACAGGTCGAATAATTTCCCTCTAAAGCGCTAGTTCATCGCAGACATCACTCCCCACGTATGTGTTGACCCCGATTAACGCGTGAAATACACGAATAAGCTCAAAATAATTTTCTCGGAAAAATGAAAAAACAGTAAGCCTATAGCCCATGGAAATTTTGTTTCGGCCAGGTCGAATAATTTCTATCTAAAGCGCTAGTTCATCGCAGACATCACTCCCCACGCATGTGCTGACGCCGATTAACGCGTGAAATACACGTATAAGCTCAAAATAATTTTCTCGGAAAAATGAAAAAACAGCAAGCGTTTAGCCCATGGAAATTTTGTTTCGGCCAGGTCGAATAATTTCCCTCTAAAGCGCTAGTTCATCGAAGACATCACTCCCCACGAATGTGCTGACGCCGATTAACGCGTGAGATACACGAATAAGCTCAAAACAATTTTCTCGGAAAAATGAAAAAACGGTAAGCCTATAGCCCATGAAAATTTTGTTTCGGCCAGGTCGAATAATTTCTATCTAAAGCGCTAGGTCATCACAGACATCACTCCCCACGCGTGTGCAGACGCCGATTAACACGTGAAATACACGAATAAGCTCAAAATAATTTTCTCGGAAAAATGAAAAAAACAGTAAGCCTATAGCCCATGAAAATTTTGTATCGGCCAGGTCGAATAATTTCCCTCTAAAGTGCTAGTTCATCGCAGACATCACTCCCCACGCGTGTGCTGACGCCGATTAACGCGTGAAATACACGAATAAGCTCAAAATAACTTTCTCGGAAAAATGAAAAAACAGTAAGCCTATGAAAATTTTGTTTCGGCCAGGTCGAATAATTTCCCTCTAAAGCGCGAGTTCATCGCAGACATCACTCCCCACGTATGTGCTGACCCCGATTAACGCGTGAAATACACGAATAAGCTCAAAATAATTTTCTCGGAAAAATGAAAAAACAGTAAGCCTATAGCCCATGGAAATTTTGTTTCGGCCAGGTCGAATAATTTCTATCTATAGCGCTAGTTCATCGCAGACATCACTCCCCACGCATGTGCTGACGCCGATTAACGCGTGAAATACACGTATAAGCTCAAAATAATTTTCTCGGAAAAATGAAAAAACAGCAAGCGTATAGCCCATGGAAATTTTGTTTCGGCCAGGTCGAATAATTTCCCTCTAAAGCGCTAGTTCATCGAAGACATCACTCCCCATGAATGTGCTGACGCCGATTAACGCGTGAGATACACGAATAAGCTCAAAATAATTTTCTCGGAAAAATGAAAAAACGGTAAGCCTATAGCCCATGGAAATTTTGTTTCGGCCAGGTCGAATAATTTCCCTCTAAAGCGCTAGTTCATCGCAGACATCACTCCCCACGCACGTGCTGACGCCGATTAACGCGTGAAATACATGAATAAGCTCAAAATAATTTTCTCGGAAAAATGAAAAAACGAT
Source organism: Dermacentor variabilis (assembly GCF_050947875.1). Taxonomy (NCBI): domain Eukaryota; kingdom Metazoa; phylum Arthropoda; class Arachnida; order Ixodida; family Ixodidae; genus Dermacentor; species Dermacentor variabilis. Next base: position 132,273,521 of record NC_134573.1, on the reverse strand, counting down.
AAGCCTATATCCCATGGAAATTTTGTTTCGGCCAGGCCGAATAATTTCCCTCGAAAGCGCTAGTTCATCGCAGACATCACTCCCCACGCATGTGCTGACGCCGATTAACGCGTGAAATACACGAATAAGCTCAAAATAATTTTCTCGGAAAAATGAAAAAACAGTAAGCCTATAGCCCATGGAAATTTTGTTTCGGCCAGGTCGAATAATTTCCCTCTAAAGCGCTAGTTCATCGCAGACATCACTCCCCACGTATGTGTTGACCCCGATTAACGCGTGAAATACACGTATAAGCTCAAAATAATTTTCTCGGAAAAATGAAAAAACAGCAAGCGTATAGCCCATGGAAATTTTGTTTCGGACAGGTCGAATAATTTCCCTCTAAAGCGCTAGTTCATCGCAGACATCACTCCCCACGTATGTGTTGACCCCGATTAACGCGTGAAATACACGTATAAGCTCAAAATAATTTTCTCGGAAAAATGAAAAAACAGCAAGCGTATAGCCCATGGAAATTTTGTTTCGGCCAGGTCGAATAATTTCCCTCTAAAGCGCTAGTTCATCGAAGACATCACTCCCCACGAATGTGCTGACGCCGATTAACGCGTGAGATACACGAATAAGCTCAAAATAATTTTCTCGGAAAAATGAAAAAACGGTAAGCCTATAGCCCATGAAAATTTTGTTTCGGCCAGGTCGAATAATTTCTATCTAAAGCGCTAGGTCATCGCAGACATCACTCCCCACGCGTGTGCAGACGCCGATTAACACGTGAAATACACGAATAAGCTCAAAATAATTTTCTCGGAAAAATGAAAAAAACAGTAAGCCTATAGCCCATGAAAATTTTGTATCGGCCAGGTCGAATAATTTCCCTCTAAAGTGCTAGTTCATCGCAGACATCACTCCCCACGCGTGTGCTGACGCCGATTAACGCGTGAAATACACGAATAAGCTCAAAATAACTTTCTCGGAAAAATGAAAAAACAGTAAGCCTATAGCCTATGAAAATTTTGTTTCGGCCAGGTCGAATAATTTCCCTCTAAAGCGCGAGTTCATCGCAGACATCACTCCCCACGTATGTGCTGACCCCGATTAACGCGTGAAATACACGAATAAGCTCAAAATAATTTTCTCGGAAAAATGAAAAAACAGTAAGCCTATAGCCCATGGAAATTTTGTTTCGGCCAGGTCGAATAATTTCTATCTATAGCGCTAGTTCATCGCAGACATCACTCCCCACGCATGAGCTGACGCCGATTAACGCGTGAAATACACGTATAAGCTCAAAATAATTTTCTCGGAAAAATGAAAAAACAGCAAGCGTATAGCCCATGGAAATTTTGTTTCGGCCAGGTCGAATAATTTCCCTCTAAAGCGCTAGTTCATCGAAGACATCACTCCCCACGAATGTGCTGACGCCGATTAACGCGTGAGATACACGAATAAGCTCAAAATAATTTTCTCGGAAAAATGAAAAAACGGTAAGCCTATAGCCCATGGAAATTTTGTTTCGGCCAGGTCGAATAATTTCCCTCTAAAGCGCTAGTTCATCGCAGACATCACTCCCCACGCACGTGCTGACGCCGATTAACGCGTGAAATACATGAATAAGCTCAAAATAATTTTCTCGGAAAAATGAAAAAACGATAAGCCTATATCCCATGGAAATTTTGTTTTGGCCAGGCCGAATAATTTCCCTCGAAAGCGCTAGTTCATCGCAGACATCACTCCCCACGCATGTGCTGACGCCGATTAACGCGTGAAATACACGAATAAGCTCACAATAATTTTCTCGGAAAAATGAAAAAACAGTAAGCCTATAGCCCATGGAAATTTTGTTTCGGACAGGTCGAATAATTTCCCTCTAAAGCGCTAGTTCATCGCAGACATCACTCCCCACGTATGTGCTGACCCCGATTAACGCGTGAAATACACGAATAAGCTCAAAATAATTTTCTCGGAAAAATGAAAAAATAGTAAGCCTATAGCCCATGGAAATTTTGTTTCGGACAGGTCGAATAATTTCCCTCTAAAGCGCTAGTTCATCGCAGACATCACTCCCCACTCGTGTGCTGACCCCGATTAACGCGTGAAATACACGAATAAGCTCAAAATAATTTTCTCGGAAAAATGAAAAAACAGTAAGCCTATAGCCCATGTAAATTTTGTTTCGGCCAGGTCGAATAATTTCCCTCTAAAGCGCTGGTTCATCGCTACCATCACTCCCCACTTATGTGGTGACCCCGATTAACTCGTGAAATGCACGAATAAGCTCAAAATAATTTTCTCGGAAAAATGAAAAAAACAGTAAGCCTTTAGCCCATGGAAAGTTTGTTTCGGCCAGGTCGAATAACTTTTATCTAAAGCGCTAGTTCATCGCAGACATCACTCCCCACGCATGTGCTGACGCCGATTAACGCGTGAAATACACGTATAAGCTCAAAATAATTTTCTCGGAAAAATGAAAAAAACGATAAGCCTATAGCCCATGGAAATTTTGTTTCGGCCAGGTCGAATAATTTCCCTCTAAAGCGCTAGTTCATTGCAGACATCACTCCCCACGTATGTGCTGACCCCGATTAACGCGTGAAATACACGAATAAGCTCAAAATAATTTTCTCGGAAAAATGAAAAAACAGTAAGCCTATAGCCCATGGAAATTTTGTTTCGGCCAGGTCGAATAATTTCCCTCTAAAGCGCTAGTTCATCGCAGACATCACTCCCCACGTATGTGCTGACGCCGATTAACGCGTGAAATACATGAACAAGCTCAAAATAATTTTCTCGGAAAAATGAAAAAACAGTAAGCCTATAGCCCATTGAAATTTTGTTTCGGCCAGGTCGAATAATTTCCCTCTAAAGCACTAGTTCATCGCAGACATCACTCCCCACGTATGTGCTGACCCCGATTAACGCGTGAAATACACGAATAAGCTCAAAATAATTTTCTCGGAAAAATGAAAAAACAGTAAGCCTATAGCCCATGGAAATTTTGTTTCGGCCAGGTCGAATAATTTCCCTCTAAAGCGCTAGTTCATCGCAGACATCACTCCCCACGCATGTGCTGACGCCGATTAACGCGTGAAATACATGAATAAGCTCAAGATCATTTTCTCGGAAAAATGAAAAAAACGATAAGCCTATAGCCCATGGAAATTTTGTTTCGGCCAGGTCGAATAATTTCCCTCTAAAGCGCTAGTTCATCGCAGACATCACTCCCCACGCATGTGCTTACGCCGATTAACGCGTGAAATACACGAATAAGCTCACAATAATTTTCTCGGAAAAATGAAAAAACAGTAAGCCTATAGCCCATGGAAATTTTGTTTCGGCCAGGTCGAATAATTTCCCTCTAAAGCGCTAGTTCATCGCAGACATCACTCCCCACGTATGTGCTGACCCCGATTAACGCGTGAAATGCACGAATAAGCTCAAAATAATTTTCTCGGAAAAATGAAAAAACAGCAAGCCTATAGCCCATTGAAATTTTGTTTCGGCCAGGTCGAATAATTTCCCTCTAAAGCGCTAGTTCATAGAAGACATCACTCCCCACGAATGTGCTGACGCCGATTAACGCGTGAAATACACGAATAAGCTCAAAATAATTTTCTCGGAAAAATGAAAAAACAGTAAGCCTATAGCCCATGGAAATTTTGTTTCGGCCAGGTCGAATAATTTCCCTCTAAAGCGCTAGTTCATCGCAGACATCACTCCCCACGCATGTGCTGACGCCGATTAACGCGTGAAATACACGAATAAGCTCACAATAATTTTCTCGGAAAAATGAAAAAACAGTAAGCCTATAGCCCATGGAAATTTTGTTTCGGCCAGGTGGAATAATTTCCCTCTAAAGCGCTAGTTCATCCCAGACATCACTCCCCACGTATGTGCTGACCCCGATTAACGCGTGAAATACACCAATAAGCTCAAAATAATTTTCTCGGAAAAATGAAAAAACAGTAAGCCTATAGCCCATGTAAATTTTGTTTCGGCCAGGTCGAATAATTTCCCTCTAAAGCGCTGGTTCATCGCAGACATCACTCCCCACTTATGTGGTGACCCCGATTAACGCGTGAAATGCACGAATAAGCTCAAAATAATTTTCTCGGAAAAATGAAAAAACGGTAAGCCTATAGCCCATGGAAATTTTGTTTCGGCCAGGTCGAATAATTTCCCTCTAAAGCGCTAGTTCATCGCAGACATCACTCCCCACGCGTGTGCTGACGCCGATTAACGCGTGAAATACACGAATAAGCTCAAAATAATTTTCTCGGAAAAATGAAAAAACAGTAAGCCTATAGCCCATGAAAATTTTGTTTCGACCAGGTCGAATAATTTCCCTCTAAAGTGCTAGTTCATCGCAGACATCACTCCCCACGCGTGTGCTGACGCCGATTAACGCGTGAAATACACGAATAAGCTCAAAATAATTTTCTCGGAAAAATGAAAAAACAGTAAGCCTATAGCCCATGGAAATTTTGTTTCGGCCAGGTCGAATAATTTCTAGCTTAAGCGCTAGTTCATCGCAGACATCACTCCCCACGTATGTACTGACCCCGATTAACGCGTGAAATACACGAATAAGCTCAAAATAATTTTCTCGGAAAAATGAAAAAACAGTAAGCCTATAGCCCATGGAAATTTTGTTTCGGCCAGGTCGAATAATTTCTATCTAAAGCGCTAGTTCATCGCAGACATCACTCCCCTCGCATGTGCTGACGCCGATTAACGCGTGAAATACACGTATAAGCTCAAAATAATTTTCTCGGAAAAATGAAAAAACGATAACCCTATAGCCCATGGAAATTTTGTTTCGGCCAGGTCGAATAATTTCCCTCTAAACGCTAGTTCATCGCAGACATCACTCCCCACGCATGTGCTGACGCCGATTAACGCGTGAAATACATGAATAAGCTCAAAATAATTTTCTCGGAAAAATGAAAAAACGATAAGCCTATAGCCCATGGAAATTTTGTTGCGGCCAGGTCGAATAATTTCCCTCTAAAGCGCTGGTTCATCGCAGACATCATTCCCCACGTATGTGCTGACCCCGATTAACGCGTGAAATACACGAATAAGCTCAAAATAATTTTCTCGGAAAAATGAAAAAACAGCAAGCCTATAGCCCATTGAAATTTTGTTTCGGCCAGGTCGAATAATTTCCCTCTAAAGCGCTAGTTCATCGAAGACATCACTCCCCACGAATGTGCTGACGCCGATTAACGCGTGAGATACACGAATAAGCTCAAAATAATTTTCTCGGAAAAATGAAAAAAACGGTAAGCCTATAGCCCATGGAAATTTTGTTTCGGCCAGGTCGAATAATTTCCCTCTAAAGCGCTAGTTCATCGCAGACATCACTCCCCACGTATGTGCTGACCCCGATTAACGCGTGAGATACACGAATAAGCTGAAAATAATTTTCTCGGAAAAATGAAAAAACGGTAAGCCTATAGCCCATGGAAATTTTGTTTCGGCCAGGTCGAATAATTTCTATCTAAAGCGCTAGTTCATCGCAGACATCACTCCCCACGCGTGTGCTGACGCCGATTAACGCGTGAAATACACGAATAAGCTCAAAATAATTTTCTCGTAAAAATGAAAAAACAGTAAGCCTATAGCCCATGAAAATTTTGTTTCGGCCAGGTCGAATAATTTCCCTCTAAAGCGCTAGTTCATCGCAGACATCACTCCCCACGCGTGTGCTGACGCCGATTAACGCGTGAAATACACGAATAAGCTCAAAATAATTTTCTCGGAAAAATGAAAAAACAGTATGCCTATAGCCCATGAAAATTTTGTTTCGGCCAGGTCGAATAATTTCTAGCTTAAGCGCTAGTTCATCGCAGACATCACTCCCCACGTATGTACTGACCCCGATTAACGCGTGAAATACACGAATAAGCTCAAAATAATTTTCTCGGAAAAATGAAAAAACAGTAAGCCTATAGCCCATGGAAATTTTGTTTCGGCCAGGTCGAATAATTTCTATCTAAAGCGCTAGTTCATCGCAGACATCACTCCCCACGCATGTGCTGACGCCGATTAACGCGTGAAATACACGTATAAGCTCAAAATAATTTTCTCGGAAAAATGAAAAAACGATAAGCCTATAGCCCATGGAAATTTTGTTTCGGCCAGGTCGAATAATTTCCCTCTAAACGCTAGTTCATCGCAGACATCACTCCCCACGCATGTGCTGACGCCGATTAACGCGTGAAATACACGAATAAGCTCAAAATAATTTTCTCGGAAAAATGAAAAAAATTAAGCCTATAGCCCATGGAAATTTTGTCTCGGCCAGGTCGAATAATTTCTATCTAAAGCGCTAGTTCATCGCAGACATCACTCCCCACGTATGTACTGACCCCGATTAACGCGTGAAATACACGTATAAGCTCAAAATAATTTTCTCGGAAAAATGAAAAAACAGTAAGCCTATAGCCCATGGAAATTTTGTTTCGGCCAGGTCGAATAATTTCCCTCTAAAGCGCTAGTTCATCGCAGACATCACTCCCCACGTATGTGCTGACCCCGATTAACGCGTGAAATACACGAATAAGCTCAAAATAATTTTCTTGGAAAAATGAAAAACGATAAGCCTATAGCCCATGGAAATTTTGTTTCGGCCAGGTCGAATAATTTCCCTCTAAAGCGCTAGTTCATCGCAGACATCACTCCCCACGCATGTGCTGACGCCGATTAACGCGTGAAATACATGAATAAGCTCAAAATAATTTTCTCGGAAAAATGAAAAAACGATAAGCCTATAGCCCATGGAAATTTTGTTGCGGCCAGGTCGAATAATTTCCCTCTAAAGCGCTGGTTCATCGCAGACATCATTCCCCACGTATGTGCTGACCCCGATTAACGCGTGAAATACACGAATAAGCTCAAAATAATTTTCTCGGAAAAATGAAAAAACAGCAAGCCTATAGCCCATTGAAATTTTGTTTCGGCCAGGTCGAATAATTTCCCTCTAAAGCGCTAGTTCATCGAAGACATCACTCCCCACGAATGTGCTGACGCCGATTAACGCGTGAGATACACGAATAAGCTCAAAATAATTTTCTCGGAAAAATGAAAAAAACGGTAAGCCTATAGCCCATGGAAATTTTGTTTCGGCCAGGTCGAATAATTTCCCTCTAAAGCGCTAGTTCATCGCAGACATCACTCCCCACGTATGTGCTGACCCCGATTAACGCGTGAGATACACGAATAAGCTGAAAATAATTTTCTCGGAAAAATGAAAAAACGGTAAGCCTATAGCCCATGGAAATTTTGTTTCGGCCAGGTCGAATAATTTCCCTCTAAAGCGCTAGTTCATTGCAGACATCACTCCCCACGTATGTGCTGACCCCGATTAACGCGTGAAATACACGAATAAGCTCAAAATAATTTTCTCGGAAAAATGAAAAAACAGTAAGCCTATAGCCCATGGAAATTTTGTTTCGGCCAGGTCGAATAATTTCCCTCTAAAGCGCTAGTTCATCGCAGACATCACTCCTCACGCATGTGCTGACGCCGATTAACGCGTGAAATACATGAATAAGCTCAAAATAATTTTCTCGGAAAAATGAAAAAAACGATAAGCCTATAGCCCATGGAAATTTTGTTTCGGCCAGGTCGAATAATTTCTATCTAAAGCGCTGGTTCATCGCAGACATTACTCCCCACTTATGTGGTGACCCCGATTAACGCGTGAAATGCACGAATAAGCTCAAAATAATTTTCTCGGAAAAATGAAAAAACAGCAAGCCTATAGCCCATTGAAATTTTGTTTCGGCCAGGTCGAATAATTTCCCTCTAAAGCGCTAGTTCATAGAAGACATCACTCCCCACGAATGTGCTGACGCCGATTAACGCGTGAAATACACGAATAAGCTCAAAATAATTTTCTCGGAAAAATGAAAAAACAGTAAGCCTATAGCCCATGGAAATTTTGTTTCGGCCAGGTCGAATAATTTCCCTCTAAAGCACTAGTTCATCGCAGACATCACTCCCCACGTATGTGCTGACCCCGATTAACGCGTGAAATACACGAATAAGCTCAAAATAATTTTCTCGGAAAAATGAAAAAACAGTAAGCCTATAGCCCATGGAAATTTTGTTTCGGCCAGGTCGAATAATTTCCCTCTAAAGCGCTAGTTCATCGCAGACATCACTCCCCACGCATGTGCTGACGCCGATTAACGCGTGAAATACATGAATAAGCTCAAAATCATTTTCTCGGAAAAATGAAAAAAACGATAAGCCTATAGCCCATGGAAATTTTGTTTCGGCCAGGTCGAATAATTTCCTTCTAAAGCGCTAGTTCATCGCAGACATCACTCCCCACGTATGTGCTGACCCCGATTAACGCGTGAAATACACGAATAAGCTCAAAATAATTTTCTTGGAAAAATGAAAAACGATAAGCCTATAGCCCATGGAAATTTTGTTTCGGCCAGGTCGAATAATTTCCCTCTAAAGCGCTAGTTCATCGCAGACATCACTCCCCACGCATGTGCTGACGCCGATTAACGCGTGAAATACATGAATAAGCTCAAAATAATTTTCTCGGAAAAATGAAAAAACGATAAGCCTATAGCCCATGGAAATTTTGTTGCGGCCAGGTCGAATAATTTCCCTCTAAAGCGCTGGTTCATCGCAGACATCATTCCCCACGTATGTGCTGACCCCGATTAACGCGTGAAATACACGAATAAGCTCAAAATAATTTTCTCGGAAAAATGAAAAAACAGCAAGCCTATAGCCCATTGAAATTTTGTTTCGGCCAGGTCGAATAATTTCCCTCTAAAGCGCTAGTTCATCGAAGACATCACTCCCCACGAATGTGCTGACGCCGATTAACGCGTGAGATACACGAATAAGCTCAAAATAATTTTCTCGGAAAAATGAAAAAAACGGTAAGCCTATAGCCCATGGAAATTTTGTTTCGGCCAGGTCGAATAATTTCCCTCTAAAGCGCTAGTTCATCGCAGACATCACTCCCCACGTATGTGCTGACCCCGATTAACGCGTGAGATACACGAATAAGCTGAAAATAATTTTCTCGGAAAAATGAAAAAACGGTAAGCCTATAGCCCATGGAAATTTTGTTTCGGCCAGGTCGAATAATTTCCCTCTAAAGCGCTAGTTCATTGCAGACATCACTCCCCACGTATGTGCTGACCCCGATTAACGCGTGAAATACACGAATAAGCTCAAAATAATTTTCTCGGAAAAATGAAAAAACAGTAAGCCTATAGCCCATGGAAATTTTGTTTCGGCCAGGTCGAATAATTTCCCTCTAAAGCGCTAGTTCATCGCAGACATCACTCCTCACGCATGTGCTGACGCCGATTAACGCGTGAAATACATGAATAAGCTCAAAATAATTTTCTCGGAAAAATGAAAAAAACGATAAGCCTATAGCCCATGGAAATTTTGTTTCGGCCAGGTCGAATAATTTCTATCTAAAGCGCTGGTTCATCGCAGACATTACTCCCCACTTATGTGGTGACCCCGATTAACGCGTGAAATGCACGAATAAGCTCAAAATAATTTTCTCGGAAAAATGAAAAAACAGCAAGCCTATAGCCCATTGAAATTTTGTTTCGGCCAGGTCGAATAATTTCCCTCTAAAGCGCTAGTTCATAGAAGACATCACTCCCCACGAATGTGCTGACGCCGATTAACGCGTGAAATACACGAATAAGCTCAAAATAATTTTCTCGGAAAAATGAAAAAACAGTAAGCCTATAGCCCATGGAAATTTTGTTTCGGCCAGGTCGAATAATTTCCCTCTAAAGCACTAGTTCATCGCAGACATCACTCCCCACGTATGTGCTGACCCCGATTAACGCGTGAAATACACGAATAAGCTCAAAATAATTTTCTCGGAAAAATGAAAAAACAGTAAGCCTATAGCCCATGGAAATTTTGTTTCGGCCAGGTCGAATAATTTCCCTCTAAAGCGCTAGTTCATCGCAGACATCACTCCCCACGCATGTGCTGACGCCGATTAACGCGTGAAATACATGAATAAGCTCAAAATCATTTTCTCGGAAAAATGAAAAAAACGATAAGCCTATAGCCCATGGAAATTTTGTTTCGGCCAGGTCGAATAATTTCCCTCTAAAGCGCTAGTTCATCGCAGACATCACTCCCCACGCATGTGCTGACGCCGATTAACGCGTGAAATACACGAATAAGCTCACAATAATTTTCTCGGAAAAATGAAAAAACAGTAAGCCTATAGCCCATGGAAATTTTGTTTCGGCCAGGTCGAATAATTTCCCTCTAAAGCGCTAGTTCATCGCAGACATCACTCCCCACGTATGTGCTGACCCCGATTAACGCGTGAAATGCACGAATAAGCTCAAAATAATTTTCTCGGAAAAATGAAAAAACAGCAAGCCTATAGCCCATTGAAATTTTGTTTCGGCCAGGTCGAATAATTTCCCTCTAAAGCGCTAGTTTATAGAAGACATCACTCCCCACGAATGTGCTGACGCCGATTAACGCGTGAAATACACGAATAAGCTCAAAATAATTTTCTCGGAAAAATGAAAAAACAGTAAGCCTATAGCCCATGGAAATTTTGTTTCGGCCAGGTCGAATAATTTCCCTCTAAAGCGCTAGTTCATCGCAGACATCACTCCCCACGCATGTGCTGACGCCGATTAACGCGTGAAATACACGAATAAGCTCAAAATAATTTTCTCGGAAAAATGAAAAAACAGTAAGCCTATAGCCCATGGAAATTTTGTTTCGGCCAGGTGGAATAATTTCCCTCTAAAGCGCTAGTTCATCGCAGACATCACTCCCCACGTATGTGCTGACCCCGATTAACGCGTGAAATACACCAATAAGCTCAAGATAATTTTCTCGGAAAAATGAAAAAACAGTAAGCCTATAGCCCATGTAAATTTTGTTTCGGCCAGGTCGAATAATTTCCCTCTAAAGCGCTGGTTCATCGCAGACATCACTCCCCACTTATGTGGTGACCCCGATTAACGCGTGAAATGCACGAATAAGCTCAAAATAATTTTCTCGGAAAAATGAAAAAACGGTAAGCCTATAGCCCATGGAAATTTTGTTTCGGCCAGGTCGAATAATTTCCCTCTAAAGCGCTAGTTCATCGCAGACATCACTCCCCACGCGTGTGCTGACGCCGATTAACGCGTGAAATACACGAATAAGCTCAAAATAATTTTCTCGGAAAAATGAAAAAACAGTAAGCCTATAGCCCATGAAAATTTTGTTTCGGCCAGGTCGAATAATTTCCCTCTAAAGTGCTAGTTCATCGCAGACATCACTCCCCACGCGTGTGCTGACGCCGATTAACGCGTGAAATACACGAATAAGCTCAAAATAATTTTCTCGGAAAAATGAAAAAACAGTAAGCCTATAGCCCATGGAAATTTTGTTTCGGCCAGGTCGAATAATTTCTAGCTTAAGCGCTAGTTCATCGCAGACATCACTCCCCACGTATGTACTGACCCCGATTAACGCGTGAAATACACGAATAAGCTCAACAAATTTTCTCGGAAAAATGAAAAAACAGTAAGCCTATAGCCCATGGAAATTTTGTTTCGGCCAGGTCGAATAATTTCTATCTAAAGCGCTAGTTCATCGCAGACATCACTCCCCACGCATGTGCTGACGCCGATTAACGCGTGAAATACACGTATAAGCTCAAAATAATTTTCTCGGAAAAATGAAAAAACGATAAGCCTATAGCCCATGGAAATTTTGTTTCGGCCAGGTCGAATAATTTCCCTCTAAACGCTAGTTCATCGCAGACATCACTCCCCACGCATGTGCTGACGCCGATTAACGCGTGAAATACACGAATAAGCTCAAAATAATTTTCTCGGAAAAATGAAAAAAAATTAAGCCTATAGCCCATGGAAATTTTGTCTCGGCCAGGTCGAATAATTTCTATCTAAAGCGCTAGTTCATCGCAGACATCACTCCCCACGTATGTACTGACCCCGATTAACGCGTGAAATACACGTATAAGCTCAAAATAATTTTCTCGGAAAAATGAAAAAACAGTAAGCCTATAGCCCATGTAAATTTTGTTTCGGACAGGTCGAATAATTTCCCTCTAAAGCGCTGGTTCATCGCAGACATCACTCCCCACTTATGTGGTGACCCCGATTAACGCGTGAAATGCACGAATAAGCTCAAAATAATTTTCTCGGAAAAAGGAAAAAACGGTAAGCCTATAGCCCATGGAAATTTTGTTTCGGCCAGGTCGAATAATTTCCCTCTAAAGCGCTAGTTCATCGCAGACATCACTCCCCACGCGTGTGCTGACGCCGATTAACGCGTGAAATACACGAATAAGCTCAAAATAATTTTCTCGGAAAAATGAAAAAACAGTAAGCCTATAGCCCATGAAAATTTTGTTTCGGCCAGGTCGAATAATTTCCCTCTAAAGCGCTAGTTCATCGCAGACATCACTCCCCACGTATGTGCTGACCCCGATTAACGCGTGAAATACACGAATAAGCTCAAAATAATTTTCTCGGAAAAATGAAAAAACAGTAAGCCTATAGCCCATGGAAATTTTGTTTCGGCCAGGTCGAATAATTTCTATCTAAAGCGCTAGTTCATCGCAGACATCACTCCCCACGCATGTGCTGACGCCGATTAACGCGTGATTTACACGTATAAGCTCAAAATAATTTTCTCGGAAAAATGAAAAAACAGCAAGCGTATAGCCCATGGAAATTTTGTTTCGGCCAGGTCGAATAATTTCCCTCTAAAGCGCTAGTTCATCGAAGACATCACTCCCCACGAATGTGCTGACGCCGATTAACGCGTGAGATACACGAATAAGCTCAAAATTATTTTCTCGGAAAAATGAAAAAACGGTAAGCCTATAGCCCATGAAAATTTTGTTTCGGCCAGGTCGAATAATTTCTATCTAAAGCGCTAGGTCATCGCAGACATCACTCCCCACGCGTGTGCAGACGCCGATTAACACGTGAAATACACGAATAAGCTCAAAATAATTTTCTCGGAAAAATGAAAAAAACAGTAAGCCTATAGCCCATGAAAATTTTGTATCGGCCAGGTCGAATAATTTCCCTCTAAAGTGCTAGTTCATCGCAGACATCACTCCCCACGCGTGTGCTGACGCCGATTAACGCGTGAAATACACGAATAAGCTCAAAATAACTTTCTCGGAAAAATGAAAAAACAGTAAGCCTATAGCCCATGAAAATTTTGTTTCGGCCAGGTCGAATAATTTCCCTCTAAAGCGCTAGTTCATCGCAGACATCACTCCCCACGCGTGTGCTGACGCCGATTAACGCGTGAAATACACGTATAAGCTCAAAATAATTTTCTCGGAAAAATGAAAAAAACAGTAAGCCTATAGCCATGAAAATTTTGTTTCGGCCAGGTCGAATAATTTCTATCTAAAGCGCTAGGTCATCGCAGACATCACTCCCCACTCGTGTGCAGACGCCTATTAACGCGTGAAATACACGAATAAGCTCAAAATAATTTTCTCGGAAAAATGAAAAAAACAGTAAGCCTAAAGCCCATGAAAATTTTGTTTCGGCCAGGTCGAATAATTTCCCTCTAAAGCGCTGGTTCATCGCAGACATCACTCCCCACTTATGTGGTGACCCCGATTAACTCGTGAAATGCACGAATAAGCTCAAAATAATTTTCTCGGAAAAATGAAAAAAACAGTAAGCCTATAGCCATGAAAATTTTGTTTCGGCCAGGTCGAATAATTTCTATCTAAAGTGCTAGTTCATCGCAGACATCACTCCCCACGTATGTGCTGACCCCGATTAACGCGTGAAATACACGAATAAGCTCAAAATAATTTTCTCGGAAAAATGAAAAAACAGTAAGCCTATAGCCCATGGAAATTTTGTTTCGGCCAGGTCGAATAATTTCCCTCTAAAGCGCTAGTTCATCGCAGACATCACTCCCCACGTATGTGCTGACCCCGATTAACCCGTGAAATACACGAATAAGCTCAAAATAATTTTCTTGGAAAAATGAAAAAACGATAAGCCTATAGCCCATGGAAATTTTGTTTCGGCCAGGTCGAATAATTTCCCTCTAAAGCGCTAGTTCATCGCAGACATCACTCCCCACGCATGTGCTGACGCCGATTAACGCGTGAAATACATGAATAAGCTCAAAATAATTTTCTCGGAAAAATGAAAAAAACGATAAGCCTATAGCCCATGGAAATTTTGTTTCGGCCAGGTCGAATAATTTCCCTCTAAAGCGCTATTTCATCGCAGAGATCACTCCCCACGCATGTGCTGACGCTGATTAACGCGTGAAATACACGTATAAGCTCAAAATAGTTTTCTCGGAAAGATGAAAAAACGATAAGCCTATAGCCCATGGAAATTTTGTTTCGGCCAGGTCGAATAATTTCCCTCTAAAGCACTAGTTCATCGCAGACATCACTTCCCACGTATGTGCTGACCCCGATTAACGCGTGAAATACACGTATAAGCTCAAAATAATTTTCTCGGAAAAATGAAAAAACGATAAGCCTATAGCCCATGGAAATTTTGTTTCGGCCAGGTCGAATAATTTCCCTCTAAAGCGCTAGTTCATCGCAGACATCACTCCCCACGCGTGTGCTGACGCCGATTAACGCGTGAAATACACGAATAAGCTCAAAATAACTTTCTCGGAAAAATGAAAAAACAGTAAGCCTATAGCCCATGAAAATTTTGTTTCGGCCAGGTCGAATAATTTCCCTCTAAAGTGCTAGTTCATCGCAGACATCACTCCCCACGCGTGTGCTGACGCCGATTAACGCGTGAAATACACGAATAAGCTCAAAATAATTTTCTCGGAAAAATGAAAAAACAGTAAGCCTATAGCCCATGGAAATTTTGTTTCGGCCAGGTCGAATAATTTCTAGCTTAAGCGCTAGTTCATCGCAGACATCACTCCCCACGTATGTACTGACCCCGATTAACGCGTGAAATACACGAATAAGCTCAACAAATTTTCTCGGAAAAATGAAAAAACAGTAAGCCTATAGCCCATGGAAATTTTGTTTCGGCCAGGTCGAATAATTTCTATCTAAAGCGCTAGTTCATCGCAGACATCACTCCCCACGCATGTGCTGACGCCGATTAACGCGTGAAATACACGTATAAGCTCAAAATAATTTTCTCGGAAAAATGAAAAAACGATAAGCCTATAGCCCATGGAAATTTTGTTTCGGCCAGGTCGAATAATTTCCCTCTAAACGCTAGTTCATCGCAGACATCACTCCCCACGCATGTGCTGACGCCGATTAACGCGTGAAATACACGAATAAGCTCAAAATAATTTTCTCGGAAAAATGAAAAAAAATTAAGCCTATAGCCCATGGAAATTTTGTCTCGGCCAGGTCGAATAATTTCTATCTAAAGCGCTAGTTCATCGCAGACATCACTCCCCACGTATGTACTGACCCCGATTAACGCGTGAAATACACGTATAAGCTCAAAATAATTTTCTCGGAAAAATGAAAAAACAGTAAGCCTATAGCCCATGTAAATTTTGTTTCGGACAGGTCGAATAATTTCCCTCTAAAGCGCTGGTTCATCGCAGACATCACTCCCCACTTATGTGGTGACCCCGATTAACGCGTGAAATGCACGAATAAGCTCAAAATAATTTTCTCGGAAAAAGGAAAAAACGGTAAGCCTATAGCCCATGGAAATTTTGTTTCGGCCAGGTCGAATAATTTCCCTCTAAAGCGCTAGTTCATCGCAGACATCACTCCCCACGCGTGTGCTGACGCCGATTAACGCGTGAAATACACGAATAAGCTCAAAATAATTTTCTCGGAAAAATGAAAAAACAGTAAGCCTATAGCCCATGAAAATTTTGTTTCGGCCAGGTCGAATAATTTCCCTCTAAAGCGCTAGTTCATCGCAGACATCACTCCCCACGTATGTGCTGACCCCGATTAACGCGTGAAATACACGAATAAGCTCAAAATAATTTTCTCGGAAAAATGAAAAAACAGTAAGCCTATAGCCCATGGAAATTTTGTTTCGGCCAGGTCGAATAATTTCTATCTAAAGCGCTAGTTCATCGCAGACATCACTCCCCACGCATGTGCTGACGCCGATTAACGCGTGATTTACACGTATAAGCTCAAAATAATTTTCTCGGAAAAATGAAAAAACAGCAAGCGTATAGCCCATGGAAATTTTGTTTCGGCCAGGTCGAATAATTTCCCTCTAAAGCGCTAGTTCATCGAAGACATCACTCCCCACGAATGTGCTGACGCCGATTAACGCGTGAGATACACGAATAAGCTCAAAATTATTTTCTCGGAAAAATGAAAAAACGGTAAGCCTATAGCCCATGAAAATTTTGTTTCGGCCAGGTCGAATAATTTCTATCTAAAGCGCTAGGTCATCGCAGACATCACTCCCCACGCGTGTGCAGACGCCGATTAACACGTGAAATACACGAATAAGCTCAAAATAATTTTCTCGGAAAAATGAAAAAACAGTAAGCCTATAGCCCATGAAAATTTTGTATCGGCCAGGTCGAATAATTTCCCTCTAAAGTGCTAGTTCATCGCAGACATCACTCCCCACGCGTGTGCTGACGCCGATTAACGCGTGAAATACACGAATAAGCTCAAAATAACTTTCTCGGAAAAATGAAAAAACAGTAAGCCTATAGCCCATGAAAATTTTGTTTCGGCCAGGTCGAATAATTTCCCTCTAAAGCGCTAGTTCATCGCAGACATCACTCCCCACGCGTGTGCTGACGCCGATTAACGCGTGAAATACACGTATAAGCTCAAAATAATTTTCTCGGAAAAATGAAAAAAACAGTAAGCCTATAGCCATGAAAATTTTGTTTCGGCCAGGTCGAATAATTTCTATCTAAAGCGCTAGGTCATCGCAGACATCACTCCCCACTCGTGTGCAGACGCCTATTAACGCGTGAAATACACGAATAAGCTCAAAATAATTTTCTCGGAAAAATGAAAAAACAGTAAGCCTAAAGCCCATGAAAATTTTGTTTCGGCCAGGTCGAATAATTTCCCTCTAAAGCGCTGGTTCATCGCAGACATCACTCCCCACTTATGTGGTGACCCCGATTAACTCGTGAAATGCACGAATAAGCTCAAAATAATTTTCTCGGAAAAATGAAAAAAACAGTAAGCCTATAGCCATGAAAATTTTGTTTCGGCCAGGTCGAATAATTTCCCTCTAAAGCGCTAGTTCATCGCAGACATCACTCCCCACGTATGTGCTGACCCCGATTAACCCGTGAAATACACGAATAAGCTCAAAATAATTTTCTTGGAAAAATGAAAAAACGATAAGCCTATAGCCCATGGAAATTTTGTTTCGGCCAGGTCGAATAATTTCCCTCTAAAGCGCTAGTTCATCGCAGACATCACTCCCCACGCATGTGCTGACGCCGATTAACGCGTGAAATACATGAATAAGCTCAAAATAATTTTCTCGGAAAAATGAAAAAAACGATAAGCCTATAGCCCATGGAAATTTTGTTTCGGCCAGGTCGAATAATTTCCCTCTAAAGCGCTATTTCATCGCAGAGATCACTCCCCACGCATGTGCTGACGCTGATTAACGCGTGAAATACACGTATAAGCTCAAAATAGTTTTCTCGGAAAGATGAAAAAACGATAAGCCTATAGCCCATGGAAATTTTGTTTCGGCCAGGTCGAATAATTTCCCTCTAAAGCACTAGTTCATCGCAGACATCACTTCCCACGTATGTGCTGACCCCGATTAACGCGTGAAATACACGTATAAGCTCAAAATAATTTTCTCGGAAAAATGAAAAAACGATAAGCCTATAGCCCATGGAAATTTTGTTTCGGCCAGGTCGAATAATTTCCCTCTAAAGCGCTAGTTCATCGCAGACATCACTCCCCACGTATGTACTGACCCCGATTAACGCGCGAAATACACGAATAAGCTCAAAATAATTTTATCGGAAAAATGAAAAAACAGTAAGCCTATAGCCCATGGAAATTTTGTTTCGGCCAGGTCGAATAATTTCCCTCTAAAGCGCTAGTTCATCGCAGACATCACTCCCCACGTATGTGCTGACCCCGATTAACGCGTGAAATACACGAATAAGCTCAAAATAATTTTCTCGGAAAAATGAAAAAAAAAACAGTAAGCCTATAGCCCATGGAAATTTTGTTTCGGCCAGGTCCAATAATTTCCCTCTAAAGCGCTAGTTCATCGCAGACATCACTCCCCACGCATGTGCTGACGCCGATTAACGCGTGAAATACACGAATAAGCTCAAAATAATTTTCTCGGAAAAATGAAAAAACAGTAAGCCTATAGCCCATGGAAATTTTGTTTCGCCCAGGTCCAATAATTTCTATCTAAAGCGCTAGTTTATCGCAGACATGACTCCCCACGCATGTGCTGACGCCGATTAACGCGTGAAATACACGTATAAGCTCAAAATAATTTTCTCGGAAAAATGAAAAAACAGTAAGCCTATAGCCCATGGAAATTTTGTTTCGGCCAGGTCGAATAATTTCCCTCTAAAGCGCTGGTTCATCGCAGACATCACTCCCCACTTATGTGGTGACCCCGATTACCGCGTGAAATACACGAATAAGCTCAAAATAATTTTCTCGGAAAAATGAAAAAACAGTAAGCCTATAGCGCATGGAAATTTTGTTTCGCCCAGGTCCAATAATTTCTCTCTAAAGCGCTAGTTCATCGCAGACATCACTCCCCACGCATGTGCTGACGCCGATTAACGCGTGAAATACACGAATAAGCTCAAAATAATTTTCTAGGAAAAATGAAAAAACAGTAAGCCTATAGCCCATGGAAATTTTGTTTCGCCCAGGTCCAATAATTTCCCTCTAAAGCGCTAGTTCATCGCAGACATCACTCCCCACGCATGTGCTGACGCCGATTAACGCGTGAATTACACGAATAAGCTCAAAATAATTTTCTCGGAAAAATGAAAAAAAAAACAGTAAGCCTATAGCCCATGGAAATTTTGTTTCGGCCAGGTCGAATAATTTCCCTGTAAAGCGCTAGTTCATCGCAGACATCACTCCCCACGTATGTGCTGACCCCGATTAACCCGTGAAATACACGAATAAGCTCAAAATAATTTTCTCGGAAAAATGAAAAAACAGTAAGCCTATAGCCCATGGAAATTTTGTGTCGCCCAGGTGCAATAATTTCCCTCTAAAGCGCTGGTTCATCGCAGACATCACTCCTATGCACGCGCTGACACCGATTAGGGCGTGAAATACACGAATAAGCTCAGAATAATTATCTCGGCAAAATGGAAAAAACGGTAAAGAACTGTGAAGGAATTTATACACAGTTTCACGAAAAGGAATACGAGCAGGCCGTGAATCGGGATCATAGTAATATTATGCCATTCGAGAGCGCCAAATACTTGAAGCACATTAACATTAATAAATAAAATGGAACTCTATCATAGTTTTTACTGGGTAGATACCGTATTCTACTGGGGTCAAGTGGGAATTGTGTCATTGTCGTCGTTTGCAATACGTACCAAAGATGCAACCTATATAAACCATGAAGAAAAACATGATCTATCTTTTGTGGTAATTTGAGCATAGGGCAGTGAAATCCCCATTGAAATAATTAGCCCTTTCCCTGTAAAACATTTTGACTGGTAACGTTCCAGTGTGTAATTAAAAAAATAAAATGTTTTCGCCGCTGACGCAACATGCATTTCCTTTACCCTCTTTGACAAGTCCCTTCCAGGGCCTCCACTGTAGAAAGCTCTGCACACGAGCTCCGGCAAAACGTCCCACACCTCCCCATACAATTTCTTTTTATTTGTTTTTCATTGTAGATAAATATTTATTTGAAAACTCGTGGCGAGAAACATCACATGTGCGATATCTCCAATGTAACCGAAAATGTCTTCCGAGATGTTTTCGGTTGTAACAACAGTTCAGCATTGCGCGCGAGGCTTATTTGGCAAATGGTGCATAAAAAGGATTGTTGACGTCAGAAAGGAACAAATATGTGTTAACCCGTTGCCAAGAAAGATGTCCCAGGCCCAATACACGATCGTCCACTCTTCTAAATAAATTAGTCCGGGTGCACCTGTCCTATTGAGCAGCCCACGCGAAAGTGCGAAAACTTGATCTAACTTCTGTGCGTTGAGTCTTTGACAATGTAACACTTGGATCACATACCACAGCCTACTAATAAAGAACAGGTTGCACGGGGTGGCTCTAAGAAAAATCGATGTCTTTTATTTTCACAGTTCCACCTTTTCACGCATATGATGCATCGGCGCTCTCCAATATGTCTCGTGATCACGATAGGATTCTTGAGGTACACCTAAGTACTTTGTTGGGGTCGTCGCCCAGGATACGCTTGCAAAATGGTCAGGCGTTGGTTGTCGCGCTCCGTGCCAGAGCCCCAGTGGCTTGGGAAAGTTCACTGTGCTGCCCGAGACTCCAGAAATCTGCAACATATTCGACAGGCTAAGTTATACCTTCCTGAATAATTTAAGAAAAAAAAAACGTGACATCTTCCGCATATGCCAGCAGCTTAATTTGCGCAGCTGCAACCGATAGCCAGGAATTGTCTTTCTTTCATGATATTTAAGCACATCGTCTAGATTTAAATACAAAATAAAAGAGGGCTGTCAAACGCTGCACACTAATCGGTTCTCCCATGCTCTGGTTAATGATCAATCGGGCGATAACATCCGAGAGCAGCGATTGCCTAGCCAACGCCTCACGAAAATCTTCCACCCGGTACGGGCGGGCCCTAATATCCGCGTGCAAAAAAACAGTATTTAAAACTAAACGCCCGGTTGGGAGACTTGGCAGAACAACCTGGAAGTCGGTTTCCTGTTCAATAGCCCTGTTACCGCAGCCAGAACTGGCCGCTGAAGCCGCTCCAACGGAGCCCGTCATCATACGTCCGTCACGATTGGTGGCCGGAAGCAGAATCCGTTGCGCCACCGAGTCCCGACAGAAGTGCTATATTCGCGCCTTTGTCCAAGCTGGATGCAGTATATGGTTATGCAAAAGAACGATCGGGGCGCGTTCTCAGTGCAGATGACGCTCAATGCCAATCGCAATAATGTAGCCGACTGACAACCAGATGAGGATATAATGCGTTATCGGAAGGAAAAAAGTTGCCGACCCGGACGTGATTTGAACACGCAACCTTCTGATCTGGAGTCAGACGCGCCACCGAGTCCTGACAAAAGTGCTATATCCGCGCCTTTGACCAAGCTGGATGCAGTATATGGTTATGCAAAAAGAATGATCAGGGCGCGTTCTCAGTGCAGATGACGCTCAATCCCTATCGCAATTATGTAGCCGACTGGCAACCAGATGAGGATATAATGCGTTATCGGAAGGAAAAAAAGTTCCCGACCCGGACGTGATTTGAACACGCAACCTTCAGATCTGGACTCAGACGCGCTACCGTTGCGCCACCGAGTCCTGACAAAAGTGCTATATCCGCGCCTTTGTCCAAGCTGGATGCAGTACATGGTTATGCAAAAAGAAAGATCGGGGCGCGTTCTCAGTGCAGATGGCGCTCAATGCCTATCGCAATAATGTAGCAGACTGGCAACCAGATGAGGATATAATGCGTTATCGGAAGGAAAAAAGTTGCCGACCCGGACGTGATTTGAACACGCAACCTTCTGATCTGGAGTCAGACGCGTCACCGTTGCGCCACCGAGTGCTGACAAAAGTGCTATATCCGCGCCTTTGTCCAAGCTGGATGCAGTACATGGTTACGCAAAAAGAAAGATCGGGGCGCGTTCTAAGTGCAGATGACGCTCAATGCCTATCGCAATAATGTAGCCGACTGACAATCTGATGAGGACACAATGCGTTATCGGAAGGAAAAAAAGTTGCTGACCCGGACGTGATTTGAACACCCAGCCTTCTGATCTGGAGTCAGACGCGCTACCGCAGCGCCACCGAGTCCTGACAGAAGTGCTATATCCGCGCCTTTGTCCAAGCTGGATGCAGTACTTGGTTATGCAAAAAGAACGATCGGGGCGCGTTCTCAATGCAGATGGCGCTCAATGCCTATCGCAATAATGTAGCAGACTGGCAACCAGATGAGGATATAATGCGTTATCGGAAGGAAAAAAGTTGCCGACCCGGACGTGATTTGAACACGCAACCTTCTGATCTGGAGTCAGACGCGTCACCGTTGCGCCACCGAGTGCTGACAAAAGTGCTATATCCGCGCTTTTGTCCAAGCTGGATGCAGTACATGGTTACGCAAAAAGAAAGATCGGGGCGCGTTCTAAGTGCAGATGACGCTCAATGCCTATCGCAATAATGTAGCCGACTGACAATCTGATGAGGACACAATGCGTTATCGGAAGGAAAAAAAGTTGCTGACCCGGACGTGATTTGAACACCCAGCCTTCTGATCTGGAGTCAGACGCGCTACCGCAGCGCCACCGAGTCCTGACAGAAGTGCTATATCCGCGCCTTTGTCCAAGCTGGATGCAGTACTTGGTTATGCAAAAGAACGATCGGGGCGCGTTCTCAGTGGAGATGACGCTCAATGCCTATCGTAATTATGTAGCAGACTGGCAACCAGATGAGGATATAATGCGTTATCGGAAGGAAAAAAAGTTGCTGACCCGGACGTGATTGGAACACGCAACCTTCTGATCTGGAGTCAGACGCGCTACCGTTCGCCACCGAGTCCTGACAAAAGTGCCATATCCGCGCCTTTGTCCAAGCTGGGTGCAGTACATGGTTATGCAAAAAGAAAGATCGGGGCGCGTTCTCAGTGCAGATGACGCTCAATGCCTATCGCAATAATGTAGCCGACTGACAATCTGGTGAGGACACAATGTGTTATCGGAAGGAAAAAAAGTTGCTGATCTGGACGTGATTTGAACACGCAACCTTCTGATCTGGAGTCAGACGCGCTACCGTAGCGCCACCGAGTCCTGACAGAAGTGCTATATCCGCGCCTTTGTCCAAGCTGGATGCAGTACATGGTTATGCAAAAAGAAAGATCGGGGCGCGTTCTCAGTGCAGATGACGCTCAATGCCTATCGCAATAATGTAGCCTACTGACAATCTGATGAGGACACAATGCGTTATCGGAAGGAAAAAAAGTTGCTGACCCGGACGTGATTTGAACACGCAACCTTCTAATCTGGAGTCAGACGCGCTACCGTATAGCGCCACCGAGTCCTGACAGAAGTGCTATATCCGCGCCTTTGTCCAAGCTGGATGCAGTATATGGTTATGCAAAAGAACGATCGGGGTGCGTTCTCAGGGGAGTTCAGATGACGCTCTATGCCTATCGCAATAATGTAGCCGACTGGCAACCAGATGAGGATATAATGCGTTATCGGAAGGAAAAAAAGTTGCTGACCCGGACGTGATTTGAACACGCAACCTTCCGATCTGGAGTCAAACGCGCTACCGTTGCGCCACCGAGTCCTGACAAAAGTGCTATATCCGCACCTTTGTCCAAGCTGGATGCAGTATATGGTTATGCAAAAAGAACGATCGGGGCGCGTTCTCAGTGCAGATGGCGCTCAATGCCTATCGCAAGAATGTAGCCAACTGGCAACCAGATGAGGATACAATGGGTTATCGGAAGGAAAAAAAGTTGCTGACCCGGACGTGATTTGAACACGCAACCTTCTGATCTGGAGTCAGACCCGCTACCGTTGCGCCACCGAGTCCTGACAAAAGTGCCATATGCGCGCCTTTGTCCAAGCTGGATGCAGTACATGGTTATGCAAAAGAACGATCGGGGCGCGTTCTCAGTGGAGATGACGCTCAATGCCTATCGTAATAATGTAGCAGACTGGCAACCAGATGAGGATATAATGCGTTATCGGAAGGAAAAAAGTTGCTGACCCGGACGTGATTTGAACACGCAACCTTCCGATCTGGAGTCAAACGCGCTACCGTTGCGCCACCGAGTCCTGACAGAAGTGCTATATCCGCGCCTTTGTCCAAGCTGGATGCAGTACATGGTTATGCAAAAAGAAAGATCGGGGCGCGTTCTCAGTGCAGATGACGCTCAATGCCTATCGCAATAATGTAGCCGACTGACAATCTGATGAGGACACAATGCGTTATCGGAAGGAAAAAAAGTTGCTGACCCGGACGTGATTTGAACACCCAGCCTTCTGATCTGGAGTCAGACGCGCTACCGTAGCGCCACCGAGTCATCACAGAAGTGCCATATCCGCGCCTTTGTCCAAGCTGGATGCAGTATATGGTTATGCAAAAGAACGATCGGTGTGCGTTCTCAGGGGAGTTCAGATGACGCTCTATGCCTATCGCAATAATGTAGCCGACTGGCAACCAGATGAGGATATAATGCGTTATCGGAAGGAAAAAAAGTTGCTGGCCCGGACGTGATTTGAACACGCAACCTTCTGATCTGGAGTCAGACGCGCTACCGTTGCGCCACCGAGTCCCGACAAAAGTGCTACATCCGCGCCTTTGTCCAAGCTGGATGTAGTACATGGTTATGCAAAAAGAAAGATCGGGGCGCGTTCTCAGTGCAGATGACGCTCAATGCCTATCGCAATAATGTAGCCGACTGACAATCTGATGAGGATACAATGCGTTATCGGAAGGAAAAAAAGTTGCTGACCCGGACGTGATTTGAACACGCAACCTTCTGATCTGGAGTCAGACGCGCTACTGTTGCGCCACCGAGTTTTTTTTCTTTATTTCCGAAGTTCACATGAGGAACAATAAGTCACAAACGATGAAGCACTTCAGCTACGCTTGAGCTGAGGCGAGCAAAGTTAAAATTTCTTCAAACTCACTAAATCATCCAGAAGTGTTACCCACTGAGGTGGGTCATGCAGTGCCCGGATACATTCGCCAAGGTAAGCAGCGCTTTCAATAAAGTTTTCACGTGCACTGCGCGTATTAACATCTGCATGCCTTACTTGCATTCGTGTTTTCCACAGACTGTGGAGGCCAAGAAGCATGAACAAGTCATACGGTACATCTTCGTGATCAACCGGTAAAAACCTGATACCATAAGGGTCTAGTGGTAACTCTTTCTTTATAGTTCTCTGTAGGACGTCCCAGTGGAGTATCGCGTCCCAGCAGTCCAGAAAAACGTGTTCGACTGTCTCCGGCCTCTTACATAACAGACAGTTCGTTGTCCAAGGGACAAAGATTCCCTTTTCTTGGAGCCACGTTTTGACAGGTAATGTATTAGAGTGTAACTTGAAAAAGAATGTTTTCACGCCTGGCCTAACTGGCATCTTCTTCACTCGCTTTAAAATATTCTGCCCTGGGCCTCCACGGTAAGGCGCACGGTACAATGGCACCGGCAGCATCCTATCCACAAGATCTTTGTACAACTTTTTCTTGGGAACACTGTACAAATAGTCTGGGGAAAAACGCACTTCTAAAAACTTACATGAAAACACAACCTCGCACAAAAATCCGGTTACAGCACCGCACATGTTTTCACCAGAGGACACTATGTTTTTGGGAGTAGCCTCTGCAATCGGACTTGTATAACCGTTCTTAAGAAGATGTCATTTTGATCACGAAAGAAAAAAAGCGTGATACCACTTGACGCAAAAACAAATGAACCAGTCGAAGGCCTCCACCCTTCAGTTAAAGAAACAGGTTCGTCCTCCTCGTTTTTTGCCAGGTCGAAGTCGAAAGAAACACGGAAAATATACGATGCAATTTTTGAATAGAGGTCCGCGAAGCACACAGCACATTCATGAGGTACCATATTTTTGAAAAGAGAAAAACATTGCAGACAAAGGCACGTGAGAAAAATTGATAGATTCCTTCCTTGCCACGCTCCCCCTTTCTCTCTCGCCCTTAACATCTCTTCGTTCCAAAGTGGGCTGGGATCGCGATAACATTCTAGGGGCACACCAAGGTATCGCGTTGGCATGGGAGACTACTGCAGCCGTGAGAAAAATTGCGGTGTAATATCCCATTCCCCGTGCCAAAATCCAGAGCTTTTTTCCCAGTTTACTTGACACCCAGTCTGGTTACAAAACCTTTCCAGAATGTTTATAACTTCACAATTGCTTTCTCTGTTTGTGCAAAATACCGCTATGTCATCCGCATACGCAAGAAGTTTCACCTGAGGAAATTGCAGCTTGAAACCCGTGACGTAATCACTGTTGATAATGGCCAGACATAAAGGCTCTAGATAAGCTGCAAAAAGCAGGGGAGAGAGCGGACAACCTTGCCTCACCGAAGAACGCACTGTGAGGCGCTCAGTAAGGTCACCATTAACTATAATGCGTGTCATACAGCTTGCGTACGCCATTTTTACTCCTTCTACTATTACGCTACCCAGGTTAGCATGCTCTAGAATGGAGAAAAGAATGTCATGTGAAACGCGGTCGAACGCTTTGGCCAAGTCCAGCTGTATCATAGCTACCTGGCTTCCAAGCGCGTCAACACATTCCAATACGGTTCTGGCCACATGTATATTTGTTGCAATGCTGCGAACTTTGATGCCACAGGTTTGATGCGGCCCTACTAATTTGTCGATTACACTATGAAGTCGTCTTTCTAGTACCTTCATGTACACCTTGTAGTCAACATTAGTGAGGCTGATAGGTCTGTAGGAACCAACTAACATTCGTTTCTCTGGATCATCAGACTTGGGAATAAGTACAATGTGTGAAGTACCAAAGGACAATGGTACTTTTTTTACGCTCATAGGCTTCTGTTATCACTTGTAACAAGAACTGAGAAACATAATGTTTAAAGGTTTTATAGAAGGCAGCGTTCAGCCCATCTGGCCCCGGAGCTTTTCCAGACGGAAGATTATCTATTGCTTTCTCGATCTCTTCCAAAGTAATAGGCAATTCAAGACGCTCTCTTACATCATCGTCGAGTGTTGGCATTAGTCGTAGGAAATGACCTTCAAACCCTTGCGCATGCTCGCGCCTATTGCTAAAAAGTTCAGCAAAGTATTCCGTAATAGCGTGCTGAATCTCACTAGGGTCGCTTGTAATGTGCCCCTCGTATCTTAATTGCCTGATTTCCTTCTGGCAAGCGTACCGCTTTTCATCTGATAGCGCCCGCTTTGTAGGCGCTTCGCCTGCCCATAAGTTATCGCTCCTTGAGCGTATTATTGCTGCTCTGTACCTGTCAGTGTCAATTGTTTCGATCTGGCACTTCACGTCTTTTATTTCTTTACTAAAATTTCCTGGCTGATTTGTTTCCATGCTAACCAAGCACTCGAGTTGTTCGCTAAGTTCCTTTTTTCTTTTTCTTTCTGTTTATACCGAATTGCGCTACTTTTTTTCTATAGCTTTAAGCTTCACTCGTTCTTTGAAACTTTCCCATTCAACGGTAAAGCAGTCCGCTTGCTCAGCTAGTACACCATCAAGATCGCTTTTAATTTCTTTTACAAATCCTTCATCGTCTAAAATTTTTCTCATTTAGTTTCCAAAGGTACCAATTAAAGCGTGATTTCCTTCCCTTCGTTCCAAAAGTCGCGCTCACAAGGCAATGATCGCTAAACGACACAGGTTTTACGTCATAGGCTGTGCATAGTGGCACGAGATCAGCAGAAACATACAGCCTATCTAATCTTGCGTGACTGTCGCGTTGAAAGTGTGTCTAATCAAGCCGTGTTCCAGCCGAAAACGTCCTCCAACGTCCTCCAATAAATAATCGCGCACAAGTTCAATCAAGAGTTCCGCGCTCTTATCCCTCACTGGTCTACACTTCACTCAGTCAGTAGCAGCAAAGACGCAGTTAAAGTCTCCCAATAGAAGCAGCACCTTGTCACAATTCAAGTACGGCTCAATGGAATCCAAAAAACATTTACGTTCACTTTCAACATTGGGGGCATAAACACATACAAAGCGCCAGTGTAAGCTTGAAAAAGAAAAAATCAACAACCAAGAGGCGGCCACTTTCACATGCAAATATAGACTCCACTCTTATACCTAGTGTGTTGCGAATGGAGAGAAGGCATCCACCCGATGTCCCAACGGAGTGACACACACACACTTCAATGTTGGCGCGGAAAGTGGGCACCATGCGGTCAGCGTGTTCTTGCGACTCTATCTTTGATTCTTGCACAGCTATTAGGTCAAGGTCATTATCAATGAGCAGGCGATTAAGCTGACATTGCCGCCTTCATGCTCCCAGCCCTCTAACATTCAAAGTTGCTACACGCAATGGGGCTCTTAGCTCAACTACCATACGTTTGCGTAATAAAAAGGGGCGCGCTCCGCATGATGCCTACCTCTGTCGACCATGTGATTCTCCCGACTGATGTTCCGCAATGACGTTCGGGGCGTCTGTCTGGCCACCCAAAGGATTGTCTGGTGTTTATCTCGAAGTGATCTGAGGCACTTCCTCGTCGCATCCTCCACTTTGCATGCGCGCAAACTCGAAATGTCAGCCAAAAACACTGTGTCGGTCGACACACAACCGACGCTGACATTCCACAGAACACAGAAAAAAAAAATTACGGAGGCGGTTTACCCGCCTTCCGTGACTCGGCCAAGAGGTTTGGCTGCGGCTTCAACGACGAACGTCGACTTCCTGTCGTTTTTGGAGGCGGCTCCCCACTGCTACTACCACCAGGCTGCAGGTTCTCTCCGGCGCTCTCTTCGCGGGACCGTTTTCCAGCGGTTAGGGCAGCCGCTTCATCGTCGGCGTCCATGGCGTCGGCAATGCGAGGCTCCACGCAGTCCGGGGTTTTCAGCGAAACTTTCGTAGTGGCCACCGCACTGTGACCGCTGTCGCTTTGGGGGCCACGCTGCGCTAGCTGAGATGCCACCACTGCAGGAGGCGTCAACGTTGTCGTTGTCTTCTGCTTAACCAGAGGCGTAAAAGAAGGCCCATCTTTCGTCCCCGTTTTCCCAGTTGTCCTCGCTGCCTCTTCTGCGTCCGCCTCATCCATCAAATGCTCCGAGGCATCTTCACTGGTTCCAGGGCCGGCGATGCTCGCATAAGTACGGGGGCACTCACCGTCTTCGTGACCGAAACGTCGACAAGCTCCGCATCGCGGCACCTTACACTCCCGACGAATGTGTCCCGTACCTCGGCAGCGAAGACATAACGGAGGCCTTCCAGGCACAACGACGAGTGCCAACTCACCCCCAACGTTAAGCTGGTGCGGCAAGTCGTCCAGTTTAACGCCAGCTTTCAATTTCAGCGTAACCATCCTGCTCGTTGAGCCTTTCTCTGACACGCCGTGCACACGCCAGCACTCCCGGGCCACCTCGGAGACCTTTCCGTACGGTGCAAGCACGACACGCACGTCCTCGTCCGGCATGGTGTGAAGCAGCCAATGGAGCTTGAGACGTACGTCCTGGTTCGCTGGGTCAATAACCAAGCAGCGGCGTTCTTTCACGCGCAGCTCACCGACGCCTGCAATCTTCTTAACGGCATCCGCATCCTTCAGCGTGATGGCCCAGACATGGCTCATCCGATACGCCCCCAGGGCGATAACATCCGAGAGCAGCGATTGCCTAGCCAACGCGTCTCGAAAATCTTCCACCCGGTACGGGCGGGCCCTAATATCCGCGTGCAAAAAAACAGTATTTAAAACTAAACGCCCGGTTGGGAGACTTGGCAGAACAACCTGGAAGTCGGTTTCCTGTTCAATAGCCCTGTTACCGCGGCCAGAACTGGCCGCTGAAGCCGCTCCAACGGAGCCCGTCATCATACGACCGTCACGATTGGTGGCCGGAAGGAGAATCCGTTGAGCCACCGAGTCCCGACAGATGTGCTATATTCGCGCCTTTGTCCAAGCTGGATGCAGTATATGGTTATGCAAAAGAACGATCGGGGCGCGTTCTCAGTGCAGATGACGCTAAATGCCAATCGCAATAATGTAGCCGACTGACAACCAGATGAGGATATAATGCGTTATCGGAAGGAAAAAAGTTGCCGACCCGGACGTGATTTGAACACGCAACCTTCTGATCTGGAGTCAGACGCGCCACCGAGTCCTGACAAAAGTGCTATATCCGCGCCTTTGACCAAGCTGGATGCAGTATATGGTTATGCAAAAAGAATGATCAGGGCGCGTTCTCAGTGCAGATGACGCTTAATCCCTATCACAATAATGTAGCCGACTGGCAACCAGATGAGGATATAATGCGTTATCGGAAGGAAAAAAAGTTGCTGGCCCGGACGTGATTTGAACACGCAACCTTCTGATCTGGAGTCAGACGCGCTACCGTTGCGCCACCGAGTCCCGACGAAAGTGCTACATCCGCGCCTTTGTCCAAGCTGGATGCAGTACATGGTTATGCAAAAAGAAAGATCGGGGCGCGTTCTCAGTGCAGATGACGCTCAATGCCTATCGCAATAATGTAGCCGACTGACAACCAGATGAGGATATAATGCGTTATCGGAAGGAAAAAAAAGTTGCTGACCCGGACATGATTTGAACACGCAACCTTCTGACCTGGAGTCAGACGCGCTACCGTGGCATTTTTTTTCTTTATTGCCGGTTTGCAATACATACAAATATGAACAAAACACTGCGAGAAAGAATTTTAAAAGCGTCTGCCACTCTGAGGCTGACGCGAGGTATATAAAAGCACTTCAGAGATGCCGGCTCATCTAATACTGAAATCCAGTCATTGTCCTCGTTTCTTGCCTTGTACACTTCCCGCATGAGGACCATGCTCTCAATAAAGTTTTCCCTTGAAGACTGAATATTAATATGCTCATGACGTATCGCCATTCGTGTTTTCCATAGACTGTGTAGACACAATAACATCAACATATCATGAGGGACTCCATCGTAATTTGATGTAGGGAGAAAACGGATTCCGTATGGCGTCACCGGTAGCTCCTTCTTTAATGTTCGTTGCAAAATGTCCCACAAGAATACTGCGTCTGGGCAGTCCAGGAACATGCGCTCTATGGTTTCTGGTTTTCTGCATATTAAACAGTTTACTGACCATGCTACAAACAAGCCTTTTTGTTCGAGCCATGGCTTAACCGGTAACGTTTCGCTGTGAAGTTGAAAGAAAAAGGACTTGGCTGACGAGCGCACCGGCATCCGCTTTACCCTTTTTAACACATTTCCTCCATTTTCTATAAAAAACTTCGTCCTATATATAGGTGTAGGCAGCAATGTGTCGACAACATCTTTGTAGAGTTTCTTTCGCTTAACTCTGCTTAAATACTCTAAAGAAAAACGTGTGCACAAGAATTGGTACGCCCACACAACTTCACGCAGGAAGCCCTTGATAGTTGTTCTCGCTGGTCGTGTTGACACAATATAATTTGGTAAAGCGTCACTCAGACGCTCCTGAAACACAGTTAATAAAAATACATTTTGTTGATCGCGCAAGAACATAAAACGTGAAACCACTTGCTTCAAGAACAAGTGAGCTATGCCTAGGCCGCCTCGTTTAACCGATTTGAACAAATTGGTGCGGCTGGTACGTTCCCACACAGATCCCCAGATAAATACGGCAAATTCCCGGTGCAGTTTTTGTATGCTCGTTCTTGATGCGCATATGGCCTGTAGCACGAGCCAAATCTTGGCGACGAGAAAGAGGTTGCATACGGTTGCTCTCGCAAACATGGAAAGGTCCCTCCCACCAAATTGTTTTGTCTTTTCCTTCACTTCTGTGCATTGCTCTTTCCGGTAATCTTTCGTGTCCCGAAAATGCTGTAGCGGTACACCGAGGTACCTCATAGGGGTAGTCGTCCACTGTACACTTTCCATTTCACTGGGAAAATGTTCCCAAACCCCATGCAATATGCCTACTGATTTTCCCCAATTAATGACACTTCCTGACATTTTACAAAAACTTTTAGCCACATCAACCGCTTTATTAACGCTTTCTTTATCCCGGCAGAACACTGCTACGTCACCTGCGTATGCTAGTATATTTATTTCACTCATGCCTACCCGATAACCTACGATTTCACTACACTAAAGTACCTTTAAACAAGATGGCTCTAAATATAGTGCAAAAAGCAAAGGTGACAAACAGCAACCTTGTCTCAAAGAAGATCGGATTTGTATAATTTCTGATAATGTATTATTAATTATAATCTATTTGATCATAACACAGTTTAACACCTTCTAGTAACGTACATTCAACGTTCACAGGTTCAAGTATAAGAAAAAGGATTTTATGCGCCACCCTACGAATGCCTTTTCAAGGTCCAACTGTAATATTGCCACCTTCTCTGAAAAGGCATCACAACACTCAAGGACCGTCCGTACTACATGAATGTTTGTCATAATGGACCGTCCTTTTATTCCACACGTTTGGTGTGGTCCAACTAACTTCTGTATGACCGACTGTAGTCGCCTCCCGAGAACTTTCGTAAATATCTTGTAGTCTGTATTTGTAAGGCTAATGGGACGATATGCCAGGACCGAGAGTAGAATTTGAGGGTCTTGACTCTTTGGCATTAATACCACATGGCTCTCACGAAACGAAGGTGGTAGAACTTGTTTCTCATATGCCTCATTAATTAACTGATGCAAAATTATTGCCATTTCCTTTTTAAACGCCTTATAAAAAGCGGCGCCTAATCCGTCAGGCCCTGGCGCTTTACCTACAGCTAACTCATTTATTGCTTGTTCTATTTCTGCGATAGTAATTGGCTGCTCAAGGTTCAGCCTTGCGTCCTCATCCAACTTTGGAAGAAGCGTTAAAAATTCACTATCGAAACCTTTCGAGTGCTCGCGTTTACTGCCTAACAACTCGCTATAATATTCATAAAAGGCGCGCTGAATGTGTTGTTTTTCATGTACAATTGCGTTTCCATATGTGATGGCCCTTATCTCCTTTCGTGAAGCGTAGCCTTTTTCGTCCGACAGAGCTCTTTTGGTCAGTACTTCACCGCACCATAATCTTTCTGCGCGCGCTCGTATGACTGCACCTCGATATTTCTCTTGATCGCCGCTTTCTAACTGAGCTTTTACTTCTTTTATTCCCTTCGCAAAGCTACCTGGGCAAGCACCTTCCATTGTTAAGTAGAAGTTAAGCTGACACTGCAACTCTTTTTCTTTTCTTTGTTCCTCCCGTCGTAAAGTGCATGATCTTTCCATTGCCATTAACTTCGTTTCCTGCTTGAAACATTCCCATGCTTCTGCAATACTTTGATGGTCCTTTTCTAATAGATTCTGAATATGATCTTTAATTTTCTGAACAAAAACATCATCATCTAGTAGTTTAGCGTTTAATTTCCACAATGCCCAATTAAATTTTGGTTTTCTAGGGCCCAACGCAAACATAACTAAACAGTGGTCACTATATGACACAGATTTTACCTCATAGTTGTTACACATTGGAATCAAATCAGCAGACATATACACTCGGTCTAATCGTGCGTGGCTGACTCCTTGAAAATGCGTGAACCTTGTATTCGTACCATTTCCCATGATATGGCCCACATCTACCAGATTCACTTCGCCAACAATTTCGGCTAAAAATTGCGCGCTTGCGTCGTGAACCGGCGGGCTTAGCCCTCTGTCCTCAGCGTAACACACACAGTTGAAATCCCCCATCAATAAAATGTTGGTTTGACAAATTAATTGGCTTTTAAGGCATTGAAAGAAAACCTTGCGTTCATATTCCTTGTTAGGTGCGTACACACATATCGCTCGCCACTTCACTGCTCCAATAACAAAGTCGCACACTATTTGTCGTCCATTAACATCACTAACCAAGCTTTCAATAACTACGTCCAGAGAACTGCGAACAAAAAGGGCGCACCCACCAGACCTCCCTACACAATGTGACACACACACATAATACCGTGGCCGAAAAGTCGCTACCATACGTTCCGTTCCTTCACTTTCGATTTTAGTTTCTTGCACTGCGATAATGACAAGATCGGTTTCCATGAACATCCTGCTTAGTTGGTACTGTTTACGTTTAGAACCAAGGCGCCTTACATTTATACTTCCAACACGTAACGCGACATTGGTGGAATTAATTATGTTATGAAGAAGGAAAAGACCGGTCATGGCCTACATTCACTGCACATAACTCGCTGCACACTCACGTTTACCGGCATAGCGCAGCGAAAACCCTCCTCTGGACTGTCGCTGTTGGATGCCATATCTATAAATTTCCATCGCGAAACTTGCGTCTTGTTACAGTCATCCGCTACCCCGCCGTTCCCCCGCACACCCCACTCCCCCCACCCCACAAAAAAAATAAATAAAAAGAAAACGGAAAGCGTCTGTGGGCACATTCTCATGCTATGTCAGTGTTGCCGCCGACGGTTTCCTATCGGGCGGCACATTCGGCGTCGGCTTCAAAGTCGGTCGCCGTACGTTGGTTGTCTTCAAAGGCGGCTCGCTTTGAACCGCTTTGATTTTTCCTGGTTCGCCGTCATCGCTCTCCTCAAGGGACCTCTTCGGCGCCGTACCGCTTGGGCCACTGGTGTCCATAGGGGTTGCCTTCTCCGCTTCTGTCTTCTTTTTGTCTTTGCTGCTGTCCTTTGTGGCGACCTTAGTCACTGCGTCCTTGGCAGACTTTTCCGCGTCCGCCTCTGTTCTTTGCACTTTATCGTCCTTTCCATGCTTGACAGTGCTGCTGGCCCCGTCAGGCATAGCGAGGACTTTTGCCTTTGAGCCTTGCGTAGCGTCGGACCCACCAGCTGCTTCCTCGGCATCAGCGGCATCCATGACGTGCTCTTGTAATACCTCGTCAGACTTTGCGGGGCCTGCGATGCTCGCATACGTCCGCACACACTGGCTGTCGTCGTGGCCAAAGCGCCGGCAAATAGCGCAGCGCGGTACGCGACAATCCCTCCTGATATGTCCCGTGCGGTTGCATCTCAAGCATAAGGGAGCCCTTCCAGGGGCTACGAGAAGTGCCATCATACCGGCTACTCGAAACTGATGTGGCAGATCCTCAATGGTCACGCCCGCCTTCAGCTTCAAGGTTACGGTGCGCGTTGTCGAACCTTTGTCCGTGATGCCTTGCACACGCCAGCGTTGTCTGGTCACGTCACCGGCTTTTCCATAAGCTGCGAGCGCCGCGCGGACGTCCTCGTCTGGGACATGGTAAATGAGCCAGAAAACCTTCTCGCGTATCTCCTGGTTAGCCGGATCCAACACTAGGCACCTTCTTTCTTTTACCTCAGCTTCGCCACACGCCAACATTTTTTTCGTAGACTCCGAGTTCCTGAACGTAACCGCCCAAACGTGGTTCACCTGGAAGGCCCCCAAGGTGACAACCTCGGGCAGTACTCCCAGACGAGCCAGCATGTCCCGGAATTCTTCGGCGCGAAAAGGTCTTGCCGTCACGTCCCCGTGAAGGAATACAGTATTCAAAACGCAGGGTCCTGTAGGCAATTGCGGCAAAATAACTTGGTATTCTTTGTCTTCATCGCCAATAAACCTGTTTCCGCGGCTCGGCTGAGCCGCAAACACCGCCCCACCGGAGCAAGTCATTCTGCGTCCGCACCGAACGGTAGCCGGAAGTAGAATGACGCGCTACCGTGGCGCCACCGAGTCCTGACAAAAGTGCTATATGCGCCTTTATCCAAGCTGGATGCAGTATATGGTTATGCAAAAGAACGATCGGGGCGCGTTCTCAGTGCAGATGACGCTCAATGCCTATCGCAATAATGTAGCCGACTGACAACCAGATGTATAATGCGTTATCGGAAGGAAAAAAAGTTGCTGACCCGGACGTGATTTGAACACGCAACCTTCCGACCTGGAGTCAGACGCGCTACCGTTGCGCCACCGAGTCCCGTCAGAAGTGTTATATTCGCGCCTTTGTCCAAGCTGGATGCAGTATATGGTTATGCAAAAGAACGATCGGCGCGCGTATTCAATGGAGTGCAGATGTCGCCCAATGCCTATCGCAATAATGTAGCCGAGTGGCAACCAGATGAGTATATGATGTGTCAGCGGAAGGAAAAGAGTTATTGACCCGGACGTGATTTGAACACGCAACCTTCTGATCTGGAGTCAGACGCGCTACCATTGCGCCACCGAGTCACGGCGAAACTGCTATATCCACACCTCCGTTCAACCTGTCTGCAGTATATGGTTATGCAAAAACAACGATCGGCGCGCATATTCAATGGAGTGCAGATGTCGCCCAATGCCTATCGCAATAATGTAGCCGAGTGGCAGCCAGATGAGTATATGATGTGTCAGCGGAAGGAAAAGAGTTATTGACCCGGACGTGATTTGAACACGCAACCTTCTGATCTGGAGTCAGACGCGCTATCGTTGCGCCACCGAGTCACGGCAAAACTGCTACATCCACACCTCCGTTCAAACTGTCTGCAGTATATGGTTATGCAAAAAAAAAAAAAACGATCGGCGCGCATATTCAATGGAGTGCAGATGTCGTCCAATGCCTATCGCAATAATGTAGCCGAGTGGCAACCACATGAGTATATAATGTGTCAGCGGAAGGAAAAAAGTTATTGACCCGGACGTGATTTGAACACGCAACCTTCTGATCTGGAGTCAGACGCGCTACCATTGCGCCACCGAGTCACGGCGAAACTGCTATATCCGCACCTCCGTTCAACCTGTCTGCAGTATATGGTTATGCAAAAAGAACGATCGGCGCGCATATTCAATGGAGCGCAGATGTCGTCCAATGCCTATCGCCATAGTGTAGCCGAGTGGCAACCACATGAGTATATAATGTGTCAGCGGAAGGAAAAAAGTTATTGACCCGGACGTGATTTGAACACGCAACCTTCTGATCTGGAGTCAGACGCGCTACCGTTGCGCCACCGAGTTTTTTTTTTTTTTTATTGCCGGTCTTCGACACAGTATACGACAAAAGTACACAAAATATATAGTGCGCCAGAAAGCACAAGTGGCCTAGCGGCCACTGAGGCCTGGCGTTGTCATCTTTAAAATTCCCGGAGCTCTACCAAAGGCTCCAGCGTTGACAGCCATTCAGGAACATCTGTTTGCACTTTCAAAGTCTCCAGGAATCTGTGTACGCCTTCGCGAAAATACATACGTGTTGGTCGCGCGTCCGGATCACAAATATAGCCAGCCGATAATCATAAATTATCGGTTGGCAGGTACCGTATCCCGTGAGAGTCTAGCGGTAATTCTTTTTTAATGGTTCTTTGGAGCACGCCCCAGAAAAATACCCCTTGCCAGTAATGAAGAAAACCGTGGTCTATTGTCTCAAGCTGCTTGCATATAAGGCAGTGGGAACCACACGGTAGAAATAAACCCCTTTCCTCTAGAAAGGACTTAACAGTTGAAGTTACAGTGTGTAACTTGAAAAAGAAAGATTTGGCTCCCGGCGACACCCGCATTTTTTAAACTCTTTTTAGAACATTGCAACCTGGGCCTCCAGAGTGTATGATCCTGTACAAAGGCACTGGAAACAGCGCTTCGCAAACATCCCTATACAATGTTTTCCTTTTAACGCTACTCAAATACTGCATCGAAACACGTACACTTAGAAATTTGACACTTTGAACAATTTCTCTAAAGAAATCACAAACACTTCTTGAAATACATTGCGTTGTAACAACATACTCAGGCAAAACTTCCCCGAGTCTTTGTTGACACACGGTGCGCAGGAATGGGTCTCTAACATCACGGAAAAATAAAAACCTGTTTACAATCTGTCGCACAAGCAAATGTCCCAGTCCTAAACCACCGGCCTTCACCTGCCGAAACAAGTTCGTGCGGCTGCACCTCTCCCATGTGGACGCCCAAACAAAGACAGCAAATACACGGTGCAGCTCCTGCACGTTTACTCGGGAACAATGTAGCACTTGCATTGCATACCACAACTTACTAATAAAAAAATATTGCACACCGTAGCTCTTGCGAACACTGATAGATGAGCGCTTGTCCATTTGTCCGCTTTTTCTCGCGTCTCTTGCAGCTGCGCTCGCCAGTACGGATCAGTGTCTCTATAAAGTTGCAGCGGCACCCCCAAGTACTTCGGAGGCGTTGTCACCCAAGCCACGTTGGAAAAAGTTTCTGGAGTTGAAGGCCATTCTCCGTGCCAAAATCCCAGGCACTTATCCCAATTCACCCGACTTCCGGTTAGCTCACTGAAGCACTGCACCCTTTCAACTGTTTTACTAACACTTTCCTTGTCCCTGCAAAGAACTGCAACATCGTCTGCATACGCAAGCAATTTCACTTCGGTTGCTTGTAGTCTAAATCCATGCATTTCATCGCTTTGCATTATGTTCAGACACAGTGCCTCAATATATATATATCAAACAACAGGGGGCTGAGGGGGCAACCTTGGCGCACCGAACGTCGTACGGTTATGGGGGCCCCCAGCAACTTATTAACAAGTAGCCTCGTAGTGCAGTTACGGTACGCCAAGCTCACTCCCTTCCGGATGACCGAACCTATGTTGATGTAGTCCAGGATGCAAAACAAAATACAATGTGGCACACAATCAAATGCATTTTCCAAATCTAATTGTAGTAGTGAGACACGTGCATATGTGGCGTCACAGCATTCAAGTACACACCTCGCCTTGTGAATGTTGTAAACGATGGAACGGCCTTTGATCCCACACGTTTGATGAGGGCCAACTATTTCGCCTATAACACTCTGTAATCTGCTGGCAAGAACCTTCATGTAGATTTTGTAGTTACGTTTGTCAGAGCGATAGGTCTGTATGACGATACCTGCTTAAGTTTATCTAATTTGCCGGTTTTCGGAATAGTTACAGTATGCGACGTTCCAAACGACACAGGTAAAACATTTATTTCATATGCCTCATTGAATACCGCAGTCAGCAAAGGAGCTAGTTGTTGCTTGAAAGTTTTGCAGAACGCTGCACTCAAGCCATCAGGCCCAAGCGATTTATCAGGGTTTAAATTATCTATTGCACGCTCTACTTCCTGCTCGCTAATGGCCGTGTCCAGTCTTGCTTTTTGTTCCTCGTCTAGTCGTGGCATAGCCCGCAGATACGATTCTTTAAACCGGTGCAGGTCGACATAACGCAAATCGAACAATGCCTGGTAATACTCAAAGAAAGCTTGCCCGATTTCTCTATTATCTGTTGCGGTGCGACCCGTCCATTGTACCTCAGTGACATGGTTCCTCCTTGCGTGCGCTTTTTCCATCCCTAGCGCCCGTTTTGTGGGCGTCTCCGCCACGGCGGTGTTCAGCTCTCGCGCGCACAAGCGCTCCACGATAGCGTTCTTCTTCATTAATTTCTAGTTTGTTTTATTTTCCTAACGTCATCCATGTATAATCCCGGTGCCTTGCACTACAGAGCTAATAATTTTTTTTAGCATAGACTTTAACTGCGTTTCATTTAGTTTTTCTTGGTACCGTATGCAGCTCGCCCTTTCAGTTCCTTTTATTTTGATCTGTTGCTTGCACAGTTCCCATTCCTGGCCCAATTCATGTATTCCCCCTCCAGTGACATTACTAATTTCTTCCTCCGCTCCCTTAGCGAATTCTTGATCATTGAGCAGTTTGTTGTTTAACTTCCAAAGATCCCACTGAAAACAGCTGCTTCGCTTTTTTGCACCTATGGTACATTGAACCATGCAGTGATCCGAGAAGGGCGCGGGCACTACGTCATAGTCATGACACTTTAGGACCAAACATGCAGACACGTAAATCCTGTCGAGTCGGACGTGGTTGGTACCTTGGAAATGAGTGTACTTAACTGGGCACCTGCTCACCAGGCATTCTCCCACGTCCTCTAAAGCAAATTCATTAATTAATCGAATAAGAACGGCAGTACTACTATCCCTGAAAGTACGCGCACTAGTTTTGTCATCGGCGCTCAGAACACAGTTGAAGTCACCCAACAGAATGAGCTGCCTTTCCGTGTTCAGGTGTTGCTTAATAAATACAAAAAAGAAAGTCCTCTCGTCAACTGCGGTGGGTGCATATATACAGACAGCGCGCCATTCAGTAGCCCAAAAAACGAAATCACAGACAACTCCTCGTCCTGAAGGAAGTGAAACATGCGACTGAATAACTAGACCAGGCAGTTTTTTGACAAACATGACACACCCGGTACCAACTGCGTGACTGACAACGGCGTAAAACCTAGACGTGAAACGCTGCACCATGCTCTCAGTCTCTTCTTCCCCTTCGACCTTTGTTTCTTGTAGACCAAGCATATCGATATCTTGGTCAATTAGAAGGCGCAGCACATGACTCTGCTTTTTCTTTGTGGCTAAGCCTCGTACATTTAGACTGGCAACTTTAACCGTGAGTACGGAAGCCATTTTACTGCGGTGATAAGAGGCCGAGAGCATGGTGCTTACCTTTCGCGTCCAGCACGTCGCTAGACGCTTTTGTTGGTGCCGGGGTCACTTGTTTGGCCAGGTAGGCCTAGCTGCAAGGCCTGCTTTTCGGCGACTCTCGTTTCCGACCTCACATTTGCCTTTGTTTTGAAGAGTGGTCGTCTCCCTTGTGTCGTTTTCGTCGGTGGCTCCTCGCTGCTAGCGGCCGCCGCCTGGTCCTTTTCGTTGCCGCGTTCGGTGTGCGTGCGTTTCGCTGTGCCGGTGACACTCAACGCTCGGCCGCCGCTCTTGTCGAGGGGCTCCTGGCTGTTCCATGGTTCCGACACGTCCGGCTCTGGTGCTCCCTCGGCACCAGTCGCCCTCCCGTCTTCTTTTCCTTCGCAGCGTATCGTTGCCGTTTCTTTGCTTTCTTTGGTTATCGTTTCTTTTCCTTCTCCCTCAGTCACCGAAGACTTTGCAGTCACGGCAGGCTTCTCGCATTCCCCGGCTCCTTTTGCAGCTGTTTCGGTTTCGTCAACGTCCATGATGTGGTCCGCCGAATCTACCGCCGACGCAGTTCCAATAGCAACTGCGTACGTCCGTACGCACTCCTCCTCACCGTGGCCGAAACGTCTACATTTCGAACACCTTGGTATCTTGCATTCTCGGCGTACGTTGCCCGTGCAGCGGCAGCGCAAGCACTGCATCGGCCGTCCAGGCACGACTACGAGGGCCAGCTCTCGTGCAGCTCTTATCTGATGCGGCAGGTCCTCGATCTTCATACCAGGCTTCATCTTTAGGAGCCCGGTTCTCGTATTTGAACCCTTTTCGTGGACGCCTTGAACACGCCAGCGCTCACGGGTCACTTCAGTGACCTTCCCAAACGCCGCAAGCGCCGTCCGAATGTCGTCGTAGGCCACGCCATGAAGCATCCAGTGGAGTCGAAGCTTCACCTGTTCGTCCTCTGGGTCCAGGACAAGGCACCGGCGCCCCTTGACGTTCAGCTCCTTGAAGGCGAGAAGCCGCTTCGTTGCTTCCGCGCTGCCTAAAGTCACCGCCCAGACGTGGTTGATTTGGTACGCCCCCAAAGTCACCACGTCAGGGAGCGTACCGGTCTTGGTCAGCGCGTCTCGGAAATCTTCGACTCTAAACGGTCGCACTCATGGGTCTCCGTGCAAAAAAACCGTGTTCAAAACAATATGTCCGGTGGGCAGAGTTGGCAAAATAATCTAATACTCGATATCTTGAACTTCTTCAGGCCTGTTTCCGCGGCCACCGAAGGCCGCAATCGCCGCTCCACTGGAGCTCATGATTCGCCGTCCGTCACGCTCGGTGGCCGGAAGTAGAATGCCACCGAGTCACGACGAAATTGTTATATCCGCACCTCCGTTCAAGCTGTCTGCAGTATATGGTTATGCAAAAAGAGCGATCGGCGCACATATTCAATGGAGTGCACATGTCGCCCAATGCCTCTCGCAGTAATGTAGCCGAGTGGCAACCAGATGAGTATATAATGTGTCAGCGGAAGGAAAAAAGTTATCGACCCGGACGTGATTTGAACACGCAACCTTCTGATCTGGAGTCAGACGCGGTACCGTTGCGCCACCGAGTTTTTTTTTTTCTTTATTGCCGGATAATCACAGATACAGGACATTGACCATACTAAGGTAAGAACAAAACAAAGTGTTACATAGTCATTACATATACTTCTCGAAATGCTCGTGTCAAAAACGCTTTAGGGCACATTCACACCGGCGACTTGAGGAGGTCGCGCGACCATTTGCGACTCGCAATCAAAAAGCGACCGAAGGCGACTGATGTTCACACCGGCAAGCCCGGCTGAGCGCGACCCGCAAGTCGCAATCCCGGAGATTATCGTTCTCAGCGAGAACTCTCGGAATCTACGCGGAATTTGAACGCGACGCCGGAGGAGGCCGGATGTAGACACACGAAAGATCACTTCCGGTGCGCCGCTGATTGGTTTATCAGTTTTGCGACCACGGTCGCGCGACTGAAAAATCGCGCAGAAAGCGACTGGCCCAAAATGGTCGCTTTTCAAGAAAGGCGACCGTTTGCGACCATTTGCGACTGGTCGCTTTGCGACCAACTTGGTCGCGCGACCACTGTCAGTCGCCGGTGTGAATGAGCCCTTAAGGTCACCAGTGTATCCAGTACAGGTAACCACTCTGGTGGTTCAGCCTGAGATTTATACACGTCTCTTATTTGTGAAACGCTTTCAATAAAATATTGTCTGGCTGGTTTGGCGTCCACATCAGCATTTCGTACGGCCATTCGTGTTTTCCATATGCTGTGTAGGCTCAGCATCATGATCATGTCATAGGCCACGTCGTTTTCTTTTTCAACTGGGAGAAAGCGGATACCGTAGGGTGATATAGGGAGCTCTTTTTTCAGCGTTCTCTGTAAGACATCCCAGTGGAATATTGCATCCCTGCAGTCTAAGAAAATGTGTTCGATTGTCTCAGGCTTTGAACAAATGAGACAATTAACTGACCACGGTACGAACAGTCCTCTCTCTTGCAACCATGGTTTAACAGGCAAGGTATTGGTATGGAGCTGAAAGAAGAACGTCTTAACTGAGAGGAGCGGAGTGTCATTCTTTTAACACGTTTCAACACGTCTCCTTCGGAGCCTACACAATACATGGCACGATATATGGGCACTGGCAACATAATATCAATCAGATCCCTGTATAAACGCTTTTTTGGTACATTACTTAGGTACTCAATTGAGAATCTCACTTTTAGCATTCGAAAAGACATAACGACCTCACAAAGAAAGCCGCGAACACTCCCTTTTTTTGTGACATTTGATACAACATATTCAGGAATTACATCACTCACTCGTAATTGTAAAATTGTTCGCAGAAATACGTTATATTGGTCGCGCAAAAAAATAAATCTTGACACAACTTGTTTGAGAAATAAATGACATAAACTGAGTCCGCCGCTACGGACTGATGGAAATAAATTAGTTCTGCTGCATCTTTCCCATATTCAACGCCACACGAACACTGCAAAGACTCTGTGCAACTTCTGCGCGTTGGTACGAGACATACAAAGCACTTGAAGAACATACCACACTTCCGCGACTAAAAACACGTTGCAAACTGTAGCACGCGCGAAAACGGAGAAATCCCGCCCACCCCATTTATCTGTTTGCTCCCTAACACGTTTGGTTTCCTCGTTCCAGTATTGCGTGGTATCGCGATAATGTTCTAAGGGCACTGCGAGATATTTGACAGGTGTCACAGTCCATTTCATGTGCGCCACCGAGTCACGGCGAAACTGTTAT
The DNA here is from genome assembly GCF_050947875.1 of Dermacentor variabilis. Classification (NCBI taxonomy): domain Eukaryota; kingdom Metazoa; phylum Arthropoda; class Arachnida; order Ixodida; family Ixodidae; genus Dermacentor; species Dermacentor variabilis. The sequence continues at coordinate 132,230,059 of NC_134573.1, read as the reverse complement.
ATCCGCACCACCTTTCAAGCTGTCTGCAGTATACGGTTATGCAACATGAACGATCGGAGCGTATATTCAATGGAGTGCACACGTCGCCCAATGCCTATCGCAATAACGTAGCCGAGTGGCAACCAGATGAGTATATAATGTGTCAGCGGAAGGAAAAAAAGTTATTGACCCGGACGTGATTTGAACACGCAACCTTCTGATCTGGAGTCAGACGCGCTACCGTTGCGCCACCGAGTCACGACGAAACTGCCATATCCGCACCTCCGTTCAAGCTGTCTGCAGTATACGGTTATGCAACAAGAACGATCGGAGCGTATATTCAATGGAGTGCACACGTCGCCCAATGCCTATCGCAATAACGTAGCCGAGTGGCAACCAGATGAGTATATAATGTGTCAGCGGAAGGAAAAAAAGTTATTGACCCGGACGTGATTTGAACACGCAACCTTCTGATCTGGAGTCAGACGCGCTACCGTTGCGCCACCGAGTTTTTTTTTTCTTTATTACCGTTTTCATGGTACATACAAAATATACACACTTTACAAATGGTAAAAATGCCACCAGTCTTTGGTGTGCAGGTGGTTTTAAAACCGTCCAAGTTTAGCAAGCTCGTTCAATAATCTAATCCATTCTGGTTTTTCATTTTGAGCATCGTAGACTTCTTTTAAGTAACAGACACTTTCAATAAAATATTCACGAGTACTTCGAGCATGTACATCCGCATGTCTAACGGCCATGCGCGTGCGCCACAGACTGTGCAACCCTAATAACATAAACATGTCGTAAGGCACTCCTCCTTCGTTTTCCGTTGGGAGAAAACGGATGCCATAGGGTGTTATCGGCAACTCTTTCTCTATAGTTCGCTGGAGAACATCCCAGTGAAACAAGGCGTCCCAGCAGTCTATGAATATGTGTTCAATTGTTTCTTGCTGATGGCATAGTAAACAGTCTAGAGACCAGGGAATAAAAATACCTCTTTCCTGAAGCCACGGTTTTACTGGTAGTGTATTGGAATGTAGTTGAAAAAAGAAAGACTTTACCGATGGCCTGACAGGCATACGTTTTAGCCTTTTCAGCACATTTCTTTCAGTACCTAAACTGAACATAGATCTGTACAGCGGTACTGGCAGTACTACATCAATTAAATCTTTATACAGACGTTTTTTAGGAACGTGACTGAGGTATTCCATTGAAAAGCGTACCTTCAGAAACCGAAATGCCCATATCACTTCTTTCAGAAATCCGCTCATAGGGCCACTGTTGACTACACAACTAGATATAATGAATTCAGGAAGAGCCGTACCTAGTCTCAGTTGCATCACATTAATGAGGAATGGGTCTTTTTGGTCTCTAAGAAACGCAAAACGAAACACTATCTGTTTCAAGAACAGATGTGCCAGTCCAAGCCCTCCTGTTTTGATGGATCGAAATAAATTTGTTCGACTGGTTCGCTCCCACTTTGACCCCCATACATACACTGCCAGTACCCTATGCAAACGCTGCACGTGCAATCTAGTCACAGACAATGCTTGCAATACATAGCACACTTTTGCAACGGCGAATAAATTACAGACCGTCGCGCGGGCAAACATTGAAAGACTACGGCCACCCCATTTAACTGTTTTTTCTTGCACTTTCTTTGTTTCGTCTTCCCAGAATCCCGCAGTCTCCTTGTAGTGCTCAAGCGGCACCCCAAGATACTTTGTCGGCGCAACGGTCCACTTCACATTCACAAAAATAGGTGGGGTGTTTTCCCATGTTCCATGCCATATTCCTAGGCACTTATCAAAGTTTATGACGCTACCCGTCATTTTACAAAACGATAAAACGTCCGCTACCGCAGTCGCGACACTTTCCTTATCGCTACAAAACAAAGCAATATCATCCGCATATGTTAGCAGTTTTACTTCCGCTGACTGCAAACGAAAACCTGTAATACTGTTGTTATAAATAATTTTTCTGCAGAATGGCTCAAGGTATAACGCAAATAATAAAGGACTTAAAGGACACCCCTGGCGCACACTTGAGCGTACGTGAAAGCTGACGAAGCTGACGCGGAAGAAGCTGCAGGAACGTCGAGTCAAGTGACTCAAAAGGAGATGCGACCAGCAGACATGCCTTCGTATCCGCAACAAAATGAACAGCAAGGAGACCATAGCCTTGTAGAAAAGCCCGACGTCAGGGAAGTGCCTGAAAAGACAAGTGGGAGCGCTGAATACGGTGAACCTTCAAAGGATCCAGCGAACCAACACACGGAAAGCATGGACGTCACGGTGCAATCCACCGGAGGCGCAGTCGGCAAACGAGGACGCGAAGCTACAACGGACGACCAGGACAGACAAGACGTCGTTGGGTCTGTGGAACCACCAACGAAAACGGTGGCGACTCGACGCGCGTCACTGAAGCCCAAGCCCAACGTTCCACCAGACAGAAAAGCGGTGTTGAAACCGTCAACGTAGCCGCGAGCTTTGACGCTCTGCGGTTCCTAGGGACTACGTCGACGCACATCAACTATTCAATAAGGACAATGATTGGAGCCTTCTGCCAAGCAACCCAAGCCGAAGCTCGAGGATTGCAGGCATCGGAAATAGGGTTGCTTCTTGGAAATAAGCGGCGGGTTTTCTGGTGTGCCTGCGCTCACGAGGTATGCACCATGGCGTATATGTAATTTTATTAAATGGCGAGAAATCTCGGTACAGCACTAAAAATTGCGACTATCAATGTTCGAGGCTTAAACGCTAGAAAGAAACAGTATCAGCTAAGTCGCCTTTTCTTGGAGAACGACTTGGATGTAGTAGCTGTACAAGAGACGAAAATAGATAGCGAGGAACAAACTGACCGCATGGTGCTGCCTTTCCGAGCAAGGTACGATGTTTGTGTTTCTCATGCTTTCGGCACGTCAGGCGGATGTGCCATTTTCCTTAGAAACAGTTTAGGAATAGTTGTTGAGACCGTGCTTGTGTGCCAAAGTGGTAGATTTGTTTTAGTAGATTTTCTTATGTCCGAGTCTTGCTGGCGAATCATCTGCCTATATGCGCCGAACGCCGAAAATGAACGAGACGTGTTTTTTGAACGGCTCGAGCAGTACCTGAATTGTGAAAGACAAATAATTATGCTTGGAGATTTTAATTGTGTTTGCTTAGTAGCTGATCGAGTGAAAAATGCCCCACTAAGGGATAAGAGTGCCTCACGCTTAATTGCAATGGTGCAAGACCATAATCTAGAAGACATAGGAAATATATTAACTAATGGGACGCAGCCAGTCTTTACACACTACCAGCGTGCGAGCCACGCGAGACTGGATAGGGTATATGTTTCATTGCATTTAGTAGCGGCGTGCCATAGTTATGACGTTAAACATGTGTCATTCAGCGACCATTGTTTGGTGTCAGTCACAATTGGGACGCATAAAGAGGCCTCGCGCTTTAATTGGAAAATGTGGCTATTTAATGACAAGCTGCTGCATAATGAATCATTTGTAGAGTGCGTAAAGGAAAAGTTCGAACAGCTATTGGCGAGACATGATGACGTGATAGAACGGTGGGAGCTTTTTAAAGAAGAAATAAAGATTTGTGCAATAGAAAAAGCGAGTGTAATTAAATACGAAGAAAGGAAAAAGCAGAAAGAAATACAACGAGAATTGGATTTTATGTACAGAATAGAAGCCGATAGGCCTGGTACATTCACAAAGCAGATCAATGAACTTAAAAGCCAACTGGAGCTTATTGACGAAGATAAGTACAGAGGAGCGGTTATCCGAGCAAGAGCCGAAAAGCTATGGCTCGGCGAAACGCCCACAAAGCGAGCCTTTGCAGATGAAAAGGCTTACGCTAGGCAAAACCTAATACGGAAAATAAGTTATAAGAATGAAGTCACTGACGAACAAGCAAAAATAGAGAGAGCGTTCTTAGAGCACTATAGCGAATTATTTCGAAGAAGTTGCGATGTCCCGGAAGAGTTCGAACGAGAGTTCCTTGCCAGCATGACAAAACTAGATGATGTTGACCGCGAATGTCTGGAAGAACCGATCAGCCAGAAAGAAGTTGAAGAGGCCATTGACGATTTAGGTCGAGGGAAGTCTCCTGGACCTGACGGGTTGGGAGCGGCCTTCTATAAGGCCTTCAAAAAAGATGTGAGCGTAATCTTGCATCAGGTAATTGCTGAAGCATATAAACGAAGATATGCACCCCCGTCCTTTGGCCGGTCGCATATAGTGCTCATTCCCAAAACGGAAGACCCAGGGAAACTGCTGTCAGTAGGGTCTTATCGCCCAATAGCATTGACTAACGTCGATTATAAAATATTTACTAAAATCTTAGCAAAGAGGTTGCAGCGAGTTATAACACGAATTGTAGGACCACATCAGACATGCGGAATCAAAGGTAGATCAATCTACACAAATATTCATGTTGCACGAACCATTCTAGAATGTTGCGATGCGTGGGGCGAGCATGTAGCAATGCTGCAGCTTGACCTACAAAAAGCGTTTGATCGTGTATCCCACAATATCCTTTTCGCTGTTCTTGATTATGTAAATGTTGGTTTGGTGCTTTTAGATGGAGTTAGGATGTGTCATGCTAACTGTACCGCTAATCTTATAATAAATCTTATAATCTGCGCCACCGAGTCACGACAAAACTGCTATATCCGCACCTCCGTTCAAGCTGTCTGCAGTATACGGTTATGCAACAAGAACGATCGGAGCGCATATTCAATGGAGTGCAGATTTCGCCCAATGCCTATCGCAATAACGTAGCCGAGTGGCAACCAGATGAGTATATAATGTGTCAGCGGAAGGAAAAAAAGTTATTGACCCGGACGTGATTTGAACACGCAACCTTCTGATCTGGAGTCAGACGCGCTACCGTTGCGCCACCGAGTCTTTTTTTATTTATTTATTTATTGCCGGTCTTCGACATTGTACAGAGCACATAATACAGAACAAAATTACAATGCACAATTAACAAATACAAAACATTTTGAAAGAACATACATGCCATCAGTCCTATAAGGACTGGCGTCCGTCATCCAGTGGAACGCCAGAGGGCTAAAATCACGAATTTCAGATTTTCGTCAGTTTGTCTACACCAATGGGTTTCCACTCATGGTCATTTGTGAGCCCAACTTGTTGAAACCAATAAGACTGTCAGGATACGAGTTTATCATCTCATCAACAAACGGTGCATGCAGCAAAATCGTCGTTTTTGTTTGTCGTGAACTCACCTATGTTTTGCAACCAATTGCGCCCCACGACGACAATCAATATATATGCATCACAGTTAAAAAGAACAAACTCTTGTTTACTCTCATAGGCGTGTATATATCGCCTTCCAGCAATTTCGATACCAAAAGATTTGCGGATATCTTGAGTGTTTGTCCCGCCCCATGGGTCATCATAGGAGATTTCAATGCACACCATCCAGCATGGGGAAGTACAAGGACAAATGCAAGAGGACGAATATTAGCAAGTATCGCCCACAACTATGGCCTTACTCTCCTGAACGATGGTAGCCCCACCTTTCTTCGAGGCGTGACATACGGCAGCTGCCTCGACCTTGCTTTCGTCTCCAACTCTCTCGCCAGATGTGTGAAGTGGTTTCCAGACATTGAGACACATGGGAGTGACCACATTCCCACCTATCTGAACATCAAAGGCTTGTCGTCTACATCAGGCTCACGGATTACCATTCGGACGATTCAATGGGCCAACTTCAAATCTGAGATGGAAGATGCCTGCCGAGAGGGCCTACCCTCTGGTTTAGAGCAAACGATTAAAATGACGATGCAAAACGCCACTCGCATGATGACGATCTCTTCCACGCGAAATGACTTCGACATAGAATTAGAGCGACTTCGAGCGCTTCGTCGCCGGGCGGAACGTCGATATCGACGTACAAAATCAATCCATGACCTTAGGGCAGCCAGGAGGATGCAAAAGAAGATTCAGCGTCGTATGGATAGATTAGCGTCGGAACGGTGGGCAACGTTTTGCCAGACACTCGACCCCCGCAAGCCACTGTCTCACATTTGGAAAACGGTGCAAGGTCTGCGTTGCCTTCCGGAACGGCGTTTTCCATTCAAGGCGCTAGCGCTTTTCCAAGGGCGGCAAGACATCGATGTCGCAGAAGACTTTTGTGCGCGGATCGCAGACCAAGCGGCTCGTCCAGATCCTCCAGCCCGAGCTGACGTCCCCCATTCCCGTGATTGCCGCATGGACCTTCCTTTTACAATGGAGGACCTCGAAGCGGCACTAGCTCTCTGCAGGCGCTCATCATCTCCGGGTCCAGATGGTATATCATACCGGGCCTTGTGCTATCTCGGAGAGTCCGCACGGATAGAATTGTTGAGCCTTTACAACTCCTCATGGCAGGAGGGAAATGTTCCTGACGAATGGAAAGTAAGCCGCCTGGTGCCACTCTTAAAGCAGGGCAAATCCCCATTAGAACTCACCTCTTACCGCCCAATAGCACTGGCCAGCTGTGTAGGAAAGATAATGGAACGGATGATCCTTGGCCGCCTGGAATGGTACCTTGAATTTTACAAGATTTATCCGCTTTCCATGGCTGGTTTCCGACGTGACCGCTCTTCCATCGACAGTGTAGTTGACCTCGTTTCATATGTTCAGCACGAAAGGTCCCGTAAGCGTTTATCTGCAGCTTTATTCTTAGATGTGAAAGGGGCATACGATAACGTATTACATGAGGCCATTCTCGACGCTCTTGCGACGGTTGGCCTAGGTGGTCGAGTTTTTTTGTGGATTGCAAGTTACCTGTCTGCAAGATCATTCTATGTGTTAACTGACGATGGCCCAACTACGCGACGCTATACCAGCAGGGGCGTTCCTCAAGGCGGTGCTCTCAGCCCGACGCTATTCAACCTCGCTCTTGTTGGACTTGCTGAATGCTTGCCAACTACCATCAAGATTTCAACATACGCTGACGACATCTGTGTCTGGACTTCGGCAGTCACACGTCCTCAGATACGTGCGCGACTTCAAAGAGCGGCCACTTTGACAGCGAACTACTTGTGTAAACAGGGTCTCAGCATTTCACCTGAAAAATGCGCACTAGTCGCATTTACTCGGAAACCGATGACGCCTTATATCATCTCAATCAATGGGCGGACCATTTCCTATGTCCGAAACCACAGATTCCTTGGCGTCATTATTGACCGAGACCTCTGTTGGAGCCCACACGTGGCCTACATGAAACGGCGCCTGACAGCTACTTCCCAGTTGTTCAAATACTTGACAGGGAAGACGTGGGGGATGTCAGTAGACGCAATGCTTAAACTCTACAGAGCTCTCTTTCTCGGTTTTTTAAGATACAGTCTACCTGTACTGAACAACACCTGCAAGACAAATATTCGTGTTCTGCAGGCAGTACAAGCTCAAGCACTCAGAGTCTGCCTTGGTTTGCCCAGATGTACGTCAACAGAGGCGACTCTTGCGATTGCTCGGGACCATCCAATGCGAACTCACATTACGGTGGAAGCCCTGAGAACGCACATCAGACATTTTGCACGTGCCCCCTATCACCACCTTGCTGCACTACCTTCAGACAGGCACCAATCATCATTCTCTAAAACTATCAACAAGTACAACGACAAACTTCCCTCGGGCTTCACCGCTGCATCTAAACCATCGATACCCCCTTGGTGTCTTATCAGCCCCACAGTACATCTCAGTGTACCAGGAATCGGAAAAAAGTCTGAACTGTCGTCGCCTGTCCTCAAACAACTGTCTCTGCTTCTTCTGCACGAGAGGTACGCGGACAGTGAACACATTTATACTGATGGTTCCACAAACATCCAGTGTTCGTCCGGTGCTGTGGTTGTCCCAGCAAAAGCTATTACCATCAGCTTTAGGACTGACCACCCGACAACATCGACATCTGCTGAACTAGCTGCTCTTCGCGCTGCACTCCGTTTCGTCAGTCGGGAGCCACCTCGACAATGGTCCATCTTCAGCGACTCAAAGGCAGCCCTACAATCTGTACTATCAGCTCTGCGTCGCGGGCCATTCGAACAGCTCGTATTCGATATTAGATGCCTACTCCATACATTACAGGAGAAAGGACACCACGTGACGTTTCAGTGGCTGCCAAGTCACTGCGGCGTCACTGGAAACGAAGACGCCGATAATGCAGCTCGGGCAGCTCTTGAAGACGCACAAGAAGAGGCCATACCGCTTTCACGATCCGACGCAGCTAGCAGACTTCGAGTGCTTGCACAGGAGATGACGCTCTCTTCATGGTGCACACCAAACAGCCAGACCAACCAGAGCAACCGTCAATACCACCTGCCCTCTTTGATGCATCTCTATATGCCAACTGGACTCCGCCGAAGCGAGGAGACTCTGCTTTATCGCTTATGGTTAGGGGTGGCTTTCACGAAATCTTACTCATTCCGCATTGGAATGGCCGACAACGCTCTCTGCAATGCCTGTCTTTGCGAGGAGACGCTGCAACACATTCTGTGCGACTGTCCTGAATATAATGTTCAGCGACAGTCCCTGGCATCCGTTCTCGCGCACCTTGACACTAGACCATTGTCCCTCGACACGATTTTCACATGCCGCCGACAGAAGACATCGCAGGTGAAGGCGACGAAGGGACTACTTCAGTTTTTGAAAGAGACGGGATTGGACAAGCAGCTCTGACAGTGTTATCACGTACAATGCCAGATTGATAGACTCTACCGGACGATGTTTGTGTGCTGTGCTATGTGCTCTCTCTCTCTCTCCCCCTTCCCCATCTTTCATCGCACCCATCCCTCTCCCATGTGTAGGGTAGCAAGCCGGTTACGCTAAACTGGTTAACTTCCCTGCCTTTCCTTCTCTACTTTTTCCTTCCTTTCCTAATTAAAATTCTTTCAGTGCTGTCAGAGGTTCTATCCTCGACAGCCATTCGGGTACACATTCTTGTATTTTCTTTATTTCAATGAAACGAGACATGCTTTCGCGGAAATACGTACGCGCAGGCCTAGCGTCCGGGTCGCAGTAGTACCCAGACATCCTTGCACGCCATAAACTATGGAGGCCCTTGAGCATTATTAGGTCGCAGGGAACCCCGTCGTCATTCGTTACCGCTAAGTACCTGATGCCATGCGGATTTAGCGGTAACTCCTTCATTGTTCTTTGTAGGACATCCCAGAAGAACACTCCTGCCCAGCAGTGGAAAAAGACATGGTCTATTGTTTCTGGTTGCTTGCAAATCAAGCAGTGCGAGCCCCAGGGTACAAGAAACCCACGTTCTTCCATGAATGTCTTCACTGAGAGTGTTCCTGTGTGTAATTTAAAAAAGAATGTCTTTACCCCAGTAGGCACCTCCATATTTTTCACTCGCTTAAGGACATCCAGTCCTGATCTTCCACTGTATAGCGCTCAGTACAATGGCACTGGAAATACAATATCGCAAATATCTTCATACAATGTTTTCCTTTTAACGTTACATAAATACTCAAAAGAAAAACGCACAGAAAGAAAGCGCACACTATCTGCAACTTCTTTAAGATAGCCACGAAGCGTTCCGGGCATACTATCTGTACTAACAATAAGTGCCGGCAAAGCACCTCTCAACCTGAGTTGGCATACAGTGCGCAGAAACGGATCACGCACATCCCGAAAAAACAAAAACCTGTTCACAAGCTGGCGTACAAAAAGATGCGCCAAGCCCAGCCCCCCTTTCTTCATGTGCCGGAACAGATTGGTTCGGCTACTCCTTTCCCAGGTAGAGCCCCAGATAAAAACCACGAACACTCTGTGCAACCTTTGCACGTTTACCCTTGAACAGTACAACGTTTGCATGACGTACCACAACTTCGTAATAAAAAAAAAATGTTACACACAGTTGCTTTTGCGAAAATCGACAGGTTGATGCCTTTCCACCTGTCTGCTTTTTCTCTTGTTTCTTTTGCTTGGTTCGTCCAGTATTCATCGCTATTTTTGTAACTGCCCATGGGGACACCTAAGTACTTGGTCGGGGTTTTTATCCAGCTCACATTTGCAAAATGGTCCGGGGCCGAAGACCACTCTCCGTGCCACAAACCGAGGGACTTTCCCCAGTTCACTCTACTGCCCGTCACATCACAAAAATTTTTCACTACCCTTATTGTTTCCGTCACACTTTCTTTGCTTGTACAACACACCGCGATGTCATCTGCATATGCCAAGAGCTTGATTTGTGTGGCTGCCAAGCTATACCCGCGTATTTGCTCATTCTCAGTTATTGCCAAACACATAGTTTCTATGTAAATGTCAAACAAAAGAGGACTGAGAGGGCAGCCCTGATGCACAGAACGCATGGCGTTAATGGGGGCCCCCAATGATTTATTCACAATTAAGCGTGTTGTGCAGTTCTGGCACGCCAACGCCACTCCCTCAGTGATGATGGAACCAACATTAACGTAATCCAAAATGGCAAACAAAATATCATGAGAGACACAATCAAACGCTTTTTCGAGGTCCAGCTGGAGCACCGCGACTCCACCCGAGGTGGCGTCACAGCACTCCAGCACGCACCGCATCGTGTGAATATTCGAAAAAGTGGACCTTCCTTTGATACCACACGTTTGGTGATCTGCCACTATGTCATTTATGACGCTTTGAAGTCTGGCAGCCAAAACTTTCATAAAAACCTTATAATCAACATTGGTTAAAGATATTGGCCTGTAAGATGTTGCTAGCCTAAATTTCTCCACTTGGTCACTCTTAGGGATGAGCATGGTATGAGCTTTTCCAAAAGAAGGCGGCAAAGTTTTGTTATAATACGCATCATTAAACAGCTCTGTTAGTAACGGCGACAGTTCTTTCTTAAAAGCTTTATATAAACACGTGCCCAGACCGTCCGGTCCAGGTGATTTGCCTTGGTTCAAATCATCAATCGCTTTTTCAACTTCACGTTCTGTTATTTTCCATTCCAATTGTTGTTTTGTATCGTCACTCACTCGCGGCATCCGAGATAGAAAGGCCCTTCTGAACTCGTCTATATTCACTTCTTGAAACGCAAAGAGTGACTGATAATACTCTAGAAACGCTCGGCCTATGCTCTTACTATCGTCGGCAACTGTGCCGTTCCAGAAAATTCTGTCGACATGATTCCGTCGAGCTTGCGCTTTTCGAGTCCCAGCGCCCGTTTAGTGGGCGTCTCTCCAGCTACTAATGCATTTGCTCTTGCTCGCACAATCGCACCTTGATACCGTTCCTTGTCAAGCTGCTCGATTTTTTTTTTCTTTAATGGCTCCTACATCTTGCTTATACGTCCCAGGCTCTTCGCACTCCAGCACTATCAGCTGCTTAAGTGTCTTTCGTAAGCCCCTTTCTTTCATTTCCTTCTCAAATCGTAAGCAGCTCGATCTTTCTAAAGCTTTCATTTTTACGTTTTGTTTGAAGTATTCCCATTTCTCTGCTATTGTTTCACTGTTTTCTTCACTTACTTTCCTGACGGCCTCACGTACTGCCTCTACAAATGGCTCGTCTTTTAGTAGTAAGGCATTCATTTTCCATAGTTCCCAATTAAAATCTTGTTTCTTCCTCTCCGTGCCTATATGAAATTTCACAATGCAGTGATCTGAAAACGATACTGGTGCCACCGAATAACTATGGCACTTTGGAATCATGTCTTGCGATACGTACATGCGGTCTAATCGCGCATGACTACTACCTTGGAATCGTGTGTACATGACTTCCCGCTCCCCCTCCAGGCACTCACAGACATCGTCCAGTTCATTATCACTAATTAGCTTAGTCAACACACTACTGCTTTTATCGCGAATACCAGCATTATTGACTCTATCCCGAGCCCTCAAAACACAATTGAAATCCCCCAACAAAACCATGCACTTATCAGTGCTAATATACTGAAAAAGGTTCGCAAAAAATGAAGCGCGTTCTTCCACAGCATTCGGTGCATATATGCACATGACTCTGAATTCCAATTCACGAAAAACAAAATCACAAAAAAACGATCCTTCCGGTTTGACATGAAAATACATTTTTAACAACAAGGCCAGGCAACTTCTTAACAAACAGGACACAACCGGCGGACGTCCCTACCGCATGGCTCACGACCGCATAATATCTAGTCATGAAACGCCGCACCATGCTCCCGGTCTCCTCCTCTCCGTCAACCTTTGTCTCCTGGACAGCTAGAACGTCTAGGTCTTGGTCAGCGGCCAACCGTAGGACTTGGCTTTGCCTACGCTTGGCCGCCAACCCTCTCACGTTTAGTGTGGCAATAGTGAGCGACGGATTAAGAGCCATTATGAACTAAAGTATGAGATAGACCCGGAGCATGGTGCTTACCTTTCACAACCAGCCCTCGGCTAGCCGCCTCCGGGACCACCCGTCTTCCCGGCGTTATTCTTTTGCTGTGCTTTGTCACCAGGCTTTCTCTCGGGCGGAACATTTGGCTTCGGCTTGAAGACCGACCGCCTCCCAAGAGGCGTATTCGCTGGTGGCCCGTCACTTGTGCTGGATGCCGCGCTGTCCTTGTCTCCGCCCTCGTCACGGAGGCGCTTGGAGGTGGCACCGAGACTAGCCGCCCGGTCCCCGTCGTTTGCATCCTCGCCCTGTTGCATCGCTGACTCAGTCTCCTCGCGTTCGCCTTCATTAGCACCTGCCTTCACAGGGTCTTCGTCCCTCTCGACATGTGCAGCCCCAGTCACGTGCTCAGCACCCTCGACTACCTTGGCTTGAGCGACCTCCGGTACCGTCGTGGCATTTGTCGTCAATGAAGGCACTTGTACACCGGCTCCCTTAGCAGCTTCTTCTGTCTCGACTGCGTCCATGACGTGCTCTGCAGCAACATCACTCGCTGCTGGTCCTGTCACGGCCGCGTAAGATTTAACGCAGTCAGCGTCGACGTGGCCGAACCGTCTGCATCTCGAACAGCGGGGGACTTTGCAATCACGGCGTACGTGTCCTGTCCCTTGGCAGCGCAGGCACTGCATGGGCCGCCCAGGTACGACCACCAATGCCAGCTCTCCGCCGACGCGGACCTGGTGAGGCAGGTCTTCCACTTTAATGCCGCTTCTCAGCTTCAGTAGCACGGTCCGGGTGGTCGAGGTCTTGTCTCCCATGCCTTGGACGCGCCAACGCTCCCTGCTCACCTCTTCTACCTTGCCGAAGGTTGTGAATGCCGCCCGGACGTCCTCGTCGGAAACGCCGTACAGCAGCCAGTGAAGCCGAAGTTTCACCTGCTGGTCCTGCGGGTCGACGATGACACATCGACGCCCTTTCACCTGAAGCTCTTTCAGGGCCAGCAGGCGTTTTGTTGCAGCTGCGTCACTGAGGATCACGGCCCAGACGTGATTGACCTGGTAGGCCCCGAGGCACACAACTTCCGGCAGCAGGCTTGTGGGCGTAAGCGCATCCCGAAAATCCTCGACCTTGTACGGCCTCGCTCTTACATCACCGTGTAAAAAGACGGTGTTGAAAACAATTCGTCCTTTTGGCAGTTGGGGCAAAATAAACTGGTAGTCCCTTTCGTCGTCGTTGCTGAACCTGTTTCCGCGGCCCAAAGTGACCGCTGTCGCCGCCCAGCTTGAGGCCATGATTCAACGATCCGATCAGCTCGGCTGCCGGAAGCAGAATGTGCGCCACCGAGTCACGACGAAACTGCTATATCCGCACCTCCGTTCAAGCTGTCTGCAGTATATGGTTATGCAAAAAGAACGATCGGAGCGCATATTCAATGGAATGCACATGTCGCCCAATGCCTATCGCAATAACGTAGCAGAGTGGCAACAAGATGAGTATATAATGTGTCAGCGGAAGGAAAAAAAAGTTATTGACCCGGACGTGATTCGAACACGCAACCTTCTGATCTGGAGTCAGACGCGCTACCGTTGCGCCACCGAGTCACGACGAAACTGCTATATCCGCACCTCCGTTCAAGCTGTCTACTGTATACGGTTATCCCGGCCACGGCGGCCGCATTTCGATGGGGGCGAAATGCGAAAACACCCGTGTGCTTAGATTTAGGTGCACGTTAAAGAACCCCAGGTGGTCGAAATTTCCGGAGTCCTCCACTACGGCGTGCCTCATAATCAGAAAGTGGTTTTGGCACGTAAAACCCCAAATATTATTATTATTGTATACGGTTATGCAACAAGAACGATCGGAGCGCATATTCAATGGAGTGCACATGTCGCCCAATGCCTATCGCAATAACGTAGCCGAGTGGCAACCAGATGAGTATATAATGTGTCAGCGGAAGGGAAAAAAGTTATTGACCCGGACGTGATTTGAACACGCAACCTTCTGATCTGGAGTCAGACGCGCTACCGTTGCGCCACCGAGTCACGACGAAACTGCTATATCCGCACCTCCGTTCAAGCTGTCTGCAGTATACGGTTATGCAAAAAGAACGATCGGAGCGCATATTCAATGGAGTGCACATGTCGCCCAATGCCTATCGCAATAACGTTGCCGAGTGGCAACCAGATGAGTATATAATGTGTCAGCGGAAGGAAAAAAAGTTATTGACCCGGACGTGATTTGAACACTGGAGATCTGGAGTCAGACGCGCTACCGTTGCGCCACCGAGTCTTTTTTTTATTTATTTATTACCGGTTTTCAATATAACATCGCACATATGAATTTCACACTCATGACACAAATGCAAGCCTTTTGCAAGAGGAAAAGGAAGGCAAAAAACAAAAAAGCGCAACGAAGCCGTCCATCCGCATAGGACTGACGTGGTCAAATTAAAGTTCCTTCATGACTGTCAGAGGTTCGAGCCTCGACAGCCAATCCGGAACACACTCTTGCATTTTCTGCATTTCAATATATACTGACATACACTCTCTGAAATATATACGCGCTGGCCGAGCGTCGGCGTCACAATGGTACCTGGCCATGCGAGCTCGCCATATAGAGTGGAGGGCGTTCAACATAATAAAATCATATGGTACTCCGTCTTCATCTTTAATTGGCAGATACCTGATCCCTTGGGGGTCCACCGGTAACTCCTTTTTCAGCGTTCGTTTTAAAACGTCCCATAAGAAAACCGCCGCCCAGCAAGCAAGAAAACATGATCAATGGTCTCCGGCTTCTGACAGATCAAACAGTGGGATCCCCACGGCACAAGACAGCCTCGTTCTTCCACAAAAGTCTTCGCAGAGAGCGTTCCTGTGTGGAGCTTAAAAAAGAAGATTTTAACCCCTGGTGGCACCTGCATTCGTTTCACCCGTTTAAGGACGTCTTGTCCTGGCCCTCCGCTGTATATGGCTCTGTATAACGGCACTGGGAACACAATGTCGCACACATCTTTATACAGTGTTTTCCTTTTCACGTGACACAGATAATCGTTTGAAAAACGAACTGAAAGGAAACGCACACTGTCGGCCACTTCCTTAAAATAACCACGCAGTGTTCCGGTCATGCTTGCCGTACTAACAACATATGCAGGCAGTGCGTCGCTCAACCTGAGCTGACATACGGTGCGCAAAAAAGGATCGCGCACATCGCGAAAAAACAAAAAGCGGTTGACAAGCTGTCGAACAAAAAGATGCGCCAAGCCCAGCCCCCCTTCCTTCACGTGCCTGAACAGATTTGTTCGGCTACACCTTTCCCAGGTAGAGCCCCAGATAAAAACCGCGAACACTGTGCAGCTTTTGCACGTTTACTCTTGAACAGTACAACGCCTGCATGACGTACCACAACTTCGTGATAAAATAAATGTTACACACAGTTGCCTTTGCGAAAATAGACAGGTTGATGCCTTTCCACCTTTCTGCTTTCTCTCTAGTTTCTTTTGCTTGATTCGTCCAGTATTCATCGCTATTTTTGTAACTGTTTATGGGAACACCTAGATATATCTGGTCGGATCGAGTTCTTATCCAGCTCAGATTTGCAAAATTGTCCGGGGCCGAGGGCCACTCTCCGTGCCACGAACCAAGCGACTTCCCCCAGTTAACTCTACTGCCCGTCACATCACAAAAATTTTCCACTACCCTTATCGTTTCCGTCACACTTTGTTTGCTTGTACAACACACTGCGATGTCATCTGCATGTGCTAAGAGCTTGACTTCTGTGTCTACCAAGCTGTAACCACGTATTTGATCATTTTCAATTATGGCCAAACACAGTTTCTATGTACATGCCAATAAAAGAGGACTGAGGGGGCAGCCCTGACGCACAGAATGCATGACGTTAATGAGGGCCCCCAATGATTTATTCACAATTAAGCGTGTTGTGCAGTTCTGGTACGCCAACGCCATTCCCTCAGTGATTATGGAACCAACATTAACGTGATCGAAAATGGTAAACAAAATATCACGGCAGACACAATCAAAGGCTTTCTCAAGGTCGAGCTGGAGCACTGCGACTCCGCCAAAGGTGACGTCACAGCACTCGAGCTTGCACCGCATCGTGTGAATATTCGAAAAAATCGACCTTCCTTTGATACCACACGTTTGATGATCAGCAACTATTTTCCTTATGACGCTTTGAAGTCTGGCTGCCAAAACCTTCATGAAAATTTTATAATCTACATCGGTTAAAGATATCGGCCTGTAAGATGTCACTAGCCTAAGTTTCTCCACTTGATCGATCTTAGGGATGAGTATGGTATGCGCTTTGCCAAAGGAAGGCGGCAAAGCTTTGTTAACATACGAATCATTAAACAGGTTGGTTAGCAACGGCGACAGTTCCTTCTTGAAAGCTTTATATAAACAAGCGCCCAGGCCGTCAAGTCCAGGTGATTTGCCTGGGTTCAAATCATCAATCGCCTTTTCAACTTCGCTTTCTGTTATTTTTCCTTCTAGTCGTTCTTTCGTGTCGTCACTCAATCGCGGCATGCGACGGAGAAAGACCTTTATAAGTTCGTCTACATTCGCTTCTTGAAACGCCAAGAGCGACTGATAATGCTCTAAAAACGCTTGGCTCTTATAAGACTCTTACTCTTACTGTCGTCGGCAGTTGTGCCGTTCCCTAGAATCTTATCGACGTGATTCCTTCGACATTGCGCTTTTTCAAGTCCAAGCGCCCTCTTAGTGGGCGTCTCCCCAGCTACTATTGCATTTGCTCTTGCGCGCACAATCGTACCTTGATACCGTTCTTTGTCGAGCTGCTCGATTCTTTCTTTAGTGGTTCGCACATCTTGCTTATACGCCCCTGGCTCTTCGCACTCAAGCGCTATCAGCTGCTCAAGTGTCTTTCGCTAGCCCCTTTCTTTCATTTTTTTCTCAAACTTTAAGCAGCTCGATCTTTCTAAGGCTTTCATTTTTACGTTTTGTTTGAACCTTTCCCATTTCTCTGCTATTGTTTGACTATTTTTCTCACATACCTCCCTAACGGCCTCATGTACTGCCTCTACAAATGGTTCGTCTTTTAGTATCAAGGCATTCATTTTCCATAGGTCCCAATTAAAAGCTTCCCTCTTCCTCTCCGTGCCTATGTGTCATTTCACCAAGCAGTGATCTGAGAACGATACTGGTGTCACAGAATAACTATGGCACTTTGGAATCATGTCATGCGATATGTACATGCGGTATAACCGCGCGTGACTACTACCTTGAAATCGCGTGTACATTACTTCCCGCTCCCCCTCCAGACGCTCGCAAACATCGTCCAGTTCATTTTCACTAATTAGCTTAGTCAACACACTGCTGCTTCTATCACGAATACTGCCATTATTGGCTCTATATATCCCGAGCACTCAAAACACAATTAAAATCCCCCAACAAAATTACACACTTATCGCAGCAAATGTACTGAAAAAGGTTCTCAAAAAATAAGGTGTGCTCTTCTACAGAATTCGGCGCATATATGCACATGACTCAAAATTCAATTTCACGATAAACAAAAATCACAAAAAGCAATCCTTCCGGACTGACATGAAAATACACGTTGAACAACACGATCAGACAACTTCTTTACAAACAGAACACATCCGGCGGACGTCCCTACCGCGTGACTCACGACCGCATAATATCTAGTCGTGAAACGCCACACCATTCTCTCGGT
This sequence comes from Dermacentor variabilis, assembly GCF_050947875.1. Classification (NCBI taxonomy): domain Eukaryota; kingdom Metazoa; phylum Arthropoda; class Arachnida; order Ixodida; family Ixodidae; genus Dermacentor; species Dermacentor variabilis. The sequence continues at coordinate 132,212,091 of NC_134573.1, read as the reverse complement.
CTCCTCCTCTCCGTCAACCTTGGTCTCCTGGATGGCTAGTACGTCTATGTCTTGGTCAGTGACCAACCGTAGGACCTGACTTTGCCTGCGACTAGCCGCCAACCCTCTCACGCTTAATGTGGCGATACTAAGTGACGGTAAGAGAGCCATCTTAACTAAGGAAAAAAAGTAGGCCCGGAGCATGGGGCTTACCCTTCACGACTAGCCCTCAGCTAGCCGCCTCCGGGACCTTCCGGCTTGCTGGCGTTGGTCACCGTCACCACTTTGACAACAGGCTTTTTCTCAGGCGGAATATTAGGTTTTGGCTTGTAGCCCCTCCGCCTCCCATGAGGCGCCTTAGTCGGTGGCCCCTCGCTGGTGCTGGCTGCACTACCGTCCCGGTCTTTGGTCGCGCCGTGGGGGCGCTTGACTGGGGCACCGAGAGTTGCAGTCTGCTCACCGTCGTTGGTGTCCTCGTCCTGCAGCATTGCTGTCGTGTCGTCATCGGGTGCCTCGTTATTAACGCCCCCCGAAGCATGACCCACTGAAGACAGGACCTGTAGCGTCTTGCTCGTCTTCTCGGCAGCCTCAGCCACCGTGCCTACAGCGCCGACGGTCGATGTCCCATTCACTGTCGCTGTCGGAACAAGGTCTCCGGTTCCCTTGGCGGCGTCCTCCGTCTCGACCACGTCCATAACGTGCTCTGCAGCAACTTCACTCGCTGCTGGTCCTGTCACAGTTGCGCACGATTTGACGCAGTCAGCGTCAACGTGGCCGAAACGCCTGCACCTTGAACAGCGGGGAACTTTACAATCTCGGCGGACGTGTCCCGTGCATTGGCAGCGCAGACACTGCATGGGCTTCCCGGGAACGACCACCAACGCTAGCTCTCCGCCGACGCGCACCTGATGAGGCAGGTCTTCCCATTTTACGCCGCTCTTCAGCTTCAGGAGCACGGTCCGGGTAGTAGAGGTCTTGTCTCTCATGCGTTGGACGCGCCACCGCTCTCGGCTCACCTCTTCCACCTTGCTAAATGTTGCGAACGCCGTCCGGATGTACTCATCGGAAACGCCGTGCAGCACAAGCGAAGCCTGAGCTTCACCTGCTGGTCTTGTGGGTCAACAATGACGCACCGTTGTCCCTTCGCTTGCATTTCCTTCATGGGCAGCAGGCGTCTAGTGGCAGTCGCATCATTGAGAGTCACCGCCCAGACGTGGCCAATCTGGTACGCCCCCACGTCAGGTAGCAGGCCCATCGGCAATAGGGCGTACCTGAAGTCTTCGACCTTGTAGGGTCTCGCACGAACATCCCCGTGTAAAAACACGGTGTTGATCGTTACTCGTCCTTTCGGCAGTTGCGGCAAAATAAACGGGTACTCCTTGTCTTCGTCGGTAAGCCTGTTTCCACGGCCAAAAGTGGCCGCATTCGCTGCTCCACTGGAGCCCATGATTCTGTTGACCGCTCAGCTCGGCTGCCGGAAGCAGAATCAAAAATGTTATTGACCCGGACGTGATTTGAACACGCAACCTTCTGATCTGGAGTCAGACGCGCTACCGTTGCGCCACCGAGTCACGACAGAGCCACCGAGTCGCGACAAAACTGCTATATACGCACCTCTGTTCAAGCTGCATGCAGCACATAGTTATGCAAGAAAGAACGATCGGAGCGCAGATGACGCCTAATGCCTATAGCAATAATGTAGCCGAGTGGCAACCGATCGACCATATAATGCGTCAACAGAAGGAAAAATGTTATTGACCCGGACGTGATTTGAACACGCAACCTTCTGATCTTTTTTTTTTTTTTTTAATTTATTGCCGGTCTTCGACATTACTCAGACGGTACAGTTAGCACACACTTGTGTATCACAAATTCCAACCATTGGAGGAGGAAAAAAAAACGGAAGGTGCGTAAGGAAAGAAACCGCACAATAAAGCCGTCTGTCCATATTGGACTGGCTTTGTCATACTAAAATTCCTTCATGGCTGTCAGGGGTTCTAGCCTCGACAGCCAATCCGGTACACATTCTTGTATTTTATGGATTTCAATAAATCGCGACATACATTCCTTGAAGTAAGCACGAGCTGGCCTAGCATCAGGATCGCAATGGTACCCTGCTATACGAGCCCGCCATATACAGTGTAGAGCATTTAACATAACAAAGTCATAGGGAACCCCGTCGTCATCTTTAATGGCCAGATACCTGATACCTTGGGGGTCCACCGGCAGCTCTTTCTTCAGGGTTCGCTTTAAGACGTCCCAGAAGAAAACTGCCGCCCAGCAATGTAGGAAAACGTGATCTATATTTTCGGGCTTCTTGCATATCAAGCAGTGCGACCCCCAAGGTACGAGACAACCCGTTCCTCCAGAAACGTCTTCACGGAGAGCGTTCCTGTGTGTAGCTTAAAGAAGAAGGTCTTTACCCCTGGTGGCACCTGCATCTGTTTTACTCTTTTAAGTACATCCTGTCCTGGCCCTCCACTGTATATGGCTCTGTATAAGGGCACTGGGAAAACAATGTCGCATACATCTCTATACAATGTTTTCCTTTTCACATCACAAAGGTAATCATTTGTAAAACGAACAGAAAGGAAGCGTACACTGTCAACAACTTCCTTGAAATAACCACGCAGAGTTCCAGTCAAATATGCCGTGCTAACAACATGTGCCGGCAAAGCGTTACTCAACCTTAGCTGACATACGGCGCGCAGAAAAGGATCGCGAACATCGCGAAAAAACAAAAATCGGTTTACAACTTGACGAACAAAAAGATGCGCCAGGCCCACACCCCCATCCTTCACTCTTCTGAACAAATTTGTTCGGCTGCACCTTTCCCATGTTGATCCCCAGATGAAAACTGCGAACACTCTGTGCAGCCTTTGCACATTTACTCTAGAACAATACAGCGTTTGCAAGACGTAATATAACTTAGTAATAAAAAAACACGTTACAAATTGTCGCTCTTGCAAAAATGGACAGGTTAGTACTTTTCCATTTGTCTACTTTTTCTTTCAGTTCCTTGGTTTGGTTCCTCCAGTATTCGTCGCTGCTATTATACCTGTCGAGGGGAACACCCAGATACCTGGTCGGAGTTTTCACCCAGTTCACGTTCGCGAAATAGTCGGGTGCAGAAAACCAGTCCCCGTGCCACAGGCCTAGCGATTTGCCCCAGTTTACTCTGCTACCCGTTACGGCGCAGAAATGTTGTACTACAGATATGGTTTCCGTTACACTTGGTTTGTCAGTGCAACACACTGCAATGTCATCTGCATATGCGAGCAACTTCACTTCGGTCGCTGCCAATCTGAAACCACGTATTCAGTCATTTTCATTAATTGCTACACACATTGCTTCTACGTAGATAGCAAATAATAGCGGACTGAGGGGGCAGCCTTGGCGCACTGAACGCCTGATGTTAATGGGGGCCCCCAGACACTTGTTAACAATTAATCTTGTTGTGCAGTTCTGGTACGCCAAGGCCACGCCCTCAGTGATGATGGAACCGACATTAACATGATCTAAGATGGCAAACAAAATAACGTGAGCGACACAATCGAACGCTTTCTCTAGGTCGAGCTGAAGTACTGCAACACGGCCACCGATGACGTCACAGCACTCGAGCACACATCGCATCTTATGGATGTTTGAAAAAATAGATCGCCCTTTGATGCCACAAGTTTGATGGTCTGCGACTATTTCCTTGATGACGCCCTGAAGCCTGCTAGCTAAAACCTTCATAAATATTTTATAATCGACGTTTGTTAGTGAAATCGGTCTGTAGGATGACACAAATCTGAGTTTGTCTATTTGATCGCTCTTCGGTATTAGAATGGTGTGCGTTTTTCCAAAGGAAGGTGGTAATGATTTCTTTTCGTATGCGTCATTAAATACATGCGCAAGCAAAGGCGCCAGCTCTCTTTTAAAAGCTTTATATAGACCCGCGCTGAGTCCATCAGGTCCCGGTGATTTACCCAAGTTCAAATCGTCGATTGCCTTTTCGACTTCTCTCTCCCTTATTTTTTCCTCTAATCGCTTTTTTACGTCATCGCTCAAACGTGGCATGCGATGCAGAAAACCTGCTTTAAAACCCTCAACATTCGCATCCTGAAATGCGAAGAGCGAGTGATAGTACTCAAAGAAGGCGCGCTGAATGCTATCACTGTCTTCAACGACATTCCCATTCACTAAAATATGCTCGACATGGTTTCTTCGTCCATACGCCTTCTCAAGACCCAGCGCCCTTTTAGTGGGCGTCTCCCCTGCCGCTAGTGCATCCGCTCGTGCTCGCACGATGGCTCCTTGATAGCGTTCCTTGTCAAACAGTTCAAGTTTTTCTTTGACGTTTCGCACATCGTCTTTGTACGCACCAGGCTCTTTGCACTCAAGCGTTAGCAGCTGCCCAAGCAGTGTTCTGAAACCCTTTTCTTTCATTTCCTTCTCGAATTTTTTACAACTGGATCTTTCTATTGCTTTCATTTTAATCTTTTCTTTAAAACATTCCCACTTCTCGACGATTGTTCCCGCAGCATCACATTGAACTTCATTAATCGCATCCCGTACTACCTGTAAAAAGGGCTGGTCATTTAGTAACAAGGCATTCAGTTTCCACATATCCCACTTAAATACATGTCGCTTTTTCATTATACCTACGTTACATTTCACAAGGCAGTGATCTGAAAACGACACTGGTACTACACAGTAACCGTGGCATCTTGGAATCATATCCAATGAAATGTACATTCGGTCCAAACGCGCATGGCTGCTGCCCTGAAAACGTGTAAAAGTCACTTGACGCCCCCCTTCCAGACATTCATAAACATCATCGAGATCATTTTCATTAATTAAATTTGATAACACTTCACTGCTTCGGTCACGCACACCTGCATTATTGACTCTGTCTCCAGCACTCAACACACAATTAAAGTCCCCTAACATCATCACGCGCATATTACAACAAACATATCGTGAAAGGTTCGAAAAAAAAACGGGCGCGCTCATCTACTGAATTCGGCGCATATACGCATATGATGCGGAACTCTGAATCACCCATAACAATATCACAAAGAACAATCCTTCCTGACTGACACGAAAAAATGCTCTGAATCTGCAGTCCAGGCAGCTTCTTCACAAGAAGAGCGCACCCTCCAGCCGTGCCTACAGCATGGCTAACCACCGCAAAATACCTAGTCGTGAAACGTCGCACCATGCTCCCGGTCTCCTCCTCTCCTTCAACCTTAGTTTCCTGGACGGCTAGTACGTCTATGTCGTGGTCAGTGACCAAACGTAGGACCTGACTTTGCCTACGACTAGCCGCCAGCCCTCTCACGTTTAATGTGGCAATCCTCAGGGACGGTATTTGAGCCATCTTGATCTAAAAGAAAAGTAAAGTAGGCCCGGAGCATGGTGCTTACCGCTCACGACTAGCCCTCGGCTAGCCGCCTCCGGGACCTCCCGGTTTGTTGGTGTCCTTAGACGTGGCCGCTTTGTCGGCAGGCTTCCTTTCAGGCGGTACATTGGGCTTTGGCTTGTAGCCCATCCGCCTCCCATGAGGCGTCTTCGTCGGTGGTCCCTCACTGGTGCTGGGTGCCCGATCCTCGCGGTCCTTCGTCTGGTCGTGGGTGCGCTTGACGGAGGCAGCAAGAGCCCCAGTACGGTCGTCGTCGGTGACGCCCTCGTCCTGCTGCATTGCGGTCGCGTCGTCAGTTGCGTCTTCACTGACGTTTCCCGTCGCCTGCCCCTGGGTCGTAGCATCCCGTTCCGTCCTACTCGGCTTCTGAGTAGCCTCAGCCGCGTTGCCGTCTACCTCCAGAATCGTCGTCCCACTACTTGTCTCTGTCGACACCATGTCACCGGTTCCTTTAGCCGCGTCCTCCGCCTCGGCCACATCCATGAGGTGCTCTGCCGCAACATCATTCACTGGTGGGCCTGTCACAGCGGCATAGGACTTCACGCATTCAGCGTCGACGTGGCCGAAACGTCTGCACCGGGTACAACGCGGAACTCTGCACTCACGGCGGACGTGTCCCGTGCCGTGGCAGCGCAGGCACTGCATCGGTCGACCGGGAACGACGACCAAGGCTAACTCTCCACCGACGCGGATCTGATGGGGGAGGTCTTCCACCTTCATGCTGGCCTTCAGCTTGAGAAGGACGGTCCTGGTGGTTGAGGTCTTGGTTCCCATGCCTTCAACGCGCCACCGTTCCCGGCTCACCTCCTCCACCTTGCCGAAAGCCGCGAAAGCCGTCCGGACGTCCTCGTCGGCAACGCCGTAGAGCAGCCAGTGAAGCCTAAGCTTCACCTGTTGGTCCTGCGGGTCAATGATGAGGCACCGTCGTCCCTTCACTTGAAGTTCCTTCAGGGCAAGCAGCCTTTTCGTTGCAGTTGCATCGCAGAGCGTCACTGCCCAGACGTGGTTGATTTGGTACGCCCCTATGCATACCACATCCGGCAGCAGGCCCGTCGGCAGAAGGGCATCCCTGAAATCCTCCACCTTGTACGGCCTCGCACGTACATCACCGTGCAAAAAGACGGTGTTAATCACCAGTTGTCCTTTAGGCAGCTGCGGCAAAATAAAAGCATAATCCTTATCATCGTTGAGCCTATTTCCGCGGCCAAAAGTGGCCGCTGTCGCTGCTCCACTGGAGCCCATGATCCTGCTGACCGCTCAGCTCGGCTGCCGGAAGCAGAATGGCGCCACCGAGTCACAGCGAAACTGTTATATCCGCACCTCTGTTCAAGCTATCTGCAGCATACGGTTATGCAAAAAGAACCATCAGAGCGCATATTCAATGGAATGCAGATGTCGCCCAATGCCTATCGCAATAATGTAGCCGAGCGGCAACCAGAAGACTATATAATGCGTCAGCGGAAGGAAAAAAGTTATTGACCCGGGCGTGATTTGAACACGCAACCTTCTGATCTGGAGTCAGACGCGCTACCGTTGCGCCACCGAGTCACGGCGAAACTGTTATATCCGCACCTCTGTTCAAGCTGTCACCAGTATACGGTTATGAAAAAACAACGATCAGAGCGCATATTCAATGGAGTGCAGATGTCGCCCAATGCCTATCGCAATAACGTAGCCGAGTGGCAACCAGATAACTATATAATGCGTCAGCGGAAGGAAAAAGTTATTGACCCGGACGTTATTTGAACACGCAACCTTCTGATCTGGAGTCAGACGCGCTACCGTTGCGCCACCGAGTCACGGCGAAACTGTTATATCCGCACCTCTGTTCAATCTGTCACCAGTATACGGTTATGAAAAAACAACGATCAGAGCGCATATTCAATGGAGTGCAGATGTCGCCCAATGCCTATCGCAATAACGTAGCCGAGTGGCAACCAGATAACTATATAATGCGTCAGCGGAAGGAAAAAAGTTATTGACCCGGACGTGATTTGAACACGCAACCTTCTGATCTGGAGTCAGACGCGCTACCGTTGCGCCACCGAGTCACGCCGAAAGAGCTATATCCGCACCTCTGTTCAAGCTGTCTGCAGTATACGGTTATGCAAAAAGAACCATCGGAGCGCATATTCAATGGAATGCAGATGTCGCCCAATGCCTATCGCAATAATGTAGCCGAGCGGCAACCAGATGACTATATAATGCGTCGGCGGAAGGAAAAAAGTTATTGACCCGGACGTGATTTGAACACGCAACCTTCTGATCTGGAGTCAGACGCGCTACCGTTGCGCCACCGAGTCACGCCGAAACTGCTATATCCGCACCTCTATTCAAGCTGTCTGCAGTATACGGTTATGAAAAAACAACGATCAGAGCGCATATTCAATGGAGTGCAGATGTCGCCCAATGCTTATCGCAATAACGTAGCCCAGTGGCAACCAGATAACTATATAATGCGTCAGCGGAAGGAAAAATGTTATTGACCCGGACGTTATTTGAACACGCAACCTTCTGATCTGGAGTCAGACGCGCTACCGTTGCGCCACCGAGTCACGGCGAAACTGTTATATCCGCACCTCTGTTCAAGCTGTCACCAGTATACGGTTATGAAAAAACAACGATCAGAGCGCATATTCAATGGAGTGCAGATGTCGCCCAATGCCTATCGCAATAACGTAGCCGAGTGGCAACCAGATAACTATATAATGCGTCAGCGGAAGGAAAAAAGTTATTGACCCGGACGTTATTTGAACACGCAACCTTCTGATCTGGAGTCAGACGCGCTACCGTTGCGCCACCGAGTCACGGCGAAACTGTTATATCCGCACCTCTGTTCAATCTGTCACCAGTATACGGTTATGAAAAAACAACGATCAGAGCGCATATTCAATGGAGTGCAGATGTCGCCCAATGCCTATCGCAATAACGTAGCCGAGTGGCAACCAGATAACTATATAATGCGTCAGCGGAAGGAAAAAAGTTATTGACCCGGACGTGATTTGAACACGCAACCTTCTGATCTGGAGTCAGACGCGCTACCGTTGCGCCACCGAGTCACGCCGAAAGAGCTATATCCGCACCTCTGTTCAAGCTGTCTGCAGTATACGGTTATGCAAAAAGAACCATCGGAGCGCATATTCAATGGAATGCAGATGTCGCCCAATGCCTATCGCAATAATGTAGCCGAGCGGCAACCAGATGACTATATAATGCGTCGGCGGAAGGAAAAAAGTTATTGACCCGGACGTGATTTGAACACGCAACCTTCTGATCTGGAGTCAGACGCGCTACCGTTGCGCCAACGAGTCTTTTTTTTTTCTTTATTACCGGTTTGGCACTTCCAAACACAGAACTCTTAAATACAATTTTACAAGTACAATAAAAGACGCGTGAGCCTTTTCATGGCTGGAGTGTGAAGCTAAAATGGCTTCGGAGAAGCCAGCTTATCGAGCACAGGTATCCAATCCGGTGGGTTCCTCTGGATTTTGAGAACATCTCGTATGTACACACAGTTCTCACTGAAGTTTTGCATGGCCGATCTTGCGTTGACATCCGCATTTCTGACCGCCATCCTCGTTTTCCACACACTATGTAAACACAGTAACATGAACATGTCGCATGGCATTTCATCTGGATCTTCACATGGCAAGAATCGGATACCAAAGGGTGTTACTGGCAAATCTTTCTGAAGTGTCCGTTTAAGGATGTCCTACAAGAAAAAAGCATCGTGACAGTCCAAAAAGATGTGTTCTATCGTTTCCTCCTTTCGACATATCAGGCAGTGTAATCCCCATGGGACAAAGATACCTTTGCTTTGAAGCCACGGTTTTACAGCGAGCGTGCCCGTGTGCAGTTGGAAAAAGAATGATTTAGATGACGCTCTTACTGGCATTTTTCGAACTCGTTTTAATACGTCTCGTTCTGGTCCTAGTTGATAGATGGAGCGGTACAACGGTATTGGTAAAAACACATCAATTAGATCTTTGTACAATCGTTTACGTGACACTGCGCTCAAATATTCTAAGGAAAACCGTGGCTTCAGTACTTGATATGCAGACACTATTTCGCGCCAAAAACTGCTCAGTGTTCCACGCGTATCTGCATTTGATGAGACAATATAATCCGGGATATGATTACACAACCTCATGTGTATAACACTACGCAAGAAAACATCTCTCTGGTCTCTCAGAAAGAAAAACCTTGAAATTATTTGTTTCAAAAATAAATGACACAGACCAAGCCCTCCGTGTCGCACCGAAAGGAACAAGTTTAACCGACTGGTGCGTTCCCAGGTAGAATTCCATATATAGGTGGCAAACACTCTGTGTAATTTTTGGACACAAGTTCTGCTCATACTGAACACTTGAAGTACGTAAAACACTTTTGCAACAAAAAACACATTACAGACTGTAGCGCGGGAAAACATAGAAAAGTTATGCCCTCCCCATTTTTCAGACTGATCCTTGAGCCTTTCTGTCTCTCCTGCCCAGTATTCTGCAGTATTTCCATAATGTTGGAGAGGAACCCCCAAGTATCTAGCAGGAATACTTGTCCATCTCATGTTTGCATACGCCTCCGGCTCTTGCCCCCAATTTCCATGCCAAATGCCCAGAGATTTATCCCAGCTAATGGCACTTCCGGTAGCACTACAGAATGATGTAGCTTCCTTAACAGCTTCTTTAATACTGTCTTTGTCTTTGCAGAATATAGCTATATCATCGGCATATGCCAGTATTTTTACTTCAGTAGCATAAAAGGAGTAACCATGCACCATTTTATTTATGCGAATTTTTAAACATAAGGGTTCCAAATAAAGTGCAAAAAGAAGAGACGAACAGGCACACCCTTGTTTTATACCTGACAGTACTGGAATGTTTTCACTTACGGTGTTGTTAATTATAAGGTTTACTGCACACTCTTCATACACCATCTTGATGCCCTCCTTGATAACGCTACCTACATTACAATGTTCTAGTAATAACTGTAGTATGTCATGATTAACTCTATCAAATGCTTTCTGAAGATCCAGTTGTATCATAGCTATGTTATCTTGAGTCATGTCACAGCATTCTAGGATAGTTCTAGCGGTGTGTATATTTGTGTAGATTGTCCTTCCTTTGATGCCACATGTCTGGTGAGGTAATACGAGGTGTGTGATAACGCTCTGCAATCTCTTGGCTAGCACCTTTGTAAATATTTTATAGTCTACATTCGTAAGACTTATAGGTCGATAGGCCTCAACATCCAACAATTTCCTGGGATCATCCGATTTTGGAATGAGTACTACATGACATTTTCTAAAAGATAAAGGTGCTCTTTTTTGTTCATAGCACTCATTTATCACGCGATGTAACGCTTGTGCCAGTTCTTCCTTGAAGCATTTGTAAATGGCAGCCCCTAGTCCATCAGGCCCAGGTGCTTTGCCAGTGCTTAGTTCATCAATGGCCTGTTTTACTTCATTCAGACTAATTGGCCGTTCAAGCGTTTGTCTTACTTCATCACCTAGCCTTGGCATGAGCGACAAAAATTCGTTTCGAAAGGCTTCTGTATCTTTTATTTTTGGGCTTAGCAGTTTTCGATAGCATTCAACAAACGCTTTCTCTATCAGTTCCTTGTCGCGCGTCACATCGTTTTTATATCTTATTTCTTTTATCTCTTTTTTTACTGCTTGCCTTTTTTCTTCCCCGAGTGCCCGCTTAGTAGGCGTTTCCCCTAGCCATAGTCTTTCAGCCCGTGCTCTGACGATCGCTCCACGATATTTCTTTTCATCTATCACTTCGAGCTTACTTTTAAGGTCACGTAGTTCCTTGCTAAAGTGTCCAGGGTTAGCACTCTCAACCGCAATCATATAATCTAACGTGCTCCTAAGTTCTTTCTCTTGTTGTTTTTCAATGCTGCGCCGCACGCAAGCTCGTTCAATCGCCGCAATCTTTACTTCATTTTTAAATTGCTCCCAAAGCGCTGTGAAATTGGAAGATTCAACCGAACATATTTCCTCTATCCTTTCCTTTACTTTTTTAACAAAAATTTCATCATCCAACAGTGTATCATTTAATTTCCACAAGTTCCAACTAAACTTTGACGCTTTTGTCTTGGTTCCTAGTGTCGCTATCACCAAGCAGTGATCGCTAAATGTGACGTTCTTTACTTTGTATGTAGTAATGTGTGGTATCGCAGCTGCCGGAACATATATGCGATCTAGTCTAGCATGACTTACACCTTGGTAGTGCGTATACTGTACGTGCTCGTCACCGTCAAAAATACAACCAACGTCGTCCAGTTCAAGCTCGTTTACAAGCGCGTTTAATAGTGTCGCACTTCTATCGCGGTAAGTCAATCTGTTGATTCTGTCTTGCGGCCTGCACACACAATTAAAGTCTCCAAATAAAATTATGTTCCTTTCGTACGTCATGCATGTTCTCAGGTTATCTATGTATTCTACACGTTCGTTAATGTTATTCGGAGCATACACACATATTGCACGCCAAAGGAGGCCACAAATGCCAAAGTCGATGAATAGTAGCCTGCCATCATCACTGGACTCTACAGATTGCGCTACAATATCGGTGCATTTTCGAACGAGTATCATGCAACCCGCTGAAGTGCCTCTAGCATGAGACACACATACATTATACCTATCCCTGAAAGGTTCGACCATTCTGTGCGTTTGCTCTTCGCTTTCTACTTTGGTTTCCTGCACTGCCATTATGTCAATGTCATTTTCCAACAAGAGACGGCTTAACTGGCACTGCCTCCTGCGGGATGCCAAACCCCTCACATTCAACGTAGCTACACAAAGGGGAAATGTCAGATTAACAGCCATTCTTTGGATTAGCAAACAGACGGAACGGTACTCACATCTGGACAGGCAGTGATAGCAAAAACCAGCACAGGTCACATTCTACTTGTCCGCTATGTAACGTCTTATACTGAGGACAGGCTGGCTGAACAGACTTCGCGCCCCTAAGTCGGGGTCAATGTTGAAGCCGACCGCCTATCAGGCGGTATCTTCGGCTTCGGTTTGAGGCCCATTCGTCTCGTTATAGCGGTCTTCGGCGACGGCTCGCCGCTGCTCGATGGTTCGGGTGAGGCTTGAGATCCGTCAGTGGCCTCACGAGGCCTCTTTGCAGCTGCTTTAGCGGCTGCTGTCATTTCAACATCCTCAATGCCTTCGGTCTCGTCTTTCGCGGTAGTCACTGATGCGCTTACTAAAATCGCGTCCTTTCTCTCATTGACGTTTTGGTCGTTAGTCGGCTTCCCAACCAGCACGCTCTTTGCCTCGCCAGATTGGCTGTCGCCGGGCCCAGTGGAGTTTTCCTGAAGTGGAGACGCGTCAGAGGGTGTGCTGTCTGCCGCCGGTTCTTCGGTCGCTGCTCGGGATGCTGCATCGGCATCAGCATGGTCCATTATGTGTTCAGCCATCTCGTCGCCTTTAACTGGACTTGTTACCGCTGCATAGGATCGCACGCAGTCTTGTTCTTCGTGGCCGAATCGTCGGCAGAGTGCACAGCGTGGTATGCGACACTCGCGCCTGATATGTCCAGTTCCATTGCACCGGAGGCATAACGGGGGCCTTCCTGGTACATGCACGAGCGCTAAGTTTTCCGCGACGCGCACCTGATGAGGCAAGTCTTCAACTGTAATTCCAGGCTTTGGCAAGAGTGTCACCAAACGGGTGGTGGACCCTTTATCATTACATCCCTGTACCCGCCACTTTTCGCGGGCGATATCTGTAACCCTTCCGTAAGGGGCTAACGCTGCTCGAACCTCGTCGTCGTGAACGAAATGCAACAGCCAATAAAGCTTCAGTCTGATGCCTTGGTTGCAGGGATCATAAACGACACAGGGCTGGTCTTTCACGTTGAATGTTTCTGCCGCAAGCATCTTTTTCTTCGAAGCTTCATCACGGAAGGTCACCGCCCACACATGGTTCATTTGGAAGGCGCCAAGGGCCACCACTTCCGGCAGCAGTGCAAGACGCGCGAGCGCATCTCGAAAGTGCTCGACCCGATACGGCCTGGTTTTAACATCCGCGTGCAAAAATACTGTATACAAAACTGATGTACCTGAAGGCAGATGAGGCAAAACAACTTGATAATCCGGGTAAGGCTTATCCGTACACCTGGTGCCACGGCCGAGGGCCGCTGTATCCGCCCCTACGGAGCAAGGCATTCCGCGTCCGTTCACTGCGGTGGCCGGAAGTGGAATCCTTTGCGCCACCGAGTCACGGCGAAACTGCTATATCCGCACCTCCGTTTAAGCTGTCTGCAGTATACGGTTATGAAAAAAACAACGATCGGAGCGCATATTCAATGGAGTGCAGATGACGCCCAATGCCTATCGCAATAATGTAGCCGAGCGGCAACCAGAAGACTATATAATGCGTCAGCGGAAGGAAAAAATTTATTGACCCGGACGTGATTTGAACACGCAACCTTCTGATCTGGAGTCAGACGCGCTACCGTTGCGCCACCGAGTCACGGCGAAACTGTTATATCCGCACCTCTGTTCAAGCTGTCTGCAGTATACGGTTATGCAAAAAGAACCATCGGAGCGCATATTCAATGGAATGCAGATGTCGCCCAATGCCTATCGCAATAATGTAGCCGAGCGGCAACCAGAAGACTATATAATGCGTCAGCGGAAGGAAAAAAGTTATTGACCCGGACGTGATTTGAACACGCAACCTTCTGATCTGGAGTCAGACGCGCTACCGTTGCGCCACCGAGTCACGGCGAAACTGTTATATCCGCACCTCTGTTCAAGCTGTCACCAGTATACGGTTATGAAAAAACAACGATCAGAGCGCATATTCTATGGAATGCAGATGTCGCCCAATGCCTATCGCAATAATGTAGCCGAGCGGCAACCAGAAGACTATATAATGCGTCAGCGGAAGGAAAAAAGTTATTGACCCGGACGTGATTTGAACACGCAACCTTCTGATCTGGAGTCAGACGCGCTACCGTTGCGCCACCGAGTCACGGCGAAACTGCTATATCCGCACCTCTGTTCAAGCTGTCTGCAGTATACGGTTATGAAAAAACAACGATCGGAGCGCATATTCAATGGAGTGCAGATGACGCCCAATGCCTATCGCAATAATGTAGTCGAGCGGCAACCAGATGACTATATTATGCGTCAGCGGAAGGAAAAAATTTATTGACCCGGACGTGATTTGAACACGCAACCTCCTGATCTGGTGTCAGACTCGCTACCGTTGCGCCACCGAGTCACTTTTTTTTTTTTATTTATTGCCGGTCTTCGACATTACTCAGACGGTACAGTTAGCACACACTTGTGTATCACAAATTCCAACCATTGGAGGAGGAAAAAAAAAACGGAAGGTGCGTAAGGAAAGAAACCGCACAATAAAGCCGTCTGTCCATATTGGACTGGCTTTGTCATACTAAAATTCCTTCATGGCTGTCAGGGGTTCTAGCCTCGACAGCCAATCCGGTACACATTCTTGTATTTTATGGATTTCAATAAATCGCGACATACATTCCTTGAAGTAAGCACGAGCTGGCCTAGCATCAGGATCGCAATGGTACCCTGCCATACGAGCCCGCCATATACAGTGTAGAGCATTTAACATAACAAAGTCATAGGGATACCCCGTCGTCATCTTTAATGGCCAGATACCTGATACCTTGGGGGTCCACCGGCAGCTCTTTCTTCAGGGTTCGCTTTAAGACGTCCCAGAAGAAAACTGCCGCCCAGCAATGTAGGAAAACGTGATCTATATTTTCGGGCTTCTTGCATATCAAGCAGTGCGACCCCCAAGGTACGAGACAACCCGTTCCTCCAGAAACGTCTTCACGGAGAGCGTTCCTGTGTGTAGCTTAAAGAAGAAGGTCTTTACCCCTGGTGGCACCTGCATCTGTTTTACTCTTTTTAAGTACATCCTGTCCTGGCCCTCCACTGTATATGGCTCTGTATAAGGGCACTGGGAAAACAATGTCGCATACATCTCTATACAATGTTTTCCTTTTCACATCACAAAGGTAATCATTTGTAAAACGAACAGAAAGGAAGCGTACACTGTCAACAACTTCCTTGAAATAACCACGCAGAGTTCCAGTCAAATTTGCCGTGCTAACAACATGTGCCGGCAAAGCGTTACTCAACCTTAGCTGACATACGGCGCGCAGAAAAGGATCGCGAACATCGCGAAAAAACAAAAATCGGTTTACAACTTGACGAACAAAAAGATGCGCCAGGCCCACACCCCCATCCTTCACTCTTCTGAACAAATTTGTTCGGCTGCACCTTTCCCATGTTGATCCCCAGATGAAAACTGCGAACACTCTGTGCAGCCTTTGCACATTTACTCTAGAACAATACAGCGTTTGCAAGACGTAATATAACTTAGTAATAAAAAAACACGTTACAAATTGTCGCTCTTGCAAAAATGGACAGGTTAGTACTTTTCCATTTGTCTACTTTTTCTTTCAGTTCCTTGGTTTGGTTCCTCCAGTATTCGTCGCTGCTATTATACCTGTCGAGGGGAACACCCAGATACCTGGTCGGAGTTTTCACCCAGTTCACGTTCGCGAAATAGTCGGGTGCAGAAAACCAGTCCCCGTGCCACAGGCCTAGCGATTTGCCCCAGTTTACTCTGCTACCCGTTACGGCGCAGAAATGTTGTACTACAGATATGGTTTCCGTTACACTTGGTTTGTCAGTGCAACACACTGCAATGTCATCTGCATATGCGAGCAACTTCACTTCGGTCGCTGCCAATCTGAAACCACGTATTCAGTCATTTTCATTAATTGCTACACACATTGCTTCTACGTAGATAGCAAATAATAGCGGACTGAGGGGGCAGCCTTGGCGCACTGAACGCCTGATGTTAATGGGGGCCCCCAGACACTTGTTAACAATTAATCTTGTTGTGCAGTTCTGGTACGCCAAGGCCACGCCCTCAGTGATGATGGAACCGACATTAACATGATCTAAGATGGCAAACAAAATAACGTGAGCGACACAATCGAACGCTTTCTCTAGGTCGAGCTGAAGTACTGCAACACGGCCACCGATGACGTCACAGCACTCGAGCACACATCGCATCTTATGGATGTTTGAAAAAATAGATCGCCCTTTGATGCCACAAGTTTGATGGTCTGCGACTATTTCCTTGATGACGCCCTGAAGCCTGCTAGCTAAAACCTTCATAAATATTTTATAATCGACGTTTGTTAGTGAAATCGGTCTGTAGGATGACACAAATCTGAGTTTGTCTATTTGATCGCTCTTCGGTATTAGAATGGTGTGCGTTTTTCCAAAGGAAGGTGGTAATGATTTCTTTTCGTATGCGTCATTAAATACATGCGCAAGCAAAGGCGCCAGCTCTCTTTTAAAAGCTTTATATAGACCCGCGCTGAGTCCATCAGGTCCCGGTGATTTACCCAAGTTCAAATCGTCGATTGCCTTTTCGACTTCTCTCTCCCTTATTTTTTCCTCTAATCGCTTTTTTACGTCATCGCTCAAACGTGGCATGCGATGCAGAAAACCTGCTTTAAAACCCTCAACATTCGCATCCTGAAATGCGAAGAGCGAGTGATAGTACTCAAAGAAGGCGCGCTGAATGCTATCACTGTCTTCAACGACATTCCCATTCACTAAAATATGCTCGACATGGTTTCTTCGTCCATACGCCTTCTCAAGACCCAGCGCCCTTTTAGTGGGCGTCTCCCCTGCCGCTAGTGCATCCGCTCGTGCTCGCACGATGGCTCCTTGATAGCGTTCCTTGTCAAACAGTTCAAGTTTTTCTTTGACGTTTCGCACATCGTCTTTGTACGCACCAGGCTCTTTGCACTCAAGCGTTAGCAGCTGCCCAAGCAGTGTTCTGAAACCCTTTTCTTTCATTTCCTTCTCGAATTTTTTACAACTGGATCTTTCTATTGCTTTCATTTTAATCTTTTCTTTAAAACATTCCCACTTCTCGACGATTGTTCCCGCAGCATCACATTGAACTTCATTAATCGCATCCCGTACTACCTGTAAAAAGGGCTGGTCATTTAGTAACAAGGCATTCAGTTTCCACATATCCCACTTAAATACATGTCGCTTTTTCATTATACCTACGTTACATTTCACAAGGCAGTGATCTGAAAACGACACTGGTACTACACAGTAACCGTGGCATCTTGGAATCATATCCAATGAAATGTACATTCGGTCCAAACGCGCATGGCTGCTGCCCTGAAAACGTGTAAAAGTCACTTGACGCCCCCCTTCCAGACATTCATAAACATCATCGAGATCATTTTCATTAATTAAATTTGATAACACTTCACTGCTTCGGTCACGCACACCTGCATTATTGACTCTGTCTCCAGCACTCAACACACAATTAAAGTCCCCTAACATCATCACGCGCATATTACAACAAACATATCGTGAAAGGTTCGAAAAAAAAACGGGCGCGCTCATCTACTGAATTCGGCGCATATACGCATATGATGCGGAACTCTGAATCACCCATAACAATATCACAAAGAACAATCCTTCCTGACTGACACGAAAAAATGCTCTGAATCTGCAGTCCAGGCAGCTTCTTCACAAGAAGAGCGCACCCTCCAGCCGTGCCTACAGCATGGCTAACCACCGCAAAATACCTAGTCGTGAAACGTCGCACCATGCTCCCGGTCTCCTCCTCTCCTTCAACCTTAGTTTCCTGGACGGCTAGTACGTCTATGTCGTGGTCAGTGACCAAACGTAGGACCTGACTTTGCCTACGACTAGCCGCCAGCCCTCTCACGTTTAATGTGGCAATCCTCAGGGACGGTATTTGAGCCATCTTGATCTAAAAGAAAAGTAAAGTAGGCCCGGAGCATGGTGCTTACCGCTCACGACTAGCCCTCGGCTAGCCGCCTCCGGGACCTCCCGGTTTGTTGGTGTCCTTAGACGTGGCCGCTTTGTCGGCAGGCTTCCTTTCAGGCGGTACATTGGGCTTTGGCTTGTAGCCCATCCGCCTCCCATGAGGCGTCTTCGTCGGTGGTCCCTCACTGGTGCTGGGTGCCCGATCCTCGCGGTCCTTCGTCTGGTCGTGGGTGCGCTTGACGGAGGCAGCAAGAGCCCCAGTACGGTCGTCGTCGGTGACGCCCTCGTCCTGCTGCATTGCGGTCGCGTCGTCAGTTGCGTCTTCACTGACGTTTCCCGTCGCCTGCCCCTGGGTCGTAGCATCCCGTTCCGTCCTACTCGGCTTCTGAGTAGCCTCAGCCGCGTTGCCGTCTACCTCCAGAATCGTCGTCCCACTACTTGTCTCTGTCGACACCATGTCACCGGTTCCTTTAGCCGCGTCCTCCGCCTCGGCCACATCCATGAGGTGCTCTGCCGCAACATCATTCACTGGTGGGCCTGTCACAGCGGCATAGGACTTCACGCATTCAGCGTCGACGTGGCCGAAACGTCTGCACCGGGTACAACGCGGAACTCTGCACTCACGGCGGACGTGTCCCGTGCCGTGGCAGCGCAGGCACTGCATCGGTCGACCGGGAACGACGACCAAGGCTAACTCTCCACCGACGCGGATCTGATGGGGGAGGTCTTCCACCTTCATGCTGGCCTTCAGCTTGAGAAGGACGGTCCTGGTGGTTGAGGTCTTGGTTCCCATGCCTTCAACGCGCCACCGTTCCCGGCTCACCTCCTCCACCTTGCCGAAAGCCGCGAAAGCCGTCCGGACGTCCTCGTCGGCAACGCCGTAGAGCAGCCAGTGAAGCCTAAGCTTCACCTGTTGGTCCTGCGGGTCAATGATGAGGCACCGTCGTCCCTTCACTTGAAGTTCCTTCAGGGCAAGCAGCCTTTTCGTTGCAGTTGCATCGCAGAGCGTCACTGCCCAGACGTGGTTGATTTGGTACGCCCCTATGCATACCACATCCGGCAGCAGGCCCGTCGGCAGAAGGGCATCCCTGAAATCCTCCACCTTGTACGGCCTCGCACGTACATCACCGTGCAAAAAGACGGTGTTAATCACCAGTTGTCCTTTAGGCAGCTGCGGCAAAATAAAAGCATAATCCTTATCATCGTTGAGCCTATTTCCGCGGCCAAAAGTGGCCGCTGTCGCTGCTCCACTGGAGCCCATGATCCTGCTGACCGCTCAGCTCGGCTGCCGGAAGCAGAATGGCGCCACCGAGTCACAGCGAAACTGTTATATCCGCACCTCTGTTCAAGCTATCTGCAGCATACGGTTATGCAAAAAGAACCATCAGAGCGCATATTCAATGGAATGCAGATGTCGCCCAATGCCTATCGCAATAATGTAGCCGAGCGGCAACCAGAAGACTATATAATGCGTCAGCGGAAGGAAAAAAGTTATTGACCCGGGCGTGATTTGAACACGCAACCTTCTGATCTGGAGTCAGACGCGCTACCGTTGCGCCACCGAGTCACGGCGAAACTGTTATATCCGCACCTCTGTTCAAGCTGTCACCAGTATACGGTTATGAAAAAACAACGATCAGAGCGCATATTCAATGGAGTGCAGATGTCGCCCAATGCCTATCGCAATAACGTAGCCGAGTGGCAACCAGATAACTATATAATGCGTCAGCGGAAGGAAAAACGTTATTGCCCCGGACGTTATTTGAACACGCAACCTTCTGATCTGGAGTCAGACGCGCTACCGTTGCGCCACCGAGTCACGGCGAAACTGTTATATCCGCACCTCTGTTCAATCTGTCACCAGTATACGGTTATGAAAAAACAACGATCAGAGCGCATATTCAATGGAGTGCAGATGTCGCCCAATGCCTATCGCAATAACGTAGCCGAGTGGCAACCAGATAACTATATAATGCGTCAGCGGAAGGAAAAAAGTTATTGACCCGGACGTGATTTGAACACGCAACCTTCTGATCTGGAGTCAGACGCGCTACCGTTGCGCCACCGAGTCACGCCGAAAGAGCTATATCCGCACCTCTGTTCAAGCTGTCTGCAGTATACGGTTATGCAAAAAGAACCATCGGAGCGCATATTCAATGGAATGCAGATGTCGCCCAATGCCTATCGCAATAATGTAGCCGAGCGGCAACCAGATGACTATATAATGCGTCGGCGGAAGGAAAAAAGTTATTGACCCGGACGTGATTTGAACACGCAACCTTCTGATCTGGAGTCAGACGCGCTACCGTTGCGCCACCGAGTCACGCCGAAACTGCTATATCCGCACCTCTATTCAAGCTGTCTGCAGTATACGGTTATGAAAAAACAACGATCAGAGCGCATATTCAATGGAGTGCAGATGTCGCCCAATGCTTATCGCAATAACGTAGCCCAGTGGCAACCAGATAACTATATAATGCGTCAGCGGAAGGAAAAATGTTATTGACCCGGACGTTATTTGAACACGCAACCTTCTGTTCTGGAGTCAGACGCGCTACCGTTGCGCCACCGAGTCACGGCGAAACTGTTATATCCGCACCTCTGTTCAAGCTGTCACCAGTATACGGTTATGAAAAAACAACGATCAGAGCGCATATTCAATGGAGTGCAGATGTCGCCCAATGCCTATCGCAATAACGTAGCCGAGTGGCAACCAGATAACTATATAATGCGTCAGCGGAAGGAAAAAAGTTATTGACCCGGACGTTATTTGAACACGCAACCTTCTGATCTGGAGTCAGACGCGCTACCGTTGCGCCACCGAGTCACGGCGAAACTGTTATATCCGCACCTCTGTTCAATCTGTCACCAGTATACGGTTATGAAAAAACAACGATCAGAGCGCATATTCAATGGAGTGCAGATGTCGCCCAATGCCTATCGCAATAACGTAGCCGAGTGGCAACCAGATAACTATATAATGCGTCAGCGGAAGGAAAAAAGTTATTGACCCGGACGTGATTTGAACACGCAACCTTCTGATCTGGAGTCAGACGCGCTACCGTTGCGCCACCGAGTCACGCCGAAAGAGCTATATCCGCACCTCTGTTCAAGCTGTCTGCAGTATACGGTTATGCAAAAAGAACCATCGGAGCGCATATTCAATGGAATGCAGATGTCGCCCAATGCCTATCGCAATAATGTAGCCGAGCGGCAACCAGATGACTATATAATGCGTCGGCGGAAGGAAAAAAGTTATTGACCCGGACGTGATTTGAACACGCAACCTTCTGATCTGGAGTCAGACGCGCTACCGTTGCGCCACCGAGTCACGCCGAAACTGCCATATCCGCACCTCTATTCAAGCTGTCTGCAGTATACGGTTATGAAAAAACAACGATCAGAGCGCATATTCAATGGAGTGCAGATGTCGCCCAATGCCTATCGCAATAACGTAGCCGAGTGGCAACCAGATAACTATATAATGCGTCAGCGGAAGGAAAAAAGTTATTGACCCGGACGTGATTTGAACACGCAACCTTCTGATCTGGAGTCAGACGCGCTACCGTTGCGCCACCGAGTCACGGCGAAACTGTTATATCCGCACCTCTGTTCAAGCTGTCACCAGTATACGGTTATGCAAAAACAACGATCGGTGCGCATATTGAATTTATTTTTTTTTCTTTATTGCCCGATTTTCAGTACACAACTATTTACAAGAGGAAACAATCACCGAAACAAAGAACAAAATACAACATACATTTGCTGTTGGGCACGTATTCAACCAGTATCGTACTGGCTGAGTCTAATCAAAATTCGCGCAAATTAACCAACGGCTCTACTCTTGGGAGCCACTCAGGTGGTTCCTCTGTCGCCTTATGGAGAGCGACAAACCAGTGCATCTGTTCCCTGAAATACATTCGTGCAGGCCGCGCATCTTTATCAACATGGTATCCCGCCATTCTCGCGCGCCAAATACAGTGGAGGCCCAAGAGCATAATTAGGTCAAAAGGCACCCCGTCCTCGTTATCTATGCTTAAGTAACGAATGCCATACGCGTCTAGTGGAAATTCTTTCTTTAGTGTCCTCTGCAATACATCCCAGAAGAACATGCCTCCCCAACAGTTTAAAAAAACATGATCTATTGTCTCTGGCTGCTTGCAAATTAAACAGTGTGTTCCCCACGGTAAATACACTCCCTTTGCCTCAGTGCAGATGTCGCCCAATGCCTATTGCAATAATGTAACCGAGCGGCAACCAGATAACTATATAATGCGTCAGCGGAAGGAAAAAAGTTATTGACCCGGACGTGATTTGAACAGGCAACCTTCTGATCTGGAGTCAGACGCGCTACCGTTGCGCCACCGAGTCTTTTTTTTTTTCTTTATTGCCAGTACTCGACATAACACAACACAAATTCCTAAATGATATAAACAAAGACCAAAGAAGCAAAAAGGGATGAATACACAAACGGAACAAGGAACAGTAATATTTACATTCGCTGCCGTCCGCTACTGTGGCACGACGTTGTCGGATTAAAATTCCTTTAGTGCTGTAAGGGGTTCAACCCTCGACAGCCACTCAGGAACAGGCTGTTGCATCTTCATCACTTCCACATACCGTTGCATGGATTCACAAAAGTACAGACGCGCCGGTCGGGCATCCGGGTCACAATGGTAACCCGTCATTCTTGCGCGCCATAAACAGTGGAGGCCCGTAAGCATGATCAGGTCGTACGGGAAACCTTCGTCGTCATATACTGGCAGAAACCTGATTCCGTGGGGATCTATAGGTAGCTCCTTTTTTAGAGTCCTTTGTAACACGTCCCAGAAAAAGACCCCTTCCCAACAGTGGATGAAGACATGATCTATGCTTTCTGTTTTTTTACATATAAGGCAGTGGGTTCCCCATGGCATGTAGAACCCACGTTGTTCAAGGAAGAATTTAACAGGTACAGTACCAGTGTGTAATTTAAAAAAGAACGATTTAGTGGCTGGTTGAACTGGCATCTTCTTCACCCTTTTCAATACATCTAGGCCTGGGCCTCCACTGTACAGGGCTCTGTACATAGGTACCAGCAAAACACTGTCACATAAATCACGATATAACTTTTTCCGTTTTACACTCCACAAATATGCACTTGAAAAACGAACACGCAAAAAGGAAACACTCTGAACTATTTCCCGAAAGAAACCACGGACTGGTCCTGGCATTATTTCCGTGCCTACAACGAATTCGGGAAGTGATCTTGACAGCCTCATTTGGATCACCGTGCGCAGAAATGGGTCGTTTGTATCTCGAAAGAACGAGAATCTATTCACCAGTTGACGCAAGAAGAGGTGCGCCAACCCCAGACCACCATCCTTCACGCGCCGGAAGAGATTATCTCGGCTACATCGCTCCCAGCTTGATGCCCACACGAATACAGCGAACACGCGGTGCAGTTTCTGCACATTAATACGAGAGCACTGTAGTACCTGCATTACGTACCAGATCTTTGTCACGAGAAACATGTTGCACGCTGTAGCTCTCGCGAATATTGACAAGTAACAGGCGTTCCATCGGTCGGCTTTTTCTTTTAGTTGTTTTGTCCGCTCCTTCCAGTACTCGCTACTGTCCTTGTAGGCATCAAGGGGTGCTCCAAGGTACTTCACTGGCGTCGTGACCCAGTTTACGTTCGAAAAGTGGTCTGGTGTAGACGCCCATCTTCCATGCCAAAACCCCAAACATTTCTGCCAGTTAACGTAGCTGTTAGTGACGTTACCAAACTTTTTGACGATATTCACAGTATTCAATACACTTTGTTTGTCCTTACAGCACACAGCCACATCGTCAGCGTATGCCAGTAGCTTCACTTCTGCTGATTGAAGACTAAACCCCTTAATACATTCATTTTCAATGATGGCCAGACATAGCGTTTCTATGTAGACACAAAACAGGAGTGGACTGAGTGGACAACCCTGGCGAACGGAGCGCTTCACGTTAATGGGGGCCCCCAACATCTGATTAACTATAAGTCTGGTATAGCAGCTCCGGTACGCCATGGTCACCCCTTCAGTGATTATGTGGCCAAAATTAACGTGTTCAAGGATGGTAAGCAATATGTCGTGAGAAACACAATCAAACGCCTTCTCCAAGTCTAGCTGGAGGATGGCTACTGCATCGCACATGGCGTCACAACACTCCAGCACACACTTCATTTTATGGATGTTAGTGAAAATGGTTCTTCCACGAATACCACGCGTCTGGTGTGGGCCGACTACTTCCTGAATAACTGACTGGACCCGTCGTGCCAACACCTTCATCAATATTTTGTAGTCGCAGTTAGTAAGCGCTATGGGTCTGTAGGAGGAAAGTTGCTTGAGCTTTTCGGTCTCTTCTGTTTTCGGTATTAGTACTGTATGGGACTGGCCAAAGGATGGTGGAAGTATTTTCAGTTCATATGCTTCCTTGAAAACTGCTGTTAAGATAGGAGCTAGGTGGCTTTTGAACGATTTGTACCATGCGGCACAAAGACCGTCTGGACCTGGTGACTTCCCAGGATTTAGGTCTTCGATGGCTTTCATCACTTCATGTTCTGTTAATGGTCGTTCTAAGGTTTCTTTAACCTCACTCGACAGCTGTGGGATTCGTTGCAAAAATAATTTCTTGAAATCGTGCATGTTGACAGGCCTGAATGTAAAAAGTTCTTTGTAATGCTCAAAGAAAGCACGCCCTATATTATTGTTATCCGTTAATACCACCCCTTCATATTCGATAGCCTCAATCTGCTTACGTCTCGAGTGCTTTTTTTCTAACCCCAGTGCTCTTTTCGTTGGCGTTTCCCCGCATGATAGCCTTCCTGCTCTGGCGCGCACTAGCGCACCTCGGAAGCGATTTTCGTCGAATACCTCGAGCTTCTTCTTAACGGCGCGCATATCTTGTTGATAGGCGCCAGGTTGCATGCATTCAAGCTTCGCAAATTTTTCCAGCAATGTTGTTAAATCCTTTTCTCTGGCCTTTTGTTCATATCGCAGTACGCTACTTCTTTCGATTGCCTTCAATTTAATGCTTTGCTTCAGCAACTCCCATTCCTCACCAAATTTCGTAGAACTGTCTGTTCCAAAAGAATTCAGAGTAGCCACTACATTTTCGTTAAAAGTTTCATCCCGTAACAGCTCTGCATTCAATTTCCACAGTTCCCAGACGAACTTGTTTCGTTCTTTCTTCCTGCCCACCGTGCATTTTACCAGGCAGTGGTCAGAATATGATATGGCCGTAACTGTGTAGCACTGGCATTTTTCAACTAAATCATATGAAAGATAGATACGGTCCAAGCGTGCGTGACTTGTGCCCTGAAAGTGAGTGTAGCTTACGTCTCCGTGACCGCGAAAACATTCTGCGATATCTTCTAATTCGAATTCGTGTGTGATCTGCGCCAGGATATCACTACTTTTGTCACAAACCACGCGACGCGTAGACCTATCCTCAGCTTTCAATACGCAGTTGAAGTCGCCTACACAGGCTATCATTTTTTGCACATGTAAATGGTGCTTTAAACTCAAAAAGAAATTTGCCCTCTCTTGCACAGTATTAGGCGCATAAATGCAAAACACGCGCCATTGGACATTACAATAGCTGAAGTCACAAAAGACAAGTCGACCAGAAGTACAGGAGAAGTAACCATCTATAACAAGACCAGGGAGCTTCCTCACGAACAGCACACACCCTGCCGAAGTCCCTAAGGCGTGGCTCACTACCGTATAGTAGTTATACGTGAACCTTTGCACCATGCTCCCGGTCTCCTCCTCGCCATCTACCTTGGTTTCTTGCACGGCTAAAACGTCGAGGTCGTGGTCCACTAGTAGTCTGTAAACCTGACTCTGTTTCCTTTTGGCGGCCAGACCTCGAACGTTTAGCGTGCCGAGGCTAAGCGACGGGTTGGTAGCCATTATTGGTGAAAACCGGAGGGGAGAAGGCCCGGAGCATGGTGCTCACCTTAACGTCTAGCTGACCGCTAGACGCCTCCGTGGCCATCCGGCGGCCGTCGCCCGGGTTCCTCTTTGGTCGGCTTCGGGGTAAGCCTACGGTCAGTCTCCAAGTTCGGCTTAGGCTTGAGGGTGGAGCGCCTTCCAGGTAGCGTCTTAGCGGGTGGTGCCTCGGAGTCACCGCCAGCCTTTCCGTCGACTTTCTCCTCGTGCTGCAGGGATCTCTTGACCGGTGCCGAGACGGATTCGACGCGGGCGCTAGCAGGGGTCGCGTTGTCGTCCACCTCTGCCTGCGTTGCATCCGTAGCTGGCTGGTGGCTCTCATTTTCATGCGGGGCCGTCTTCACGCTCTCGACTGTAGCTGCTGGTTCTTTGGGGGGAGGGATATTCCTTCCTCCTTCGGCTTGCTTGGTCGTCACGCCGGTTTCTGCCGCCACTTTGCCGTTTCCAGCTCCCGTGGCCGCTTCCTCCGCCTCGGTCACGTCCATTACATGGTCTAACGTCGACGGCTCGCTCTCCGCCGAACCCGCGGCTACTGCGTATGAACGCACACAGTCCGCGTCGTTGTGTCCAAAAAGCCTGCACCGCGAGCAACGGGGAACCTTGCATTCACGACGAACGTGGCCAGAGCCTCGGCAGCGCAGGCACTGCATGGGACGTCCTGGGGCTACCACCAGCGCAAGCTCGCCGGCGACGCGGATCTGGTGGGGCAGGTCGTCGACTTTCATTCCTGCCTTCAGCTGCAGCAGCACTGCTCGGGTCGTCGAGCCCTTGTCGGAAACGCCATCCACTCGCCAGCGCTCCCGGGTCACTTCCGTCACCTTGCCGAAGGAGGCCAGCGCGGTCTTGACGTCTTCGTCGTCCACCCCATGCAGAAGCCAGTGGATACGAAGCTTCACCTGTTGTTCCTTGGGGTCGATGACCAGGCAGCGACGCCCCTTCACCTGCAGTTCCTTCAGGGCCGCCAGCTTTTCGGCAGCCTCGGCTGTCTTCATCGTCACCGCCCATACATGGTTGATTTGGTATGCTCCAAGGGCGACGACGCCAGAGAGCATACCAACAGCTTGAAGCGCGTCTCGAAAATCTTCTACACGAAACGGGCGAACACGAGCGTCGCCGTGCAAAAAAACTGTGTTCAAAACAATACGTCCTGTAGGTAGGCGAGGCAAAATTATCTGGTAATCTTTATCTTCTTCCGTCGAAAGCCTGTTGCCGCGGCTAACAGCCGCATATGCCGCTCCATTGGAGCCCATGATCCCGCGATCCGTTCAGCTCGGGAGCCGGAAGCAGAATGGGCGCCACCGAGTCACGGCGAAACTGCTATATCCGCACCTCTGTTCAAGCTGTCTGCAGTATACGGTTATGAAAAAACAACGATCGGAGCGCATATTCAATGGAGTGCAGATGACGCCCAATGCCTATCGCAATAATGTAGCCGAGAGGCAACCAGAAGACTATATAATGCGTCAGCGGAAGGAAAAAAGTTATTGACCCGGACGTGATTTGAACACGCAACCTTCTGATCTGGAGTCAGACGCGCTACCGTTGCGCCACCGAGTCACGGCGAAACTGTTATATCCGCACCTCTGTTCAAGCTGTCTGCAGTATACGGTTATGCAAAAAGAACCATCGGAGCGCATATTCAATGGAATGCAGATGTCGCCCAATGCCTATCGCAATAACGTAGCCGAGTGGCAATCAGATAACTATATAATGCGTCGGCGGAAGGAAAAAAGTTATTGACCCGGACGTGATTTGAACACGCAACCTTCTGATCTGGAGTCAGACGCGCTACCGTTGCGCCACCGAGTCTTATTTTTTTCTTTATTGCCAGTCCTCGACATGTCACCACAACACACATTCCTTGAATGATATACACAAAAACGAAAGAAAAAGAAAAAAATAATGAATACAAAAACCGAACAAGAAACAGTAATTTACACATTCGTTGCCGTCCGCTACTGTGGCATAACATTGTCGTATTAAAATTCCTTGAGGGCTGTCAGGGGTTCAACCCTCGGCAGCCACTCAGGAACAGGCTGTTGCAACTTCTGTAGTTCTATATATCGCTGCATACATTCTCGGAAATATACACGCGCCGGTCGGGCATCCGGGTCACAATGGTAGCCCGCCATTCTTGCGCGCCATAAACAGTGGAGGCCCGTAAGCATGGTAAGGTCGTACGGGAATCCTTCGTCATCATTTACTGCCAGAAACCTGATTCCGTGTGGATCTATCGGTAACTCCTTTTTCAAGGTCCTTTGCAACACGTCCCAGAAGAAAACCCCCTCCCAACAGTGGATGAAGACATCATCTATGCTTTCCGGTTTTTTACAAATGAGGCAGTGGGTTCCCCATGGCATGTAGAACCCACGTTGTTCCAGGAAGATTTTAACAGTTAAGGTACCGGTATGTAATTTAAAGAAGAAAGATTTCGTGGCTGGTTGAACTGGCATCATCTTCACCCTTTTTAATACGTCTAGGCCTGGGCCTCCACTGTACACGGCTCTGTACATGGGTACAAGCAAAACACTATCACATAAATCACGGTATAACTTTTTCCGTTTTGCACTCCACAAGTATTCACTTGAAAAACGAACACGCAAAAAAGAAACACTATCAACTATTTCCCGAAAGAAACCACGGACAGATCCTGGCATTATTTCGGTACCTACTACAAATTCGGGAAGTGCTCTTGACAGCCTCATTTGAATCACGGTGCGCAGAAATGGGTCATTTGTGACTCGAAAAAAGAAGAACCTGTTCAGCAGTTGACGCAAGAAGAGGTGCGCCAACCCCAGACCACCATCCTTCACGCGCCGGAAGAGATTATCTCGGCTGCATCGCTCCCAGCTCGATGCCCACACGAAAACAGCAAACACGCGGTGCAGTTTCTGCACATTAATACGGGAGCACTGTAGGACCTGCATTACGTACCAGATTTTTGTCACGAGAAACATGTTGCACGCTGTAGCTCTCGCGAATATTGACAAGTGACAGGCGTTCCATCGGTCGGCTTTTCCTTTTAGTTCTTTTGTCCGCTCCTTCCAGTACTCGCTACTGTCCTTGTAGGCATCAAGAGGTGCGCCAAGGTACTTAACTGGCGTCGTGACCCTGGTTACGTTCGAAAAGTGGTCTGGTGTGGACGCCCATCTTCCATGCCAAAACCCCAAACATTTCTGCCAGTTAACGAAGCTGTTAGTGACGTTACCAAACTTTCTGACGATACCAACGGTATTCAATACACACTGCTTATCTTTACAGCACACAGCCACATCGTCAGCATATGCCAATAGCTTCACCTCTGCTGATTGAAGACAAAAACCCTTAATATATTCATTTTCGATGATGGCCTGACATAGCGTTTCTATGTAGACACAAAACAAGAGTGGACTGAGTGGACAACTCTGGCGAACGGAGTGCTTCACGTTAATGGGGGCCCCCAACGTCTGATTAATTATAAGTCTTGTATAGCAGCTCCGGTACGCCATGGTCACCCCCTCAGTGATTATGTGGCCGAAATTAACGTGTTCAAGAATGGTAAGCAATATCTCGTGAGAAACACAATCAAATGCTTTCTCCAAGTCTAGCTGGAGGATCGCAACTGCATCACACATGGCATCACAACACTCCAGCACACACTTCAACTTATGAATGTTAGTAAAGATGGTTCTTCCGCGAATGCCACACGCCTGGTGTGGGCCGACTACTTCCTTAATGACTGACTGCATACGCCGTGCCAGCACCTTCATCAGTATTTTGTAGTCGCAGTTAGTAAGCGCTATGGGTCTATAGGAGGAAAGTTGCTTGAGCTTCTCGGTCTCTTCTGTTTTAGGTATTAGTACTGTATGAGACTGGCCAAAGGATGGTGGAAGTATTTTCAGTTCGTATGCTTCATTGAAAACGGCTGTTAAGATGGGAGCTAGGTGGCCTTTAAACGATTTGTACCAAGCGGCACAAAGACCGTCAGGTCTTGGCGACTTGCCAGGATTCAGGTCTTCGATGGCCTTCATCACTTCATGTTCTGTTAGTGATCGTTCTAAGGTTTCTTTAACTTCGCTCGACAGCTGTGGCATTCGTTGCAAAAATAAATTCTTGAAATCGTGCATGTTGACAGGCCTGTATGCAAAAAGTTTTATGTAATGCTCAAAGAAAGCACGCCCTATATTATTATTATCCGTTAATACCACCGCTTCATATTCGATAGTCTCAATTTGCTTACGTCTCGAGTGCTTTTTTTCTAGTCCCATCGCTCCTTTCGTTGGCGTTTCCCCGCCTGATAGCCTTTGTGCTCTCGCGCGCACGAGCGCACCTCGGAAGCGCTCTTCGTCGAACGCCTCGAGCTTCTTCTTAACAGCGCGCATATCTTCTTGATGGGCGCCCGGTTGCATGCATTCGAGCTTCGCCAATTTTTCCAATAATGATTTTAAATCCTTTTATCTGACCTTTTCTTGATATCGGAGTACGCTACTTCTTTCAATTGCCTTCATTTTAATGCTTTGCTTCAGCAACTCCCATTCCTCACCAAGCCTTATAGAACTGTCTGTTCCAAAAGAATTCAGAGCAGCCACTACCTTTTCGTTGAAGGTTTCATCCCGTAGCAGTTCTGCATTCGTTTTCCAGAGTTCCCAGACGAATTTGTTTCGTTCTTTCTTGCTGCCCACCCTGAATTTTACTAGGCAGTAGTCAGAATACGATATGGCGGTAACTGTATAGCATTGGCATTTTTCAACTAAATCATATGAAAGATAGATACGGTCCAATCGTGCGTGACTTGTGCCCTGAAAGTGAGTATACGTCACGTCTCGGTCAGCCCTAAAACAGTCAGCGATATCTTCTAATACGAATTCGTGCATTATCTGCGCCAGGATCTCGCTGCTTTTGTCATAAACTACGCGTCGCGTAGACCTATCCTCGGCGTTCAATACGCAATTGAAATCCCCAACACAGGCTATCGTTTTTTGCACAGAGAAGTGATGCTTTAAGTTCAAAAAGAAAGCTGCCCTCTCTTGCACTGTATTAGGTGCATAAATGCACAACACGCGCCATTGGACATCGCAATAACGGAAATCACAAATGACAAGTCGACCGGAAATGCACGAGAAGTAACCCTCTATAACTAGTCCTGGAAGCTTCCTCACGAACAACACACACCCCGCCGAAGTCCCTAAGGCGTGGCTCATTACCGTATAGTAGTTGTACGTGAACCTTTGCACCATGCTCCCGGTCTCCTCCTCGCCGTCTACCTTGGTTTCTTGCACTGCTAAAACGTCGAGGTCGTGGTCCACTAGCAGTCTATAAACCTGACTCTGTTTCCTTTTGGCGGCCAGACCTCGAACGTTTAGCGAGCCGAGGCTAAGCGACGGGTTGGTAGCCATTATTGATGAAAACCGGAGGGGAGAAGGCCCGGAGCATGGTGCTCACCTTAACGTCTAGCTGACCGCTAGACGTATCTCTTCTTCAGCGTCAGTCTTGTCCATGACGAGTTCCGCAGTGTCTTCTGCTCCAACCGGCCCCGCAACATTTGTGCACATCTTCACGCACTCAGATTCTTCATGTCCAAAACGACGACAGTGCGTGCAGCGAGGAACTCGGCATTCTCGTCTGATATGGCCCTTACTGTGACACCGCAGCCACAGTGGCGCTCTTCCAGGCGCGACTAGAAGGGCCATGTCACCGGCGACGCGAAGCTGGCGTGGAAGGTCATCTACCTTAATGCTGTTATGGAGCTTGAGGCGCACGAGGCGCATCGTCGGCCCCTTGTCTTGGATCCCTTGAACTCTCCACTTTTCCTTCGAGATCTCGGTCACCTTTCCGAACGGAGCAAGCGCTACACGCACATCATCGTCGGTCACATTGAAAAGAAGCTAATGAAGCTTCAGATGCACGTCCTGGTTTGCCGGATCAATAACCAAACGACGTTGGCCCTTCACCTTCATTTCGGCACATGCCAAAGCTTTCTTCATATCTTCCGTGCTCTTGAAAGTCACAGCCCATACGTTGCTCATCTGATATGCAACCAACGCTATCATATCACTTCAGGGAGCAACCCAAGACGCACCAACGTGTCCCGGAAATGTTCAACCCGATAAGGCCTCGACCGGACATCCGCGTGCAAAAATGAAGTATTCAAAACACTACGACCTGACGGCAGAGTAGGCAAAACAACTTCGTATCCCTCGGTATCCATTGCGTCGATCCTGTCACCGCGGCCACTGTTAGCCGCAACCACCGCTCCTTGGGAGCACATGAAACGCACGTCCTTCCACTTTGTCCTTCGCACCTTTGTTCAAGCTGCATGCAGTATACGGTTACACGCCAGCTAGGGAATAGTTTCTCTCCGAATTCCTGTGTGAGTTGACTCGATGTGACTTACCTTCAACCCTTCTACGCCAGGGAGTGGTTTCTCTCCGAATTCGTCTGTGTTAGTTGACTCGACGTGACTTACCTTTAACCCTTCTACGCCAGGGAATGGTTTCCCTCCGTATTCCGTTGTGTGGGCTGACCAGTGTGCTGACAAGGCCCTCTACCAGGCAGCAAGAGAGGATGGGGTTGCCCGGATGTTGTAGAATACAAGGACAGCGAGACACCACATGGGAACACATCTTCCCTGCCTCTGCGTGCCGCAGCACGCACGACGAACGTTCTGTACTTTTTTTTTTTGGTGCACACTGCTCATCCGTAATGATATGTTAAACTTCTGTTACTGTATTTTACATCACCTCATATTCCCTGCCGAACCCTCTCCGATGGCCACTCTGGTTCGAGCTCCAAGCAGACGCCGTTGAAGGTCGTCGAAACCTTGTCCCCGTGACAACTGGTGGCAGCCGTAACAGTAGCCTTTGAAACTTTCCATGCAACATCTGTTCTCATGAGAACGGTTACAATAGTGGACAGCCCCGGTGTATGAAAGGCGATGTTTGTTTTAAGAGTGTTCAGTAAACATAATGAAAACATGCAAAACATCCGCATGCCGTTTGTACAGTGCACTAGAGTACACACGCTACTTCCAATAATTTTACAGGTATACACGAGGATGCAGAATTCGGAAACGGAGTAATGTTGGTGCTCGTCTAAGAAAATGGTCTGCTCAGACATATGCGTCCAAATTTTTTTGACTGCTCTACAAAATGCGTGTCGGCTCTCAGACTTAACTTTTTCGAACAGTACCTGAAGAACGAACACACTTGTAAAGCTTCAAACTCAGAACTATTTTGTCTGTTGTGTCCATCAAAGAGTTCAACCACAACTTGAAGACGCACGATACACAGTGGTGGCTGGGCCAAGAAAATGCTTATTGCTATGATGCGTGTTTGATTGATAGGCGTTGTGCTAAACGTTGGGGAGCGAGGTTGGGAGGGAGGGAACAGCGGCGATAACCTCTGCCGTATGCTGGAGTGACGTCACACCGATGCAGCACAAATGCAGCTGTTAGTAGAAATAAGTAGATGTATCCCAATTCTGTTCTTTTTTTCTCTCGTTATGACACTCTTGCTGCTGCGCACCCCAAATAAATGAACTCCTCGGGTCTAGGGAACTGACGTGACAGGCCGAAGCAAGAAAGACGATGTTGCAGGAAAACAAGAGAATACTTTATTTGTAGGTTTACGTTTTGAACAGTTCATCCAAGGCTCCCCTTACAGCTTGGCCAGCAAGCTGCGGTTACATAGCAAATGCAAAAAGCCCGTCTCTGTCTCTTCGGAGTTCAGTGGTACCATATCTGTGAACTGCCACTTGTTGACCCAGTCACCAGGTCAACATGCAGCTTCGTTGCAAGTACGTGCGCCTCGCCAAGACGCTTCACCAATCTTTCGTCCGATGCCCCTGTTTACCCTGTCTTGTAAGGTCAGTGCAAAGAAAAGATAAGAGACTTAAGCGTACAGAAGCACCATTGTACCTTAATCTGATAGCCCTTTACCACATATACGAAGCGTGAAAGTCACCGAAGCCCCAGCTGTGCTCTTGTCATCAGCCTAATTCACGTCCACCGTAGAGTGGAGGACTCTTCTAGCGATCTTAAATGACCCCAACCTTGCGTCACCTCACTCTATCTTACGACTCTAAATTTCATAATTTTATCACAGCATATGTGCCGCGATGAAGTCATGCGGCTGTCTTGGAATGTGTTTCTCTTACTTTGACACCCTTCCCCCCTTAGGTTACCAAAACAACCCGATCGATATCTGCTCTACGCAATACATGTCCTGCACAACTCTATTTTTTCCTTTTATTGTCAATTAGAATATCGGTTACTCCTGTTTGCTCTCTTATGCACACTTTTGTCTTCTTGTCTCATAACTGCACACCTATATGTTTTTTTCTTTCACTCGTTGCGGGATCCTTAGCTTCTTCTCGGGCGCGCTAAAACTTTCTATTAGATAATTTTAAACTACCGCTGCCGCATCGGCAAACATTTTCTCGTGCGATTTAGTTCTGCACGCTCTAGCTTAGTCGCACAAGATATGTACCTGACGCAAATTATGCAGATAGCACGTGATAAGCTTGCAGTGGGCGCGGTGGTAGCGCGAAGCGTCCTCAAAATAATTATATATTAGAATGGGGACGCACGCACGCAATGTCATTTTGCGCTTAAAATGTGAGGTCTTGTCGGGCATTGGAAGCAGAATTAACGAAGGGGGGTGAGCCTATTACCATTGGGGCCTGCGGTAAAACCACAAAGAAAAAGTGCAGGGTTACATGGGTTAGGCCTCTTTCGAAGACTGATAGCCGCCGTTGGGGCTTAGTGGCCTTGGCCTTGCACAGCTAAGCCCGAGCGCGAGGGGTCGAATTCCTGCCGCAGAGGCCGCATTTCGATGGGCGCGAAATGCAAAAAACTTCCATGCACTGTGCATTGGGTGAACGTTAAGGAACCGAAGGTGGCCAAATTTAATCCGATGTCCCCCTCTACGGCGTGCCTCATAATCATACCGTGGTTAGAAGCGCAGGAAAGAATTTGTTTTGAGGAAATGATTCAAGAACATGGATGAAGAGAAAGTGGCGGCTATAGCGCACAAATATCTGTACAGTAAAAGCGTATACACAGATGGAAAATGAGGTAAAATAAGTTGGCAACCAAGTACACGGTAATTGGAAGTACTATAAGACAGCAGCTACCTGGGCGAGTCGGTACATCTGCATTATTATTGCTTACAGTGCACACAACTACACGGACACACTGTCAATTTTTTTTAATACACACTGTAAGTAATAATAATACTAGAAGACAGCCCGGAGTCACCGAAAAGAGAGTGGGAGAAACAGAGACGGTAGACTGGATGGAAATGATAGCAGAAAAAAGCCTATTAAGTTTTACAAAGGCGGCAACCACAAAGTCGGGAAAGAAAATTCCTACGACAACGCAAAGGGAATTTCCTTGTTTTCTGAGGCCTGAGTTGGCTGCATCGAGACAAAAACATACAGAAACAAATATTCGCAACAAGATGAGACACGTGTGTGCTGTAGAAAAGAAAGATCCAGAGAAGACTCAGCCCATTGTAATATAATCCCTAGATATTCCCCCAACCCGAACCGTAGGGAACGTCCACCTTTCAGAAGCGCTGAGGCTCAAAGAAATGCATGGTCAGCGGAATAGATAAGCAAAATAAGCTTACAGTATTGGTGGAAAAGAAAGACGAGAGAAGGTGGGGCCGGGATAATTACAGGTATAGATAACTTTAATAGATGAAGCCGAGGTAGCAAAATGCTGCAGACTAAATACTGATTATGGCATTATGAGACTTTGTCAGGGCGTCAAAAAGACAGAACAGCAACATAAGCCCCTTGTCGAAACGATGGCTTCAGCGACGCTCCTTGCTCAAGCACTGTTAATAACTTCAAACAGGCATCTTCCTGTGAACCTCTCGTTTGCTTTATATAGACTATAAAAGATGTAGTAAGAGTTATTAAGATGTATAGTAAACCCTGCATCATTATTGCTCGAGGAGGGTGACTATCGGCACACCGTTTCAAAGGCGATTAATTTAAAACTATCAGCAGCATTAGCTAAATCTCGCTAAACAGCCCTCCGTCAGTGAAACCCACATGATTTGTCGTCCCTTTACCTGCAGTCGCTGCTCAGGCGATGTTAATGGCACCTCCGTGCAACTGATTACCGCTGTCGAGCGTAAGAAGCCGCTGCACGCGGCAACACAGCTTACATTGGCTGCGTACTATCGGGTGAACGTCGGTGCGCAAAAGATCACAGGGAGAACACTGTGCGAAGACCGCATGTGCAATAACCTAATGGCCGTTTTTCCCGCCTGTGGCGAGCGCGAACAAGGGGGCCGCAAGGCGCACTCAAGGCACCGGAAAACGACAAGGACAGGGTTCTCCCGCGTTGGATTTGCTATGTTCGTTTATTTTTTCCGTTCAGAACTGAGTCAACAACTTTACGTTCGGCGCCTTCGCTGCCCTGCGGAACGGCGTGAGCGGGTTTGGCGACGTATGTCTTGATGTAGAAGTTTACGAAGAGGCAGAGAATGAGGAACGTCTGCACGTTACCCAACATGACCAAGTGCTTCGGGAAGCCGCAGTCGACGAAGAGCGGTATGGACAAGTGTATCATGATCAGGATGAACTGCACAATCTGCAGTGTGGTCAGGTACTTTTTCCACCACAGGTACTTGCGCACGGAGGGACCTAAAGTTGTCAGGAAGTAGTACGAGTACATGACGACGTGGACGAACACGTTCAGGCACATACTGAAGGTCGGCTGGCCTTCGGGCGCGAACAGCGCGAAGAACCACGTGTTGGCGACCACAATCGTGTGGTGCAACACGTGCAGGAGCGAGACGTGGGTGAACTTCTTGCGCAGCACGAAGAACACGGTGTCCAGGAGGTCACTGTAGTGCGCCGCGATGTAGATCCAGCCGGTGCGGTAGTACTCGCGCATCTCGTCGGTCATGTGACCCGTGATGCCCTGGCACCAGAGGTTGTAGTGGCCGCCCGGAAGGTAGGTGAACTTCAACACCAGGTAGAGGAAGCGGATGCCCAGGGCTATCGAGATCAAGTTGTAGACGCGCACGATGTTGATGATCCGGAAGGGTTCCCGGTTCTTCATCCAACGAGGGCCGGCAATTTTGACGAAATACAGGTAGGATAGCAGAAGGGTGAACACGAACAGAGGGTCCGTTACCACAGGGTAATCACGTGTTCGGGGATCGCCCATCTGGCGGATCCGATTGGACAGCGTGAACGGGTTCAGGCTGTACTTCATCGTTTCGGTATCTCTGAGAGATGCAGTGCCAGGATGTATCTAGGAGCTGCAGAATAGAAGAGGCTGTGTTAAAGAGACAGTAGTGGCAAACACTTAATTAGCCTAGAATCTTCTAACATCTTAAAACGATCTAGAATGCAGAATACCAGCTCTATTTTCATAATAAAGTGACGCACTAGACACTTTCGTACACAAATCAATCACATTGGCTCGATCTAATGTTTAACATAGTTAACATAGTGGGTGTTAAAACATATACGTCGTGCAGCGAAACTTGTAAAAGATTATGCGGCTGACCTTTATCATTTCACAAGTTAATTTCAGCTTGTCAGTCCTCAGCCTCGGGCTTAGCTATGCAACGCTTGTCAGTCAAGTGCAGCGTGCTTGTGTCCCCTCGTCCACATTTTAATGACTTCTGAAAGCTAACTTCTCCTCTCTCTTTCTCTCCGATAACTAAACATTGCTAAGGAAATTATTGACGTCGAAGCAGAATACTCAAATGTGAATGCAGTGCTCGGGTTTCGACAATATAGTTCAAGTATAACAACGTAAAATTATCTGGAGGAATTCACCAAGCTTTTCGGTCTAAGTGATGTTTGCCGTTGGCCCACCGCCCACGCTCGCCGACATCGCGATTGACTGCCGCTCTCCACGATTCGAACACTAAAAATTCCCGTGAGTCATTCTCAAAACTGGTGTCAATAATCCGTTCGAAGTGTCTACGCCTTATGAACGCACGGCCACAATTCGTTAATCGCAGTAGATGTCTTGAAGTATACTTACTTAAAAACTTAATTCACGAGATTGTGTTAATTAGTCAAGTATGCTTTTCAACTTCTCATACAAGCTAGGTCGGCCCCTTCGAGTGAGCCAGCTCGAGGACTAGAATTGTGCTAACTGCCACAGACGATTTTTTTAGATTATGTGTAGCCTCTAAAAAATAAAAGTAGAACGACCGGCATTGCGAATTTTAAATTATGCATAGTCTCTAAAAAAATAAAAGTAGAACACTCGGCATTGCGAACGTCGCGATCCACCGCGCGTTGACGGAGCAGACAAATACATCACAAATGTCCGGACTCTCTGTGCTACTGTTGAATATTTCCGCGGAGCCCCTGTATGAACACCAAAATATCAACCAAATTCATCTACAGAACTGGTATCGATTAC
Source organism: Dermacentor variabilis (assembly GCF_050947875.1). NCBI lineage: Eukaryota > Metazoa > Arthropoda > Arachnida > Ixodida > Ixodidae > Dermacentor > Dermacentor variabilis. The sequence continues at coordinate 132,173,519 of NC_134573.1, read as the reverse complement.
ATCATAAGCATTCCGCTCATGAAGATGAACGCCTTTGCGGCCCATTAATAAATTTTAAAAATGTGAAAACGCGTTCTCCCGAATGTACACACACACACCCACCTCCAAGAGCAGCGACGGCGGCTTCACCTCGCATCCGATTCCATGCATATGCACTGGGCGAGACGCGGTCAGGGGATCCCTTCACGCCTCTCTTCAGGAACCAGAACCTTATTTGCGGGCCTTGACACAATGGAGCATTGTGAACTCTATTTTTTGCACAATAAGGTGCACGCTTTGAAGCGCACCAGTATTTTCTTTATTTATTGCACTTTAAGGTTGCACGTCAGCCTTACTCGCCAAGTTAATTTGCCTATATTTTTTAATTCTCTCGTTTTACCAGCCGCAGCAATGATATCTCATTGTAGAACCTACCTTACGCTGCCTCCCCCCCCCCCCCCCTATGGTGCCTTGCTCTACGCTACACATTTTCCTTCCTCTATGCTGCGTTTCGGTCGTCTTAATTACGGCTTTGTTCTCGACGACGGCCATGAGTGAGCGTGCGGCCATGAGCGGCCGGCTATGCGCAACTCAGGCAGCGCAAAAGGGATACATATCGTTCTTTTCTTTTTTTCGCCGTTTCTCCAAGACAATAAAATCGTCCTTAAGAATCAGGCTCGAAATAGAAATGCATCGTCTGGAAAAAGTCGCATATTAATCGCCAGCCAGGATGATGTTTTCGAGACGGTCTTAATCCCGTCAAAGAGAGAGAGAGAGAGAGAGAGAGAGATACGTGGTAAGACGTGCTGTTTAAAAAAGTTCCGGTGCGGTCGAGTGCTCTAAGACCTGTTTCAAGACATTTTCAAAACGTCGTAGAAAATATGGTCCAATATTATGTTGTCGTTTTTGTTTGTAACTATAGCTTAAGTTTCCTTTATCTTTTTCACGGTGGCAGCGCGAAAGATACAGGTATAGGAGAGCATCGATGAGGCGAACTTGCGACAGGCGGTGCTGCAGCTAACGAGCATGGCATATTGGGAAACTTCAGAATGGTTTTAGAATCGGTGCGCGTCTGGATGACAACTTATTTGTTCTCACTCAGAGTTATAGAAACATCCAGAGAATAAAGGAGATCATTATATGTGGCTTTGTTAAACGAACGCAAACTACACATGGTGAAAACGTTCGAGTCCCACAGGGGCAAAGTACATTCACGGGACATCAATCGCAGCCTGAGCCGCAGCGTCTGTTCGCGAAAGCGGAATCAAGACGCATTGACCACTTTCGTGTGCACATCGGGCGGCTTCGTCGGCGTGGTCATTCCCACTGATGATGCAATGCCCTGGAAGCCATTGAAAGGTTATGTTGTGTCCCTTGTCATGGCTGTGATGATATATCTGTCGAATTTCTGAGACCAGTCGTTCATTGGGGCCGTGGCGCATTGGGCTTTGTATTCACTGAAGAGCTGCCTTGGAGTTACTAGAGGTTGTCCATTGTTTCTGTGGCGATTAATGAAATCAGGTGCAGCACGGAGGTGCCGCAAGTTCTGCACCCGTCGATGTGGTCACACATGAAGTTTTTCATTTGATTTCTTCATATGTTGCCTGGATGATGACTGCGGCAGCAGAGCTGTTGAGCTCTACCGAACCATCTGCGCAGACATGTTGCCAAAATCTGTGAACGTTGTGAATGTGTTCCAAAGTTGCTTGCTTGAAAGCTTGCAACGGCGCTCCAGCTTTCTTACTGATGCCTGGAATTATCAATTGTACTTGCGGCCGGTGCATACACCACAATGAGTCTGATAATCGAGTAGCAGGTGTGAATCGTGATGACAAGTAGGACTGATGTCTGGCAATACTTTTGGCAAATCTTGAATGTGGCCTCTTTGCTGGCAAGTAATCAAGATGGTGAGAAGGGAGCCAAGTCGAGCGTCGGTAGGTAAGCTCTCCCAAATAAGAAAGGACCTAAGGAAGAAACGACAAAGCATGAACGTGTCCAACTCAAGAGATCAGACAGAATTTGCGGAACTGTCAAAACTGACGAACAAGGAAAAAGTAAGGGATATTCCAAATTATAACGTATGAAAGACTGAGGAGGCAGTAAAAGATGGACGCAGCCTGAAATCAATTAGAATAAAGCTTGGCATAAGACGGACACTGAAAGATAAGCAGGGTAATATCATCAGCAATTTCGAATATATAGTAAAAGCAGAGGAAGAATCCTATACTTACCTGTACAGTACCCAGAGCAGTCACGCTACCTCTATTTGAAGTAGTAACAAACAAGATATAGAGGATCCTTCTATAATTAACAATGAAGTTGGAGGGGCCTTGCAAGACATGACCCTGGGAAAAGCGGCAGAAGATGGAATAACAGTCGATTTAATCAAAGATGGAGGAGATATCATGCGTGAAAAGACTGCGGCCTTTTATACACAATGTCTCACGACTTCAAGTGTTCCTTAGAACTGGAAGAATGCTCACATTATAGTAATACAGAAAAAGGTAGACATTATTGAATTGAATATTATAGGCGCATTAGCTTACTTTCAGTATTGTATAAAATATTCACCAAGATAATTTCTAATAGTATAAGGGCAACACATGACTTCAATCAACCAAGCGAACAGAGTGGTTTCAGGAAGGGATACTATGCAATGGATCACATCCATGTCACCAATCGGGTAATAGAGAAATCTGCAGAGTACAATCAACTTCTCTATATGACTTTCATACATTACGAAAAGGCATTTGATTTAGTAGAGATACCAGCAGTCATAGAGGCATTACGTAATCAAGTAGTACAAGAGGCATACGTGAATATCTTGGGAAATATCTACAAGGATTTCACTGTTACGTTGGTTCTCCACAAGTAGAAAGATACCTATAAAGAAAGAAGTCAGGCAAGGAGACACAATCTCTTATGCTATTCACTGCATGCTTGGAAAAAGTATTCAAACTAGTCAACTCGGAAGGCTTGGGAGACAGGATCAACGGCGAATATCTCAGCAACCTTCAGTTTGCAAATGACATTGTCCTGATCAGCAACACTGGAGACGAGTTACAAAAAATTACTGAAGACCTTAACAGAGGGAGTGGGGGTGAAGATTAATATGCAGAAGGCAAAAATAATGATGAATAGCCGGGCAAAGAAACAAGAGTTCAGGATCGCCAGTAAGCCTCTAGAGTCTGTGAAGGAGTACTTGAAGGAGTACAGTACTTAGGTCAATTACTCACAGGGAACACTGATCATGAGAAGGAAATTTACAGAAGAATAAAAATGGGTTGGAGTGCATACTGCAGACAATGTCAGCTCCTGATGGAAGCTTACCATTATCATTGAAAAGAAAGGTGTTCAGTCAGTGCATTCTACCTGTGCTAACATATGAGGCAGAAACTTGGAGGTTCACAATGAAGCTGGAGAACGAGTTAAGGACCGCGCAAAGAGCGATGGAACGAAAAACGTTAGGCGTGACGTTAAAAGACAGAAAGAGAGCGGTGTGGGTCAGAGAGCAAACAGGCTTAGCCGATATTCTAATTGACATCAAGATAAAACAAATGGAGCTGGGCAGGGCATGTAATGCGCAGGATGGATAACCGGCGGACCATTAGAGTTACAAAATGGGCGTCAAGAGAAGGGAAGCGCAGTTGAGGATGGCAGAAAACTATAAGGTGGCGTGATGAAATTATGAAATTCGCAGACGCAAGTTGAAATCAGTTGGCGAAGGAAAGGGCTAATTGGAGATCGCAGGGAGAGGCCTTCGTCCTGCAGGGGACATAATAATAATAATAATAATAATAATAATAATAATAATAATAATAATAATAATAATAATAATATGATGATGATGATGATGATGATGATGATGATGATGATGATGATGATGAAATGGTTCCAGGGCTTACATTTGAAAATGCGGTTGTTTGCTTTAAGTCAGGGTTACAATCAGGGCTCGATGGGAACCAAAGTTCGGTGGGACGCCTCGCATTGGCGCTCGCGGGAAAATTACTAATGAAGCTGTGCAGTGTGATACGGGCTGGACAACTTTTGAAGCGAGAGAGGCTCAGAGTAAAATTAGTTTAGAATAAAACTGAGGAATATTGAAGAAAGTAACTAGATTCCGAGAGTGTTCAGATTTTGTTACAGGAAAAACATTGACTCATAGTGAAGTAAAAGAACTAAGAAGCTTACAAGACTGCGCGACCGATATGGTCGCCACATGGCAACAAAGAACGTCAAACACAAAGTGAGAGAGGCTGAGACAATCTCATGGGTGGTGGCAATGGAAAAGAAAGCTACTATGAGTAACTACCTCAAAGGAAAAAAAAACGAAATCAGAAAAGAAACAATTCATGATAACTCAGAGGCAAGCTCCTTACTTTTCGAAGCGATATCAGGATGCCAGGTACACCAAGGACGAATTAAGAAGCATGGGCCTGCTGCAGTAAAGCTAGGGAAACGATGGAACGTGTTTTATTACAATGTGAAGATATCTACCCAGTTGTCCGGTTAGGCTCCCCTGGCCTCCTTGAAGCCCTAACTCTGGTTAACCTCCCTGCCTTTCTCTCCTTTGCATCTCTCTCTCTCTCTCTTGAAGCCTTTGGGTTCAGGGATAGCAGGGGGAAAGTAAACATGTCCACAATAGATATTAGTAAGAGGTGATTGGAGGTTTGATGGCAGAAAAGTAGGGAGACCACAAATAACAGAAACCTACAAAAACAAAATTCTCAGTAATGGTTCAAAAAGTTTGATGCTGGGAATTCTTGGTGTGTGTGTGTATTTTCTCAAAAATATAGGTAGGATATTAGGCAAAATAAGAATAAGAGCTTGGTGGCGCAACGTACAACCCCGTTTCAAAGGGCACGCTCATAGCATCCATCCATCCAACTTCCATTCATGCAGGCTTAACAGGGTTTTCCCACTTCTCACAATCCAGGGTAGTTAAATGTACAGTTGCGGCTTATATAATTATTTCGTTTCGATGGCTGGCCAGCGCGATCTCGAGCTGAAGAAATCGCGATGCTGACCGCTGGGACGCTGTTATAGATAACTGCCGACCTCACCTGCGTTGCAAACATGAGAAGAGCCCAGCACCCTCGATATCAAGACGCGTATTCCTGCACAGCAGCGCCGCTTATCGCAAGTTCGCAGCTATGGTCGCCGGCCACGTTTGCTATTTTCTCGTTGCCGGGCACTGTGGCACTGTATGTGCGAAGGAACGTGCACGGGAACTCTAGCTCCATAATAAGTGGATGAGCAAACAAATTACCGACGGCGCAGGATGTTTTAGTGCGAAAACATTATATGTCCCACGAGGCAGAAAAGCCGGCGATGTCCGCGACCAGTGGTAACAAAGATCATCATGCGTGACGCCATGAGCGTCTTGTATGACGTCAGTAGTAATACAGAATTAGAACAAGTTAGAGTAAAGTGGCTAATAATAATAATATTTGGGATTTTACGTGCCAAAACCACTTTCTGATTATGAGGCACGCCGTAGTGGAGGACTCCGGAAATTTTGACCACCTGGGGTTCTTTAACGTGCACCTAAATCTAAGTACACGGGTGTTTTCGCATTTCGCCCCCATCGAAATGCGGCCGCCGTGGCCGGGATTCGATCCCGCGACCTCGTGCTCAGCAGCCCAACACCATAGCCACTGAGCAACCACGGCGGGTTGTAAAGTGGCTAAAGGTGAAGTGAATAAAGGTGCAGTAAACTGAATGAAAGTGAATTATAGTGGAATAAGGTGGAATAAAGTGGGTTGAGGTGGATCAAGCTGCATTAATGTGCATTAGGGTTGCTACAAATTAGAGCAAGGTGGATTAAGGTAGATTGCATTGGATTAGATTCTGTATATATAAGAGCAAGGTGAATTAGAGTGGATTAAGGTAGACTTGTGAAGGACGCGTGGCAGTGTATCACATCAAGTATTATGGACGCAATCAATTAATTAGAGAAATCAGGCTTTCGCATTCAAATCACGTAAAAATACTTAAGTGACTGGCAATTTTTTTTTAAAAGCAGCGGTTGCAGTACACCTGTGTACATAAAAGAAACGTACATCCCACCCATAATGGAAAAATGAAACCCACTGTTGAAGCAAAATTTGGCACTTTCTGCACTAGAATGAAAATGTAGAAGCAGGTAAAAGGCTCCGAAATAATCACAATAGCAGAGTTATTTTGGAATGCAGGAGGCTAAACAGCAGCCGAGTAAAACACGCCTCCAAGTTTTCACAAGATAGCAGGAATAGCCGCAATAACGCAGGCCTCCCATAATTTTTAACGCCATAGCGTTAAGGGTCCCGTGTCACAGAAAATCCGGTGTCAGTGTCCGACGCCGGGCGTAGTGTGAGCGAAAATCATCCTATATATTGACACGTGGAGTTGTTTACCTTTTACGGGTGAGTGTTTTTCACCGTCTAACAAATGTTATCGCTCAGCGCGGGACGCGTCCGCATGTATAGGAAGTTTCTCGAACGTTACCGGTTGTTCTGCTGTCACCGAAGCTTGTGTAATCTGATTGCATGTGTGACGCGAATTGTGTAGAACTTTCTGGAAGACACGCGGGCACCACTGATTACTCTGGGACCTTCGATGACTCGTTTATAAAAGCCGAGGCGCTTGATCGGCAGATGCCATTTTCGACGATCGCCGACAGCGTATGCCGCTGCCGCCTTTCTTTGAGGGCAGCCTGTTTTTTTTAGGGCACACGTTCGCCCAATAAAACGCTATAGTTTCGTCATTCCCAGTCTTGCTGCTTTCTACACCGTCACTGCTACGCGACAATATTCAATACGGCAATAAAATTCTTCTACGACTGAAGTCGCTCATACCTCGCCTTACATTCTTTACAAAGTTATGCCTTGGAATTTTGAGAATGACAGCCCACGAAGCAAATGTCATGAAACAAAACACCGACAGCGGCGTGCCTCTTACGTTAAATATTCTCCGACTGAAATATTAAAAGTGCTAAACAATAACAGAAAATCTGCCCACGCAAGAGGCCTCGTGGTAGAAAGAAACGCCTCTGTGCATAGCGTTCGCCGCCAGCGTTTCCCGGCAAAAATTACAGTTACATAAACTGCAGTTTCCGGGAAGCGTGAGGAGCAGCCAGGGATCCCTGAATGCTATCGCGTTCCACTCTTAAAGGCGAAGCTTAAGTGTCCTATAAATTTTCCATACCAGGCATGTTTATTATTTCTAAGGCAAGCCAAAGAATAATTCCTATTTTGTTAGGCATGTCTGAGCATGACTTTCTCATGCAAATTTTCTCATCGAAAAGAAAATTACACTGCAATATATGAAAACATACAAACAGCACATTTGTTTCTCCCAGTCACGTAACAAGAGAACCGTGCATCGCCTGCACTTTTTCGCAGCTGAATGAACTAATTAACAAGCCCTCAAGCTTTATTCCGTTTTCTTGTATACGCGAAAGACAAAGGCAAAAAAAAAAGAAAAAGAATAACATTCTACTAAGGCACAAGAACCAAGCTGCAAAGAGTCTGTACACAGGGGTTATTTGCGACAAAGTTGCTCTCAGTGTAACCTAGGGTGCCCGGATGCGCGCGCTCCCCTCCGCCGCCGTTCAGAGAGGGCGCGCGCATCGAAAGGCACCCTAGTGCAACCATTCGAGGAAACAAGCTTCCACATTTGAAAAGTCCTTGCACGCGCTTTGCAGTGACGGATTAATCCTAATGCTCAAGGTTGTTACAGAAACCTCGCCTGCATTACGTCTGACTTGTATGAAGTAAACTTCTAAATCAGTTTTTTTTTAGTCAGTGATAAGTTACATTAACACTGAAAGATATTCAGGACTTAGAAACTATAATTTAACAGACTGTCCTTGCGAAAGTAGATTATTTTCAGTTTTTCACACAAATGTGCAAAAGATCAGCGATTGGTTAGTGTACGTATACGTTCAAGCAAGTATTTGAACCGTCAGATTACATTAAATGAGATTTAATATCTGAATGCATAAAACAAAGGAGCCCAGACATTCTAAGAACATTTATTTCACACACTGCGATATTTAAGGGAATTTTGTCCTGTAAATTGGAAGCAAACAAACTGCATAAATATAATTTATTCATCATGTTCTCGCGATTCATCATGCAATTATAGCTGGGGCATTTAAAGCCGTGCTGTTTATATAGTAGACGATATTACTTACTGTAGCCATAGCGCCAGCTGTTAACAACTCTTTTAGCTACCTAAACCAACAAGAACCAGTGAAGGCACAAGAGGCTGTTGGACTAAGAACTGCTCTTACTTGAAAGTACAATTTCTGCTTGCTAAAGGTTAGCACATGCGTAAATTCCAACAGCCTTCGCGATAAGTATTGCGACAACAATAGCATTCGGTCACCATGAAGAAAACTAAACTAAGCATGCGCATCAAGCTACAAAAATTTCTTTCCAGTGAAGCACATACCTACGGAGCGCTTGCACATCACCCAGGTGCACACGTCCGAATAATATATATATATATATATATATATATAAACATTTCATAATTCTCTTTCATACTGTGCCTTCCCACGTCACCGTGTCCGTACTTCACTGAGCTTGCAGCACCGTTTTTACCAACGCATAGGCAGAAGTGCTCCGCCCCAATCACAACCCACTTTGTTACGTAGCGTGTAGTGCAAATGCCTGATATTTGGTCTTCACGCCTCAAACTTTCAAATAAGGCTTAGCATGTGCAGATGGTGTAGGTCAAAGAGATACCATCACACGCCCATGATGAAGGCAAGCCCTCCAGCTAACGACATTGCGCTGCCGCCTGCCTCGGCCATTCATACCGTAGACGGGTGAACCTTAAAAGAAATTATGGGGTTTTACATGCCAAAACCACTTTCTGATTACGAGGCGCGCCGTAGTGGAGGACTCCAGAAATTTCTACCACCTGGGGTTCTTTAACGTGCACCTAAATCTAAGTACACGGGTGTTTTCGCATTTCGCCCCCACCGAAATGCGGCCGCCGTGGCCCGGGTGAACCTTTGTCACTATAGGGCTGATATGAGGTACAGTCATTCACGCATCTGTCTAGAGCACTGAATCGGCACGCTGTGATGCAAAGAATTGTGTGCCCGTGTGCGCTGCTGGTTGATTTGAGAGACAATGCTTGCGAACAACCGAAACCAAAATGACACGCCGCAGCACAGAGTATTCATTCAGGTACACCGATACCTTGAACATAGCAGCTGATTTGATACTGCACTTTCTATACTATGCCCTGTGGCGAAGCGCTCGAGCACTCTAGACAGAAGTGTAAATGTTCCCACGCTGTGACGATTGTCAACTGCAGGCCGAGAAGAAGGCGGTTTCGAAGCTTTTTCGGAGTGTTCGATAGCGGCGACAGCGATGGTGGCGTTCGGCTGAAGTCGCATCTACATGGGCCGAACGGACAGTTGGCCGCCTACCGGAAAATGCTCATTCACTAAACGCCGCAGGTGGCTCACGTTTTCCAGCCCCATTGTAACGAGTCGTCCGCGGTTTGGCCGCACAAGACGAGTAGTCGGCCGAAAAACAGGGCAAGGTCCACTCGAAAGGTCGACCACCTCGAGGTCGCGTCAACTCGGAAACGGGGGCACGGTGGGCCATAACCGTGTCGTCTCTTCCTCCCCGAGACCGAGAGACGTCGATTATCTCCTGAATTAAGACAGCGTTCCGTTCATCCGCCACGAAGAAAACAAATGCTCGTTCGTCTGCAAGCTTCTCATTCTTTTTGCCTCTTTTTCCCCCGCTGTTGATCCCACTGGCAGGCCACGTTTTCACTCGGCACTGGCGTAAGCTGCTTGCTCTGTGTCTCTTAAATTTTCCAACAGCCGTTGGAAGCTGCGCGCGGGCTCATTTACGCGTACTTTGTCGCGACCCACGTCGCTGTTCCGCCTTGTTCAACTGAGTCCTTTCGCTCCGCGCAAACCCGGGACGCGCTCGCTGTACACAGTAAACACCACGATCTTCTTTCTGCCCACAAACAAGGAACAAGCTCGGCTGACCTCGCGCTGCACCGTTTGCAAGGCGAGGACTTCAGTCTACTAAGCTCTATTGAGATTTCTTTTTTTTTTTTTAATTCCGTCGTGGTGTCGTTTATTTTGAAGACAAAGAAAAAGATGTTTAGAAATGCCGTTTCGCCAGCTTGGACTTTACTGTGCGATTGTTCTTCGCTAACCGCCACATAATTTGTCAAACCGTCTTAGAAGAGCTCTATTCCTTGTTCCCAAGATATTTACACCTAGTTCGTTGGTATGAGCCACAAAGGATTAGTCCTAAATAATCTGCTAATGCAAGTTCGTCGTATAGCGTCCCTTGATGGCCCAGTAATCCCCGTTTTACCAAGGTATAGACCGTTTGGTGGAGTAACGCGGTCTCGAAAGAGTGCGCAGCGCAACCCTCCTCCTCGCACTGGTATGCGCGGATCACAGTTTATTTCAGCGGCAGCTTGCAACAGTAGCGGTGTCATTGCGAATTAGTGCGATTCTAACGTGTTTCGTCTGCGATTGCTGTGCACTGTTCTGCATTCGGCTGCAAAAGTAACAATCGGAAGCGAACACAAATGCCTCTTCAGCCGCGGCGACTGAAGGAAAGGAGAGTACGACGTACGTTGAATTAGCACACGTTATTTCACCGACGTTTCGGCTGGTGGACAAAGGCTGAGCCACCAGCCGTTTGAAACGTCAGTGAAATAACGTGTGCTAATTCAACGTACGCCGTACTCTTTTCCTTCAGTGTGTATATATATATATAGCAAATTAGTAGAGAGCTGTACGAAGTAAGGATAGTAGTTATATCGACCGCATAAACTTGTAAACATTAGCTTAACCTTTCCCCCTGCGCAGGGTAGCCAACCGGAACTACCTCTGGTTAACCTCCCTGCCTTTCTCTGCATTATTTTCTCTCTCTCTCTTAGCTTACGAACTAAATCAGCAATGATAGAATGCGTAAGCGTGACTCAACGAGGACGTAGAAAGAAACAGACATACAGAGACAGCGCTGTCCTTGTGTGTCCGCTTCTTTCTACGTCCTTGTTACGCTCGGCCGGAATGGATCAGGGAGGTAGCGGGTGCCAGCCTGGTGCCGGTGGTTGGCAGGGACCACTTAATGTGCTTCCCTACATCCTTGTTCAGTAGCGCTTACACATTGTGTCATGAATTCAAACCAATATACCCGTCAACGTGTTTGAACTAAATTAACCAGCACGTTGTCACGCGCGCACAGGTAAACATGAACGCAATTCGCTCGATGACAGCGGAAACTGTCTGTAAAAACGCTGGAGTAAGGAATCGCGGCAGCCACCGCGAGTCAACCTTCATGCACCTGTCGCTTCAACGCGAACAAAACGTCAAAAGGCATAGGAAGCTACCCGCACTCTGCAAACATCGCAGATCCTTTTGAAGATGAGGCCCGTGCGAGCATCGAAGATCCTTTTGAAGATGATGCCCGCGCGGGCGCGCACTTTGGCCACGTCGCAGATCGCTTCCCACATAAGCGCCGGCAACGCGTCCCTACGGCGTCCGCCAAAGGCGGCTACTACAGCGTCTGCGATTCGCGAGGCCAACGCCGCAGAAGACGCCGCGGTTGTCTCCACTCTGTGTGGAGCGGCGGGCGAGGAGGACATGCATACTAGCAGCCGCCAAAGAACGCCCCTCCTCCCTCGCCTGACCCCCCTGCGCGCATCTGGGCGGCGTTCCTCGCTCGCACACGCAAGATTGAACCGCATTCGCCGTATCACTCTCACATGATTTCACTCTTACGGAACCTCACGGCGACGGCAGAAGTGCGCCTGGAGTGTCCATATAATTGCTATTACAATAATATGACTGCCTAGGCACTACCGAGGAGCAGTTTCTTAGCGCGTGTTGAATGCGTTTGTCCCTAGGCGTGCTGGCATTGCGGAGTGGGGCCGAGTTTACGCTCGGATGGTGGCTGCCGATGCGGTGAAACAGGTAAAGCAGTGCGCACTGACGCCCATTTGGCGACCGCTGTGTCGGACAGGCTGTCTCATGCCTGCGGCGATCATGCTAAGTCAGTCGTGCCGGATCATACCTTTCTCGCACCTTACAGCGATGTACCTTGAAAACAGCACCACAGATGTTTCCATGGGAGAAGTAGGAACTGTAGTACAGGCCGTGCCTCATATATTGAAAATCTAAAAGGCAGAGTGCTTTAGCAACTGTGGTTGAACACGAGTGGCTGAAAGACTGCCGCTGCAACTGCTATGAGCATACATCGCACTACCCTAAAGCCTTAAAGCTAAACTAACCTAAGGTTGACCTAACATTAACCTAACTAAACATGGCCGAGACGCAAAGACAATAATCCTCACAGAGTAACCGCTGTGAGAATACGCCACGCCATCCTAATGCCTTTTACACTAACCTAACCTTGCGTGGGCGAGACATAAAGCTAATAATTCTCACGGCGTGACATCAGGCAATGGCATTCAACCACAGTTGCCAAGGCGCTGTGCGTTCATTTCACTCATAGGGGACCACTCAGAAAGGCTCTTGAAAAGTCGCGGACAGCAGCATACAAAAAGCCTGCCAAGAGCGAAGATACTGCACCAGGAAGGCAGGCCCAGCCTCTATTACGGCCCCTACTGCTCCCTCGGGAAAATAAGTGATGTTTTTTGAAGGTAGAGCACCGTACAGGGGCGAGAAAGGTTTCATTCGGCATGACTGACTCAGCACCAGCACCGCAGGCGCAAGTCTGTCTGGCGTATCATCAGACACAGCGAGTACCAAATGGGGCGTCCGTGTCCACTGCTTCATCACGCCGGCAGCCAGCGACAGACCGTAAATTCGACCCCACTTCGCAATGCCGGCACCCCAAGGGACAAACGCATATAAGATGCAATAAGAAACTTCTCCTCCGTAGTGCCTAGGCATAGCCATATAATCAAGGAGCAAAAGATCCCAGATTTTCTCTCTCGCACCCGCGCTCACTCACGCCTGCGCAGAAATGTCGGGCACCTCCGGAAGTGCCTCGGGAAATGCCACGCCTCGCTGCACTTACTAGCAATTGTTAAAATGCATATGGGGGCTTGGACCATACTTGGATTCAGATAACTCGGAGCAGACCACTGCAACCACTATCTGCCACTGCTGCCACCATCAATAGCAAGGCAATCGCGAGGGTCGTTTTTTGAGGAGCGACGTTCGCGCTTTCTGGCTGGCAGTAATGTTTTATGGCGTTTTTCACTGGTCGATCTGGAGCGGCTGCCGAAATCCTTGAGCGAGCGCTCGGGTTTCACGAATCCGAATCGGCCAGCGGAGCGCAAAAACGCTCCGCGGCGGATCACACAGGAAGTCTGCGTACACGTCGCACGGACCGGTTCCGAAAACCATGCCCTACTTCCGTTCTATTCGTTTCCACGGCAACCAAACTCGCCGTCCCCCGTGTGTAATTTGACCGTGGCAGTCGCATAGTCCGTCATTTCCATGTCGCGCCCGCAAGGATTGTGCATGGACAACATGCATAGAAGTCTTCGTACAGCACTTGCGTCACTTCGTAATCGCTGTCGTCCGCGCTCTCATCGCTAAACGCGAGCGCTGCAGCAGCACCGAACGCAGCCATTTTGCGAAGCAACACAATGTTGTGCGTACCAACCGGGTACCGATTTCGCTTGAAAACGGAAGTGACGCGAGCTATTTCCGCCCGAATCCGCGCCTCGGCGGCGGAGCAAGTGAGAGCGATCCGGCGCGGAGCGAGTTGATCCGAAACGACCAGTGGAACGCGCGAACCCGCTCCAGATCGACCAGTGAAATTCGGATTCGTTGCCACGGAGCAAGAAATTCTGCTCCGAATCGACCAGTGAAAAACGCCATTAGTGTCAATAAACATTGTTTCTAATTGACATAACAAAATGTTTTTGCGCAACTCTTTTTAGCAAAATGTCAATGACGTCATGCATACATAATGGCTATGCCACGCTGAAGAGCAAATGGTGGCATTTTTGTTGTGAACTTTACATCACCCTCGTTTTTTTTCTATTTCACAACTATGTACACCCTAAAGCATGCATTTGCAACGGAATGGAGAAGCAAGGACATTGATAATGCAGCATGTCACCAGAAGCAACAATAACTTGATGCCGCCGTTGAGCCACTCATGAGTGAAATCGACTCAGAACGAGGACTCCAAGTCGAGCCACTAGGTGCAGCTTCAGCTGGTGGCCCAACTAAACAAAATGTCAATGCCAGGGCTTTTGCATCAACGAGTGGCATCCTAGAGTGGCGTGCTTCGTCAAGAACCAGTGACGTCATGCAAAGACCGACTCCACAACCGAGTGGCGTCATTGACCGACCTGCTAGAAAAACAACATGTAATGATGTGTCATGGATTCCTGCAGTTGAACATCCTCTAACTAGTAGTGATGCGTCTGGTGACTGTGAGCAAACAGAGAATGAAAGCAATTAGAGCATTGGAGAACTCAGCATTCCTGCAGAAATGATCCGCGAGCTGCAGGATTGGGCTTGCAACGAAAACATATCCCTGCCAGCACTTTCCTCACTCTTTACGATCTTGAAAGACCACAAATGTTCTGTGAACCTTGCTGAAGACACTGCATTCAGTGCAACTAAAATCTTGGGCTGGTAGAGGTACCTCTTGCATTCATTTTATTCAAAGTGCATGCTCTCGAAATTTTGTGGCAAGTTGACTCTCTCCAGGAAGATATGTGGTGTCCAAATCCATACCCCAGCCTTGGTTGCCTCTGGGTAAGAAAAATGGATCTCCAAGGGTGTGCTTTACAGAGCTGGAATCAAGTCATAGCTGCCACATTTTCAACATCACCCATAGGCATAATATTATATACCAATGATGTCACAGGATTTGCATGCGACACGCCAGCTCGAGCATTCATCGTAGGTACAAAGATGCAGTCTGTACACTACGGATGGGGTAAATGCCAGCATAGAGGTGCATATGTCAAGGGGAGGGTTGAGTTTTTGGAAACTAATGGACATTTAATGACCTATCATCATCATCATCATCATCCTGGTTACGCCCACTGTAGGGCAAAGGCCTCTCCCAGACTTCTCCAACTACCCCGGTCATGTACTAATTGTTGCCATATTGTCCCTGCAAACTTCTTAATCTCATCCGCCCACCTAACTTTCTGCCGCCCTCTGCTATGCTTCCCTTCCCTTGGAATCCATTCCGTAACTCTTAATGACCATCGGTTATCTTCCCTCCTCATTACGTGTCCTGCCCATGCCCATTTCTTTTTCTTGATTTCGACTAAGATATCATTAACTCGCGTTTGTTCCCTCACCCAATCAGCTCTTTTCTTATCCCTTAACGTTACACCTATCATTCTTCTTTCCATAGCTCAATGCGTCGTCCTCAATTTAAGTAGAACCCTTTTCGTAAGCCTCCAGGTTTCTGCCCCGTACATGAGTACTGGTAAGACACAGCTGTTATAAACTTTTCTCTTAAGGGATAATGGCAACCTGCTGTTCATGATCTGAGAATGTCTGCCAAACGCGCCCCAGCCCATTCTAATTCTTCTGATTATTTCAGTCTCATGATCCGGATCCGTAGTCACTATCTGTCCTAAGTAGATGTATTTCCTTACCACTTCTAGTGCCTCACTACCTATCGTAAACTGCTGTTCTCTTCCGAGACTGTTAAACATTACTCTAGTTTTCTGCAAATTTATTTTTTAGACCTATGCTAACTTTTTTTGCAGCATTCTTAGGGAGAGCACCACGTGGCAAACATGCTAGCCAACTGGCCTTGTTTTCAACTTTCCAATGGATTATGTGCATTGGAGAAACCAAAATATTAATACTGCTTTGAACGTGCAGTCCGCTTCCTGAACATCTGCCATCATCTTCAGTTGAGCAAATCTCAAACAAAGTTCTGGTGCTTGCAGAAATTCAGTGGGCAGTATTCAACTTCAAGCCAAAGTCACAGAGAGAGCGACTGAGTTGTGTTGCTTCCTCCTATTTTCACCTAGCTGTGCTTGAAGGCATTTTTTGCCCCAAAGACTTCTACACTCATCTCTTTATATTGCATGTGGCTGTTGCCATACTGTCCAGCAGTGATATTCATCATCAGTACTGTAACAACGCAAATGAGCTTCTAAACTTTTGAGTCACTTTATGGGAGGCAAAATGTATCCTACGATGTTCACTCCATTGGTGTACTTAAGCAACAATATGTTAAAATACAAGGCTGCTGATAACTTCGGTGTGCTTCGAAGAATTGTATTCAATACTGTAAGAAGTCGATAAGTATTTAAAAAAAAAACACTGCAACAGATTGGTAACCGCAGAGCAGAATGCATGTTGGCTGGAACATATTCCCCTCCTTGCCTCAGCAAGGAGCAAGGTAGTATACTCATAATGCACACCGGTGGACTAACAGGCAGAAAGTTGTCGTGGCCCTCAGTTTAAGGTTGCAAGTTTCTCCTTGTACACCTTGAGGACTTCCAAGGCCAATACGACACTTGTAGCTAGACAATATTCAAGTGCCGTGAAGATCGCAAACTTTGCTCAATACAATCACAACTGTGAAGTGATTGTCGGCAAAAAGTTCAAAATTCTCACTAATTAATGTACAAGTCCTTGTGCACCGAAGTTGGGCATACTTATTGTACAAGTGGTGAGCCTCTTTAGTCTTGGAAGCTAAGCCGCATTAAAAGCAAATGTATCATAGTGCTTTCTGGGGAACCGCAGACTTGCAGTCTTTTTTTCCTCATATTCATTCAGTGAATGCTTCAATGCTTGATGCGGGAATATACCATGAGGAAAATGCCATGCTTCCCACTTTTTGACAGAAAAACAGGTCTGTATTTCACATCCCTTGAAGTCAGACCTGTTGCTGTAGATTTTTGCAGACACAATGTCTTCTGCAATGTAGTTAACTTCCAGTATTTTTTGGACATGCTAGCACAACTGCTATATTCCAGGCGTTCTTTCTAAGACCATACAGAATTTTTAGATATCGCCTAAGGCAGATAGCATCATTCTAGTCAAGGAGCTGGATTACTCGGGGATGGACATTTCCACAAAATATTCAAATGCATAATTGGATTAAAAAATCCTTAACGACCTTTTGATCAATTACTTCAGGGCACTACTAAAATTTACTGTTTGCAGCTGGCGAGTTTGCAAGATGTATCCACTGGAATTAATTTTTAGGATAGCACCAGTTTCGAGATATCCATTCCTAAACTATTTAACAATATACATAGGCATTTCAGCTACCTTTGTGCCTCAATGCATAAAATGGCAGTTTGTTAAGTAGAGCAAAAGGGCATTTTTACTGCAAGTTTTATGGTGCATATATTGAAACCCAGGAGATCCTTAAAATTTGTTTCAAGTAGATATGCCTTGCAAACTCACTGGCAACAATTTGCAAATTTCAATGTGCCCAGAGTAATAAATTAAGGATTAGTGATTTTTTAAAATTAGTCTATTATGCATTTTGATTTATCTCGTGATGAATAACCTCCATTTCGAGTAATCGAGCTTCATGGCTAGAATTGAGCTATCTGCCACAGCAACTTAAAAGAATTCTGTATGGTTTAGAAAGGACATCCTGTATATACAAAGCAGTGTATATATGTAGAAGCAAATATGGAGTTGGGCTTCTGGTGCATGAATGGAGTTGGCTTTATGGAATCCTTGAAGTGATTTTCGTTGGAAAGTCACATGTGCAGCTTTGTTTACTTAGCTTTGATGGCAACAATACACTGACATAGGGCTGCAAGCCCTCTGAGGTAATAGCAGGACACAGTTATTTTGGAGCATTTAACCAATTCTCTACAAATTTCCGACATTGGGTGTTGAGGGCTTAAATTGTGGCTTTCAGATCGTGGTTTTAGAACATGAAACATAACAGTGTAGTTCTCTTCAACCTTAAAATCTGAAGAAATACTTGCTCAAAGCCCCAAAATACTAAAATATGGTGCAAAATATCTGCTCTGGATTTGCAACTAGAATGATCTGTGCCACAAGCAAATAGAAATACTTCATTTATGAAATTTTATGAAATGCAATGCCAGGTTGGCATTAATATTTTCTGTAGAGTGGGTGGCGGTGCTGTTTGTTCAAATAATCGAGCGACTCCGAGAAATCAGGCTCCGAAAAATCCATCGACGACAGTTATTGTGTACTTTTGTGAAGTGGGGTTGGTATAATGTAACTATTCCTCTTGCTTGATTAGATCTATTTCTTTAATGTCGTACATCACTCGCAAACAACCCATTCCAGTGAGAACAAGGGGAGAGCAGAATCAGGGGGAAGGGGGGCATACCGGGCAAGTGGATTTGAAAAGTGGAAGCAAGTGGATACCGGACACTTGGATTTGGTTTCGGCACTCATACACAAGCGCTTCATACATGCCTTTTCATAGTGCTTAGTACTCAACTGCACCTTTGCAAACACTGGTGTTCTGTTTCTATACGGAATGTTACAGGCATAAGTTTGGCGATGCTAACAGAAGCTGGCATTCGAGCATTTAAATTAACGAAAATCACAGAAGCTGCTTCAGTCTAATGTAAGGTTTTCCATAATAAAGCAAGCAAGTAATCACAATGATTTAGACATCTTCCGTGTAAAAAAAATTAAAGGAATGGTTCAGCCGGGGAGCAAAAATGTGAAAAAGGGAAAGAGAAAGCCTACATTGGTTTCTTCTTCGTCTCCACTAAAATGAAAAGCGGAAGCAGTTAGCTGCAGGCGCTTAACAAGTATTGCTGATAACTGGTCTATTCATGCTCCAGCTTGCACGGGCATTGATAAAGCAACAATGTGACAAGTTTAGACATCCATTAGGAAAGCCTGCCACAGATACCTAGAAAGGTTAAACATTCATATCTGCAAATGCTTGGTGCCCACTAGCTGCAAAGAGAAAGTACTTTCAATTGTATGGCAAAAAGAAAAGGCTTAGGAAGTAGCGGTAGCCACAGCTCCTTCAGTCTTTCTCAGAAGTAAACATTCCAGTTGGTGTTTTTTGATTTGGAAAGTTAGATATAAACACAGAACTTGTGGAGGGAAAAGCTCATAGCCCATACAGAATATTGTTGTAATCAACACCGTCGGGGTAGGTAACAGCGTCACTAATACAACAGGTCACTGACCAATGTCAAAGAACAAACTTGACGTTCCAAGATCTCTAGATCTCTTGTTCGACAAGGGCATCCTTGTACAACAAAGCATCTGTACCATAGAGTGTGCTATAGTAACTCTATGACCTGAACAAGATCTGAACAAGAGTACAAAAGTACCCTTGTCGAACAAGGTGATCTGTACAGATCAACTCTATGACCTGAACAAGGTCTGAACAAAGGTGCAAAAGTATTCTTGTTGAACAAGGTGATCTGTGCAGATCCTGAAACATCGTTTTGTTTTTTTTGACACTGCCTGGTCAACAGTCAGTTCTGTTGATGACACTGCATATTATTATTTTCTCTTCACAGTAAATTAGTTTGGTGCTGAAGAGAGAGTGACATACTGCTTGAAAGGGATGAGTGCAGAGGTGGGACTGCCCAAAGTCATTTTGGAGGAATTTTTGGGGCAAGTAAAATTGTGTTTTGGAGCAGTTTGGAGCAGGCCAATATAAATTTTGGTAGAATAATGAAATATCGAATCCGGCAGCTCACTTTGAAACCACAAATACACCAACATAATACACTAATACACCAACACCAAATACATAATACACCAACATAATCGCTGTACTGCCACTGTCTTAAGCAACATCATAAGCTGAATTTTGAAGCGGATTACCCTGATACTGAAACTATCTAGTGCATGCAAATCTTGTTAATAGTGCTTGTAGATTTTTAATTAGTGATAGCAATTACAAAAAATATGAAGTCTGCAAGAGTGAGTCAAATTTCGAAATGTATACCAAATCATTTTTTATAAACACATTTTTCTTTAATGTCTCGACAGTGTGGATGAAGTGCCTGGAAATGCATTTCACCAACAGATTGTACAAAGAAGCCAGAGTTATGGAACTACTGTGGTTTACTGAAAGCCATTCCTACATAATAAAAATGGTTTCCCCTTGCCACAAGGCAACCAGAACGCAGGGCGGTAGAAGTGCACATTATAGCTATAGAGTACTTGAATATGGAAGAGTGCGTCAAGCAGCGGCACGGCACAAGTTTTTCAGTAAGGCCGAAAACATCGGTGGCACAAAGATCGAACTAAATATTCCGTGCCAACGCCCATGATGATGGTGGAAAATGTTCTCATATTATGTGGTCCAACCGACGCGGATGTTAATTTCCGGGTCACCTTATGTCACTGCAGACCCAGAGAACTCCGGTCGACCCTGGGTTAGTATAACATAGAACTAGTTCAACCTGTTTTTATTTCAAACCCACCATTAGAACTCCGTGATAGGTCAAGATGGTTCAGGCCTCACAAAAAAAGGGCACAAAGAGATTGCAATAGTTTTATGTTGTACTGGCTTCGGGGACAGAGACGCCCGCCCGCTGAACCTGCTGCTGCGTGTGCCACCCTAATATCTAGTTCGCTCACAGCTCCCCCGGCCTACTTTTCATTGTTTTGCACCTCAGCTAGGGAGCACCGCATTGCTTGGCCCACTCGACTGTATTCTAGTACACTCTAAATACAGCCGTCTGGGCCGTTCTGACGACAGCCGGCGGTAAACACACACACGCCAGCCACTTGCCGGAAGCGCTGAAAAGTCCAGTGTAATAGGAGCAAAAATGACGAGAAACGGCCACTGCCTGAGCAGACATGTTGAAGCTGTTCTGGTGCAGTGCGGCGCAATTTTGGTAAATTTTCTGTTTGGCACAGGAATTTGCATTTGTATCAAAATGGCGCAATTACCACAGGAATACCACCCCGGTGAGTGGCATCCCGCAAAATGAAGAAAGCCACATCTGTGCGGATGAAACATACAATGCTGTACCATGGCTGACATAACACTACAAGTTTGAATGAATTCCACTTTTTATTGTAAGACCTTCGAGCTGTACATATCTTATGTTTTGTTTCCCCATATAAATATATTTACAATATATATTTCAGTGTATCATATTTGCAATGTATACAACACATGTGGCATTTGCACATTATATCCTGCCGCAAGAGGCAAAGCCACAGAAGTCCACTGGCAGTGGCATTGAACATACTTTCAATGGCACTTCTGAAAGCGATGCCTGCACTTCACAATATCATACCGTGACAACACTTTGATGTGACAATTTATGTCACTAGTGTAAATATGAAATTTTGTAAGGCTGCTTCCGAATTGGTTCCTGCAACAGCATTGTTCAATTTTACAAAACAATCAAACTGATATGGACTGACACAGAATGCACCCCCAACTCAGTTAAAAAGAAAGTGAACAAGCAAATGAAGTTTAGTAGATCGTACTTGCGTAGCAGACAATCATAAATCCCCTGCACTCTAAGCCAACTTTTAAAATCTCAATGTAATCTCTGTAATCTAAATGGCAGAACTTGTACTCGAGCAATGTTAAGCATGCTGTGAGGAGCACAGCATGCAACTTCAGCTACAGTTTGTGACAAGTGCACTGAAACTGACGTACAGGAAATTTGCGTTGATGCAGTTGCACCATCTGTGGTGCTCAGAAAAACATAGGGCTCATCCAGAAACCTGGGATCACCCATGAAGCCAATATTCCAACCTGAAAGAGACAAGAAAAGATGGTAATGTCTTTGATGCCTCGACCATAAGAATGATATAAATAGCTCAATTTACAAAATATAAACAAAAAATCATCCGGCCTTTAACTCCAGCTTTTGTTTATGCGTGTGTCTAAATTTAATTTTGGGATTGCAGAGTCAAACTCTACACGTACGTGACTTTTCTTGGACATATACTTCGCTCAGCCATTGCCCTGTGAGTAGCTGGCAGATGGTGAAGAAAGAGCTGCATGTGGACAAGAGACTGTGCATGAAGAACTGCTTCTGTAGTGGAAGCGCATCTTGGAAGTTGGAAGGCACCAGTAGCAAATACGAAACAGTGATGCTGGCATCAGAGAAAGCCCAGGGTTGAAGAAGGGTCAGCTACACTTGCCAGTGGTGTACATTAAGGTTTGCCCTGGGCAGTTCGTACCAATAAAAACTGCACCCTTACTCTGAAGAAAGCAATGCAGCTGCTGCCTGAAGAGGCTAACAGCCCAGGGCAGTAAAAGCAAGAATGAGCAAAGTAAGCACAACCCTCGTGCTGGCTACCAACCAACTGTATAGATGAAGCAGCCTACTGCAGACCATCACTCCCTGTAACCTGCAACTCCACATAGAGTTTGTACATGAGATCGCTTCAGACACTAAAAACTGCAATTTGATCCAACATCACAGGGCCAATATTAATTATCATCTAGCCTTTAATAGGCCACATAGTGATAGCATAAAGTAATGAAAAAATAGGAGCACATACGTTGTCACATTTTATTATTCTGAACACATCAGCTGTTTAAGGAGTTGCCCATTCCTTGTTTGTAAGTAATCTTTGCATGTTTCAAAATTCAAAAGCACTCACAACTGTAGACTGGACAGCACATCAACACAAGGCTAAGGGAGCATAACAGTTCATTAAGAGGGTCTGCAAACACACCTTTTTATACACAGGGAAAGGGTAACTGTGGGATAGCCAAGGCGTATAAAATAATAAGATGTTGCTTCTATTGCCTTATGCGATCAGAAAGTGGCCTATCTGGAAGGTAGACAATACTGCATGAATTAGGTTCTGATGCTGAGGCATAAAATTGCAATTTTTTATTTCCTGCAGTGATCCAATGTTGTAGATTGTGTATACGCAAGTGTGGGTTGTAGGACTGATGTTGTGGCACATATAAGCTGCTGTAATTCATTTATAAACTTAGCTGGCAGTCAGCATGTGTCCTGTGTTCTCTTTGCTCTGCCCTGTGGTAAGCGGTGCTGTTGCATCATGGATGCATGCCCAACATGCCCGATTTAGAATCCTAATAATCAAAAACAATACTATAACAGCCAACTCTTTCCAAATTGCTCAAGCAAGAAGTGTACGTGTCTGCACAAAGTATAGGAATACATGAAATGAAACATCCTCTTTTGATCACTAAGGGTCTCAATACACTGAAACAACTGAACTGTATCATGGTTTCAAACTAAACTAGGTCAAGAATATTAGCATCGCGAGTTGGCACAGACACCATTTATGCATAGTCAAAAATCAGGACAAGATCAAGGAAGTCTTTAGAAAGGCAAGAAGGCACTGTCATGTCGCCCAATATAATCTCTGGGAAGTTAAAATCTAAACAGAGTACGCAGTTAGCTCCCGAAAATGTTAAGACTAAATCTAAGAGGTGCCGAAGTCTGTCATAGAAGGCTAATCACAATTGCGTGAGCGATAAGAATATTTGAGTCAAAAGAAAGAGACCCATTTACACAAACAAATGTTTTCGGTGATCGGAATCGCAGAAGACACACTTTATTTAACCAGTACCAATGCGCCACTACCCCATTTTTTGTGGGAAGACACTACTCCAATTTTTTTCTCTCTCCCCCTTCTCCATTTTATTGTGCAGTTCAACCACCCTTACCATACCCTACACATCAGCTTATTCTCCCTCCCTTTCCCAAATTGAAAGTGGGGGAAAGTGAGCTGTATGTACATGAACGTTGCCAAGGAAACAGTTTTGCTGCACTGATGAAGACTAACTCCTTTGGTAAATTGCTGGCTCCAGCAAAAATCCTTGTTCAACCACTGTTATTCACTTCGAGCCTCAATCTACCTGAGAAGTTTGTCTTAGCTTTCACAGAAGGCAACAGAAGCTGGACCTTAATGTTTTCAAGGACTTCTCCTACTGTTCATGCACCACCATCAAAATAAGTTTTGGGTCCATTAGAGAATGAAGTTGTGTTTCACTCAGCAAAAGGCCCTAATTATACATATACGAGATGAAATCCGAAAAACTTGGGAATGGTGTTGCCATAGGAGCCATAGACGTGGTAAAGACAGCCATAACTTCACTTGGGATTCCACATGTGACATTGCTGCATGAACACTATGCATCATGCTAATTGGATCAAAGAAATCTAAACATGAAAATTTATAGCAAATACTCACCACACATGATGTTATGCTATCAGGGTCTCGTACTAGCAACTCCTTTGACTTCACAGCTGCCACTGTCGGTAGTTGACTGCAGCATGAAAAGAACAGAGCATTTTTTTACATCCAGCTCAAGTGAGCACCAAATTATGGGGACAAACATGTGCCTGATCATTGCTGCCAGCTTGCATTCAAGCATAATCAAGCTTGCATTCATCTTGTCCCTCAGCAGTAGCTGAATTGGCAGAGCAGCTTGCCCGCTTCTTGACCCTTGGAACAGAGACGTAAGTGGGAATTCAAGAGAGCATATTTTCAACAAATTTACATTTACAAAGATATCAGAGAGATATAAAAAGAAAGGCTGGGAGGTTAATGAGGTTTTAAAGTCACCAGGGTTTCTTAGGCTCTTTCACCTATTCGGTGGCTCCACTTTCTCTGCTGGGATAATGGTCTTTCATGCAACCGAGTTGCGGCAACTAGGTCTGAAATGCACGTGCCGTCTTGTTAGAGCTTTGTGATGCCCAAGATTTAGATGCTGTCATTGGCAGCGGCGCTGTGTCTCGTTTCTCAGCCGCTTGAGCAGAAGGTTGTGAAGCACCTTCGTCGCCAAGTCTGCTGTGCATCTCTTGTCGAGATGCGCAACTGATATTGCTATGCGTTACGTGCGCGTTCAAGGCATCTACAGTCAATCCAGTTCCCAACAACTGCAGAAGGGCTTTAGTAGCCTTTTGCAAAAATGATGCTCGAGACCAGGGTTCTAGTAACCATGGTTTGTGGACTGCTCACTGTCCAATTGGATTTGGATAGCATGCACACAAGCTTCAGCTGTCAAGGGAAGGACAGTAACGAAGAATGCTCGAAAGGAGATAAGTCACACTTTCAAGCTAAAGCACATGAAGCAAAATGCCAAAACCTAGCTCAGGTGTGGTGTTCAGGGTGCTGCAATTTGCTCGTACAGTTGCGGACAAAGTTGCCCAGGCAAACCAGTTTTTCCATCACTAACTCTTGCCCTCATCCCACTGCTACCTAATGTGCATTCCTTGGGAAGATGGTGTGGGAAGGAAGGCACCTAGATTTTATCACATATTTAGAATGCGCATTGTTTTTTTTTTCTCTCATCAGAGTACTCATCTGAGAAATTGAGGTCCACTTCATTTCTAACTGTAAAGCTCAAAATAAACGATTAAAACGTTTAGAATATTAAGAGAATACACATTATTATCTTCAGCAAGGAAGCAGTGCATGCATTGGGTATTCCACCTGTTTGCCTTTTGAAAGGATTTGCTTTTTCTTTTTTTGCTTATGCTACAGGCCACTGTTTTGACCCCTCAGTGGCATGTATTTTCTAGTCTTCCAGCCCTGACTCGATGAGTGATTCGCTCCATGTACAACCATCAGGTAGACAAAGTAAGACATAGTAATATGAGTAAAGAATTGGACTCGGCATAGTTGGTGTTTATTAAAAAGCATGTTAAGAGGAAGCTTTAGCTCGGGCCCAACTCCGACGCGGCCTATTCAAATACATGTAAAACGCAAAAACGTTTTTATGAGATAACCCCTGGACCGATTTTGATGAAATTTGTCGCATTTGAAAGAGAAAGTTAAATTCTAGTGACTGTTCGAAGCGGAATTTCGATTTAGGGCTTGCATTTTCTTAAAACGATTTTCAAATATTTGACCGTTTGAAAAAAATAGAAGCACGAAGTTTATAAATTCATAGCTCTGCATCAAGAACCGATATCGCGGTTCTGTAAACGGCATTCATTAGATCATTCAAAGCGGACAAATTCAATATGTCATTTTACATCTTACGTGAATTTGTTACGTTGGTTACAACGGTTTTGCAAAAGTTGTATTTCTCTATTATTAAATTTTTTTATATTCATGTGTAACATATCAATTTTGTCCGCTTTAGATGTACTATTAGATGCAATTCACAGAATTGTATTATCATTTTTTGTGGTTAAGTTACAGAGTTGTAAACTTGATAGTTTTGTTTTTTGAAAATTTTCGATTTTTGCCAATTTTTAACCAAAAATTGACAATCTAACTCAAAAATTCGAAACCAACTGTCACTAGATTTTAAGTTTGTCTTTTAAATGCAACAAACCTCGTCAAATTTGGTGCAGTGGTTGCCGAGAAAAACGAATTCTCCTTTTACATGTATTTAGATAGGAGCACTTGAGCTAAAGCTTCCTCTTAACTGCTACAAGAATGAAACACTAATAGGAATGAAAATGACCACCCCTGTCGTTGCCTATGTTATCGCCTGTGCTGTCCTTTTTGTTTCAGTATGTTTTGTCTTCGTAGTGGTAAACATGTCCTTTCGAAATGATTGCACTCACCTTCTTATTTTTCTAGAAGCTACCATTTTCGCAAAGCACCATAGCTACTGTACATATTTGAATTTAGTCTGGCATCGTTTCTAGGCTGACTGCCGAAATCTCGAATGTCAAAAAAAAAAGAAAAAGAACTTTCTTTGAATGCAGGTTAAACAAAAAGAGGGATTTGACAGAAAAAAAAGGAAACATTAAACATTGCCAAGATTTTGCACTTTTGGAATGCTCGCGTTATTATATCTACCAAAATTTTTAACACATGCAGCCGCGACCTAGTTCCCTACCTAAGCAAAGTAGACGTGCCAAAGGCATATTAACGTGGACAGGCTTCTGAACTTGTTATGGGTGACACCTCCAATGTTTGCAACATCTTTCATCATGATCTCCGTCATTACAAACATTCCAGTTCCTCTTTGCATTCTGACAAAATCAGCAACCTCTTTGTCCACCTTGTGGCATCAACATTTCTGAATGTCGGAACTGTGAGGGGTCGTTTAGAGTCATAAATATGAGAGTTCCCTGTTGCATAATGCCCTGTGGGCTTTAAGGCCAAAATAAAATATAAAATGCTGACATGACTTAAGACAGCTTTGCCATTCCTGTTCAAGGGGCCCTGAAACACCTTTTGAACATAGTAAAAAAACTTTGCCAATCTGTTAACGCGGCTCCTGTGAACATGTGAGCTAAATATTATCGCACTGCATGTAGCAGAGAATTTACAATCTTGTGTAGAAAGCAGTGAGCAGACACTTATTCTAGTGTTGCAATGTCATCATCGAAAGCTATCAAAAGCAGTTGGCTGACTAACGCAACTGGCTCATTTTTGTGATTGCGAGAACATTCTCAGCAATACAGAATTGCCAATTTTGAGTTATGGAAGATATATATGTCTGCTATCTCAAAAAGACAAAAATAAGTTCACCTTTGCACTGTGCGTAGCTATGTCCTGTGCGTAGCTACGTCTGTCACACGTGTCTTTCGAGACTGCAGCGGCGTGCTGTTGTCTACTGCGGCCGACACGAGGTGCTGCTACAAGCTCTCTCGCCGTCGCGACACTTAAATTTTGCCTGGGGCATTGCTCTCTTCACTTCTCCGCTGTGTAGCTTCCAGCGCCCTAGTGGAGACGAAAAGATAGATAAAGCCGGGTATCGATGCGAAGACTCTACTTTTAGTTGAAGGATTTAAAAAATTTTGCAGCATGAGATACATGGGACGACATACCTCAACAGTGAGCTCATGATTAGTTAAAAGAAACTGTTTCAGGGTTCCTTTCAGGCATGTAAGATGAAGTTAAGATTAATTCTTTGCAGACATACTTGGTGCATGGCAATACAATTTTGTCACGAGCCATGACTATTGGCCTGTGATACCGTGAGGTGGCACATAGATGAGACCTTCCTATCCGGTAATGGTGCATCCTCCTTTTACTATCATGGAGCAGTGTCTCCTAGGCCACCTCACTTTCAGGTTTGTTGGAACTGTCTGCTGGTTGCTGAAGTTGGCAACAAAGTGGCAGAGTGGTCACTTGCCTGCTACAAGACTGCATGGCTAAATTTATGCCATGCCCGTCTTTCAGAAGGAAAAAGGGGGGGCTGCCACACCTTCTGGCCACTGGCTTCTGATGCTGTTGTGTGGTCCCACCACTTTTGATTGGTTTGCCTGAAACATAAGATTTTCTCAGAGCACTGAAATGCAAAACAAGTGC
The DNA here is from genome assembly GCF_050947875.1 of Dermacentor variabilis. Taxonomy (NCBI): domain Eukaryota; kingdom Metazoa; phylum Arthropoda; class Arachnida; order Ixodida; family Ixodidae; genus Dermacentor; species Dermacentor variabilis. Next base: position 132,145,441 of record NC_134573.1, on the reverse strand, counting down.
AACAACATACATGTGTCCTGACCCATATATGAGTCCATATAACTAAGCGATCTGCAATAATGTGGCGAGTAAAAGTAAATGTAGCGAGATAAGTGAGTAAAAGGTCCTATGTGCTTAACGTACGTATTGGACACTTATTGTGCGCAGCTGACACCATTTAATGAGAACAGGACAATACAGAAAGGAAAGAAGGGAGATTAAAGATGCGGGTGTCAGTAAAATGACACTTGATTTGAGTCATAGCTTCATTCAAAGTTCGGGTAGTAAAGCGACAACTCCGGAAAGGCGTTGGTCCCAGTTTCGATTCCTGGTCCAGGACAAATTTTCCTTCTAACTGCGACACTTTCTTTCTGAAAAACCCGTATGGATTTCCTGTGTAGCTTAGTGCTACATTCCAGAGGATGACAATTTTTTCATTTCGTGAACCTTCCTTTACTTTTCAGGATTCTGCAGAAGTGATTTGCCATATTCAATGATGGCTATCACTGGTGCAGCCACAACTGAGGGCATACTGCGTACTTTACACAGGGTACTCTGGCAAATACAGTTAATTCTCAGTATAATAAATGCAGATATAGTAGATTATCGGATCATATAAATGTGTGATGAATATAAGCTTATAGGTGTCTCCAGTTGAGGGACCCAAGAAATATAACTTAATTATGCAAACTATACTATTGTTACAAAGGAAGACGCAGACGAAAAGCTATATACAAGTATATTTACAAGAAAATATGCCGCACTTGGCCAAGAGGCAACAGCCCGCGCTAGCCTCTAATCGTCGTCATCGTCTTCACACTGGTCGCCTCTTCGTGATCACAAATACTGTTCCATAGCACTACCCCCGGTGGCAAAAGCGCCGTCCCAGAGCTACATAAGGCCGGACTCGGAAGCAGTGTAGTAGGCCTTGAGCCTACTGACGTGCACGACATCACTAGATGCCAGACAAGAGGACGAGGTTGAACCCACAGGAGCGATTTCATACGTCACAGGCGTCACCTGGTGCAGCACACAGTAGGGCCCTGTGTATCGCAAAAGGAGCTTCTCTGAAAGTCCGACGTGACGAGAAGGCAGCCAGAGGAGCACGAGCGCACCAGGTGAAAACTGAACGTCACGATGGCGGGCGTTGTACTGACACTGCTAAGGGGTTTGCGAGGCCATCAGTCGAGCTCGGGCAAGCTGGCGTGCATGGTCGGCGAGGGTGATGGCGTCGCGCACATACTCGCTCGTTGAGATCGCAGCAGGAGGAAGTGCCGTGTCTAGGGGCAAGGTCGGTTCGCGACCGTAGAGTAGATAAAATGCAGAAAATCCGGCGGTATCGTGCCGGGTAAAATTGTACGCAAATGTGACATAAGGAAGAGCACTGTCCCAGTCGTGGTGGTCCTTTGAAACGTACTTGGACAAGATATCGGTAAGAGTACAGTTTAACCGCTCTGTCAGGCCATTGGTTTGAGGATGTTATGAGGTTGTCAGCTTGTGTTGAATGGAGCAGGAATGCACAATGTCAGCGATAACTTTCGAGAGGAAGTTACGACCACGGTCAGTAAGCAGCTGTCACGGGGCGCCATGTCACGCAAGAGAAAGTCCGTGACGTCAGTGGAGCCACTGGTAGGGAGAGCCTGCGTGACAGTGTATTGGGAGGCGTAATCAGTTGCGACAGCTACCCATTTGTTCCCAGAGGATGACGTGGGAAAGGGACCGAGGAGGTCTAATCAAACATGAAAGAATGGTTCCACAGGGACGGTGATCGGCTGGAGATGACCGGCAGGTAGCACCTGAGGTGTTTTCCGACGCTTGCAGGGATCACAGGCAGCAACATAGCGTCGGACGGAGCAAGCGAGACCAGTCCAATAGAAGCGGCGGCGGACGCGGTTGTATGTGCGGGTTACCTCAAGATGTCCTGCAGTGGGTGCGTCATGCATCTCAAAGAGCACAGTCTGTCGCAGATGTTTTGGCACGACAAGAAGAAGATCAGATCCGTCAGGGAGGAAGTTCCTTCGGTACAGAATGCTACCCTGGAGGACATATTGGCGAGCGGATGCGTCGGTAGGTGTAGAGCACAGACACTCGATGAGTGCTCACAGCGATAGGTCTCGGTACTGCTCATCAGCGATGTTAGCGAAGGCAGACACAGAGAAAATGCCGTTGGCGGTACTACTGCCAGCATCGGCACGCTCGTCGACTGGGTAGCGAGACAGGCTGTCAGCGTCCTTGTGTAGTCGGCCAGATTTGTAGATGACAGAATACGAATATTCCTGGAGGCGTAAGGTCCAGCGACCAAGTCTTCCTGTAGGATTTTTAAGTGAGCATAACCAGCGAAGCGCGTGATGGTCTGTGACAACGGAAAAGGGTCAGCCATATAAGTATGAGTGAAATTTCGCAACCGCCCAAACTAGCGCCAGACACTGACGCTCAGTGATGGAATAGTTGCGCTCCGCGCGTGAGAGGAGTCTGCTGGCGTGAGCGATAAGACGGTCGTGGCCACGCTGGCGTTGTGCCAGTACTGCGCCAATTCCGTGACCGCTGGCATCAGTATGGACTTTGGCAGGAGCAGAAGGATCGAAATGGGCCAGAACGGGAGGCGTTGTGAGAAGGTCGATTAGATGCGAGAATGTAGAGGCCTCGTTATTGCCCCACTGGAAAGGGGCATCTTTTTTCAAAAGCTCGGTTATTTTCACGAAACGGTGGAAGTACAAACAAAGGCCGATGAAGCTGTGCACATCCTTGACACACTTCAGAACAGGGAAGTGCGTAGCAGCATGGATCTAGCCTGGGTCCCATTGCACTTCATTCGCGTCAACGAGATGTCCAAAAACGGTAATCTGGCGACGGCCGAATTGGCACTGCAAGTCGACTTGCATGTCACGAAGGTGCAGATGAGTGGGAAACGTCAGTAGAGGACTTGGCGGCATAGGAAGCAATGCAGCGTCACCTCGAGGCACTGCATTGTTTAGTTTTCTGGCTGGGAGCGGCGTCCGACAGGAGTCGGCAAATAGGAGCGATGGGGCTGGGGAGAGCGAAATCGTCGTCGTTGGGGCGAAGGCGAACGAGAATAGGGGCGGTTCGGCGCAGGAGAATCAGTGGCGGCATTATCGGAGCTGCTGATGAGAAGGGCCATCTGGGGGGCGAGAGTAGGCAGTATAAGTAGACCGGGTGGGGGAACACCAGCGAATGCGACAGTGCCGAGAAATATGCCCGATTCCATGGCAGTGATAACAAATGGGCTTGTCATCAGCAGTGCGCCATTCAGATGGGTTGCAGAAACGTGGTGGGTAAGAATATGCGGGATGGGGCGGAATCGAAGAAGCTGGACGGGTATCAGGGCAATGGGCCGAGCAGATGGTGTGAAGACCCATGTTTTCGTACTCCTGGCGGACAACTGCCTGGATCAGCGAAACCTTAACTGCAGGTGCATTGGTGGGGCTGGAGTCAAAGGCAGCCAGATAGGCGGCTTCGATCTCACGCCGGACGATCCTGGTAACATCGCTAGTGTTATTGGGATGAGGAGCGTCGGCACAGGAAGATGTCGCTGGGGTGTTGGGCAGACGGGCAAACTGCTGGTTGATACGTCAGCTTTTATCGAGTTCCAGGTGGCGGCACTCTTTTATAACTGCATCCACCGTCGCCACGTTGTTGAAAACGAGCAAGTTGAAGGCGTCATCGGCAATGCCTTTGAGGATGTGGGAAACCTTGTCGGACTCAGTCATATGTGCATCAACTTTGCGGCACAGAGCCAAGATGTCCTGAATGTACGTGACGTAGGGCTCCGTTGACATCTACACACGGCTGGATAACGCCTTCTGCGCCGCAAGTTGGTGACCGTATCGGTTGCCGAACAAGTCTCGAAGCCTCTGCTTATGTGAATCCCAACTGGTGAGCTCATCTCCGTGCATCCGAAACCAAACTCGAGGTGTGCCACCGAGGTAAAAGACTACGTTGGCGAGCATGATAGTAGGGTCTCTCCGGTTATTGCGTTATTGATGTGTTTGTACAGGCTGATCCAGTCATCGATGCCTTCCCCATCTTTGCCCGAGAAAACACCAGGATCACGGGGAGCGGGGAGAGTGATGTAGGTCGTCGAAGTGGCAGCAGGTGTTGGAGCTGGCGGAGTCGAGTTGTCGTTGCCGGGAGCCATGAAGGAAGGTTTGACATACCGTCCACTGCGAAGCTCCGTGACGAGGTACAGGGAACGTCCACTTCCACCAGATATGTTACGTAGGAAGACGCAGACAAAAAGCTATATACAAGTATATTTACAAGAAAATACGCCGCACTTGGCCAAGAGGCAACAGCCCGCGCTAGCCTCCAATCATCATCGTCGTCTTCACACTGCTCGCCTCTTCGTGATTGCAAATACTGTTCCGTAGCAATATGACACTATATACAGTAGTCGACAGGTTATTCAGACTCGGCAGGGACTGCCCAAAATACTGAATTAATAACAACGTCGAGATGCAAAATGGTGACTATGAAATAATCACAAAGGGAATTTCAGCATGCAGAGGCGGCGAGGGGTTCAGGTTCCCAAGGTGATAACGAAACTGGGGACGTATTCTGAAACGTTCGCCGCCGCGAAAGTTTCGCCCTGGCCACGCCTCCGCCGTTGCGGCGCGCGCTGAATGGCTGCTTTGACAAAACCGGAAATTCACTTGCGCCACCTGAATTTCCGGTTTTGTCAAAGCAGCCATTCAGAGCGCGCCGCAACGGCGGAGGCGTGGCCAGGGCGAAACTTTCGCGGCGGCGAACGTTTCAGAATACGTCCCCTGGATTGGTGAGAACTTTCCCTTGCGGTGTGACTTTACAGAAACATGTGCACCAATACTGTGAAACCACACTATAGCAGGAGACTGCTATTTATGTCAGCATTATCTAAAGCTAGGCTTGCTACAAAGTCCAAGACTTCATTGCTACAGGCACGCCCCCCCGCCCCCTCCGCCGAACCAGTCTTCATATCTTTTTACAAAAGCTGTGTGTGTGCACATGATGTCAAATTAAATTTGACTTCACTGAAGAACACGAAATCACTTGCATTGGGAGCATAGTGCATGCACCCCAGGCTTTGGTCACCGTTAGTGTAATCTGACTTGAGCTCACTCATTACTGATGTTTTCATTCTTCATATGCATATCGACTTCACAATCGTGATTACTGTCTTTCAATGATGATGGGATATCTACAAGAATGTATTTGCCAGAAGGAATAAGCTACAATTGAAGTAAAAATATAATTATTGGCTCTCCACATCCTCTCCCTTCCCGTCACGAAACACTTTTAACCAGCATTGTTAACTCGGCAACCTAGTCACTAAATTTAGCAAGTTTTTATAGCTACCTTAACTGCTTTGCTTCTGCCCATTCAGCGCTTTGCTGCACCTGGTGATCCGCAGAACATTTTCCCGCTTTGTCTAGTGTGTTCCACGTTGTAAGAAAATTGCTCTGATAACTGCTGCAGACATTGCAGCTACAAAATGTCTGATTTATTTTGTTTACGAAAGGCTTCCCCATCAGATTCAGTAAAAAAAAATAGAAAGGGAATATAAAGCAAAGTTTAAAACGTGCAGGAATGTGGAGTGAACTTTTGTGTTTATTGCACTCGGAACACCTCTTGGACTTTTCAACATGGCCCTCGAAAACTAAGCACAGCTGAGAATGGTCCTGCTTAACAGTTTTCGGTGGTATGTGCTGAAAAAAACTGAGCCCACTCGGGGAAATGTCTATGCTTTTTTCCGAGCCTGGTACTCTGGTTGCAATGGCTGCAACAACAGAGCAGAGTCTGGCGAGCAGGAGGCTTTCTATTGTTTTACTAATGACTCCTTTAGAAATATGTGCCCATCTAGTGTGCGAGACCTGAAACAACTAGAATATAGCCTGCAACATGGTGTCATTTATGAAAAACTTGTCAAAACGTCTGCTTTAAAGCCGGCCGGCACAGCGCCGGTCACCTGCCCTTCGGCCTCTTTTTGCAAGGCTGGCTCAGCGTCGGCAGTGGAAGCAAATGGGTTAAGGGAGCACTGACAGAAAAGTTTTTTATGTCTCACTTTTGTTCTTTTAGGTAGCTGTCAACTCTTTAATGCAGCATTCAGCTTAAGTTCTTCATGAGCGCTGAAAATAATTAATTACAGCGCCTTTTAATGCTAAACCCTATGAGCGCGATTTTGTGCGCAACAGCGCCGAGCAACGGCTTCGAGCGACGGATCGGGCCGTCGCTTGAACAGATCGCTCGGTCTTGTCACGCGATCGCTCAGTTTTGCAAATCTAGAATTCGTTGCCCAGAAATGCCATGAGTGACTAGCCAATAGTGCGAAGCCAGAATTAGATGTACATCACTTAAGTACTACCGATTGTGGCACGGAATGAGCAAACGATTGAATTTTTATAGTGCAAAGATAAGAACCTACTGGAAGAGCTTCAGAAATATTTTATGCTGCTCTTTACAGTAAAACTCATCAAATTAAGTTAATAAATCACGCATCACGCTAGTTTCAGTGCCTATATTGCTGCCACCATACCGGAAACACTGGGGAGACGTCGCTTGAAGTCATTGCTCGCATGGGGTACGACTGGTAGGCGACGCGCAAATGAGACAGCCATCTCCATCGCGTCGCTTGTCACCGTCGCGCGCAAAATCGCTTGCATGGGGTTTATACTTTATGTGACCGGCTCAAAACATGCTCGACGTGTAGTACGACTTAAAATATGAAGCAGGACACTATTCACAACAGCGAACCAGAGCTGCCGGACACGTGGTATCATAAACAACTCAATAGCAAGGCAGTCAGCTTGGTACAGAGGTTAAAAGCCATACAGAGGCTATACCGTCAAAAGCTGCCAAATTTGCCTTTTCAATAGACCCTTTTCCTAATTTGCAAGTGCACCTATCAGCAATGCACCAGTGCTAAACTAATGCTGGTGCGGGTGATCACTGAAACGAAGGGGACATGCTAGCTGCACATGCTGTGGCCTATGTATTGTGCATGATTCATTCACCACAGCCACGCCTACATTTTACATGCTATAATACAAGCTCACTGTGTTTGTACCAGCTGTTTAGAAAAATGACTGTGCCCACCATTCTTCGGCAAGCCACCATGCAGAAAAGCTAGCTTTACAATTATGAAAACAGTCTATTCTGCGCATCTCTTGGAAATGCTCGAAAACCTGCTCCCATTTTTGTCACAGTGATTGCTGAATTGTCTCTGCCTTGCACAGCAAGATCATAATGTATGCATAGAAACCGGCGATATTTGGTGCCAGAAAAGCGCCACATCAGGTTTCAGTGACACAAGTAGCCTCCTGCTCCATGCCTGAAGCTATGCTGCATTTCGCATGTGTTTTTAACTGGTCGCACTAAAAGGTAACGGAATTATTTGTTGTAGCCCCGAAGGAATTGAGGCTCCATATTTTAATTACTGGGAGAACAGCTATCAAATACAGAAATAAAAATGACACAAACTTTTTGTGTCATTGAATGGCACTTTGCCTTTCTGAGCTTTTAGCAACCTTTTGGTGGAAAATTAGCACTTCCAGCCGCATCGTCAGTGTAACTACATCACCAAGGAAGTTCACTGGAGACACAGGTAAACCATGGGGTTTTTGGTGACTGCACTCTGTGCCAATAGATGAGACCATGCAAATATTGACAGTTCCCTATAAAATGACATTGTCTTGTACAGTTTCAATAGGTCACTTGTGTTAATACATGCAACTAAACGCTACACAAATACCCAGTAAATTGCCCTGGTCAAATCCACAGAGAAACTTATGCTAAGTTCAGTGCCTCACCCCTATTTTATCCCAAGCAGTTATACATCTCTACATGTCACTACATGGAAAGGCATATCAATGACTTTATTAATGAGCCATTCAAGCACATCAATGCTGCCTGTCTAGGCAAAGCAAAATCTTGAAATGTGATATCCTTTTATTTACACTTTCACATTCTCACCTCACACCAGCGAAATGAATAAATCGAAATATTATTACGCCAAAAGGTGTCACTAGGTTAGGGAACCCTCAGTTCTCTAGGTAATTTACTAAAGTTATTGCATAACAAATTGCCTGAAAGACTTCTAGGAGCAACAGAAACAAACATAAAAAAAGACGAAATTACACACATCATCATCATCCTTACTACGTAGAAACATTTAGTTAAAAATTGAGTGCTTAGGGCATGACCTGGAGACACTCTGAAAAAAAAAAAAAAAAAGCTACCAATACTCCTTTTAATGCCTCTACAACCAGCATGACGACAATGAACAGCTCGATTTAGAACAGTGCTAATGGCAAGCAGAAAAATCATACTGTTAAGGTCCGTCACACAACACTGTAGTGCGTACACACTTTAGAACAGACTGTCAGAGTTGTTTGCAAGCAGCTGAGTGCGCAACTAAACCAGACACCAGCTTCTTCAAATACAGGAAAGCTGAAAGAGTAGGGGAGTGTCCTAATTTGTGTCAATGTCGGCTGTGCATGTGTAATAATGCACAAATGCACACATAGAGTGACCACACATACTTTCACAGTATGCGTGGTCATAATAGCCAGAAGACAATGTGTCAACAGAGTGCTCAGCTTGGTGATCTGCCTAAGAACGATACTGAATCACCTCAACAACAATCAGAGTGAAAAACTACAATAAAAAGTAGACTGTGCATATGTAGTTGACTGCAATAAAGAGAAAAATGGACAGCAATGAGAAGGAACAGATCAGTTCATGCTTTTCTGAAAACATTATTTGTACTCAAGAAGCATGTTGGCAAACTGTGTATCGAGTACCATTATCATCACACTTAGCATTATTTCTACACGATGGCCCCATATGTTACTCTGTGTCACCACATCTCAATTGTGTCAATGATGACAAATTTTGGTATTATCAAGCACCACTTCAGCATCAAATTTAATTAACAGTAAGCATTCCCCTGCCTTCGTGTTCGCCAACTGTCACCTTTACACTTTTGACATGTAGCTAATTTTCTAAATTGCGGGAAAACCTCTCAATATGCCATTAACGTTTGTCCTTAGTGTATTCTTTACCGTTGTTTAAAATGTCTGTCACATACCATGGACTTCCTCTGGGCCTGATGATGGCTACTGTAAGAACACCTTTGAAGAGTCCCTGAAATCTTCTATCTTGGGTGTCAAAGGTGTGGATAGACTAGAGGTGATTGCAGGGGACAAAGGTGCAGCAGGGGAAGGAGGTACAGCAGGACTCTGAGAGGAGGCAAGGGATAGAAGTGCATCAGGTGATTGAAGGGAGGCAGAGAGCGATGGGGCAGCAGGGCACAACAATGTAAGAGGAGGTAAGGAAGGTAACGAGATCGTGTGAGGTGGAACGCTCGCTGAAGACAAGTGTGGACCTGGAAATTTAGAGCAATGTAAGCAAGGTGTGTATAACATACTCTGTTTCAATTGAAGCAACGCGTGCGCTATCATACTTCGAAATACCTGGCCAGCTTGAAAAGCTGTACACAGTGGAATCTCAATAAACAGAAATCGTTTAAACAGAACTGTATCTTAAACAGAACACCATCCCCATGGCTAGTTGGTTTTGTATTCATGCAATTGTATTCAGCTTCGTCTCTCAGTAAATAGAACTGATAAGCAGAACCAATTTTCCTGGTCTCTTAAGGTTCCATTTAAAGAGAGTCCACTGTAAATACTAGGAACAAAGCAAAAAAAGAATAGTAAAATTTGGTGAACAATACTAAAGATCAATTTATAGGACAAAATACTAATGCACTTTCCATTCAAAACTGTTTCAACCGAAAACAAACATCTTAACTGCACATTGTAGGGGTGGTAAGCAAATGCAAAGTTGAGTCATGTTCCAAAGCGGGCATCGTGAACCCCGTTATACAAACAATATTGCCAGGAATAAAGTTTGGCATCATAGCCAGCGTCGTTGCTACCTTCCACACCAATAGAAAACGACCTGGAACGGAGACATCTAAAAACACCGCTCGTAACTCAGCTGGCCATTGCCTTCACAACTGCTGCAGTCTTAGTGCAGGCACATGCGTATTTCTGTGCTTCTTTTGACCAGGGGAACACTTTCCGAAACAGATCACCAGCATAGTCAGCTGCACAGAAGGTAATCTTTATGTTCTACAAGGAACGTCATGATGAGGCACTCTACCATAGTTGCAGATTGATCTACTTCTGAATAAGAAAGAAAGCCACCCAATGTTTCGGTGCTCTCAACAACTTTGGCTCCTTCCTTGTGTTTCTTTGTATTCAGGTGACACATGATATTCCGCCGAGTGGCATGGGAACATTATAGTCATAATTGCACATGCTGCAAAATGCATACTTCTCCCCTTGCACAATTTCTGAATTCACAGGGAATCTCTGGTATAAATTAGAATAAACACTTGGAAAGTGCCTCTTTTCCAACATCGAGGAAAGTCCTGCAAGTTCACTGCAGCAGCAAAGCATGCGACGAACCTCACGAACAAACTAGCACAGCACGAAACTATCGAAACACACAGATGGCACCATGCATAGAACCCAGAGAGAGAAATGTCTATGCTGATACAAAATCCAGAGGTGAACCAGCACTTTAGTTACCTAAACTAAAACGTAAGCGCACTAAATTTAGTTAGTAGGAGGCAAACATTTGTAGGACACAAACATTTGTAATATTTCAGACCTTTTCTTAAGAGGTACAAAAGCTAGAAAATTGCATTATTGGCGTCGTTATGACACCCGTAAAGAAGCTGAAAAATCTGGCATTTTACGATAAAATTGCAAAAGTTGGCAGGTATACTCCAACAATGTGCTGCATCAACCTATATTGTGCTCAATAGATTGTCAAGCTGAGCTTCAGTGCACCACCGGTTCTGCAAAGGACATCAGTAGTGGTATAGTCCTAAGTGGAGTGAAAGGTAACTATGGCAAGAAGCATGTTGTGTTTGTGTTGCGACAAATCTCCGTAGCCTTTAAGATTAAAGTGAAGGGAGGCAACAATAAAAATTTACACAATAAGCATGGTGTTGAGGAGAAGCACCTTTCAACAACCCCATAAGTTCACTGGAAATATTCACCGATGGCATTATCCTGAGTACTCCCCTTAATCTTGCAGGAAAGCAGTGTCCTCACGGTGGCCAGCAGGTGTGCTACCCATCTGCTCTAAAAGCTGCAAGCTCAGTCTATCCCTCAGGCACTCAGCATGAAAGAATAGATTTAAAAAAGACTGAAGGACTAGCACGCTGATTTTGCTTGCAACCATGAATGTTTCCAAAGATGGCTTATGAAGTTCGTGGCTCCGTGTTTAAAGCAGCCCTGCAACGCTTTCTGAAGATAGAAAAAAGATTTGCTTAGTTGCTAGACAATACTGCCTGCTCTTTTCCCACGTTTTCTGAAATACCTGCTACTTTTCACGCATATGTGTTCATATGTATTTATAAACACAGTGGCCATTGGCCAGATTTATTTTAGATGTCATAACTAAGCAGTGCCTCCTACAAAAGTTACAACAGAAAGTTATTTAATAAACTGGTCGCATTATCTGTCGGCAGAGAATTATGTCACTGTGTCAACACTATAGCCTCTAAGGTATCCAACTGTGCCAACTATAAGGTCTGGTGACACAATAAAGGGTCATGTCACCTGATGCAAAGATTGTGTAGGTACAAGAGCTCACGCGATGGAGGGTGGAAAATGGTGGTCGTGTTTTCGCACAGCCTCAGTGACACAAAACTGATCACAGTTGAAACGATGAAAAGAAGGAAAACACCAAGGGGTCGTGGCACTGGCAAAGTTTGGCTACGATGCCTTTCTTCATGCAATGCACATTCAAAAATGTTTTCTTGGGAAAGTCTTGTGAGGCAATTGTCTACAATTAATAGACACGTTCTGGAGCTTTAGTGACAGGTGTTGCAGCAACCCTTTACATGTGTGGTGCTGTTTTGCTGAGTGAATAAATCAACTGAATTTGCTGAAAAAGGATGGTGGCAAGTTGACTTGCCTGCAGATGTTTAAAGAAGTCCTGAACTATTTTTTATCGAGAAGTCGAGGAATGCATTTGGCATTAAAATATGCTCGTGTACTTCAGAAATACCTTGTAGCAAAAAACACTTCCATGTGTTCAGCAGAAGTGGAGTTATTGGCAATGAAAGATCGCCAGTGATCCCCTTCATGGTGCCCGCAGCGCTCCGCCTACTGAATGTCACCATGGCACTCAGTTCAAATTTTATTTTGGATGTTCACATAAGCGCCACTACTTGCAATTTATGTGCCTATGATGTGCCAAAATCAGAGGCTATCCCTCGGATTATGGTCGAGTTTATGGTTTGCTGTGTTGAAATGTACTAGATAGCTATGCATGGCTGTTCTCACACCGAGTGACATGAGTAGTACAATTCTTTTCACACTTATCTCTACAGCAATCACACAACTTACGAGGATTGAACAAACTTTATGTTCACTCATGTGAGTATGTTGGTAGCACGCACATTGGCTAAGCGATAAATGCTGCACTCCGGACTCACGCTGGAAGGATTCCTAACGTAACGAACTTTGACCATGATGATGACATACATAGAGGGTGTGCAATTCGGGAAGAAGACGACCTGTTCATCAGATGTTGGCGCTCAGGCCTCGAGTCACATCACCCACAGGCACCAATCAGAGCATGTGGTTGCGCAGCGAGCAGCAGGTTCGTTGCAGCACCCCGCAGTATGCATGCATTGGCAACGTAGCTGTGCTATCCTGCAGATGCAGCTACCGTATTTACACTATTGTAAGTCGACCCCCCCATATCGCTTGACCGGAAAAGGAAAAAAAATAAGAGCATACCCGAGGGCGCATTCGATAGCGAAAATTTATTAGTAGCTGACATGGTCACTGGACTACTCGTCTTCACTAGTGCTGCCACCGTCATCGTTGCTGCGGTCCCACAGCGCGTCGTGGTCCAGCGAAATTTCAAATTTGGCAAACGACCGCACCAGGACATCTTGCAGAACAGCAGCCCACGCCAAATGCACCCAACCACATGTAGCCATCAGGGAGGCTCTTTTGACAGGTCAGGTTGGCGTAATTTCGCAGTCTTCTGCCGCCAGCCACTCGTTGTACTCACGGCGGAGCAGAACCTTAAAATTAAGGCGGAGGTCCGGGCTTATTTCATGGCAGAGTTCTGACTGGTGTGGTTTCCCCCAGGCGACTTGTGCACTACCTTGTCTTTCATGCTAGAGATTCGGCACGGACCTATCAAGTTCGCCCGCAGTACCAACGGATATGCGGTAAACTGAGGAGAAATGGATGCTTGCGACAGATACTTCTGTACGCAAAAGGACGTTTTTCCTGCTTCCCATGCACGGGAAAACGAAACGGAGCATAAATGAAAAGTACACTGCTACTTGCGGTTTGAAGGAAACTTGTGGAATGAAAAGCCGCCGCAATCTGCTACCCCTAGACATTACGAGAAATAATGTGCTACTATGTCACAGACGTCAAACTTGTCAGCATTCACTATTCTTGCCCAAATTTGCCTCCAACCCGATGGCCCGATGGGTTTCAAACACGAGGTAAGCTTTCAAACGTTTCGGAAGCCAAAACCAAAACCTGAAATACGCAGCTTAGAGCCGATAGATTCACGCAATAACAAATTTCCCGCTGCTCTTGTGCGCGTACATACAAAATATGTTACTGGACAAAAATCAATTTTGTGTCATACTTAAGTGCACAGTAATTAATTTGTAAACGTCCATAAACGATATCGCAAAGCACAGTCGCACAACTACACGGGCTTCAAGATCGGATACGAAGGTTTGTACAATCTCGGAGGTGATAAAGTTGGTTCTTTATTCTATGATAATATTGTTACAGTGAGTTGAAAAGAGTGGTCGTTGAAATGTCGTACACGCCAAAAAATTGTTTTTCATTGTTTGCGCAGCTTTCTGAATTTTGTTGGGTGCGCTTATCTTTACATAATACTCCTCGTGATTGTGAGCACTGAGCGTTAGTATGAGTTTACGTTTTGACGAAACAACATCAAGTCCACCGTTTACGCTATTTACAAAGCGCAGTCTTCTCTTTAACTGTCCTCCCATATGCCATATCACTGCGCATGCTAGGCCGTACAGCCCGCATGGAAGTTTCCCATCACATCTTGCTCTCTCTCACAACCTTCTTGACATTGAAGTTGGTGGTACTGTACACTACAGCATTCATATTTAACGGGGCGAAGCCAAGGAATACGCCCCCAACCACCTAGTGATAGATAGCCTGCTCTGCTATCACTGCGGAAAAGCGAGGCACATCTACCGCCTGCGCGAGATGAGACTACGAGGGTTCGCCTTCAACGTGCCGCGTCCACAACAAGGCGAACGACCATGCGACACCGCCGATTACATTGCAGCGAGATCTCGACGACCGTCCCCTTCGCCATCGCCAGGCCGCTACCTCTCGCCGCAGAGTCGACCGTACACATGCCCTACGCGCGGGCGGTCTGTTAGCCCATATCCGGAAAACTGAATGCAGCAACCGATGGAAGTGTGGTTGTTTGATGAATTGTCACAGAGGACGACGCCGTTCTCGCCGACAGTGAAAAGACGTCAGCACTCGTTCTTTCACCATTTTGCGACGGTAGTTCGCAGTAACGATGAATAAAGCCCTGCAGACACCCGCTTTTATGCGCTGTTTTCCCTTTCTTTTCGGCATCACTTCGCGGCATCATTTTCTTTCATAAAATACAGGAGCCGACTATTCTGTTGTCAGTGGATCCTTCAACATAAAGTTGAGACATCATTGGACGGCCCTCAAATCCGGACAGCAGGAGGTAACCTAGTAACGCCGATGATAATCTGCACTGCAAGAGTCGCACTTCATTACCGCACTTGCTGTGCAATCTTTGTCAACCTGCAACAATGGTTACAGGATGTAATCCTTGGCAATAATTTCCAGAGTCAACACAGTGCAGTAATCGACTTAAAGCCCAAGTCATTAATGATGTAGAGAGATCAAGCAATACCACTGAATAAAATTCTCAGGCACCATGCCCTGAATATACTTGATGATCAAGTCAGTATCCTGCATTGCGCCAGCATCGCGATTTCTGTCAGTGCAGAAGCAACCAGAGATATGGAAGTTACCTTCAAGAGCGACTGACGCTGGTCGAACATGCAATCGGCATTGCAAGGGAATTGTTCAATTGCACATAGGAAAACCGCAGGAATGGTGACAAACTTCAGCCAAGAATATAAACAAGGGTACGAAGATTGCATACATAATTACGGCAGTCAGCAATGCATCTGTGTTTTCAGATTCTAGCCCGCCTATATCAACAGCTCAAGGACCTGAGCCAGCTTTCCATATTAGTTCGAGTCTTCCCAGAAATAAACAGGAACAGCTCAAAAGCATCCTACGATACAAAGACTGCTTTTTGTTGTCATCAAAAACTCGCCAAACACCAGTTGCTAAGCATCACAAAATAAGTGAAAAATGTGCTCGACCACTTCGTAAGAGTCCGTACGAAGTTTTGACACAAGAAAGAGAAGCCATAATGTAACAAGTTGATGCAATGCTACGGGACAACAAAATTGTCCAACTATCGAAGAGCACATGGGCATCTCCTGTAGTGTTGGTGAAGATGAAGAATGGAACTCTGCATTTATGCATTGAGAGAGAGAGAATACTTTATTAAAAGTTATAAACTTTATTGAAAGTTATCCACCCACGTTGACGCCCTTGAGAAAATTGTAGATGCTCATAAATCAAGTCACTCGATACCTGCATCCAGTAACAACCCTGAAAAAATTAAACTCACTCCACAAATAAACAACCTCATACAGAAATGCGATGACTCGGAAAACCGCCTATGCCGGGACAACCTACTTTTTTTCGGTGTTGAGGATGCGCGTGATGAAACTTTGGAGCAATCAGAGTCTCGTGTTATTTCACTGTGTGCAGATAAACTTCAAATTGCCATCACCAAAAATGATATAGAACGTGCACGCAGGCTTGGCCTTTTCCAGGCCGGTAAACACCAACCAATTATAGTGAAACTCGCGCGGTTCAAATATAAGTGTAGCATTCTGTCTGCCGGGCCTAAGCTTAAAGGTTCGACAATTTCTATGCAGGAAGATTTTTCATCGCGCATCCGGCTTGCAAGGAAAAAGTTGTACGCCTATGTGAAACAAAACAACGCCTTCACTTTCAAGATACGCTTCGATAAGCTTCAGATGGATGAAAGGCAGTTTTATTATGGCACGCAGACCGACTCAGTTTTAGAAGTTGAATCCTAGCCATCACTGTAGGCTTGCCCAGTGCACTCCTTTCCCCCCCAGCCACTACTAATCCCTGTTGACACTTCACACAATCACATACTATCTGTTATACTGGCTAATGTTCGCAGTTACATGTAAAAAAAACGATACCGTTGAAGTCCTTCTCGACGACAATAATACAGACATGGCCATTTACACTGAGTCTTGGTTAACCCCTGACATAGATAGCACTGAGCTACTGCATGCAGATTCCCCCTACACTGTTTTCAGATGCGATAGGAAGGAAAGACGGGGTGGTGGCATTCTTGTCTTCACGAAGAACAGCATTCCTTGTTACCAGCTCCCGAACAATTGTACTCATGAAATTCTTTATGTGCACATATCCATGCCGACATGCACATGCATACTCATATCTTGTTATCACCCACCAGAGTGTGACCGTTCCTTTATGGACGAACTTAACACTGTCATTTTAGATGCAACCTCTCAATTCCCACGTGCTAACTATATTATTTGTGGTGATTTAACTTTTAGGATATCAACTGGTACAATCTAACAGCACCATCCTGCTAGTCAAAATATTTTCTTGATTTAGCCTTAAACTTCAACTTTACACAAGAAGTAAACTTTTCTACACATGGCTCAAACACCCTTGACCTGGACCTCACTTCTCAACCCGAATACACTCAGTCGTTAGCACGTGTCAATGGGCTGAGCGATCACAGTATTGTCCTTTTCAATTTGAATATCCCTGTTCCAATCAAACAGCGTTCAATAAAATTAATACAGGACTACAATAAAGCTGACTTTTCCAAAATTAACAGTGAACTAAATATTTTTTTTGAGTACCTACAAAAACTCCTTTCAGAAGGTCTGTTGATGGAAACTGGCTGTTTTGTAAGCAAAACCTACTCAGCTTAATCAATAATTATGTACCCCTTATTTGCATTCATGGTGTCATGGGAAAGCCTTGGTACACAAAGCAACTAAAAAACTAGCACAAAAGAAAACGCGCCTTTTCAGAGTTGCAAGAAAATGTGGTACTGCCCCGAAATGGAAGAAATATTTCAACTGCCTGCGTGAGTACAGCAGCCTTCTGAAACTTTCTAAGAAAAAAATTTATCACCAGGATCTTCTCAATATCAGTCGCGTAAACCCGAAAAAAAATGAGAAAATACTCGCACCAAGAAGAAATCAATTGCATAACATTACCATAACTAATCCTGATGAGTCCCATGTTCCAGTTGAAAAGAGTTTCGACGTCTTAAACTCGTACTTCTCTTCCGTCTTCACTTGTGAATCTTCCACCGACATCCCCGTTTTACCGAGATTTTGCAGCACTGAAATGCCTCCCATTGATTTAACTGCTGAAGGTATCGCAAGCCTAATCAATAAACATAAAATATCTAGCTCCCCCGGACCTGACAACATACCGGTGAAGATACTGAAATCCAGTAATATCATTTCTAGCCAAATATTACAAATAATTTCTATGCAGTCTATAAGCGAGGGTACAATGCCCAAAGACTGGAAACTAAGCAAAGTAACCTCATCTTTAAATCTGGTAAGTGCTCCGACCCATCCAATTATTGCCCGATCTCACTTACATGTATTGCCTGCAAACTTTTAGAACATATCATATATTCCCATATCGCGTCCCACCTCGATAGAAATTATTTTTTCTTTAGCAAACACATGGCTTTCGTCCGGGCTTATTATGCGAAACATAACTTTTTGAATTCACCACAGATCTCCAGCTCAACTTAGATCCTTCGTTTCAGACTGACGTAATTTACATAGATTTTTCAAAGGCTTTCAATCGCGTCCCTCATCATCGACTAGTGTCCAAACTTTCATGCCTTCACCTCGACCCACTAATCCTATCATGGATCATGTTTCCTGACAGATCGCCTCCAGTTCACCTGTGTTGGCGGTCGCTGTTCAGATACTACCAAAGTAATATCGGGTGTGCCACAGGGATCCGTCCTCAGCCCACTCCTTTTTCTAATATACATTAATGACCTCCCAACAGACACATCTACAGTACGTCTATTCGCCGATGACTGTGTTTTTTAACGTCCTGTCACTACTAACCCTGACCAATTCATTCTGCAATATGACCTAAATTCTATTGACAAGTGGTGCTCACGCTGGATGATGGAACTAGATGTCTCCAAATGCAAGCTAATACATGTATCACGTAATCGCTCTATATCTAAATTTCCATACTCTTTAGGTTCTGTGAATTTATCTGAGGTTGACAGTTACCGCTACCTTGGCGTTATCATCACTAACAAACTAAATTGGTCGAACCTCATTCCACAAATAACAGCCGATGCCTCAAGATCCCTTAACTATATTAAAAGGTCCCTATTCTTGTCTCCTCTATAGATTCGTAAACTAGCATATGAAATTTTCATCTGCACCAAATTAGAATATGCGTCTACAATTTGGAATCCGCATCAAAAGTACTTGATTGACACTTTAGAAGCTACTCAAAATTGTGCCTCCCGTTTTAGCTTATCGAATTATGACAACACTACCAGCGTTACTAACTTGAAATTATCTATTGGTTTGCCCCTTTTAGCATCAAGACGTCTAATTTTGCAATTCTGCTTATTTCATAAATTGTACTATAATTTTCCTGACCTTCGTTTCTCCCTTTTATTTCCACCCGTGCGCTCATCACATCGTCTATTCAAGTCTAAGTATCCAACACCTTCATGGTTATACAAATGCTTTCAACAAATCCTTCCTTCCCGTTGCAATAGAACAATGGAACTCGCTTCCGGAATCCATTGTTGTAGTGTGAAACCCTTCGAAATTTTGAATCCTTCGAGTGGTCCCCACAGCTCTTCGGGTCTATATACTCTTGCAGAAGCAAACATTTCAGTGGGTGTTTCTTGATATGGAAAACTAGAAACAAAGAACTTGGGGAGGGAAGTGCTCATAGCGCATAAGATACATTAGTGTCGTATTCAGATTTTTGACAAAACACCACTTGATTAGGTAAAATAATCTACAATAGAACATGTCACTAACCAATATGAAAAGACAAAACGAAGTTTCGGAAATTGTGCAGATGCTTTATTCAACGGCACCCTTTGACAACAAGGAAACTGTATTGTAGCGCTAGTTGTATTAACTCAGACTTGAACCAGAACTGATCAAGGGTACAAAGGCACCATTGACGAACAAGTGATTCATGCAGGTCCCAAAACATCAAGTTTTGTTTTTTGACATTGCCTATAGCTGGTAAGCAGTTCTGTTGGTGATACACCGTATATTATTATTTTCTTCTCACAGTAAATGGCTCTGGTGCTGGAAAGAGAAATACGCAATGCTTCAAATGGACAAAAGGCATTCGGCAAAGCGAAGATGGTCACATCTGTGCAAATGAAATGTATGATGCTATACCCTGGCTGACATAAAATCACAAGTTTAAATCAATCTCACTTTTTATTTGAATACGTCGAACTGTATATATTTCAGTGTTCATTTACTCCCATATTTTGTTTCACCATATTATATATACTTACGAAATGTGCTTCAGTGTATCATATTCACAACGTATACGGCATATGCAGTGCTTGCACATCGTATTATTCAGCGCATTATTCAATGGCACTTATGAAAGTGATGGCTGTGCTTTGGAAAACCATACCAGGACAAGCACTTTGAAGTGACATTTAATTAATGTAGCTGGCATGAAGATGAAATTTCATAATGCTGCTTCCTGAATGATTCCAGTAACAGCATCATTCTATTTTACAAATCAATGAATTCCACCGAGATGGATGCGACATAGAATGCAGGGTTGGGTCTCCTGCACCATTTTTGTACAAACGCAAATTCCTGCACCAAACTGCGCTAAACATAGAAAACTGACTGAAATTGCACCAAGCTGTGCCAGAACGGCTTCGACATGTCTTATCCGGCAATTGGCCACAAACAATGAGTGGATTCGTTCACCAAAAAAGAGTTGCAGCTGTTCACATTTGGCTGACTGCGCAAGGGCGCCTACTGCACAGTTTCTTGTAACTTTTGTGCTTACAATACTGGACTATTTGGTGCTTGCAGCAAGTGGTTGTTGCGTGCAGGGCTGCTTCTGGCTATTGTAGCTGCTGTCGGAACGGCCAGGGCTGCTGTATTTAGAGTGTGCTACAATATTGTTGAGTAGGCGGAGCGGTTGCAAAATGGTTGCAAAATAAAAAGTATGCTGAGGGCACTGCGAGTGAACTAGATAATATGGAGGTGCGCACTGCAGCGCGTTCAGCGGGCAAGTGTCTCTGTCCCCAGGGCCAGTATAACGTAACGCTATTCCAATCTATTCCTATGCCGATATGTCTGAGGCCTGAGCCATTTTGACCTATCAGGAAATAATGGCGGATTTGGAATACGAACAGATTGGAACAGTTTTACGCTATACCAGCCCAGGGACGATTGCGGCTCTCTGGGTCGGCAAGTGACGTATAGTAACCCAGAAATTATGTTACGACGTCTACTCATACCGCATAATACTCGTACGAGTCCAGAACGCATACCACATACCGGACCGCATAATTTGAGAACATTTTCTGCTATTATCGTAAGTGCTGGTGCAAGAATAGAGTATACAGTTTCATCACAGTTCCACGAATGTTTTTGGCTTCACAGGTAAGCATATGCCGTTTTACCGCTCGACCCACTCTTCCATATTCTAGAACGTTATAGCTACAAAGTGCGCTTCTACTACTTTTTTCAACTACTTTTACTACTGTGTTTTATCATGTTTTCGAAGTGCGCTGCCATATGCCACCATTCAATTATTACACCAAAATTCATATTTGCCTCCTCCAAACAGCTTCAAAATTAAATTTTATCTGCTCCAAATTGCTACAAAATGGAACCATACTAGCTCCAAAAATTGCTCCGAAATTACTTTGGGCAGGCCCACCCCTGAGAATGCAGCTCCAACACAGTCAGCAAAGACAATGTGAGCAAGCAAATGAAGCTCAGTGGTGCATACTTGTAAACACTCATTCGAAACCAACAACTTTTAAAACCTCAATGCAATTGCTGTGATCTGAATGGCAGAAGTAGATATTTGGCATAACTTAATAACTTGCACTCAAGCAATATTCAGTGTGTGGTGTTCTGACCAGAAACATGGCATGAAATCTCAGCTTCAGTTTGCGATGAGTGCACTGTAACTGGTCTACAAGAAATTTGCACTGATGCAGTTGTACCATCTGTTGCGCTGGTAAAAACATGCGGCTCAACCAGAGACCTGGAATCAAGTATAACCAACGTTCCAACCTGAAAGGGGCAAGAAAAGACAGTAATGTCCTTGATGCTTGACATAATTATATAAGTAATGTGGTTTAATTAAAAAAAAGTAATAGATGGACACAATAAAAGAAAGAAAAACAGTAAAACAGGCATGGACGAACACTACTACCAACTGTTTATTCATAAGCCACTCACCGATATATGTACATTTGCATCGTAAAAAGATTAGCACAAGCAAATGATGGCCTGGGTAGAGGAATCGCGGAATGTGGCACTCTTGTTTCCCAGCATGCCGATAACGAGAAAAACAACCGCTTTGAAACATGAAACATGGATTGTGCTGGCAACTCTTTGTTACCTGCATACTCGGGAACAAGAGTGCTGCATGTCGTTATTTCCCTGCTCTGGTCATCAGTCATGGAAGCTTCGCAGATACAGATAAAGGCATTCTTTGATAAAAAATGCCTCCAAGGTTAACTGAGACATACAGCTTTTGCTGCTACTTAGAACCTGTCTACTGAAGTCGTGGTTCCCAACCACATGCAGTAATGTGCGCAACCAAATGTGCGTACTTTATGTTCTTTACTTTTTTTGAGCATGCTCCCCGAGACAGTCATTAACGCATAGTTTTTTCTGGCCAATACAAGCTTTCCCACATGACATGAGGATGAGCAAACAACTCTGATGAAGCATTTTACAATGGGACACTCGTGTCTTGTTTAGCATCCCCATTCGCTTTGAGGTGTTCCTATCCCAATATGAACTTGCTACGCTGCTAGGTGTTGGCAGTGTCACTGAGAACACAATGTTAAAAACTCACTAAATGTTCCTACAGTGAAAGCACTCACCAACATTACACACAATATGCGATCCCAGCCCGCAGCAGTTATTGAAGCACTATTCAAACAATAATTGAAGACAAAGCTAGTTTTATTCAAGAGCCTTAGAAAACAGTGGTCGAGAACAGCGGTAAATGACAGTGCTAAAATGTTCAAACTAATATTTTGATCCTTGTCTGAAATATTGAAGTTGTTCATGAAGTCATCATTACATATTCAAATACCTGTGCACCCGGTATTATAACAGGTTTTGAGAAATTACAAAATTTATTTGAATTTCTTTTGTGGAGCAAAGCGACAACAATCGTTCCATAATCTGTCAGTCAGTGTTTTCAATAGACAATTACTGATTGTTCTAAATGAATTTAAAAAGTTGCTTTGAATCAAAAGTCTACATTCTATGTGATTGAAGACTGAGTCAGGATCATGAAGTCAGAGCTGTGCAACTAACAATGCCACTCAGAACAAAGTATTTGTGGGATGGAAGAAGCTACAGACAGTGAAATGATTGCTAAAGCAGGAGTGTTTGGCAACATGCTCGATTTAATTGACGGAAGCAAGAAAAGCTAATGGGGAGGTTTCTGGTAGACATATATTTGTGTTGCTTTGTGGGAAGCCAGCCAATGGTGAAGCTGATGGTGAACAGAGATTTGCATGGCAAACAGAAGACTATGCATGAAGAAGCAGAACTGCTCTTATAGTTAAAGTGTATCCTGGAAGAGGAAATACACCAAGAGAAAATAAATGTGACACTGATGCTGACATTGGCAAAAGACCAGAGTTGAAGATGGGGTAGCTAGACTTGCATTGGAGCTATCTGGGGGACAGTTGCTGCCCTAAGAGGCTTATAGCCTCGCAAGAATGAAACAAGAATGAACTAACTTATTAGATGAAACACAGCAGCTCATAATACATTACTCCTGCAACATGCACATGTGCATACACAGTTTGTAATGCGAGATTACTTCAAACAGTAAATAACTGCAATCTCAAGGCACACAATCAAAACCAAAATTTATGCATCATCATATACATTCTAAATGGGCCGCTTTGTGATGGCATAAAGTAATAAAAGAGTGGCTAGCACACAGGTTGTCACATTTTATTATTCTAAGCGCCTTGGCTATTTTGCAAGTTACCATACTTTTCCGTATACAACTAGCATCCTCATATGGCTCGCATTTTCATTTGCAACATCTTGATAAGAAAAAAAAACAACGTGCACAAAACTTGCAGAAATAACTGAACACAACAACACTAAAATCATTACAAAAGCAGCCTCATGGAAGCATGACTCTTCCATGCCATGTCTTTGGCAAGTGGCTCTATTCCCTGCCTCTTCAGTTACGCTGATAGTGTTTTGTTATGCTGTAAAAGACTGCCATTGAGCGCAGCTCCTGTGATCCGAATTCTTGTTCGTCAGCACCGCATGCATTATTCGCCAACTGCTCACACAGTGAAAATGCAAAATGGCGATCCGAAGAAAAGAAGGAGAATGGGCGACCATGAGAGAGAGGACAGGAAGTGGGGTACCCTAGGAAATAAAGCTTTAGATGGCAGAGAACTCTGCCTTGAGGTGTGGCTTCACGGCATGAGCGTGCACACTGCCGTGAAGTCACACCTCAAGGCAGAATTTGCGTATAACCTGCACCCTGACTTTGCTGTATAATTTTTCAAATTATTGGTCCTGGTTATACGCGCAAGAATACAGTACTCTTTTCCCGAGTTTGTAAGTGATCTTTGTGTCTTCTGAAATTAGAAAGCACCCACAACCCGAGACCAAACTGTGTGAAACCCAAGGATAAGCAAACATAACAGATCATTAAGAGGGTGTGCACGCACACTTTTCCCTATACATTGTCGCAATTGTGGGCACATTTTGGAAGAGACAATCACTTACAAATGCAGGAAAAGGGTAACTTGTGAAACAGTTAACGCTTTTAGAAGAAGTGCTTTTTCTAATCAGGAAATGGCTTATTTGGAAGGTGGATGACACTGCATGAATTTCGATATTCCATGCCATCAGATTGCAACTTTTAGTTCTGGTTGCAGGATCGACATTGTGGCACATATAAGCTGCTGTAAGGCATTCAATAAAGTTAGCATAGGTAACAAGCATGTGTGCTATGTTCTCTTCGTTCCTTCCTGTTGTAAGTCGTGCTGTTGCAACATGAATTCTTACCGACTTGCCCAATTTGCAATCACAATAAGTAAAAAAAGACAGAAAGATCCTATAACAATGCTATATAAGGTTGAATCCACATAATCTTGGGAATGACTTCAGCTGTGGTAAAAATGGCCCTAGCTTGGCTTGGGAGTCCTCATTTGACCATGCTGCTTGGACACTACATATCATGCTAATGGATCAAATAAATCTACACATGTACACTTAAGAGCACATGCTCACCTCACATGCTGTCATAGTGTTGTGGTGTAGCAGTTGCAATTTCTTTGACTGCATGGCTGCCCCTGTTGGTGGCTGAGTGCAGTGAGAAAAGAACAGGACATTTTTGACATCCTGTTCAAGCGAGCAATGAATTATGCAGACAAACACGTGCCTGAAGATTCATACCTGCTTGCATTCACCTTGTCCCTCATCCGTGGATGGATTGCCAGAACAACTTGCTTGCTTCTTCTTGACCCTTCAAGCAGATATATAAGTGAGAATTCAACATATATTAAAGGTATACACAGATATAAGATAGATATATACAGGAAAGCTTGGCAGGTTAATGGGGAGTTAAAGTGAACAGCATTCCTTGGCTATATTTTATGTTTTCATCATTAGAGTTTTTCTGCCGAGGGCACGCTCCCTTGCACAACTGAGTTGTGGTACTATAGCTCTTTGAGCCGCACCTGCTCTATCATGACATCTTTGTGGCGCCTGAATGTTGAGATACTGTGCTCAGCGGTGGAGCTGTGTCATGGTTTTTCGCCACCTGAGCTGATGGTTGCGAGGCATCTTTATCGCTCAAGTCCGCTGTGCATCTCTTATTGAGATGTGCTAGTCCAGTGGGATCTTGATAAACGAAAATCACTTAAACGGAACTGTTTCTTAACCCTTTGAGGGTCGATTTTTTTTGCCATATGTGAGCACCCAGGGTTGATTTTTTTATTGCAGATTCCAATTCTTCCTAGGGACTTATTTTGGAAAAACTGTACCGTAATTTTTCTAGGGTGACCGTAAAGTGAGAAAAAGATAATTTGCATTGGTATATATGTACTCTTCATTCATGAATAACAACAATAAAAAAGGAAATAAACGTATAAGAATTAAAAATTTTATGCATTGTTATACACATAGTTCAAGGCTTTGAAAATGCGCACACGACAATATTTCGCAACTTTCACCTGTTCCTGCTCTTACACTAATATTTACGTCCATAGCATAATCAAACTGCGTAGGTGCGCACACTCAAGAAAATTGTGTGGTTGTGTGCCCATCAAAAAAGCGAAATGTGTGATGAACTTCTGCTAATCTTCATCTTATCGCTAACCAGAGGCAATTAGTTTTAGCGAGTGTCAAAAAAATAAAGCAACGGAAACTCATGCACGGTGGCATCCTCCCTATGCTCACCCGCACAGCAGAACCTTGGAATGTTAAGAAATGCCGCACAAACTATGGCAAACAAATGTTGCAGCATACCTTACCGACACTTCTGAACCATTTGTACTGCTACGAGAATATTGATTTATCTAATATTTCTCTGAAAGAATTGCCCCAAATGTTCGTGTAGTTTTGTACTGTACAAGTACAATGTACTGCGTACTGAACGTGCATGTCTCATTCTCTGTACCGAACGTACGTCTTTTTTTTTGTTTTTTTGTTTTTCTCCTCACGTTTTGTTTGTTGTTGTACTCCGCCGCCGTCAATGCTGCACTGTAAGAGGAAGCCAGGACCTCTCAAACTGTCTATACAGCTTTTTCCCTGGCTGTCCTCGCAACACCAGTTGCGGAAATAAACCTTCAAACCTTCAAACCCTTGTCAGCACTAAACGAGCGACAAATAAGCGGTAGCCCTTTGAATGATTAGTAATGAGATAGCCATCGGTTTTGCTAGTGAAAGAAGCCGAAACCGCCCGCGGAACAAAACCCAAACCGCCACCCGCACGCGCGCCAATGCGCGAGCGGTAGTATATAGGCACGCGGGAGCAAAGTAGATCTAAAACAAACCATGCAACCAAAACCGAGAGAGGGAGGCATGCGAAAAAAATTCCCTGTATTCCCACATAGTCTTAGCACATGACAGAAAAGAAAAAGTTAGGAAATTGGCGCGCTATTTAAACGTACAGACGACGCCGTAAATATATGGCATCGACTATTTTTGGACTTGTTCGCGGTGCTGTATATTTAAGTCATTGACCCTCAAAGGGTTAACAGAACACCATCCTCATGGCTGGAAATTGTATTTAGCTTTGTCTCTCGGTAAATAGAACTCCTGATAAACAGAACCAATTTCACTGGTCCCTTGAGGTTCCGTTTAAAAAGAGTCCACTGTACTTCGTATTGCTGATTCACCACAGCTTTGCTTTGATCGGCTTGCATAGTGCATGCATTTTGGATTATCTTGAGCCAATGGCTGAAGAAGCATCTGGCCTCAGTGAAGTGAATGAGCAGAAAAGAAAGGGAAAGTGCACAGCTGTTGTAACGCCATTGTTGTCATGCTGTCATCATACTGTCATGATTTCATTGTCGTCATGCCATCTTGGTCATGATGCCATCATTATTACATCCTCTCCATCATCGTCACATTGTTGTTGCTGTGCTGTTGTCATCACCGTCACTATATCATGCCACGTACAAAACATGTCGATGATAATTTGCCCTTCCATCATCAAACATCATTAGCGATGTCAGCAGCATACTTTAGCAGTATTGCTAGTGTGTCCATTTGATTTCTGTGGTCTGCATAAGGTACTTGCTTACTTTGACAATCATCTTTGATGGTTTCTGCAAAATTTTTTCCCTGGTTCACTACCGTCAAGTTTGGTAGTACTAGTAGGGCTATGCCAAAAAGGGAGCAAGGAAAATTTAAACACACATGACAACATTACACCTAATGTTAAGGAATAAAAAAAAGCAGATTGGGTGAGGGAACAAACGCGAGTTAATGGCATCTTAGTTGAAATCAAGAAAAAGAAATGGGGGCATGGGCAGGACACGTAATGAGGAGGGAAGATAACCGATGGTTATTAAGGGTTACGGACTGGATTCCAAGGGAAGGGAAGCGTAGCAGGGGGCGGCAGGAAGTTAGGTGAGCAGATGCGATTAAGAAGTTTGCAGGGACAACATGGCCACAATTAGTACATGACCGGGGTAGTTGGAGAAGTATGGGAGAGGCCTTTGCCCTGCAGTGGGCGTAACCAGGCTGATGATGATGATGATGAAGATGATAGCATTACAAGCACATTTAAGGCATCTGCACAGTTCAATTGTTACCGACAACTAATGCAGGGCTCTGGTGGCCTTGTATGTATTTGGCATGCCCCTGTGGCCATCTGGGTCATGGTAGTGCTGCTGTGCCACTCGTCCGAGCTGGCACAGGATGATCGTTTCGAAGCTTTCGTTAGGGTCTTCCTTGCTTGGCACATATTTCAACAAAGCTCTGTCAGCATCAAGCACATAACTCTGGGGCTCATCTGAAGCTGTACCAGCTGCCCTACAGTCTGTGCCTACCGTCGTGCCAGCGGTTTACAGGCGCCCTGCTGAGTGCTCTCTCAGGGTCTGTCTCTTCGCCGACACTGACAACCAGGTTTTGACAGTGAGCATCGCCCTGTTGAGCCTTTATGAGCTCCTCTTTGCTGAATTCAATCTCAAGGGCCGGTCTCACTCCACTGAGATGAACACGTTGTGCTACTCTGTCCTTGTCAAGCCACACTTTCAAGCTATGGCACAAGAAATAAAATGCCAGAACCTAGCTCAGGTGTGGTGGCCAAGCTGCAGCAATCTGCTCACACAGTGTAGGGGAAGTTGCCCAGGCAAACCTGAAACTCAAACCCTCAAACCACTCTAGACAATATGCATTCCTGGGGACAACAGTGTGAGAAAGAAGGCACCTAGAGATTGCCATACATGTACAATGTATCGCATTTTATAGTTTCTTTTTTCTCTTATCAAAGCAGTGACTTGAGAATTTGAGGACATTTCATTTGTAACTTTCAAGCTTCAAATAAATTATTAAAATGCGGAATAATAGAGAATGCACAATAATATCTTCGGTAAGGAAGCAGAGTGTTCCCAAGAAATTGCACATGTCTACATTTTGACAGGATCTGCCCTACATTTTTTTTTTTGAGGTGCTGCTGGTTGTTGCTTAAACCACTCACTGGCATGCATTTTATAGTTTTCAAGCCCTGCCTGAATTAGCGACTGATTCTGAGAACACCCGTCAGGTGATGTAAGATGGAGTGAAATGAGTGAAGAACTTGTTCTTGCTGCAGTTGGTACTTAACTGAACAACACGTTTACCACTACAAGAACAAACAGAAAGGAATGAAAATGATCACTAGTGTTATTACCAGTGTCATCATTTATGTTCTCTGTGTTTCATATTTGCAGCAGTAACATGTCATTTAAAAATGAGTGAACTGACAGCTACCATAAATATTTGAATTTAGGCTGGGCTTGATACTGGGCCGACTGCCAAAATTTGGAAAGTAAAAAAAAAAAGACCTTCTCTGAATGTAAGCATAATGAAAAGAAGCATTTTACTGTAAAAAGAGCATGAAACATAGTCGAGATTTCGCACTTTTGGAATGCCTGCAATATCACATGAGCCGAAACTTTATCCCATGCAGCCGCAACCCAGTTCACTACCTACGCAAAGTAGACATGTCGAAGGCATGCCAATGTAGAAAGGCATCTGAACTTGTTCCGGGTGACATCTAGAATGTTTGCAATGTCCTTCACCTGTATGATCACCGTCATTATAGACATTCCTGCTTGTCTTCCGAGTCCTGATTAGATCAGCAAATATATTGTTACGTAGGAAGACACCAACGAAAAGCTATTTACAAGTATATTTACAAGGCAATACGCTTCGCTTGACCAAGAGGCAACAGCCCGCGCTAGCTTCTAATCGTCGTCGTCGTCTTCACACTGCTCGCCTTACGTGATCGCACATACTGTGCCGTAGCACTACCCCCGGCGGCAAAAGCGCCGTCCCGGAGCGACTAAAGATCGGACTCGGAAGCAGTGTAGTAGGCCTTGAGCCTACTGACGTGTACGACATCACTAGATGCCAGAGGAGAGGACGAGGTTGAACCCACAGGAGCAATTTCGTAAGTCACAGGCGTCACCTGGCGCAGCACGCGGTAGGGCCCTGTGTAGCACGAAAGGAGCTTCTCAGAAAGTCCGACGTGACGAGTGGGCGACCACAGGAGCACGAGCGCACCAGGCGAAAACTGTACGTCGCGATGGCGGGCTTTGTACTGGCACTGCTGAGTGGTTTGTGAGGCCGTCAGTCGAGCACGGGCAAGCTGACGTGCATGGTCGGCGAGGGCGATGGCATCGCGCGCATACTCGCTTGTTGAGACCGCAGCAGGAGGAAGTGCCGTGTCGAAGGGCAAGGTAGGTTCGCGACCGTAGAGTAGATAAAAGGGAGAAAATCCAGCGGTGTCGTGCCGGGAAGAATTGTACGCAAATGTTACGTAAGGAAGGGCAATGTCCCAGTCGTGGTGGTCCTTGGAAACGTACTTGGCCAGCATATCGGTAAGAGTACGGTTTAACCGCTCTGTCAGGCCATTGGTTTGAGGATGGTATGAGGTAGTCAGTTTGTGTTGAATGGAGCAGGAACGCACAATGTCAGCGATAACTTTCGAGAGAAAGTTTCGACCACGGTCAGTAAGGAGCTGTCGCGGGGCGCCATGAAGCAAGATAATGTCACGCAAGAGAAAGTCCGCGACGTCAGCGGCGCAACTGGTAGGGAGAGCCCGAGTGATAGCGTATCGGGTGGCGTAATCAGTCGCGACGGCTACCCATTTGTTCCCAGAGGATGACGTGGGAAAGGGACTGAGCAGGTCTAATCCAACACGAAAGAACGGTTCCACAGGGACGGTGATCGGCTGGAGATGACCGGCAGATAGCACCTGAGGTGTTTTCCGACGCTGGCAGGGATCACATGCAGCAACGTAGCGTCGAACGGAGCGAACGAGACCAGGCCAATAGAATCGACGGCGGACGCGGTCGTACGTGCGGGTTACCCCAAGATGTCCTGCAGTGGGGGCGTCATGCATCTCAAAGAGCACAGTCTGTCGTAGCTGTTTTGGCACGACAAGAAGAAGGTCAGAGCCGTCAGGGAGAAAGTTCCTTCGATACAGAATGCCGCCCTGGAGGACATATCGGCGAACGGATGCGTCGGTAGGTGTAGAGCGCAGACGCTCGATAAGTGCTCGCAGCGATAGGTCGCGGTACTGCTCATCGGCGATGTTAGCGAAGGCAGACAGAGAGAAAATGCCGTTGGCGCTACTACTGTCGGCGTCGTCAGGCTCGTCGACCGGGTAGCGAGACAGGCAGTCAGCGTCCTTGTGTAGTCGGCCAGATTTATAGGTGACAGTATACGAATATTCTTGGAGGCGTAAGGCCCAGCGACCAAGTCTTCCTGTAGGATCTTTCAGGGAGCATAACCAGCAAAGCGCGTGATGGTCTGTGACAACGGAAAAGGATCGGCCATATAAGTATGGGCGGAATTTCGCAACCGCCCAAACTAGGGCCAGACACTCACGCTCAGTGATGGAATAGTTGGGCTCCGCGGGTGAGAGGAGCCTGCTGGCGTAAGCGATAACCCGGTCTTGGCCACGCTGGCGTTGTGCCAGGACCGCGCCTATACCGTGACCGCTGGCATCAGTATGGACTTCGGTAGGCGCAGAAGGATCGAAATGGGCCAGAACGGGAGGCGTTGTGAGAATGTCGATTAGATGTGAGAATGCAGAGGCCTCGTTATCGCCCCACTGGAAAGGTGAGTCTTTTTTCAAAAGCTCGGTTAGTGGTCGTGCTATGGCGGCGAAATTTCGCACGAAACGGCGGAAGTACGAACAAAGGCCGATGAAGCTGCGCACATCCTTGACACACTTCGGAACAGGGAAGTGCTCAACAGCATGGATCTTGCCTGGGTCCGGTTGCACTCCGTTCGCGTCAACGAGATGTCCAAGGACGGTAATCTGGCGACGGCCGAATTGGCACTTGGATGCGTTGAGTTGCAGACCGGCTCAACGAAAAACGTCCAGGACTGCTGAAAGGCGCTCCAGGTGCGTAGCGAACGTTGGGGAGAATACGATAACGTCGTCCAGGTAGCACAGGCACGTGGACCATTTGAATCCGTGAAGAAGGGAGTCCATCATGCGTTCAAAAGTGGCAGGGGCGTTACATAGACCGAACGGCATCACTTTAAATTGATAAAGACCGTCGGGTGTGACAAAAGCAGTCTTCTCGCGGTCGAGATCGTCCACGGCAATCTGCCAGTAGCCGGAGCGAAGGTCAATAGAGGAGAAATAGCGAGCACCGTGGAGGCAGTCAAGGGCGTCATCAATCCGAGGTAGGGGATACACGTCCTTTTTGGTAACCCTATTAAGGTGCCGATAATCCACGCAAAAGCGCCATGAGCCATCCTTCTTTTTGACCAGTACGACAGGTGACGCCCATGGACTATATGATGGTTCAATGATGTTCTTGGCAAGCATTTTGCGAACTTCTGCGTGAATAACTTGACGCTCAGCTGGTGACACTCGATACGGGCGGCGATGAATAGGAGGGGCATCGCCGGTATTAATGCGATGTTTGACAGCTGTAGTTTGGGCCAAAGGACGATCGTTAAAGTAAAAAATATCGTGGTAGGAAAACAGAACGTGGTAGAGTTCACGAGCGTTCTCGGACGGCAAGTCGGTGGCAATCATTTTCTGTAAGTCAGCGATGGTACAATTTGCCGACTGCGATGGTAGAGGAGTATCGGATGAAGTGTCGTCTACTGCAATGGATGCTACTGAGTGATCCTCGAATGAGCAAAGCTGGGCCAGAGACATCCCGCGTGGCAGCACTTGTGTCGTCAAGCCAAAGTTGACCACTGGCAGGCAGACGCAATTCGCCGTAATAGATAAAACTGTATGAGGTACTGTGAACCCGTGTGTAAGGAGGACGTCTTGCATAGGAGCCGCGATGTAGTGACCGTCGGGGACTGGAGGGGAGGACACGAGGTCAACGTAGGTCAGTGCCGAAGGTGGCAAGCGAACGAAGTCGGCGGAACTGAGGCGACTGGGGTGTGGTTCAGCAGGATCCAGAACAGGCAGGTCAAGGCGGAGAGTACTGGCGGAACAATCGATGAGAGCAGAATGTGCGGAGAGGAAGTCTAAGCCGAGGATGATGTCGTGGGGACAGTGGGCGATGACTGTGAATAGCACGATTGTTGAGCGATCGGCTCAACAGAGGTCAGCGCTCATCACGGACAAATGCGCCCCAGTGTCTATGAGTGCAGACACTGAAACACCGTCGACTTGCACATCAAGAAGGTTCAGATGAGTGGGCAACGTCAGTAGAGGATTTGGCGGCGTAGGGAGCAATGCAGCGTCACCTCGACGCGCTGCATCGTCTAGTTTTCCGGCTGGGAGCGGTGTCCGAAAGGAGTCTGTGAATAGGAGCGACGGGGCTGGGGAGAGCGAGATTGTCGTCGTTGGGGCGAAGGCGAACGAGAATAGGGGCGGGTCGTTGCAGGAGAATCAGTGGCGGCATTATCGGAGCGTGCGGCATAGGGACGAGAAGGGCCACCTGGGGAGCGAGAGTAGGCAGTATAAGTAGACCGGATCGGGGAACTCCAGCGACTGCGACAGTGCAGAGAAATGTGCCCGATTCGATGGCAGTAGAAACAAATGGGCCTGTCGTCAGCAGTGCGCCATTCAGAAGGGTTGCGGAAACGAGGTGGGTAGGAAGACGCGGGACGGGGCGGAATGGAAGAAGCCGGGCGGGTATCAGGGCGATGGGTCGAGCAGATGGTGTGAAGACCCATGTTTTCGAACTCCTGGCGGACAACTGCCTGGATGAGGTAGACCGTGACTGCAGATGTGTTGGTGGGACTGGAGTCTAAGGCAGCCGGCTGCCTCGATCTCACACCGGACGATCTTGGTAACATCGCCAGTGTTGTTGGGACGAGGAGTGTCGGCACAGGAAGATGTCGCTGGGGTGTTGGGCAGACGGGCAAACTTCTGGTCAATACGTCGGCTTTTGGCGAGTTCCAGGCGGCGGCACTCTTTTATAACAGCATCCACCGTCGCTACGTTGTTGCAAACGAGCAAGTTGAAGGCGTCATCGGCAATGCCTTTCAGGATGTGGGAAACCTTGTCTGTCTCAGTCATGTGGGTGTCAACTTTGCGGCACAGAGCCAAGACGTCCTGAATGTACGTGACATAGGGCTCTGTGGACGTCTGCACACGGCCGGAAAGCGCCTTCTGCGCGGCAAGTTGGTGACCGTAGGGGTTGCCGAACAAGTCTCGAAGCTGTGTCTTAAGTGAATCCCAACTGGTGAGCTCATCTTCGTGCGTGCGATACCAAACTCTAGGTGTGCCACCGAGGTAAAAGACGACGTTGGCGAGCATAATAGTAGGGTCCCACCGGTTATTGCGGCTGACGTGTTCATACAGGCTGATCCAGTCATCGACGTCTTCCCCATCTTTGCCTGAGAATACGCCAGGATCACGGGGAGCGGGGAGAGTGATGTAGGTCGTCGAAGTGGCAGCAGGTGTCGGAGCCGGCGGAGTCGGGTTGTCGTCGCCGGGAGCCATGAAGGAAGGCTCGACGTACCGTCCACTGCGAAGCTCCGTGACGAGGTACAGGGAACGTCCACCTCCACCAGATATGTTACGTAGGAAGACACCAACGAAAAGCTATTTACAAGTATATTTACAAGGCAATACGCTTCGCTTGGCCAAGAGGCAACAGCCCGCGCTAGCTTCTAATCGTCGTCGTCGTCTTCACACTGCTCGCCTTTCGTGATCGCACATACTGTGCCGTAGCAATATTTTTCTACTTTGTGGTACAAGACAGGTAAAATAATCCCAGTATTTAAAGAAGGTGACCATAAGTGCACGAGTAATTATCGTCCTATCTGCATTTTGTCTTCCTTTAGTAAGGTCATCGAAAAACTTATACATAATCGCTTAACTAAATACTTATCCAAATTTAATCTTTTAACTCCTGATCAATTTGGTTTTCGTGACAATTTTTCAACTGAATTAGCGCTTATTACATTTACTGAGAGGGTCAAATTAGCCATCGATCAAGGCCTCTTAGTTGGTGCTCTCTTTATTGATTTCACCAAGGTGTTTGATACAATCAACCATCGTATTCTTTTAAGTAAACTTGAATCATATGGCATTTCTGGACCGCCTTTACGAAAAATTCGCAACTACCTAATTGACCGACAATATATAGTCGAATTTAATGGTGTCTTGTCCTCATCAAAAACTGTAAATACAGGTGTCCTTCAGGGATCAATACTTGGGCCACTTTTATTTCTCATATTCATTAATGACTTGCCAGAAATATTAACACATGCGCACTGCCTTCTTTACGCTGATGACACCACCATTTTCGCATCTGATAAAAATTTATTTGCATTGCAGGATAAACTTAACGCGGACCTAACGAATGTTCATTCATGGTGTGTAAAAAACAAGCTAACCATCAACCCATCTAAGACAACATTTATGGTATTCCATTCTTCAAAATCTTTGCACATTGACTCTATTGTAGTGTCTCTAAATAATAATGTATTTGCAAGATCCACGTCTACTAAATTTCTTGGTGTAGTACTAGATGAAAACCTAAAGTTCCAGTGCCATATTCAATCACTTATTCAAAAAATCTCATTTGGTATTCACATCATAATAAAAACTCGCTCTTTTTTCCAGCAAACCATTCTCATGTCTTTATATTACGCGTATATACACAGTCATCTCTCATACTGCCTGTCATCTTGGGGTAATACATATACCACACATCTTCATCAGTTAGAAGTTTTGCAAAAGCAGGCATTACGATTAATTGCATTCCAATCGCATACATCTCCCTCTGCTCCAATATTCCGTTTCCTAAATGTTTTACCTTTACGCATGTTATTCAATCATAAGCTGTCGCTACTTATGTTTCGTCTTATAAATACCGAGTTTAATATTCCAGGTTTTAGTCGCTCTAGCCTCATCAATTATAACAACACAAGATTTTCAGCTCAACTCAATCTTCTTCTTCCAAAAGCAAGAACTAACTATGGGAAATTTACCGTCGCGTTTTCAGGCATTTCTGTTTGGAATTCTATACCATCTGACATGAAGACATCTACATTATTATCATTCAAGCGTAGAACGAAGGAGCATTTCATGAACACTTTATCTGATGCGTAGCATAATTTAACAAACCTAGAATTAATTAGTATGTTGTTCACTTTAACATTACGCAATGTACTTTTCAATTACCGAGTTACTAAATTTTGCCTTAATTGATACTTCTCCTCGTTGTTAGCTTTACGTGCCATTTATCCTCGTTTGAATTGTTGCATGTTATTTTTAAGATTTCAATTATTTTTCTTCTTTTTAACTCTGTGAATATACCTGTGATATTGTTAACAGATTTTTTTTTCTATCTTATCGTTTATTTCCGATGTAGAAACTGTATAATATATGACATGACTCACTGTTTGCCACGATCCTACTATCCCCTTTTCATGTTTTGTTAGGAGGTCCCCCCGACAGTTGTTACTTCGGGACCTCCGAATGTGTACTTATACCCATCTTGTATTTGTTTTGTCGAAAATAAATATTGATTGATTGATTGGTTGATTGATTGATTGATTGATTGACCCTTCTGATGTCAACAGTGCCTCGCAGTTGCTACCAAACCACATCTTCGGATCCAAGCCAGCTCCCAACTTTCATATATTTTAAAGGAAAGTATTTGCCTACATTAGAGTAAGTGAGGTACTTCTTATATTCCGATGCTCTCGATAGCAAATTATGTTGCAATCATTGTCACTGTAATTAGGAGTGTGGTCTAAGC
Organism: Dermacentor variabilis; assembly: GCF_050947875.1. Taxonomy (NCBI): domain Eukaryota; kingdom Metazoa; phylum Arthropoda; class Arachnida; order Ixodida; family Ixodidae; genus Dermacentor; species Dermacentor variabilis. Next base: position 132,109,072 of record NC_134573.1, on the reverse strand, counting down.
ATGTTTGTAATTTTTGTTGTTGTTAAACAAGAACTCTACAGCTCAACTGCTGGGCATGTGCAGGTTTTACCACCTCCTGAGGTCTTCTTTATGGTCAGAGGTGGGCTGATCCCAATCGGATGTCATGGCAGCAGCACTGATGTCACCAAAGACAGCACAGACGTCAGCAAGCTCAGTGTTACTTTCAGAAAGCAAACAAACAAGTGTGCGTCTTTGTAAAAGTTTGTGCACTCCACACTACAAACCATACATCAAAGTTTGATAACCATGCACTATACACACCACGCTTGTTCATTTGAAGTACTAAAACTGGCAGGGTGCCGTTTAGTGCAATAAAAGTAAAGCTTAACAAAATGCATTTACTTGGCAGGCTTGTGCAAATGTGAAATGTTGAAACCATCAGAAGTTGTTTAGTGCTACACATATATATATACACACACACAATAAACCTCCAAAAATTCGTCTTCGGTTAATTTGATCCTGACAAAAGGTTCCGGCCAGCACCCATGCATTTTTATGAGCCCAAACTTTTATTACTTTAATCCTAAAATTGGCCTTCACTGGATAATTTGAACTTGACCAGTCAGCACAAATGCACCCGACCTCTATGATCACCCCAGTAGTGACCCCCTCAGTGGCAGCGTCTATTTCAGCGGAGCTTGAGGAAATTGAATTCGTCAAACAAACGCCATCTCTCATCGAAAAATGCTTATTTTCAGCCTGCCCTAGGGAGATCTTCAAGCAGTAACCAAATCTCTCCAATGTCTAATCACGTTATTTGCCCAATTCTAATGCGCGCCTGTATATTTTTCGAGAAAATTGGTCGAAACATTGTCTTCGCGGTACAATCAGACACGAAACCAAAACAGCCTTCGCGACATTCGTATGCTTTACCGCATAACACAAGCTTTACAGCATAACATGAATGTATTGCGGCGAAGTTGAGATGAAAAAAAAAAAAAAATGTGGGGCGATGCTGACTTTCGGATCTGGCCGCAGTGGTGGAACACACAGACTCTTCCCCATTTTCCTTGCTAAAAAATCGGGTGTGCATTTAATTTCTACTTTAAGTGCTTTATTGTCCCTTTTATGCTAGTCTTCGACTTTGGACATACAGAAAGTGGATGTGCATTTGATTTAAGGGCATGTTAGAATCGAGCAGATACTAATGCCAAATGTATCAGCAACGTGTCCTGGCATTTTTTTTTCATATTTTTTAATCTGACCCCCCGGATAAGTCAATCAATTCGTCGAATTAACAGAAGTCGTCTGCACAAGGGTTATCAGGTAGTTCTGCTGTCCTGCTGTTCACTTCCACATTACACAATGCCTTGTAGCCAAATTAAATAAAAATGCTGAAATTACTTATGCCAGTTTTGCCATACCTTTTCAAGGATGGAAGACGAAGTTTGGCACGCAAGACATCCAGAAATTCTTTGCTGACATACTTGGCGGCTTCTGACACAATTTTTTCACGGGTCATGACAGGTCTTGCTGGCCTGTGATACCTTGAGGTGGCACGTAGAAGATGAGACCTCGCAACCCAATAATGGCGCCTCCTCCTTTTTTTATCAATTGGCAGTAGCTCCTTGGGCACCTCAGTTGCAGGGTTGTTAGAAATGTCCGACGGCTGCTGGGGTTGGCAAAGGAGTGGGGGAGCAGTCACTTGTCCAGTACTGGGATGCCTGGTCAAATATATGCACTGCTGGTCTTTTTGAAGCAAAGGGGGGCGACCACGCTGTCTGGGCGTTTGATGCTGCTGTGCGGTCCCCTGACTTTTGATTGCTCCGCCTGAAAAATAAGATTTTGTCAGAGCACTAGAAATGTGAGAACAAGGGCAACAAAAAATATGCATCCAGAATCACATGCGAGTCTGTATACCTAAACAATCTGCAGTACTAAAGCAGATGTACCTGAGTATAAACATACCTATTATTATTGTACTTAATCAGTCACTTACTCTGCAGAGGTGACACCTCAGAGTGAGAACCTGATCAGATGAAGTGTAGCTTAAGAAGAAGCTTTCGCTCAGCAGTTCCTATCGAAATACCAAAGAAACGTATTTCTCTGCAATTACTGCACCAAGGTTGATCAAGTTTGCTGCATTAAAAAGAAAAAGTTAAAATGTAGCGATGGTAGGAAGTGGGTTCCTTATTTAGGCCATCAATCTTTGCCTCCAAGATTTGATCCGTGCTTCAAAGATTTCTATCTTTGTCTCACAGTCTATCTATGCCTTCACATTGTCAAAACCTTCAGCCACTTCTGCTGGTGGTGGTGATGGCAGAAGTGGCAAAGGTTCTGACAGTGCCTCAAAGTACGGGGCCTTTGACGGCTTCTAGTGAAGTGCAGTAAATATGTAAATGTTGGTTTACTGCACCTAAGAGGAGTGTATGCTTAAGATCTTTTTCGACTAGAATTTGTGGCTCATAAAAATTTCATTTATAGAAATTTAGCGCCCCAAAATGTCTAAGTTAGGCATTTCGCAATAAGTGTACATGCTTTTATCGGTCCATTATGCCAAATAAATAATGGGTGAGACCATGTGAATAATGGTGGTTTCCAATCAAATAATTTCGGGTTAATCGTTCATTAAGTCAATTGCACTAATATGTATAATGAAATGCTACACAAATAGGCAGTTAATTGTCCTGGTAAAATGTGTATAGGGACTTTGGCTAAGTTCAGTGCCTCGCCCCGATTTTATCCCGAGGAGGATATTCGCATAATTTGTCGCTATATCTAAGTGGACTCCAAAGAGCTTATTAGTGAGCCATCCAGGCATATTAATGCTTCTTTTCTAACCAAAGCAACGTGATGCTGTTTTATTTTGCCTTTTCACATCCTTACCAATGACTCACCACAGGAGGAGGTAATTTACAAGGCGCTCAATACGGTGAGGGGGCCTGTCATAATAATCTATACACTATGACGAGGCCCCTTTTGATTCCATCGCATATTATGCACACAGAAATGCGCTAGTTAGTGGTTGGCTTGTCTCACTGGGGTGCACAGTAACAACGTAAGAATGTGTCATTATTCATTGGTCTGCAGCGAGTAAAGTGGAATCTACCTAATGCCCCCACATCCCTCTCCCTAGGCTAAGCACGGGGTCGATTCGCTCCCAGGTGTGGTGGTGAGGCATAGGATAAAAGAACACTCACTGCAGCACTACAGAAAAAAAAAAAGAGAAAGAGAGGAAAAAAACTCGGAAAAAAACTTTGCCAGTGATGCGATTTGATCTGGGGACCCCACAATTTATAGTGAGGGGGTCCAACACTTTTGCATGGTGCCATGAAACTAGACTGAAAGGTCCCCTATTACACAGGTTCTGCACTGGCTCCTGTTACTCCATCACTACAGTGTTATGGCTATAGTGAAGGGCCCCCTCACATTAGTCAGTTCCGATTTACTAAAGCTACAGTTAAAAAACACATGGAAAACACCTAGGAGCAACAAAAACAAATACAGAAAAGACTAAATTTGAAGGAAGTTATTCTCATTATTGCTGAGCAACTTTTCACTAAAGATGGAGTGTTTAGGGCCACAACCTGGCAACTTCATGCAACAGAGTTAACACTCCTTTAAATGCCCCTACAATGAGCATTGCGACACTTCAGAGCTTGATTTTGAACAGCGTCAATGGCAAGCAGCAAAATCATACCATTAGGATCCGTCTTGCCATGCTGTAGTATACACTGTCCGGGCTGTTTGCAAATGGCTGAGTGTGCAATTGAAGCAGACACTAGTTCCTCCAAATACAGGACAGCTGAAAGAGTAGGAGAGTAGCCTCATTTTGGGTGATATTGAGTGTGCATTTGCTGCAACACACAAATACACACATAGAGCAACAAACTCACTTTTGCAGTATGCATGGTCGTAGTGGTCATAAGGCGCTGATGTGTCAGCAAAGTGCTCGTCTTCGTGTTCTGCACAAGAACGATATCACATTACCTCAACGACAATCACACACTTTAATGTACACAGCGAAGCTGAAGTGGTCTTGAAAATGGAAGTTTTGTGGTATTTTGGGAAGCTGTCAAAGTATTACCAAACCCCTGAAATAATTTTCTCAAAAGTATGTGTCCCTCCCCTCCTGCAGCAAGCGCAGCCAGTTCAGCAGAGGACAGGATGAAAGGAGAACCACCAGAAGTGGGGTCAACATGAGGGTCACGCAAGCCTTTTGCCAAGCTCCCCGGGTTGAGAACAGTTGGTCGCACATAATTTTCGTGCTCTCTGCAATGACATCTTGCGGAAAAAAAGTGCGCTTAATAAGCACATATTTTTCGGTAATTGCCCTGTTCCTGGCATAGCAAGGTTGCGATGACTGCGCTTTGGGCAGCATTTCGCTGTGCGATTACTACAAGTGGTCCTGGCGGTACGATATTTGATTTAATGACAATAATTTGAATATGTTTTGCCACAGTGGTGAAAAAAAAATTAGAAGTTACTCTACTAAAATAGTAGTACTTCATCAGCAGCTGTTACCAGGATAATGCTAGGCTAGCATAAAGTTGTTCTTTACCACTATCACAATGGCCACATGGGCACGGCTTGGTGCTCCCGCTGCTCCTACTCGAATGCACACCATCAAGTAGCTATAGAGCGAATAACGTGGCAGTTGTCTGGCAAGGCAAATGTGGGTTATAGCACAGCAAAATTGTTGCTGGCGCCAGTAACCCTTGCCAGCTTTACGCATTCTAGCTAAAGGTACAAATACACTAGTAGAAAGCTCCCTGCAATGGCGTGCCATGCCCTGGCGCAAGAACTTATGGCGAGTTTTGGTCAGAGCACAATATGAACAATCACCGCAATGCTGGCAGCTGAGAGCCAGCAGCCACTGTGTATTGTCCGCTTCGATCCAAGAGCGTACTGGATGGTGCTCATCAAAACATTACTGCCAATGGTGACAACAATGCAGTTTTTGTCACCAGTTAATACGTACTTCACACTATAATATTATTACGATAACATCGAGCGATGCTCAAGGGACGAGCCACCGCGAGAATGACGACGAAGTGGGTCTGTGCCCTTGGCGCGAGTGAATGTCGGCCTGGCACTCTGGCTCCAGTCCAGTGTTAATAGCCTGTAAATAGCCTCTTTCGTCTGTGTCTTTCTACACGTAACATTCTGGTGGAGGTCAGCGATCCCCGTCCTCGCCACGGAACTCTGGAGTGGTCGATACATCGAGCTTGTCACCATGCCTCCCGGTGATGAGCCTGCCTCTGCAACAGCTTCAGCTGGTCCGACTGCTCCAATCGTCACGGTTGCCCAACATCGCGACCCTGGTGTGTTCTCTGGCCTGGAGGGACAGGACGTTGACGAATGGATCAAGCTATATGAACATGCCAGCACTAATAACAGGTGAGACCCAACCATTATGCTCACCAATGTCTCTTTTATCTTGGCGGCACCCCACGCGTGTGGTACCAAACGCATGACGACGAGATAAGCAGTTGGGACACTTTCAAAGAAAAGCTACGGGAACTATTCCACGACCCCATTGGCCGCAAGGTTGCCGCGAGAAAGGCTCTTGCGTCTCGTGTTCAGACATCTACAGAGCCGAACGTTTCATACATCTTCGAGGTCTTGGCTCTATGCCGTAAAGCTGATGATGCTATGTTTGAATCAGATAAAGTGTCACATGTTCTAAAAGGCATTGCCGACGACGCTTTCAATTTGCTTGTTTTTGGCAACGTCTCGACAATTGACGCTATCATTAAAGAATGCTGTCGCCTTGAACAAGCCAAGAGCCGCCGTATCACACACCACATCACACGGCTAGCCAACACCGCTGCTACCTCGACATGTGAGGGTCGACCGCGTCAGGCCACCACCTGTGACGACGTCACCCGTATTGTTCGCCGCGAGCTCGAGGCCACCTGTTTGCCAGCTTTTTCCACGACGCCTCCTGATCCACCAGAAACCACGATTGCCATGATTCAGGCTGTAGTCGGACAGGAATTTGAGAACACGGGTCTGAACTCCGTGTGTTCAACATCTCAACCCAGCGTTCCCCAGTTCTCTACCGGCCCTCCTCGTCCCTGACAGTCCTTTTCTACCCCATCTCGCCGCAACCCGTCCGAATGGCGTACCCCTGATGACAGACCAATCTGCTTCCACTGCTGTCGCATCAGCCACGTTGCTCGCCACTGCCGCAGCCGATGGCCACCGCCTCCTCGGACATACGCTGCCACTTATTCCCGCACCTTTGGACCTTCTGTTCCCTATGCCACCTGCCATGAACCCACTGCCGCTGATGCCCTTGCTCCAAACCTTCGCTGCAGCCGCTCGCCCTCACCTCGATGCCATCAGTCTCGTTCGCCCCAACCCCGCCGTTTCTCTTCGCCGCCTATCGCCTCCCGGGCCCAGCCAGAAAACTAGGCACTGCAGCTTCTGGAGGTGAAGCTGCATTGTCGACACTGCCCTCAAATCCTCTGCTCACGTTAAACATGAACCAAAACCTTTTTGACGTTGACGTTGATGGCTATCCTGTCACGGCACTCATCGATACAGGGGCACATCTTTCTATTATGAGTGCTGCCTTACGACGACGACTGAACAAGCTCCTCACCCCAGCGTCGGCACGCGTCGTCCGCGTTGCGGATGGCGGTACTGTGCCTATCATCGGCATGTGTACGGCACGTGTTAGCATCGCTGGCCGCCACACTCCTGTCCTCTTCACTGCGATTGCTCATCGCCCCCACGACCTCATTCTCGGCCTCGATTTTCTCTCCGCGCATTCTGCTCTTATTGATTGCTCTGCCAGTACCCTTCGCCTAGAGTTGCCGATTCTCGCAGAACTTTCTGACGCACCCCAGTGCTGCCTACGCCCCACCGGCTTTATTCGCCTGCCGCCAAGATCAATAGCCTATATTGAACTCTTGTCCTCCCCACCAGTCCCTGATGGCGAGTACCTCGTCACTCCTCTGCCCGACATTCCACCACAGTATGACGTTACCGTGCCTCACAGTATACTTACTATTACTGCGAACCGCACTTTTATGCCTGTCTAACTTTGGATTGGCAAAGAAAATTTTACCGCAAAGTATTTGCCTTGTCAACGTTGATTGTCTCGGCGACCATCACGTGGCAACTTTATCGAGCGACGCTTCTTGTGAGCTTAGCAGGCCCATCGTGCCAGCCTTGGCCGCCGATCCCAAGATACAGAAAATGGTTGCAACGGACCTGTCTTCTGCGCAGGCTGAAGACCTTTACCAAGTATTATCGTCCTACAGAGATATTTTCGACTTCGACGATCGCCCTTTAGGCCAGACGCTCGCGGTCAAGCATCGCATTCTTAGTGGCGATGCTACGCCTATTCACCGACAACCATATAGAGTTTCTGCGTGCTAGACAAAAACATCATTGAGCCTTCTTCGAGTCCCTGGGCGTCACCTGTAGTGTTGGTTAAGAAGAAGGATGGCACGTGGCGCTTCTATGTAGACTACCGCCATCTGAACAACATTACTAAGAAGGACGTCTACCCGCTCCCACGTATAGACCACGCCCTTGACTGCCTCCCCGGTTCCAGCTATTTCTCTTCTATTGATCTTCGTTCTGGATATTGGCAGCTTGCTGTTGGCGATATGGACAGAGAAAAAACTGCGTTCATCATACCTGATGGCCTATACCAATTTAAAGTAATGCCGTTTGGATTATGCAATGCCCCTGCCACCTTTGAGCGTATGATGGACTCCTTGCTCTGTGGTTTCAAATGGTCCACATGTCTCTGCTACCTCGACGACCCATCATCGTCTTCTCGCCCACGTTCGACACTCACCTTGAGCATCTAACAGCTATACTTGATGTATTTCGAAAGGCGAAGCTGCAACTTAACTCGTCCAAATGTTGTTTCGGCCACCACCAAATTACTGTTCTGGGCCGCCTCGTTGACGCTTCCCGAGTACAGCCTGATCCCGACAAAACTCGCGCTGTCCGAGACTTTCCGGTTCCGAAGACAGCCGCAGACGTTCGAAGTTTTGTAGGGCTACGCTCGTACTTTCGTCGTTTTATTCAAGATTTTGCGGCAATTGCTAGACCCCTCACTAATATTTTGCAGAAAGGCGTACAATTCTCGTGGGGTACTGCAGAAGCCGCCGCCTTCTCTCGTCTCGTTACGCTTCTCTCCTCACCACACATTCTCGCCCACTTTGACTCTGATGCCTCTACAGAATTGCGTACAGATGCCAGCGGTCATGGCGTAGGTGCCGTCTTAGCCCAGTGTTAGCGTGGCCAGGATCGCGTTATTGCTTGTGCGAGCTGCCTCCTCACACCATCGGAGCGCAACTATTCCATTACGGAACGAGAATGCCTTGCTGTAGTCTGGGCGGTTGCGAAGTTCCGTCCTTACCTTTACGGTCGCCCTTTTTCCGTAGTCACTGACCATCATGCTCTCTGCTGGCTCTCATCGCTAAGAGATCCTACAGGCCGGCTCGGTCGATGGGCTTTGAGGCTACAAGAATTTTCATATTCCGTGGTCTACAAGTCTGGCCGCCTGCACCAAGACGCTGACAGCTTGTCGTGTTACCCTATTGACGACCCTGACTCCTCCAATATTACCAGTGCTGCTTGCGTATTCTCTGTGTCGCAGCTGCTTCATTTCGCCGATGAGCAACGTTGTGACGCCTACATCAGAGCACTCATCGACCGTTTTGAACACTCTCCGGCTGACGCCACGCTACACCTCTTCGTTCTCCGCGACGGTACTCTGTACCGTCGTAACCTTCATACGGACGGCTCTGAGTTCCTACTTGTCATACCTAAACACCTCCGCTCAACCGTTCTAGAAGAACTTCACGACGCACCAACGGCAGGACACCTCGGCGTATCTCGAACCTATGACCGTGTACGTCGGCATTTTTTCTGGCCGGGCGTTGCCCGTTTCATATGGCGTTACATCGCCGTTTGTGAACTTTGCCAACGACGCAAGAAGCCTTCCCAGCTCCCCGCTGGTTACCTGCAGCCGCTCGACATCCCTGCTGAGCCCTTCCATCGTGTCGGCTTAGACCATCTCGGCCCATTTCCGGAATCTACATCAGGAAACAAGCGAGTTGCAGTCGCGGCGGACTATGCGACCCGCTACGCCGTAACCCGCGCTCTTCCAACCAGTTGCACAACTGATGTTGCGGACTTCCTCCTGCATGATATCATTTTGATTCATGGTGCTCCGCGTCAATTGCTAACAGACCATGGCCGTACGTTCTTAGCCAAAGTCATTGACGACATCATGTGTGCCTGCTCAATACAGCCTAAATTTACCACCTCCTACCACCCTCAAACGAACGGCCTCACTGAGCGTTTGAACCACACCCTTACAGAGATGCTATGCAAATACGTTTCAGACGACTACCGTGACTGGGACCAGGCTCTACCTTACATCACTTTTGCGTACAACTCTTCCTGTCTCGACACTGCTGGCTTTTCTCCTTTTTACCTCTTGTATGGCCGTGAACCGACGCTACCACTGGACACTGTGCTTCCATCCACCACAGCATCAACTAGCGCTTATGCCCGTGATGCTATCGCCCATGCTGACCATGCTCACCAATTTGCGCACGCTCATCTACAAGTCTCTCAAGACAAACAAAAGCAACGCTACGACCTCTGTTACCATGATGTCCATTTTGTGCCCGGCACCCTCGTGTTGCTTTGGTCACCATCGCGTAAAGTTGGCCTTTGTGAAAAACTGCTTTCGTGCTACATGGGCCCATATTGCGTGCTTCGCCAAGTGATCGGTGTCACCTACGAAATCGTTCTAGCCACGCCCGCTACGTCCTCTGCTGTGACAACCAGTGACATTGTCCACGTCGCCCGACTCAAACCCTACAACTCTCCACGCCCCTTGGATATTTAACAGCACCGTGACGGCGTTTTTGCCGCCGGGGGGTATTATTACGATATCATCGAGCGATGCTCAAGGGACGAGCCGCCGCGAGAACGACAACGAAGTGGGTCTGTGCCCTTGGCGCGAGTGAATGTCGGCCTGGTGCTCTGGCTCCAGTCCAGTGTAAATAGCCTGTAAATAGCCTCTTTCGTCTGTGTCTTTCTACATGTAACAATATAAACCCGTTTCAGTTTTTGTACTAAGGGGGAAGATGCATTATGATGTCACGATACATTAGCTCGCCTCACTACTGCTAGTGATGCAGCTGCCATACGCAAACACAGCCAGAAGAAATGCATGCAGCACTCTCTTATACTTTTTTTATGATCAACAGCATCATATTTAGCCTCATTGCTACACAATGTCAGCAAGCTTTGCTCTGTGTCGTGATGCAACAATAGTGTCAACGATGTCAGGTTTGCGGTTTTCAAGTCCAATTTCAGCATCAAACCTAAGTAACGTTAAGCATTCCCCAACCTTTATAATTGCCAAGTGTCATATTTACACAATTTTGAGAAGTATGTAGTAAACATTCTGCAATTTCGAAAAAAAAAAAAAAGAGAGTCAGTACGCACTTAAAGTTTGTCCTTAGCATATCCTTTACAGTTGTTTCAAATGTCGGTGTGACACATACCATGGACTTCCTCTGGACCTGTCAATGACTGCTGCGAGAGCACCTCGGAAGAGTCGCTGAAATCTTCTGTCTTCGGTGTCAAAGGTGTGAATGGACTAGAGGTGATGGCAGGAGACAAAGGTGCAGCAGAGGATGGAGGTTCAGCAGGGGATGGGGATTCAGCCAACGATGGGAGTTCAGCAGGGGATGGAGGTGCAGCAGGGGACGGGGGTGAAGCAGGGGACGGGGGCGAGGCAAGGGTTAGCGATGCAGCAGGGAACGACGATTTAAGAGGAGGTAAGGAAGGTAAAGAGATTGTGTGGGGTGGAACACTTTCTGAAGACAAGTGTGGACCTGGAAAATGAGAGCAATTCAAGCAAAGTGAATATAACATGCTGCATTTCAAACAGAGCAATGTGTGCACTATCATACACTAACAATGTGTTGATTCAAGCTAGACCATGCTAAGTAGACCGATTTTACGACGAGTTACACTTCACCAGGGTTTCTGCGAAGCATGTCAGTAGCAGTAGTCCTCAGCTGACTGAAAGGTAGCTATGGTAAAAATCACATTTTGTTTGTACCGTGACAGATATGTGTAGCCCTTAAAATCAATCTTGCGGTGAACCCAACTACAGCGGTAAAGTTGCGAGGACTAGTGTCATCATGGCGCCGACAGGGCTGCTGTGCATGTAATCTGAACGTGGTGAAATCTGTTTTATTTCTCAGGCATTCAGCTAGAACAGATAAGATAAGAACAGATAAAAAACACCTTAAGCACTAGCATGTAATTTCTGCTTGCAACCATCAATGTTTCCCAAGATAGCTTATACAGCCCTGAATCCTGACGCTTAAAGCAGCCCTGCAATGCTTAAGATAAAACATTTGCTTAGTCACTAAACAATACTATTATGACACTATTGTTCAAAACACTGCCTGCTGTTTCTCTCAATTTCCTGAAATCTTTGCTACTTTTCAGGCATGTCTTTAGGTACTTATAAACACGGTGGCCCATTGGCTGGATTTCTTTAGATGTTGTGACTAAGCAGTGCCTTCTACAAAAGCAAGAACAGCGAGGTCTTTTCTGTGATAAGGTGGTGGTATAGGATGATACCATTGTGCCAGTACTATAGCCTCAGAGGTTTAAAGGCACAGTGGAGGTTCAACCACAGTGCTAGATTTGAGTACAGCTCAAACGATGAAAAGAAGATGCAATGAGGGCATGGAACTGGCAGAATTTGGCTGTGATAATTTTGTTATACAACTGCAACAAAAGCTTTTACTTGGAAAAGTTGCATGAGAAGTTACCTCACAATAATTAGTAGACACATTCTGCATCATTTAAAAAGAGGCACTACGGCATCCCTTTAACATGTGTGCTGTTGTTTTTCAACGTGAATGAATCGACTGAATTTGTTGAAGAAAACAGTGACAAGTCGACCTGCCTGCAGATGATTAAGAGGTGGATAAGGGGTAGTGTTGGTATCTTTCACAATGCAAAGGCACAGAATATACTGACGAGTCAGTTCTCGTTTACGTTACTTGAGCATCCATTCTTTGTTTCATTTATGCCAAATGTTGTAGGCACGGTCATACATATCAAGGAACAACAAAAGAAAATACTGCCGAGTTTTGTTATCATATACAGCACATCCACATCTGTTGCACTGATGTGGGGTTTACAACATGAATATGAAACAAGCTTTGCAAGAAAGAGTTAACTAGCAAAAAAACTACATATGACTTCAAACATTTTCGTCACAACTGAAAGCCCCCATGAAGGTAAAGGGCCGAATAAAAAAAAAACGGCGCTACAAGTTCATGAGAACTTGTGGCTCCAATAATATTGTTACGTAGGAAGACGCAAGCGAAAAGCTATATACAAGTATATTTACAAGAAAATACGCCGCGCTTGGCCAAGACGCAACAGCCCGCGCTAGCCTCTAATCGTCGGCGTCGTCTCCACATTGCTTGCCTCTTCGTGATCGCAAATACTGTTCTGTAGCACTACCCCCGGCGGCAAAGCACCGTCCCGGAGCGACTAAAGGCCGGACTCGGAAGCAGTGTAGTAGGCCTTGAGCCTACTGACGTGCACGACATCACTAGATGCCAGAGTAGAGGATGAGGTTGAACTCACAGGAGCAATTTCGTACATCACAGGCGTCACCTGGTGCAGCACGTGGTAGGGCCCTGTGTATCGCAAAAGGAGCTTTTCTGAAAGTTCGACGTGACGAGAGGGCTACCACAGGAGCACGAGCGCACCAGGCAATAACTGTACGTCACAGTGGCGGGCGTTGTACTGAGGCTGCTGAGTGGTTTGCGAGGCCGTCAGTCGAACACGGGCAAGCTGGCGTGCATGGTCGGCGAGGGCGATGGCGTCACGCGCATACTCGCTTGTTGAGATCGCAGCAGGAGGAAGCGCCGTGTCTAGGGGCAAGGTCAGTTCGCGACCATACAATAGATAAAATGGAGAAAATCCGGAGGTGTCGTGCCGGGAAGAATTGTACGCAAATGTGACGTAAGGAAGGGCAATGTCCCAGTCATGGTGGTCCTTGCAAACGTACTTGGACAGCATATCGGTAAGAGTACGGTTTAACTGCTCTGTCAGGCCATTGGTTTGAGGATGGTATGAGGTACTCGGCTTGTGTTGAGTGGAGCAGGAACGCACAATGTCGGTGATAACTTTTGAGAGGACGTTACGACCACGGTCAGTAAGCAGCTGTCGCAGGGCGCCGTGAAGATAATGTCACGCAATAGAAAGTCCGCGACGTCAGTGGCGCAACTGGTAGGGAGAGGCCGTGTGATAGCGTATCGGGTGGCGTAATCAGTTGCGACGGCTACCCCCAGGATGACGTGGGAAAGGGACCAAGGATGTCTAATCTAACACGAAAGAACGGTTCCACAGGGACAGTGATCGGCTGGAGATGACCGGCAGGTAGCACCTGAGGTGTTTTCCGATGCTGGCAGGGATCACAGGCAGCAACATAGCGTTGGACGGGGCAAGCAAGACCAGGCCAATAGAAGTGGCGGCAGACGCGGTCGTACATGCGGGTTACCCCAAGATGTCCTGCTGTGGGTACGTCATGCATCTCAAAGAGCACAGTCTGTTGTAGATGTTTTGGCCCGACAAGAAGAAGATCAGATCCGTCAGGGAGGAAGTTCCTTCGGTACAGAATGCCGCCCTGGAGGACATATCGGTGAACGGATGCGTAGGTAGGTGTAGAGCGCAGACGCTCGATGAGTGCTCTCGTCAATAGGTCTCGGTACTGCTCACCGGCGATGTTAGCAAAGGCAGACACACAGGCTCGTCTACCGGGTAACGAGACAGGCAGTCAGCGTCCTTGTGTAGTCGGCCAGATTAGTAGGTGACAGTACACGAATATTCTTGGAGGCATAGGACCCCACGACCAAGTCTTCGTGCAGGGTCTTTCAGTGAGCATAACCAGCAAAGCGTGTGGTGGTGTGTGACAACGGAAAAGGGTCGGCCATATAAGTATGGTCAGAACTTCGCAACCACCCCAAACTAGGGCCAGACACTCACGCTCAGTGATGGAATAGTTGCGCTCCGAGGGTGAGAGGAGTCTGCTGGCGTGAGCGATAACACAATCGTTGCCGTGCTGGCGGTGTGCCAGTACTGCACCAATTCCGTGACCGCTGGCATCAGTACGGACTTCAGTAGGCGCAGAAGGATCGAAATGGGCCAGAACGGGAGGCGTTGTGAGAAGGTCGATTAGATGCGAGAATGCAGAGGCCTCGTTATTGCCCCACTGGAAAGGGGCGTCTTTTTTCAAAAGCTCGGTTAGTGGTCGTGCTAGGGCCACGAAATTTTTCACGAAACGGCGGAAGTATGAACAAAGGCCGATGAAGCTGTGCACATCCTTGACACGCTTTGGAACAGGGAAGTGCGTAACAGCATGGATCTTGCCTGGGTCCGGTTGCACTACGTTCGCGTCAACGAGATGCCCAAGGACGGTAATCTGGCGACGGATGAATTGGCACTTCGATGCATTGAGTTGCAGACCGGCTCGACGAAAAACATCCCGGACTGCTGAGAGACGCTCGAGGTGCGTAGCGAACGTTGGGGAGAATACTATAACGTCGTCCAAGTAGCACAGGCACGTGGACCATTTGAAACAGTGAAGGGAGTCCATCATGCATTCAAAGGTGGCAGGAGCGTTACATAGACTGAACGGCATCACCTTGAATTGATAAAGACCATCGGGTGTAACAACAGCAGTCTTCTCGCGGTCTCGATCGTCCACGGCAACCTGCCGGTAGCCGGAGCGAAGGTCAATAGAGGAGAAGTAGCGAGCACCGTGGAGAAAGTCAAGGGCGTCATCAATATGAGATAGGGGATACACATCCTTTTCGGTAACCTTGTTAAGGTGTCGATAATCCACGCAAAAGCGGCATGAGCCATCCTTCTCTTTTACCAGTACAACAGGTGAGGCCCATGGACTACATGACGGTTCAATAATGTTCTTGGCAAGCATTTTGCGAACTTCTGCGTGAATAACCTGATGCTCAGCCGGTGACACTCGATATAGGCGGTGATGAATAGGAGGGGCATTGCCGGTATTGATGCGATGTTTAACAGCTGTAGTTTGGGCCAAAGGACAATCGTTAAAGCAAAAAATATCGTGGTAGGAAAACAGAATGCAGTAGAGCTCACGAGCGTGCTCGGACAGCATGTTGGGCGCAATCATATTCTGCAAGTCAGCGATGGTAGAAGTTGCCGAGTGCGATGGTAGAGGAGGATCGACTGAATTGTCGTCGACTGCAATAGATGCTACTGAGTGATCCTCGAATGAGCAAAGCTGAGCCAGAGACATCCCGCGTGGCAGCACTTGTGTCGTCAAGCCAAAATTGACCACTGGCAGGCAGACACAATTCACCGTAATAGATAAAACGCTATGAGGTACTGTGATTGCGGCGTTTCGGCCCTAGCCGGAAGCCTTGCGCAGGCGGGCAGCGGGCAGGAAGGAACTGAGCCTAGCCCCGATCCCGGCACGATAACAACAAGAACCCTTTATTTCACGCAAGCAGCATATCTATATAGCAAACACTCATGTGACAAGTGACGTCACAGACAGACAACGTTTCAGACATCAGGGCGAGAGCGCCCGATAACGCAGACACATGACACAGGGCACAGGCGCTATCAGCACATCTCCCCTTTTTTCTGAAAAGATACACCGGCACTTGCAACGAAACTTAGCACTGCAGCCAACAAAAGATGAACACTTTTTATGGAAGCAATCAATGCTCAAAACAAAATAACCGTCAATTACTGAACCCATATCGGTCTGGCGGTCAGACATGACGGCCAAATCGCGTTCTATATCCAGGAGGGTCAGTTGGTGGCAAGGGAGTATTAGATGGATTGGCAGCTGCCTTGTTTTTAGATGGATCAGTTTCCCGTTCCATTTCTACCTGACTATCACATGCCTGCGGAAACTCATAGCTACCTCCTTCCGCGCAGTCATTCTGCTGGGAAACAAAGTGAACCAGGAATTTCCGTTTTCTTTCTAGGACTACACCAGTAGAAGTTCTAACTACATATGAGCTCGGACGTTGTGCAAGACACAAGACTCGCGCTTTCCCTTTGCAGTCTGTCCCCCATACTTCCACTCCTGGTTTGAGGACTGGCAGCGGAAGAGCTCTATGACGACTATTGAAGTACCTACGCTGCCGCTGTCGGATGGTTACATCGCGATCTCTGAACTTTTTCAGGCTCGCCCTCTGGGGCAGAAGGCTCTTGGGAGGGACAGGAACTGTTGTGCATAGCCGCCTGCCCATCAGAAGCGCTGCAGGGCTTTTTCCAAGTGGCCTTGGGGTGTCCCTGTACGCTAGCAGCGAAAGATAGGGGTCCTTAGCTTTTATAATCAGCCGTTTAATTGTTTGGACCATCCGTTCTGCTTCCCCATTTGCTTGCGGGTATCTGGGGCTCGTCGTCACAGTGCGGAAGCCATAGTCGCGAGCAAATGACTAAAATTTCTGAGATACAAATTGTGTTCCATTATCTGACATGACAACCTCTGGTATGCCATGTCTTGCAAAGAAACTCTTGAGGTGCATAATGACAGTGACACTTTTTGTCGAAGATAGCAAGGCTACCTCTGGGTATCTAGAAAAATAATCCACAACCACCAAATACTCTTTTCCCTCAATATGGCAAAGGTCAACGTCTAGCTTTTGCCAAGGACGCTGTGGAGTGGTTGTCGGAATCATTGGTTCCGACTTTTGTTCCCTGTGCTCCGCGCACACTGGACAATCGGTCACCAAAGCTCTCAGCTGGCAACTCAACCCAGGCCGCCATACGGACACTCTTTGGCTTGAGCTCTGCATTTTTCAATTCCTTGGTGACTCTCATGCAAGCGCATCAAGACCTCTGCGCGTAATTTTTGTGGGATCACCAGCCGCACACCTTTGAGTAGCACGGCTTCAGCAACTGTCAGCGTTGCTCTTTCCTGCCAGTATGGAAGCAAGGCCATCGACAGCGATGAGAACTTTGGCCAGCCTTCCAGGCTGAATTTTACGAGAGCTTGACAGACTTCATCGGCTGCTTGTTCAGCTTTGAATTGTTCAAAAGGGCTAGCCTCGACGGCATTTGTCAAACAGCCAGAAACGAACTTGGCGACTTCGCCAACATTCAGCGCATGAGCATCAATTTGTTTTCTCTGAATCGGGGCTCTAGACAATACATCTGCAGTAATGAGGCTCTTACCCAGGACATACACAACTGCAAAGCTGAACCACATAAGCCTCATGCGAAAGCGCTGAATACGAGGTGGCAAAGCATCTAAAGGTGATTTTCCCAACAACGTTACAAGTGGTTTGTAGTCCGTTTCAGACAAAATTTCAAGACCTTTGATGTGCCTTCGAATCGTTCTGCCACCCAAGTCATTGCCAACGCTTCCTTCTCAATCTGAGAGTATCTGGTTTCGGCAGGCATCAACGAGCGTGACGCAAATGTAACAGGTCTTTTTTCATTGTTTGGTTGAACTTGCATCAGTACGGCCCCCAAGCCGAATAATGACGCGTCAGCTGAAAGGATCGTAGGGTACTTTACATCGTAGTTAGCCATGACGCGTGTCGAAGAAATAACGTCTTTGACGTATGACAGCGCTTGTTCTTGGACTGGTCCCCACGTCCATTCAGAACCCTTCAAAAGCAAGTGACGTAAAGGCTCTGTTTTAGAAGCCAAATCTGGTATGAATCTTGCCAGATGATTAGCCATACCAAGCAGCCGTCGAACGTCAGACACGTTAGCTGGCGTCGCCAGTTCTTTGATAGCACGAATTTTTTCAGGATCCGGCTTGATGCCATCTCGACTAAGCATATAGCCAAGAAATTTTATCTCAGTTGCCCCAAAAGAACACTTTTCTTTGTTTAGCACAACGCCGGCACTTGCGAGACGATCTAAAGTAAGACGCAGGCGCTCATCATGTTGAGCCTTGTCGTTGCCAAAAATTAGCACATCATCCATCATGTTTATTACGCCTGGGATTCCTTCAAGTATCTGCGACATTTTCTTCTGAAAGAACTTGGGTGCTGACGTTATTCCAAATGGCAGTCTTTGAAAACAGTATCGCCCAACTGGCGTTATGAACATAGTTAACAACTGGCTTTTGTGCGACAACTTAATCTGAAAGAAGCCGGAGTTGGCGTCCAACTTCGAAAACACAGAGGCCCCACTTAAAAGACCGAGGCTATCATGCACTGTCGGCATGAAATAGCGCTCGCGAAGTACTCTTTTGTTTAACTGCGTCAAGTCAACGCAAATACGAACCGCTCCAGATGGTCTGAGAACTGGCACAATTCCTGCACACCATTCTGTTGCTTCATCTGCTTTGCGGATCACACCATCTCGCTCCATACGCTCGAGCTCCTGCTTAACTCTGTCACACAAGGGGAAGGCTATGCGACGCGCAACCTGAATTGCAAAAGGTATAGAGTTCGGCTTTTGTCTAATTTTGTATACTCCTTTTATCGCTCCTAGACCACTGAAAAGCTGCGGGTAGGAAGCTTCGACGGCTGTTGCGTTACTGACCGAGTCTGCGAATTTAATAACTTCTAGAGCCTCAAGCGCTGGGAGACCCAAAAGTACGGAGCGTAATGGTGAGACCACGTACACGATTTGCTGGACAGTGTTTTGTTTCTACTGGATAGTGGCATGAAACTTTCCGAAAACATTCAGTGGCTCATTCGATGGGCCTGTTAGGATTAGGTCGCACTTTTCTAGCCTGGTAGGCAAACCGGGAAACGTTGAGGGCACAACGGAAACTTCGGCACCGAAATCTATTTTAGCGAACACCGGAGTGTCGTTAATAACGACCTGTACATAACAAGAATTAGAGTACTCCCCGTTCACCGCGCCAACGAAATACGCCCCCTTGTCCATATGAAGAGATGAACGTTGTACCTTCTTTCGATCATGTGCAGCCTTTTTTCGACATACAGCTGCAAAGTGTCCGGAACAACCGCAGTAGTTGCATTTCGCTGCTTTTGCTGGGCACGAGGCTCTGGGGTGTGCTTCTTGACCGCAGTTGGGGCATGACCCGGGTGCGCCTGGTCGGTAGGACTGTGCTCTGGGGCGCGGATCTTGTATTCCAGGTGAACAGTTCTTTGACGAGCTGCCCGAGTGCTGTCCTGAAGAATTCTTTCCGGGCTGCCCTTGCTTGCTGACCGCGTCAAGATTGCTGGTCGCCGCTACCAAGGGTTCGTTGTCGGTTTCTCGCAGTTGCTGCTGCTGTCATTGGACGGTCTCCTTTAAGCGCGCTTTTGCCAAAGCGCTGGCGAGAGTCAAATTCGCATCCATTTGAAGCGACTCTGAGAGCTTCGCATCCCTGAGGCCAACCACGAACCTGTCGCGAATCATGCACTCTTTTTCCTTGTAGTCACACCCGTCCGCCAGCGTGTGCAACACAGTAATGAATTGGTCGACTGACTCTCCAGATTTTTGAATGTGACGGTGAAAGCAAGCGCTCTCATAAACAAGGTTCCTTGTGGCGACGAAGTGCTGGTCGAACTTCTTTCTGACGAGTTCGTATTGCTTCTGTTCTTCTTCGGGTAATGCAAAAGTAGAGAAGATTTCTCTTGCTTGCCTGCCCATCGTATAAAGTAGAGTCCGGACCTGCGCTTCTCCACTCCGCTCATTTAGGCCCGAGGCAAGGCGGTAGTCATCAAAGAGTTGGATCCAAGAAGGCCATTCGGACGTCCGGTCGAAGTCAAACCTTAGCGAAGCTGGAACCGCGAACATGCTGTGAAAGGGCTTGACTGCGTTGTCTTCTGACATGGCGCCGGTTGACGAAGTTAAGGCAATGCCCCTTGAATGCCAGAGGATCCCACTTCTGACACCACGTGGTGTTTCAGCCTTAGCCAGACGCCTTGCGCAGCCGGGCAGCGGGCAGGAAGGAACTGAGCCTGGCCCCGATTCCCGGCACGATAACAACAACAACCCTTTATTTCACGCAAGCAGCATATCTATATAGCAAACACTCATGTGACAAGCGACGTCACAGACAGACAACGTTTCAGACATCAGGGCGAGAGCACCCGATAACACAGACACATGACACGGGGCACAGGCGCTATCAGCACAGTGATCTCGTGTGTAAGGACGACTTGCATAGGAGCCGCGCTGTAGTGACCGTCGGGCACTGGTGGGGATGACACTAAGTCAACGTAAGTCAGTGCCGAAGGTGGCAAGCGAACGGCGTTGACAGAACTGAGGCGACTGGGGTGTGGTTTAACGGGATCCAGAACAGGCAGGTCAAGGCGGAGAGTACTGGCGGAACAATCGATGAAAGCAGAATGTGCGGAGAGGAAGTCTAAGCCGAGGATGATGTTGTGGGGACAGTGGGCGATGACTGTAAATAGCACGATAGTGGAGCGATCGCTGAAGGAGACACTGGCGGCACACATACCAATTACGGGGGCTGTTCCGCCATCAGCGACACGGACAACAGGCGTCGTGGCGGGTGTGATTATTTTCTTCAGGTGGTTACGAAGGTCAGCGCTCAATACAGACAAATGCGCCCCAGTGTCTATAAGAGCAGATACAGAAACACAGTCGACTTCCACGTCAAGAAGGTTCAGATGAGTAGGCAATGTCAGTAGAGGATTTGGCGGCGTAGGGAGCAATGCAGCGTCACCTCGAGGTGCTGCATCCTCTAGTTTTCCGGCTGGGAGCGGCGTCCGAAGGAAGTCGACGAATAGGAGCGTCGGGGCTGGGGAGAACGAGATCGTCGTCATTTGGGCAAAGGCGAACGAGAATAGGCGCAGTTTGGCGCAGGAGAATCAGTGGCGGCATTATCGGAGCGTGCGGCATAGGGATGAGAAGGGCCACCTGAGGGACGAGAATAGGCAGTATAAGTAGACCGGGTTGGGGAACTCCAGCGACTGCGACAGTGCTGAGAAATGTGCCCGATTCGATGGCAGTGAAAACAAATCGGCTTGTCGTCAGCAGTGCGCCATTCAGATGGGTTGCAGAAATGTGGTGGGTAAGAAGATGCGGGACGGGGCGGAATCGAAGAAGCCGGGTGGGTATCAGGGCGATGGGCCGAACAGATGCTGTGAAGACCCATGTTTTCGAACTCCTGGCGGACAACTGCCTGGATCAGGGAAACCGTGATTGCAGGTGCGTTGGTGTGGCTGGAGTCTAAGGCAGCCGGCTGCCTCGATCTCACACCGGACGATCTTGGTAACATCGCCAGTGTTGTTGGGATGAGGAGTGTCGGCACAGGAAGATGTCGCTGGGGTGTTGGGCAGACGGGCAAACTGCTGGGTGATACGCCGGCTTTTAGCGAGTTCCAGGCGGCAGCACTCTTTTAAACTGCATTCACCGTCACCACGTTGTTGAAAACGAGCAAGTTGAAGGCGTCATTGTCAATGTCTTTGAGGATGTGGGAAACCTTGTCGGACTCAGTCATATGTGCGTCAACTTTGCGGCACAGAGCCAAGACGTACTGAATGTACGTTACGTAGGGCTTTGTTGACATCTGCACACGGCTGAATAACACCTTCTGTGCAGCAAGTTGGTGACCGTATGGGTTGCCGAACAAGTCTTGGAGCTTTTGCTTAAGTGAATCCCAACTGGTGAGCTCATCTTCGTGTATCCGAAACCAAACTCGAGGTGTGCCACCGAGGTAAAAGACTATGTTGGCGAGCATGATAGTAGGGTCCCTCTGGTTATTGTGTTATTGATGTGTTTGTACAGGCTGATCCAGTCATCGATGCCTTCCCCATCTTTGCCCGAGAAAACACCAGGATCACGAGGATCACGGGGAGCGGGGAGAGTGATGTAGGTCGTCGAAGTGGCAGCAGGTGTTGGAGCTGGCGGAGTCGAGTTGTCGTTGCCGGGAGCCATGAAGGAAGGTTTGACGTACCGTCCACTGCGAAGCTCCGTGACAAGGTACAGGGAACGTCCACCTCCACCAGATATGTTACGTAGGAAGATGCAGGCGAAAAGCTATATACAAGTATATTTACAAGGGAATACGCCGCTCTTGGCCAAGAGGCAACAGCCCGCGCTAGCCTCCAATTGTCGTCATTGTCTTCTCAATGCTCGCCTCTTCCGTCATTGCAAATACTGTTCTGTAGCAATATTGTGGTGGAAATCAATGACAATTTATTAGCATGGTAATGCACAAACATGCAGTTTTCATTTGTGCCCATGACGTTCAGTGGGGCACAGTTCTCTTTCTCAGGTGAGACAACAAGGAGAGGTGCAGGCTAATGCTAGGAAACGAGGGGACAAAGTGCTATGCCAATTGCAAAAAGCCACTGCAAATATATTATATGTGCAGCTTTCACTAGTGGTGCAAGGCTGGACTCAACAGCGGAGCTTGTGATCACCTAGCTTTTATGTGGCTTGCCTATGTTGCTTGTACGTTTTGCGAGGTTATGCAAGGTTTTGCTAAGTTGTAGGTAGAATTGGCTAAGTCGTTTCCAGGTTTTGCGAGGTTATGGTAGTGTTAGATGCAGGCCATTTTCCTGGCCTCTTTCGAGTTCACCAGACCATATCGAATTGCCATCACACCTAATTAAAGGGACACTAAAGTGAAAAATGATTTCTTCGGCGTCAGTAAATTATCGTTATACAACACCAAAAACACCACTCTTACAACGATAAGACGTTTAATAAGCCAGAAAAAGCGCAAGAACGAAATACGGGTGGCGACGCCTACTTAAAGGGAAGCTGAAACGGTTTTCAATTTCCATGGATTGCTGGGATTGGGGAGAACAGACCAAATAATTTACGGTTCCGAAATTTTTTTCTTCGTTTTGTTAATATAAGGGGCGGAAATCGCTTTCTAAATCACCCCCGCGGACACGCCCCCATCGCTTCCCGGAGCGCCGGGTGAAGTGGTTGCCAGAGGAGAGAACCGGCGAGAGTGTCGTCATTCCCGGGGACTGAGCTGCCGGACCGGCGTGCTGGCATGTGCTGGCATGCCTTTTTCCGTCCTGCGCTTTACTGAACGACGCTACGAGAGATCTGCCGCCGCCGCCGCTCACGTTTGTTTTCTTTTGCGATTTTCGTAAACTGTTCTTTCGTGAAGCTGCCCGTCGCGGCAGCTTCACGTGCATGCTCGCGCGAGCAAACGCCGCTGGCACGCTGCGAAGCATAGACGGAAACGCGCGAAGTAATAAATTTTGGTGACCGGACTTCGTGCGTAGCTTCCACAGCATTGCACCTGAGGTATGAAATGGAGTATAGGCTTGCCTAGTGACATTGGACGTACGGTTGCAGTTATCGTGTTTACCACACGGCGGTGCTAAAACTGCCCAACATCTTTATGTCAACACTAGCATGGAGCACGCATACCGATTCTTGATCGAGCCACAATCGCAAAGTCGCCGAACCATAGTATGAATATTGCACATATAATACCTCTGGCCATCTCTGGATGTGTATGATAAGCAACTTCCGTGACTGTACCTCGCAGCACTGCATGTGCGCGCTTTGAAACGCGGCACTTATGTTCGCGATCGTGTATCAACACTCAAAAAACTACGGGACTTTAGACAAGCAGCGGCAAGGTGCTTGACATCGCGGAATTTCACCTGTGTTTACAGTCTAATGAGAAGTTAGTGCTTCGGTATTCTTCCAGCAGCAAGTTCCCAGTGACACTTTAGCGCATTTTTTTCTCCCGTCATACATACAAGACATACATAAGACATAATACATAAAAGACATACATAATACATAAAAGACATACATAAAAGACATACATACCAGCTAAGATTTCCAACGCGCGAGAAGGTGCACAAATCGCTCAACATCGTCGTTGCCGCCGTTACCGCCGTTGCCGCCATTACCGCCGTTGCCGCCATAGTTTTCCGTATCGGCTGTCGGTTCGAACATGTACGGCGAAAATACAAGCTGTCAGAGACAGCGAGAACGTTCCATAATGCTTACAACTCAGCTATGAAGCCAGAACAGAACAGCGTGCTACGCTCTGAAACGGCGGCGCCGACCGGCGATTGCCGCGATTGACGTCACAGCGGCCGCGACCAAGCACGGGCAACAGCGGCGTTCGCGCGATGCCCTGAGGCGCTGGTGCGCGTTTTCTTGAAAAAAACAGCCGCTTGCGCTTTTTTCCGCCCTTTTTGAACCAGATATTCGTGTTCAGGGGACTCAAAACTGTAGAATGCCGCAGAGAACTCATTTTTTTCGAAAAGTGTTTCAGCTTCCCTTTAAGTTCCTGCACCTGGGGGCTGTGACGTCTTGGATTTTGATGGCATCTTCTAGGGCCTACTAATTATATATAGCGGTACAGGTTGACTACATTGTGTTCTAAAGGAACCAAATATTAAACATGGCAAGTTTCGGGAACTTTTATTCAACCAACGCGGCCCAAATGCGAAAACATACTTCAGTATCTCTGACATCGCGCTGACGTACCAGCGCTGGGGTTTCGGCGCGAAATTCGAATACTGATACTTGGACCTTCATTTTCTGATCTAATAATCAAACTATATTTTTTAAATGACTGCCTGCAGGGTTCTCAAACAATGCTCCAATAGTCTAAACTGATTTATTGTTTCGCTTTAGTGTCCCTTTAAGGTGTGCACAAGCGCATTTACCATGTTCCCGAGGCGCAGCACGTCAAGACAAGTTGGCGTCCCCCACCTCGTGCGCCGTACGTGGAGCTAGTGTCCCACTGTTTGACTCTTCCCGAAAGTGTAGCGGGAGCCTGGCACGATTCCAGGTAACCTGGGTCCCGAGCAAAGCTGCTTTGCGGCTCTGAAAGGTCACTCGAGAACAACCCGTCTCCCCCCCGCTGAGCGCTTGCAAACCCGACGGGAATGACAACTGCAATTCACCGTGAAGCCCTGGGAGCAACCCCCCCCCATCCGCCTATTGTGCCGGCAGTTGCAGACCATAAGGGCAATACTGGAGGCAAGTCATCCCTTGGACAGTGAAGCCCATGGAGCGACCCCCTGAGCCGAATGTGACTGCACTCGCATGGGCACCTACCATTAGCCGAAAATGACGACACCTGAACGGGCTCGACGTTTGGCCGAACAGGACGTGAGCTCCAGACACCGAAGGGGTTAAAAGCCAGAGACCAGGAGCAGAGAGAAGGATGCATTTCTTCTTTCATCTCTTTCGGGCTTCTTGCCACGGGCCGCAGCGTCCGAGTTGCTGCCGGCCAACAATGAATTTATTATTGTTAATTTCTTTGTATTCATACTGTAATGTAAATAAACCCCCAGTTTTCACCGCAAGGTTCCCCTTTAACCTCGGCCAACTCCTGCACTCAACGGCAAAGTCCAACAATTGGGGGACAGCGGTGAAATTGTTCTCCAGATCCAACAGTAGGCTTGGCTAAGTTGTTTCCAGGTTTTGCGAGGTTATGCTAGGTTTTGCTAAGTTGTTGTCTCGGCGGGCTTGACACTAGAAGTTTTTGAGCAGTCGCAGGGTGGGATCGCTTTCTCGGCAACTTCGAGCATTCAGGCACCGACTCTCGCGTACCCTGGACTGAAACTTGGGATCCTCGACTTGGCGTCGCCTCTTCTCAGCCGCAGCTTCAGTGTGATGATCTGGATCAGCTCGGTGGTGACACATCGCTTCTTGCTTAACAGTAAGGTGCTCTTCCTGGTAAGCCGTTCCTTCTTCAGGTGTCCGGACTTTCTTCGGTCTTCCCATGGCAGCAGTATGTACGCACGGAGTAGAGGAGGTGAGAGGTGTGTCACCTCCTCTACTCGGAACAGCCGGTGTGGAACACTTTTACTCGCCTGTGACGTCATGACTGCACCCTACGTGCGCAAGACGAAGAGGTTACGTGGCTCGGTGCTCTCACAGGTGGTTGTTAGGCAATGCGAGGCGGCGCACAGCAGGGCTGAGTTTTCTGGTAACACTCCACACTGGAACTAAAGCTTAAACAGCTCCGCTGTTAAAACTTAATTCATTTTGTCTTTTCGATACGTGTTTATTCCAGAGACAGCAGTGTATGATTAACTTGGCCTTGAAACAACAAATAAGCGAAGTGGTCACACCATCACATTTGGGTCAGATGGCACAGCAGCGGAGCAGTAGCAGTGACCTGCTTTTTGCTGCCAACGTGAATGTTTAGCACAAGTTCACCAGCATTTCCACTGAGCAACATGTGCGACTTGTTTAGAGTACACGGGTTTGAGTAGAGTGGTCTGTAAACACCGCCTGTCCAATGAATCATTGCGCCCATCAATAAACGTAGTCTGCCAGCGAGCAGTAAATCACCTTGTTTTTTTTCTGTACCTTGTTTTAGAGTACCCATCAACTTCCAGCAACAGGTAAAAGTATTTTCCAAGTGTATGAACCATTATATGTCAGATAGCAGAAGGACATACGGTTGTGAACATGAGTGCTAGACAGGCTCCTGTCTGCTGAAGGGGCTGTACAAGCTAGCAGAAAAATAGCCTTGTCACTTTGTTCTATAGTTTCACTTTTTTACCAATAATTTCAGCTTTTTGACATATTCAAAATGCAATGCAATTGAACAAGTCTACTTTTGAAGAGCAAGTAAGGACTCACACATGTATGCACCTGGTCAACTTTTCTTTGGCGTAGAAAAATTAAAAGTATAAGTAGACAATGTTGCATAAATAGCGCCAGGTACAGCGGTGAACAAAAGTAAAAGCCATGCCAGCGCAACCTGGTGCCTTGCCGCTCAAGCTCGCATGATGTAGATTCTGGTGCAGAGCGGTGAATTCTACGCAAACCGCTACTGCCTGCCAAACGTACCTCAGTGAGAGCCCGCTGCAACAGCTACTTGAGTAGAATTCGTGAAGCAACAGCGAACATACTTCGGAAAGAGCGATTGGACATGCCAATAAATAATACAGAAATGCACAAATGTGCAGCGGCGGAATTTATGCTGCACTATCTTGAGTGGCGCAGCGCCAGGTTGCACTGGCGTGCTCTTCAGCAAGCGCTCACAGGGGTTTGTCACTTTTGTTCACCACTGTACGCTCGCTGATTCAAGTTTCACACACAGCCGGCACTTCGTGATGAGTGCATTTTAATGCCACGTTTGGGTTCATTATACACTTGTTTCACACACCAAAAATAGAAATTATATGTCACCTGCGGCGATGCCAGAGGAAACTTGCAGAATTCATGGGAAGTGGACCATATGTCATTGTTAGGGTAAAACTACAAGATCATGGGCAAAACAAAGTATGCACCTTGCTTCATCACTGCAGTGATAACCTGTGCCACAGTTCTGTTTGCTTAAATTCTATGCTTCCTGTATGGCACTGCTGCAGGTGAAACAAACTTCTTTTTTATTCTTGATGAAACAAACAGATAAGGCACTCACTGCAAATTGCAACTTGTGTGCAAAATTTGAGTCTGAACTAGCCTGCAGTTGAATCAGAAGAGTCATGTACGCCTGTCGCTCCTATACATGCAGCATTTAGTATATGTCTATGCCCCAAAACTTACCATCTTGTCCCACTGGTCCTTTATAGAACTCTGGAAGAGAGAAAGAAAAATTTTTTTTAAATGTGTGTGTGCGCATCTTCCCAAGCAATTCAGGTGAGAGGCGTGGTTGCAGAAGATGATAAAATCAACGTGCGATTCCACACGATCTTGAGAGATCTGCTGAACTTACTTGGTGGAACAAATGGTCTCAGTTCCGGCTCGTACACAGGGACGGTAGGTACTGCACATCTTTTCAGCCTCCTCCTCAAGCCGCACGATGTCGGCCCTGGTTTCAGGACCATGTCAGGTGTAAAATGACGGCCACACAACCTGAACGTGAGCAGTTGCTCGTCTGTAACGTCCTTGAGCCTCGGGGAGTTTGCGTATTCGATCCAGTCATTGGCGCTGCACGGAAAAGTGGCCAATAAGTACTGTGAAACGAGTTTTGAAGAAACTGCACGTCGCACGCTGTAACGCCCAGTATATCATATGAACTACGCTGTCTACTATACATAAAGT
Organism: Dermacentor variabilis; assembly: GCF_050947875.1. Lineage (NCBI taxonomy): Eukaryota > Metazoa > Arthropoda > Arachnida > Ixodida > Ixodidae > Dermacentor > Dermacentor variabilis. The sequence goes on along the minus strand of NC_134573.1, from coordinate 132,081,142 downwards.
TTTGATTCACGCACGGGAAATTTATCAGACAGCCGATAGTAGCCTTTTTGATAAGCTAAACTTGCGAACACGCAGGTGCTGCAAACCAACAGGCCAAGAAACCATTCGATGATGCTCATTTAAAGAGAAGACTGCCTTTTATCAGTAACACAGATTTGATAGCATAGAAATCAGACGGCTTGTGCACTGTCGCACTGCATTTCATGCAAATAATTCGGCATGGAACTACGAAGTTCGCTTGCAGTACGAACGATCAACGGTAGTCTGCCGAGGAGAAAGGGATCGCTCTTGCCCGTGCGGCATGCCTGTGACAGGTATCTTTAGATGCAATAGGATATTTCACATGCACTAAACCACGGCAACCGACACGAAGGACTTTTTCACATTTTCTCATGCGCGCAAAATGAAACGAACGTGAATAAAAAGGCAAAAGACACTGCTACTTGCGGTTTGTGGGGAACCTGAAGAAGGAAATGCCGCTTTCAGGTTCCGAACGTCTTCGGCACCAGACCGCCGCGCATCTACTCCCCGAAGACATTACTAGAAATAACATGCAACTAATTCACGCTGGCCAAACTATTCAGCATCCGTCTAAATTAGCCCAGCAGCTCTTGTCAAACACTTGTCACTTATGCTCTTGACCCCGCTGGGATTTTAAAGTCAAAAGCACAGACCAGGGTTAGGTGGCTAGGGTGGCAAGGTTTTCTAGCCACCCTAACCATAGCCTGCAATGCGCAGCTGGCCCGATTTAGAGCCAGTGATTTTGCGCAATAACATTTTCCCAGCTGTTTTTGCCTGAGTACGGAGAAAAAACGTTAGCACTCAGAAAGCTAGTTTTGTTGCATCTTTAAAAGCGCAGCGATTAATTTGTAACAGTGACAAACGATAGCCCAATCGAGCACTACATGGCCTTCGAGATTTAATACGCAGGTTGGCGCAATCTCAGAGGCCCTAATACCTACAAGCTTGTTTTGTTCTTTCTGTGCCAGATGGCGACGCTAGATCTATGATGGTGGTGGTGGGGGGGGGGGGGGGGGGTTCTAAACATGACGTTTATGACGTGTACTGCCAGAGAGTTGACTCTTGCTCTCGGCGCATGCAGTCAGCAAACGTACAGTTTAGCAAAATCATCTTTTGATGCAGCACGAAAAGTAACACGGACACAAGAAGGCACCTACAGAAATACAACAGGCAGCGATACCAGCAAAAATGTTTATTTTCAAAACCAGACCGCTTTTATAGCACACAAGGTTGTACCCGTTGTACCACATATATCAAGTGGAAGCACTCAGAAACATGCGCTATAATAGTAATACTATGGAACCATACTTATGACCCGCGATAACCTACTAACAAATTGTCACCGCTTACGCAGGAAATCCGACTCCTTAGGACAACGCTATCGACGGCTTGCTAATGCACAGTTCACCAAGTGTGTGCTCTGCCTCAACAATTAATCGGCTGATCTAGCTCTTCTTTATATCGACCAACAACGACGGTTTTGTCAGACAGCGATCGGCAACGACATGCTTGGATGTGGAGGGGGAGGATGCCACCAGGCGGCAGCTTTTCTGTTTTGTTATTGTGCTCTCTCAACGGGATATTTATCAGTGTTAATTACGTTTCGCGCTGCATCAGAAGTGTTCCTGATGCTTCACCAACAAGCCCCCACTGCCACCTTTTATATTAGATTTTGTTACCCAGACAGAGCCGTAACTGGGTCATGAATTAGGTCTAGAAAACAGGTTTGCGCGAGGTTCAATGTGCCATCAACCAAAAAATGCATCAACCATCGCCTCCTCTGTTTTTTTTTATAGAGGAAGCGATTTATCAACGCTTTTGCGTTACCTACACGACATAGATGTATCACATTGGCTGAGAGGAGCTACGGAGTCGCCGTCTATCGGAAGCGCCTCGCAGGCGTAGTATGAGGGATCACGCGGCGCGCTCCTCATAGGTTTTGCTGTCAGCGCTCACTGAAAACACCACGCGCGAGCTCTCCCGGACATTTCTGCAAGTACTTTCGAAACGAGAGAAGTTTCCTACTGCCCAAATAATAATCTTGGGCAAAGTGAAAACACACAATCGTTTACAGACGCTATATGTCTTTACCGAATACGTACAGTGAACGCCACTGCGCGCGGTCGCCGCGATGGAGTCTCCCGATCCGGCTTCTTGCGTGAAAGGTAGGTAAACGCTGAGAGCAAACTATGTGAAATATGTTCTTATAGTGTTTGTATAACTACCGTATTTTCGCGATTCTAAGCACCCCCCCTCTATTTTCGCGAAAAATTGGGAAAAAAGTTTCCGCCACACACACTACTTACACAACAGGAAGCAGCCGACTGGAGAAGGCTACAAACCGGAACTTTCTATAATCTACACATACTAAGTAAAATGTACCCGACACAATACAGAAACTCCTGCCCATGGTGCGGAGAAATACCAACTCTTTACCACATAACATGGGAATGTAAGCATAACTACACATTCCATAAACATAAAAACCCGAGTGCGGAGCAATGGGAGGGCCTGCTCACCAGCAGCGAGCTCACCGCCCAAAGGGCAATGGTGCAGCACGCGTGCGAAGTGGCCAGGTTCAGTGGAGCCCTGGAATAGGGGCACACCCGTGCTGAAGAGCCAGGCAGCAAGCGCAAGACGGCTCACCGCTAAACCCCTTGATAGAATCAATAAAGTTTTTCTCTCTCTCTCTTTTGCATGCGATTCTAAGCACCCCCCTATTTGTTAGGAAGAGCGTGTAGCCAAGGCCGCCAAGCGCACTTGCTCACTCTGTCATCGAGCCGGAGCCGTCGGAGTCCCGAGGTGCCACGGAGTCCGGGGCGCGAGTACGCCGTACAGCCGGACTGTACGGCGAAAGCTGCAGAAATCATCCCCATCAACCATGGCAAAGTGGATTTCGGACGCGTGGAAGCGGGTCCAAGTGGACGTTGTGGTAAAATCATTTAAGAAGTGCTCGATCCCGAACCACTTCGATGGAACGGAAGACGACCTGCTGTGGGATACCGAGAGCGGCGGATCAAGCGGTGCGACGAACTCAAGTGGCAGTGATAATAACTGAGCATCCGACTCAAGCGGTGGTATCACTGTCTGCACCGATTTTTCTTTTGAATGTTTGCAAAACAAAATGTTACTTCTCGCACCCGTCTCGTCGTGATGTCGCAGCGAAAAGAGGGAGGGGGGGTCATTCTAGATTTTTCGAATCTAAGCACCCCCCCCCCCCCTCACTATGGGCATCGCGATCGTGAAAAAAAGGGGGTGCTTAGAATCGAGTAAATACGGTAAATGGAGCGTAATAGAACGAAGCCTCAATGCAGCGATCGCGCAGATTCGCAGCGACCGACTGGGCGTCTGCATGCTTGCCCGCGCACTGTTTCGCTTTCTCCGCGCGCGCGTTTTCGCACCGTGCCATGAGCTTTAGGCCGCAGAATATGAGCATTTGACAGTATACAACCAACCATTGTTGCGTGGGCCCTATCAGAGCTGTTCAAAAATAATTTCATTGTAGAGACTTCGACGCCTACGAGGACTGTGATGTGCCGTCGCGACGATTCAATCTTTTTTTTTTCTTCTAAATTTTTTTACCTTTCAATATTATTTCTCGAATTGCGTCACACTGTATGTTTATCGGTGTTCTCAGCGTGCAATTTCCCGCTGCTCCTTTTTTGTAATCCAGTGCACAAACATGACCATATGCCATGCTTTTTTTTAAATGTGCTTCTTACCGCTGCCTTTCCACTCCACTGAACTTGCCAGTATCTATAGCATCGACAAGTTCATAGATCAAACCGTCATGACATTAGTCGGGCAGCGGACTCGGGCGAGCGTCTCAGTGCGTGTTTTCAGAACATCGCAGACCGGGCACCGTAGCAGAAATCTTCCACGCGTCTGTGCTTGCTGCATATCCGAGTTGTAGCCGATGACTGTTTGCCGCTTTTATGTTTCGCGAGCCAAGCTTCACGCAGCTTCTTGTCCTGCGGCTACGTGTGAATAAGGCTGACACCGGCCTCCGTTACGTGCGTCCGGCCCTGCGGCACCGAGCAGTAGCCTACCATGTTGCGCGCCTTCAAAGGCAGCCACTACCTATTGTAGTGCTTTCAAGCGTTGTAAAGGAGACACTCGAAGCGGGAAAATTTCGCCACTAAATGAGGACCGCAACGTACGAGCGAATTTAAACTCGTTTTCAGCTCGATTCGGCGCGCCCGAGGCAGCCGACGTGGCCGCTATGTCCACGTCATCCCTCCTAGCACGTCACGCCAACGGTGGCGCCAGATTTTCCAGTGGTGGAGCTCGAGGCCAATACTCGCGGACAACCGTGGCCTCCGCGATCAGCTCCGGCGCGGCGCCGGAGCTGTTCGCGGAGGCCACGGGACAACTTTCTGTGGCTATGAAGGGAAAGCTACTGGGGGGGAGGGAGGGGGGGCGTGGCTGCTGGGCACAAGTCACCGCGCTAACCGGCAGCGTTTGACAGCGTTTGTACGATCGCTACGTTTGTACAGTGCTCGGAACAGACGCTGAATCGACGTAGCTTCCCCGTGCAACGGTTTCGCGTTTCCCCAGAGGTGGAAGGGAAAAGCCGCAAAATAAGTAAACCTTCACACTCAGTGGTGATTCTGTCATATTCAACTGTTGATAATCAGATGTTTGTTTTGTCTTACCTAGCGCACACTAGCCAGGATTAAAACGCGGGACTCTTTTCAGACGCGCTATCACTTGTGCGCGCTTTGCCTCCCCATAGTTTTCCCTTCATAGCCACAGAAAGTTGTGCGCGAGTGACGTCATAAGAACTTCCGGCTTGGGAGTTTACAAAAAGAAACCTTCCTGGGATGAATATAGGCGATATTGAAGGCATAGTAAAACAATTGGTTTTGGCGCTCGTCCTGTCTCCGTCTGTGTTAATTTGTGCCCTTTCTTTAATCGCTATTAATTGTATATAACTTATGCATAGTTTGTATACAGGGTGTCTTTTTTTTTTACTATATAGATCTTTTATATACATGCTATAAGCCTAACGAACGTGGTCTTTGCATATGAGTTGCTATGCAAGGCGGACATACTTTGCCTCCAATAACGTGAGCTTCAGGGAAATAATTAACAAAATTATTAATTAGCTTTCTCATTAGTGCATTTGGGGCTGTTGTTTAATTAGCGAATTTGAAGACAGTCACATTTTAATGCACGCTATCTTTTTTTTTTTTTTAATCTTGAAAGTCGCACGTAGTTCGAGATATTTATCGTCAAACTTCAACGGTTAATCCAGGTAACATCGAAACCTAGCGCCGCGGTAGCGCAGAAAAGGCGGTCCTGCTATCGCATCAGACCGAACGCCCCGTGACGACAAGCGCGAGGAAGTTGAAAACCGAACGTAGTGGTGGTGGTGGTGGTGGTGAAAACTTTTATTCAACAGAGAGGGTGAAGCTCGTAGGCTCCACTAAACTAGGTGTCGTCCCTAGTCCGGGACGCCATTGGTCGAAGCCGCCGCTAGAGCCCTTCGGACCAGAGCTCGTTGTCCCTCTAGTCCGGAGCTGCTGAGCAGGGTCGCCTCCCAGTCCTCTCGAGTGGGGCGGGAAATAGGGGACAGCTTGGGATTCCGTTGGCAGGCCCAGGTCATGTGATATATATCTGCCAAATCACCGCAGTGAGTGCTGGCACTGCCCATTGATATTTGGATCGAAATGTTTAACTATAGCTGGGCAGAGCAACATACTAGTTTGGAGGCGCCGTAGGACGCGTTCCTCTGTTTCGGATAGGCCTTTCGCCGGAGCGGGATACACCCGGCGCTGCTCGCAGAAGTAATCTCGGATTGCACTGAACCGTGTGTCGCGTAAGGATTTCCCGCCGCATGCTATCATTCAAACTTCACCCGACACTTTTTTTATGGGACGTTGCCGTCTGACGAGCAGCGGGACACGTTCCGTCTCGATATTGCCTCGATTGGACTTCGGAATTTGATAATGAATACGGGTTAAGTGTGATTTTCAATTTTTGTAAAAGATAGATTCGCAAGCAACTGCTTCCAATTTATGACAACTGCCTCCAAGGCAATGATACAAAATTTAATTTATTATTTCTTGTTAATTAGGCTTCTGAAGATCACATTATTAGCAGCAAAGTATGTCCGCCTAGCCCAGGAACTAGTCTTCAAAAGCACCCCGTTCGCTGCACTCATTACATTTCTAAAAACCCATATTGTCTTAAAAAGCAAAACAAAAAACATAAAACAAATAAAACGCACCGTGTATATACAAAGTGTACATTATTGCATACGTAGAAAAATGTGTGGAGAAAGCAAGTCGAGCACATGATAATAAACACTCTGCTATTGAATACAGTTAGTCTCTGTCTCGTTAGTTCATTTATCAAAAGAATCTAGTCATCATGTAGCATCACTATAGTAACACCCACACACATCGTAAGAAAGGATGCTAATCGCGTTAACGTCGCCCATAATTTCCAAAAAATGATCGAGCTGCCTTTTCTTTGCACAGCTATGATGCTTTTACCAGACCGCAATCATTAACAACTCAGCCATTTCTTTTAAACTTCAGAATCAAGCATGCAAAATAAGTTGAGAACCAAAAGCATTTATTGCATAAATGTAGTTTTGTTTGCTTCATGGCATTTGTTTGTGGGCTGCCATTCTCAAAATTCCGAGGAATAATTTTCTCAAGAATGTAGGACCTGGCCTAAGCAACTTTAATGATAAAATGGAGTAGCAATATAACCCTCATATACCACATGTCATATAGCATGGCATGGTATTATTATACATACGTATAGATAAATATATACGGAACCTCACGGCGACGACGACGGTAAAAATTCGCTTGGAGTGTTTATATAATTGCTGTCGCAATAAAAACATTTGAGCCACATTGTACCTCAAGCAACGAAAGCTTCTGCCGTCCAGTTCTGCATTTTATCCCAGTGGCCTTCGTGGCCGAGTCTTCCCGTTCTGCCATACAGGAAAGTTGGGAGGCGACTCAGCATCCCGTTGAAAGGGATGCATTGAAAGGGAAAGGCTTCCTGAGTGAGTTTGGGGTCAAAATGGGGCATGTAGGGAAAAAATTTCCCCGGAAATATTGTTATCGAAAAAAAAAATGGGCAAGGATAAAACGATGTGTAGGGAAAAAAAATGACTCCTCGAGGAACCTATTTGAACACGAGAGGCAATAAATTTTTTTAATTGTTCCAAAAGTAAAGTGTTTATTGGGTGAACTTGTGCCCTGAAACAAAGAACTCCGCGACGGCATAGGCGAGACACCACCGCGGTAGCGTATTGGTGACGGTGTTGCGCTGTTCAATCAGAGGGCACGGGCGTAACCCGCCGCCATAGGAATGCGTTAAACAGACACGTTAAATACACACGCGCCGTCACACCATCAGAGAGTAAGACCCAATAAGTCTCAAGTGGCCTCATTATCAACAGAAATATTGTGAGAGAAGGTTTCCGTCTGAAGGGTTTGCGGCTCGGCTATTTAGTCGCAAAATGCTCCGCGAGCCCATCTATGTGCTTTTGCAAAGGCCCAACTTAATATCGGTTGTTAGTCCAACAGCACCCGGAACAATAATTTTTTTTTCGCCCCGGGAATGCATAGTGTTCTGCCTTGCATAGGTGAAGAGTTCTCTTTCTTTTTCTTTTTTACGGGGGGGGGTGGGGAGGGGGTGCAGGGCTGGGCCAGCTATCGGAACCACACACACACACACACACACACACACACACACACACACACACACACACACACACACACACACACACACACACACACACACACACACACACACACACACACACACGCACACGCACACACACACGCACACACGCACACACACACACGCGCGCACACACACACACACACACACACACACATACATTGTTAGGGTTGGCGTCTGACATCACGTGGCGAAAGGTCATTCACCCGACCTTCACTGAACCGGAGCCCACGTGCACCGGAGGAGTCATTCACCCGACCTTCTCTGAACAAGAGCCCACGTGCACCGGAGGGGTAATTCACCCGACCTTCCCTGCACCGGAGCCCACGTGCACCGGATGGGTCATTCACCCGACCTTCTCTGAACTAGGGCCCACGTGCACCGGAGGGGTCATTCACCCGACCTTCTACCCGGATTCGTCGATGAGAGGATCGGCCTCTCCTTCCCGTGCTTGGTATTGCAGGAGGAGGGGCCCTCTCTCCGTGCCTGTCACGTGTCATCGATGGACGCAAGATCCAGCCCACACCTGTAGAGAGCTATTTAAGGCTTCGAAGTGTACTTTGATATACTTCTTTCTTGAGACTTCATACTTAATGCTTTCCTTATTTTCTTTCAGCTACCTTTCAATAAACAGTGCAAGTTTCACACTAGCAAATCGTCTCGCCCCTGCTTGGTCGCCATGATCTACCGGATGCCTGCAGCCCGCCGACAACGCCACGCTACCCAATAAGTAATGTCGGTCGAGCTTCGATAGGCAGGCGTCGCTACTTCTCGGCAGCAGTACGCTACGCTACCCTGGAGTACGCAACAAACTGGCTGGCAGCGATTGGGATACGGAATCCTGGAGACCCCAACTTGGACGACAACTACGAGATCGTAGCCTCTTCGTCCTGGCAACAACGTTCGGAAAGAAGGTGTCCGGATCATGACTACATATGGTGAGTGCACGGCTTTTCTTCACTGAGATATCACTTGGCTTTTACGTATTTTTTGGAAAGTACGTAGCAGTGATTTTTCTTTAATCCGTTGACGGAAGTTTGAGTACGTCAAGGTTGTATAGAGTGAAGGTTCAGCAGCACTAAGGGCAGCCATGAACTTGAAGGCACTAAAGAAGCCGGAATTGTTGAGCTTGGCCAATGAGTTGGGCCTCCAAATTGCAGAATCAAAGAGAAAGCCGGAGATCATTGAGGCGATCGAAGCGACCGGGGCAGACGACGAGGAACTGACGGAATGCCTCGAGAGCATTAAAGAAAAAGAAGAAGAGCGTAAGCGCCTCGAGAAAGAGGAAAACGAAGAGCGTAAGCGCCTAGAGGAAAAAGAAGAGCGTAAGCGCCTAGAGAAAAAAGAAGAGCGCGCCGCACGTGAGGCCAAAGAAGAGCGCGACCGTGTTGCACGCGACGCACTCGAAATGAAGCGCCTAGAGATTGAGCTTCTGAAAGCACAAAATAGCGAAAGACCTAGCACAGAGGCACATGAAAGCGAGCGCAGAATGACAGACTTGATGGCACCCCTACGCAGTAAGAGGGGACATAGGTCTTTTTCTGGTGCAGTTTGAGCGCACGTGTGAGAAGGCAAAATTCGCGAGAAACACGTGGCCGCAACGCTTGCTTACGTTACTGCCACGGGAGGTAGCTGATATTATCGCCCGCATGGGGAAAGAAGAAGCAGAGGACTTCGATGAAGTCAAAGCAAATCTGCTTAAAAAGTATAGATTATCAGCTTCAGCATTCAGGCGAAAGTTCAGGGAAGTCGAGAAGACCAAAAGTGAGTCATATTCAGATTTTGCGTACACCTTGGAGGTAAACCTGAATAAATGGCTCAGAGAAGAGGGTGCACTCGGCGACGCCGAAAAAACAATGCAGTGCGTTGCCTTAGAACAGTTCAACCGCCAGCTGCCAGTAAACATCAAGTATTGGGTTCAGGATAGGCCAGACGTAGACACTGTTTCTAGAGCGGCCGATCTCGCTGAGGAGTACGTAACTCGCCGTGCGGACGAAGGCAACGAAGCTCCTAAGAAGGAGGTGACTAAATACAGAGCCGACAAGCCAGAGCGTTGGTCGAAGTCGAGTCGGTATAAAACAAAGGAAAGATCAGATTCAGGGAAAAGTAGTGACGAGGACAGCGAAGGAGAAAAGGAGTCACCCGAACAGAGGGCAGAAAAGCAAAAGAAAAAGGCTTTCGAGGCCAAGAAACCAGTAGTTTGCTACAACTGCCGGCAAACGGGGCATATCTCCGCGGGATGCAGAAATCCCAAACTAGTGTTGATGTCACTAAGTAGTAACGCAGAGAATCTGAACTTGCTCGAACCGTACATTCGAGACCTCGTGGTAAACGGCAAAGCGTGTAGAGTGCTTCGCGACTCGGCAGCCACAATGGACGTTGTGCATCCGTCGTACGTAGAGGCAGGCCAGTTCCCGTGGGAATGTGCTTCGATAAGGCAAGCCGTAGAGGCCTCCAGTGTTTGTCTCCCGGTGGCCAAAATTCGCATTGAAGGCCCTTTCGGAGTACTGGACACTGAAGCCACCGTCTCGGCACATCTTCCGCCGCAGTATCCGTATTTGTTTTCTTACAAATCAGAGGATTTGCTACGACGCAAGGGAATCGGGTTTAGTGAGGGAACAGTGCAAGCCCTAACTCGTTCCAAGGCAAAGGAGCTCGCGGCTAAAGCAGTGGATGAAAGTCCAGTGGTGAAAGAAACCGGTTTGACAGCTGATTGGACAACTAGTACTGAACAGGATAGCCCTATAGGGGATGAGGCGGAAAGTACGCCAGCTAATGAAAAAACCAGGAAAGCAGCGGAGCCTGAAATGTCGCGAGAGGCAGAATGTAGGAGAAAGTTGTTAAACGTAAGCCCTGCCACAATGATTGCTGAGCAGGAAATGCGTAAAGCACAAAAGAATGCCGAGCATTACTATGACAGGACGGCTCGCACGCGACGCTTCGAAGTTGGGGAAAAGCGAATGATCGAGAAACCCTCGTTGAATAACCAATCTGAGGAAATGCCTGTCGACTTTCCAGAGTTAACAGCAGTGACGGAGACAAAAGACATTGACGAGACCATTGATAAGTTAGTAGAACAGGCGGAGTTGAATCCCAATCAAAGGGCCGAGCTGAGGGAACTCGTGTTTGAATTTAAAGACGTATTTTCAGATACACCGGGCAGGACAACTGCGATCGTTCACGATATCGAGTTAACCTCGTCGGACCCTGTTCGTTCGAAAGCTTATCGCGTTTCGCCTCGTCAACGGGAAGTCATGACCGCTGAAATAAACAAGATGTTAGAGCTAGGTGTAATCGAGCCAGGAGAGAGTGATTATACCTCGCCTCTTTTCTTGGTTGAGGTCCCAGGAAAAGAGCCGCGGCCATGTATCGACTACCGCAGGCTCAATTTAATCACGAAAAACCAGACTTATCCAATACCGCATATCGAGGAAAGGCTTGAGAAAGTGAGCAGTGCTAATTTCATTTCTACGCTCGATTTAGTCAGAGGGTATTGGCAGGTTCCGTTGACCGAGAGGGCAAGCAGGCTTGCAGCGTTTATTTCCCCGATGGGAACCTTTCGTCCGAAAGTCCTGAGTTTTGGATTGAAGAATGCGCCATATTGCTTCTCTAGCCTTATGGATCAAGTGCTACGAGGAATGGAGGACTTTGCACTTCCCTATCTCGATGACATAGCTATCTTTTCTTCATCATGGGCGGACCATATGCAACACCTGCGAACCGTGTTGTGTCGGCTACGAGAGGCCAATTTAACTGTTAAGCTCCGAAATGCCAATTAGGGCGCGCGGAGGTAGCTTATCTAGGTCATGTAATAGGGCAAGGCCATCGTCGGCCTTCCGAGGTTAAACTGACCGCGATAGACAACTTCCCGCAACCACGCACCAAGCGGGACATCAGATCATTCCTTGGCTTGGCGGGTTATTACCAAAGATATGTTCTGCGGTATTCCGAGATTGTGAGTCCTTTAACGGATGCTCTCAGAAAAACAGAACCACAAACGGTAAAGTAGGATGACGCAAAAGAAAAGGCTTTTAGTATGCTGAAGAGCGCACTAACGAGTCAGCCAGTGTTGAACGCGCCCGTCTACTCTAAGCCATTCATTCTTCAGTGTGATGCCAGTGACAGGAGTATGGGGGCGGTGCTCTGTCAAAAGAAAGATGACGAGAACGAACATCCTGTACTGTACGCCAGTAGAAAGCTTTCAGTTCGTGAGGAAGCATACAGTGCATCGGAAAAGGAATGCGCTTGCATAGTTTGGGCGGTACAGGAGCTAGCTTGCTATATCGCTGGCATAGAGACTGACCACTGTCCCCTCACATGGCTGCAGTCCATGTCTACGAAAAACGGTCGTATTTTGCGCTGGAGCTTGGCTCTTCAACAGTACACCTTCGATATTCGCTACAAGAAGGGTAAGCTTAACGGCAATGCCGACGGTTTAAGTCGTTGCCCCTAGAGTATCGAAAGCCTCATGCTCATCCGGGTTTCCGTGGCATATTTTTCGTGCATTCATATCTTTTTTCCGAAGTGAAGCCGATTGTTAGCTGATTTTAATAACCACGTCTTAGCGCTTTCAAGAAATGGCTGTTTTTAGTTTTAAGGGGGGGGGGGGGAGACGCGCGTAGGAAATGGGAAAGGTGTAGCGGGTTTTCTTTTTTGGTAAAAGCCGGATGTGTCTTGGGGGAGAGTGGCCTTGCGCTCGCTGCTTTGTGGTTGTGGGTCCGGCGCTGTTCTGGGGTGATTGCTTGCCCACGCAGGAAACGAAAAGTTGCGAGACCTGCTTGCAAAGACCAATTTCACCGGACCGGACCAAGGAGAAAAGTCACAAGAGCGCCACGAGGACGGAAGACCACTCCCCGGAATCTACCTGCTACGAACGAAGGGTTCGTGACCTCTACGGGGAATCCTGATACCGAAACGCCGATCCCTCGTACAGCGGCTGTTGGCCCCTACACGTCGGGATCTTCCTCACCCGCCGGAGATGATGTTAGGGTTGGCGTCTGACACCACGTGGCGAGAGGTCATCCACTCTACCCCTGAGCCGGAGCCCACGAGTGACCTCATCCCCGTCGCCTCTCATGGTCGTGGCATCGTGTGTGCTGACCTCATCCCCGTCGCCTCTCATGGTCATGGCATCGTGTGTGCTTACCTCATCCCCTTCATCCCCTCCTCCTGAGCCAGAGCCCACGGGGGCCCTCTCTCCGTGTCTGTCACGTATCATTCGACGGAAGCAAGATCCCGCTCACAACTTGTAGAGAGCCTATTTAAGGGGCTCCGAAATGTACTTTGAGAGACTTCATACTTGAGACTTCATACTTCATGCTTTTCTTATTTTCTTTCAACTACCTTTGAACAAACAGTGCAAGTTTCGCACTAGCAAATCGTCTCGCCCCTGCTTGGTCACCATGATCTACCGGATGCCTGCAGCTCGCCGACAACGCCACGCTACCCAATAAGTAATGTCGGTCGAGCTTCGATAGGCAGGCGTCGCTACTTCTCGGCAGCAGTACGGTACGCTACCCTGGAGTACGCATCAAACACTACCTTCAGACAGGCACCAAGCATCAATCTCTAAAGCTATCGTCAAGTACAACGACAAACTTCCCTCGGGCTTCACCGTTGCATCTAAACCATCGATACCCCCTTGGTGTCTTGTCAGCCACACAGTCCATCTCAGCGTACCAGGAATCGGTACAAAGTCTGAGCAGTCGTCGCCTGTGCTGAAACAACTGTCTCTGCTTCTTCTGCACGAGAGGTACGCGGACAGTGCACATATTTATACTGACGGTTCCACAAACATCCAGTGTTCGTCCAGTGCTGTGGTCGTCCCAGCTAGAGGTATCACCATCAGCTTTAGGACTGACCACCCAACGACATCAACATCTGCGGATCTAGCTGCTCTTCACGCTGCACTTTGTTTCGTCAATCGGGAACCACCTCGACAGTGGTCAATTTTCAGTGACTCAAAGGCACCCCTAGAATCTGTGCTATCAGCTCTGCGTCGCGGGCCATTCGAACAGCTCGTGCTCGATATTAGATGCCTACTACATACATCACATGAGAAAGAACATCACGTGATGTTTCAGTTGCTGCCAAGTCACTGCGGCGTCATAGGAAATGAAGACGCCGATAAAGCCACTCGGACAGTTCTTGAAGACACACAGGAAGAGCCCATACCACTTTCCCGGTCCGACGCAGCCAGCAGACTTCGAGTGCTTGCACGAGAGATCACGCTCTCTCTATGGTGCACACCAAGCAGCCAGACCAGCCGGAACAATTGTCAACACGACCTGCCCTCCTTGATGCATCTCTGTATGCCAACTGGATTCCGCCGAAGTGAGGCCACCCTGCTTTATCGCTTATGGCTAGGGGTGACCTTCACGAAATCTTACTCGTTTCGCATTGGAATGGCCGACGACGCTCTCTGCAATGCCTGTCTTTGCGAGGAGACGCTTGAACACACTCTGTGCGACTGTCCTGAATATAATGTTCAGAGACAGTTCCTGGCGTCCGTTCTAGCGCACCTTGACAATAGACCATTGTCAGTTGCAACAACTATTTTCACATATCGCTGACAGAAGACATCTCAGCTGAAGGCCACGAAGGGACTACTTCGGTTTATGAAGGAGACGGGCTTGGACAAGGGGCTGTGACAGTGATGTCACGTACAGCGCAAGAGTGACACACTGTAACTAACGATGTGCGTGCCGTGTTATTTGCTCTCTCTATCTCTTCTCCCCATCTTTCATCCCCCCTCCCGCTCCCATGTGTAGGGTAGCAAACCGGTTCAGCTAAACTGGTTAACCTCCCTGCATTTCCTTCTCCACTTTTTCCTTCCTTCCTTCCGGCCTGAATCTGATTTGACATGGAAGAAGCATTCTATTATTAATAATATTGATAACACGAACATGTAAGGCTCTTTCTATAAGCTTTACAAAATTTTATGTTAGGGCCATTGATCTAATGTTGTCTAAGGTACCATCACCCTCATTCCTATTCACATCCTACCTCTGCTATTCCCGTAACCCCTTCCCCAGCGTGGAGTAGCAGGCTAGAGGCACTTTACTCAGGCCGACCTCTCCACCTTTCTGCCATTAAATATTATCTCTCTCTCTCTCTCTCTCTCTCTCTCTCCGGTACTGGCAATCTTGACATCGCTGACTGGTAACAAATGCACGAGCGCGTCTGCGCCCGTAACAGGTTGGACCAGACCGTTATGCTGGCAAACATAATTTTCTACCTAAAGGCACGGCGCAGGTCTGGTTTCGAAACCACGAGGAAGAGCTCACGAGCTGGGAGCAATGCTAGCAAAAGCTGCACGAGTTGTTCGGCAAGCCTGTTCGCCGTCAGCGAGCTGCACGAAAGGAATTCGGTTCCACGTCAAGACGTTGACCGAGTCATATGTGACATACAGCCAGGACGTTTTCATCCTTTGCCGCAAGGTTGACGAGCGGATGCCAGAAGAAGACAAAGTGAACCACGTACTGAAGGGCATACCGGTTGACGCCTTTAATCTTGTAGTGTAGAAGAATTTGTCCACCATTGCCGGCATTATTAATGAGTACAGGTGATTCGAAAAAGCAAAAAGCCGTCGCATCGTGTAACAGTTCACGCGTCTTCGAAATGCGGCTGCTACTATGTCGTGCGTGGACCTTCACTTGGTGCATCAGTCGGAAACGTCCGAGAACTTAGCTCGTAAGGTTCGCCGAGAGATCGAAGCCTTGGTACTGGTTGGCTTTCCGACCTATTCTAACGATTCTCTACCGGCGATTTTTCTTGCGCAGTCTGTCGTGCGCGGAGAGCCAGCGAGCCTTGCAATTCAGTATAACTGTTCCGTCGACCCATCGGACACTTACGCCTTTCCTAAGATTCGTTCTTCGCGACGCCACTGCTTCTCTCGGCCTTCTCGCACCCCAGCGGAATGGCGAAAATTTGGTGAGCGGTCGATTTGTTTCAATTGTGGACGTGTTGGCCATATTTCCCGTCGCTGCCCAAAATACGTGGACGTCGCCCCAGTATCAGTCTACGTTCCAACCTCACCACCGTTTCCCACTGGCCCCCCGCACCGGAAGATTCCACAGAACCACACAGTTATACTCAGGCGTGCTCATCCACCCGACAGAGTCGTTCGCCCCCATCACGACATCCCCTGTCCCACTCACCCAACGAGAACGGCGTATAGTGCACTATTCGCTGTTCTCCTTCCGCCATGTACCGGTGCTCTACGGGAAACTGACGGTTGCAGCTCGGAGGGGTGGCGCTGCTACAACGACCCGTGCTGCAATTACTCTACTTACCTTACCAACGGATAGGAATTTACTTGATGCGTACAGAGAGGGTGTCCCTATAGGAATTTACTTGATGAGTACATACATGGTGTCCCTGCTACTGCTCTGATGGATACCGGCGCGCACATCTCTGTTATGAGCGACCATGCAGCTTCGTAGGTGGATCACTAAAGTGCTGAGCCCTGCGGAGCCCTGTATTGTACGAGTCGCTCACGGAAGAACACTGGCCACAAAAAAGCATGAGCCATTTCACTCTGTGAAGGTGGCTGATCAGGAAGCTGTTTAGCCCACGACGCAGAAGTGACACAGAATTTTGAACAGAGTTACGAACACATTTATTGTGCTGATCGGTGGTCATAGCGACGATAGGTACACACACGCATTCTCGTAGCACCTCTATTACTAAATGCGTACGCACTTCTACGCCTACCCAATGAGAAATTTGTCCATCACGTAGGAAAATTAATGGTGCACCCCCATAGGCCAGCAAAGAAAAAATATCTACCTGATAGTGTGCTGATCTTGCAAATGGTGTCTATTGATAACTAATCTACTGAAAATACATATCCAAGTGATGACCCTTATAACCTTTTGTACAGAATGAAGCGATTTTGAATCAAATTTGGGACCCGACCCATAGACAGCTCCGCAGTAACAGGGATATGTACCGCCCGCGTTAGTGCCGCTGGCCGTCAAACATCCAAGAGCGTCCCCATGACGGTATTCTGGGCGCCAGCCAACGCTCCAGTCACTTTTGAACGCATGAGGAACGCATGATGGACGCACTCCTGCTTGGCCTCAAGTGGTCCATCTGTCTTCGTTACTTGGATGACGTCGTTGCTTTAACGTGACAGCGTTATGGAGCTCGTGTCGCAGAAAAGCCTGTGTCGGCGGCGTTGGCTGTGAGCGAAAAATCCCGGAAGGCAATTCAAAAACAACTCGCAAGATGGGAATCGAACCAAGGTCTCCGGAGTGTGAGATGGAGACGCTACCACTCAGCCATGAGTTTTTTTTTTCTTTATTTCGATGGTTCAAAGTGGGACAAAAGCGCTTCTAGTGAATGCGGTGTTGCCTTAGAAACATGCCGTGGAAAGTTATACTGTGGTTATGTGTAAATTACAGAAGTCGCAGTTAAACGAGTAGCGAAGTACGTTTCCGCTGCACTTCTTCTACACTTGGCGCACACACAGAGCCATCTTGCGGCAAACACAGAAGACCCCCTTCTCGCAATGTACAGCGCTGCCCCAAAAAGTGGCGCGCCAGTCGCCCGCTTCTCCCCTTCGTCTCGTCAAGAGCATGCCGAGCGAATGAGTGGGTGGTGCGAGCGGGGTGCGACAACGCTATCGCGTTCCACTCTTGAAGGCGAAGCTTAAACGTCCTCCAATTTTTTGCTGCTACATTTGCTACGCACCTAGAGCGCCCCTCGCTAGTTCTTTCTGCTTTTCGCAATGCTGGCCTTCGACTTAATGCGTCTAAATGTCACTTCGAGCGCCACCAAATTACTATTCTCGGCAACTCATCTTGGTTGCGCCCATATCCGGACAAAGTTCGTGCTGTATAAAAGTTTCCCGTGCCGACGTGCACTTTATGTCGACATGGGGACGCCCACTGGAACGCTTCTCACACTTGACAGCTTGATGTCCAGGCTCATTGTAACAACCTTTTCTGGGACGAGGCAAATCATCTTGTCATGGCAACGTACGCCTGAACATCTCTCACACTTGACAGGTCGATCATAACAGTGCCCATAATAACCTAATAAAATTTAGCTGCGAGGGAACTAGTGATAGGAAAGCTTTTAAGGCTGGTCAACTTTATGTAGTTGTAAGAGAAGCACATACGGAAAGAGAAAATATTTTATAATAACAGCAGTACCGGCATTCAAAGGGAATTTAAGCAGTGCAAGAATGACTGCCAAAAGCTGAGCTTCAAAGATGGGAATGTTATCTGGTAGTCTTAAAGAATATGACGGGCCAAACAAACAAGAGAAAATACCTGCATCCGCCTTATGCTCACATACTGAAGCGTTAGTAGTTAGTAGTAGTTAGTAAGTTGTTAGTATGTAGGCGTGCGAAGTAATCTTGCAAAAGCCTGCATAAATAATTGAATGAGTGACATTTGGAAGTTTTGTGGGGGAAATGGCCATCGAATTCCATCTTAATATTTCGATTTGATGATTATTTTGATGCAGTTGTCAGATAGTCTTCGTCGTCTTCAGACCACGTCCTCGGCGTCACACAGGGTGAAGGAGTGAAAAAAAATTGGAGGACGCTTAAACTTCATCTCTAAGTGTGGAACGCGATAGCATTCAAAGATTCCTGACTGCATGTCACTCTTCCTGGCAACTGCTGCTTATGCAACTGTAATGTTTACCGGGAAACGCTGGCGGCGAACCCTATGCACGAAGGCGAGCTTTCTGGTAGAAACGTGGCCTCTTGCGTGGACCGATCCCGGAGGTAGTGCACAACCGCGCCAAAAATTATATAATCTTCAGGTTTCCATTATTGTTTCGCACTTTTAACGTTTAAGTTTGAGAAGATTTAACAAAAGAGGCATGCACTGTCGGTGTTTTGTTTCATGACGTTTGTTTGTGGGCTGTCATTCTCAAAATTCCGAGGAATAACTTTGTCAAGAATGCAAGAAAATGTATGAACAACTTTAGTGATAGAGCGGTGCGGCAATATTAGCCCCGAGAACGAACTAGAGGGGCGCTGCGAGCGCCGCTCGCGTGACGTCAGGGCATGGACTCGCGCCTGTCGTCTGCTGCAGTTCGGGTGGTGTCCGGGCGCCTTTTGCAGTGCTTTCGTTTGTTCGCTCTTATACCCTCTGCTTGTACACTTATGGCGGTCGTCTCATATATTTTTAAAACATCTTTGTTCGCGAAAATTTATTCAAAGAGCTTATTTCTTAGACGACAGTACAGTTCTCAAAGGCAACGCTACAGCGTCAGCCGAAGGAGCGCAGACCAGCCCATTGCGTGTTTTTTATGAACGGATTAAATTAAATTATGGGGTTTTACGTGCCAAAACCACTTTCTGATTATGAGGCACGCCGTAGTGGAGGACTTCGGAAATTTCGACCACCTGGGGTTCTTTAACGTGCACCTAAATCTAAGTACACGGGTGTTTTCGCATTTCGCCCCCATCGAAATGCGGCCGCCGTGGCCGGGATTCGATCCCGCGACCTCGTGCTCAGCAGCCTAACACCATAGCCACTGAGCAACCACGGCGGGTTTATGAGCGGATCGACAACCGCAAAAAAGACAGCATATAAGAATCCAGTTATGATACTATACCTGCGCGGTGTGATAAGTATGTCACAAATGCTGGCTATATATGGCTTCAACAACAGTTACCTTGATTTTAATCCGCTAAAGTAGGTTTGCTCACGACGAGTAGTTCATGGTATAATACAGAATTTTTGCATTTCTTCACAGGAACGCTCGGCAGTAACACGAGCACTTAACACTGCAGTTTATATTCTACCAGTATCACTTGCTTTTTTAACTGCTTGTCAAAATTAGGGGGTTATTCATGTGTTTATTTTAAGTGGCGGTAATTTGAAATAATGCTAATTGATGCTTACAGCTGTTTGCGGAATACGAAAAGGAATGAACCAATATATATTTCCGTTTCCGTGCTGCACGTTCAACTCACATGAGCAATTTACTTGTGTTTGTTGCTTGAGAAATATTTATTTATTTATTATTTATTTAACAATACTGTCAACCCCCTTGCGAGGGTCCTTACAGAGAGGGTTATGTAAAAACATAAAAGAAAAGAACATGTGGAATAATCGCAAACACAGAATACAACAGAATCAAGCGGCGCATGCACTCGCACAGATAGTCATACAGAGTTTGTTTGAATTGAGACAGATCAGTATGTTCCACTAGACACATAGGTAACTTGTTCCCCATTTCAATTACATTGGGGAAGGAGTAGCTGGATGTATCAGTGTGAGCGGTATAAGCTTGGATAGATCGATTATGGTTGGTTCTGGAGCTCCGTTTGCCAGGTGCCAGTATGTATGTTTCCTTCCTAATATTTATTTGGCCTTGGAATATTTGGAATAATAATTTCAATCGATTTTTTGTCTACGCGTTTCTACCAGGTCCAGTTTAGACAAGCGGAGCATTTCTGTGACTGAATCAGTCCTTCGATATCGGGAGCACATAAAGCGCACCGCGTACCTCTGAATTTTCTCTAGTTGTTTCTTCAACTAACTTTGGTGAGGGCTCCATGCCTCTGACGCGTACTCAAGAAGTGGCCTTACAAAAGTTTTGTAAGCGGCGAGTCGTACATCGCATGTAGCACCCTCCAATTTTTTTCCCAAGAAAGATAACCTGCCGTATGCTTTTGAACAAAAATTATTTATATGTATGCTCCACGATAAGTTTTCGGTTATCATTATTCTCAGGTATTTAAACTGACTAGTATTCATCAAGCACTTGTCACCAATAGCATCTGGAAACAAAAGACGGCCCAATTTTTGTGTGGTAATATGTGTATATGTTGATTTAGAATAATTTATTTCCATACTCCATTTGTTGACCATCCGCTCAACACCTTTAGACAGTTATTAAGTTTAAGTTGGTCTGCCGTGCTTCGTACTGTAGAATAAGATAAACAGTCAACCACGAACAGTTTAACATGTACATATGGTTCCATCAGAGCAAAAATGTCATTAATATACACCAAAGATAAAAGTGTTCCCAGGACAGATCCATGCGGGACACCTGAGAGTACTGCCAGTGAGCCGGAGACATGACCATCCATTCTGACCACCTGGTTGCGATTCGTTAAGTATGCTTTAATCCATTTTATTATAGTGGCATTAAGGCCGGTTATTTCTAGTTTGTAAATCAGCTTTTTGTGTGGCACCTTGTCGAAAGCCTTGGCAAAATCTATGGCGATTGCGTCAATCAGCTCTCTGGCATCAATCGCCATTGCGAAATCATGAATTGTCTCTACGAGTTGTGTGGTAGTGGAAAGGCCAGTTCTGAATCCATGCTGGTATGGGCAAAGTAAAGAATTATTTTCTAAATGGCGAATGATATGCTTAGCTATTATGTGTTCCGTAAGTTTACAAGAAATGGATGTAAGAGATGTAGGCCGGTAATTATTCACCATTGTTCCATTGCCGCCTTTAAACACCGGAATAACTATTGCATTGCGCCAATCTTGGGGTAAAGAATGAGTTTGCAATGATTTTTGAAATATAAGTGTCCAGTAACGCGACGCCCATTCAGCATATCTTTGAAGAAACTGGGTCGTTATGTCATCCGGTCCGTGCACTTTTTTTGCATATAAATTCAATAGCTGCTGAAATACGCCCTCCTGTGTAATTATGATGTCATCCATTTGGCTAGGCTCTGTGCTTTCTGAACCAACATCGAAACAATGAATCTGTTTGGCGAACTGACAGAGGCTGCTCGGCCCAATCTTCTTGTGAAACATGTCATATGGGCAGTATGGCTGCATCCAAAAAGAAACCGAAGCGTCATTTATTAGTAGTATGGGACATATTGAAGATGTCGTAATTCGCTGCTGGAGGGTAAAAAATCAAGTGAAACATGTAAGACTTGCGGTGTCTTCCTAATGAAGGTTTGCGAGGTTCTGTTTTATTTACTGACGAAGCGAATAGTTCTCCGTTTATAATAAACAATGCTGGATCGGGACATGGTGAGGAAGAAGGTGCTTGAAGCTTCCTTTTCTAGGCACCCTAAGCTGCTCTGTAGTACCTCGAGTATATTTTAGCCATTGCAATTGGCGCTGTAAGAAACTGCTTCATGGTTTCACTTCGAAGTTGTGAACTTATGGGTTTCGCGAACAATGCGTACCTCGCCATAACGACAGTCGGCTGCTGCCGTTGCGTGAGGGGTGTGCCATATTTTCGACAAAGCCTACTAAGGGCCACCATGAAACATTTCATGGCTTGCAAATGATTGACCCTCGATCTTAACCACGAAACCGTCCTTTCAGGTGATTGCTACTATGGTATTTGTGAATTAACTATATGTAAATACTCTATATATGACGCGCCGTCGTGTTAGCAACCATGAGCAATGCGTTTTATGGGGGCCTGTTTCAGAAAGCGGTGAAAGTAGCAGCTAACTTTTTCATACAAAATGCGCGTCTAACTATTTTTTTACGCATTAATAAAATTGCCATGTTTGTCTAGAGCAACTCACCAGATTACTGAGAATAATGATGACAGCTTCGCTGGGCAGTGTCTTTCTAACACGCATAAAATGTCGACACGAAATACCAAGATTTTTCTTCCGTGTAAAATGCAATGTCTCTCACAGTTATGCACTAAGGGAACTTTAACTGTTTATTGAAGCATCATACACCACTTCGCGTGTTGAATTTGCAGACGTTCTTTTTAGGCAAAATTTTATGGACAGAAACTTCGCATATATGCATTGCAAAACCAGCAGACCCCTTCAACGCTACATAGCTTGCGACATCCAAGCCGCAAATTTTCTCGACTCACGCGCTTTTGAAGAAGGAATTTTGGTTCAGGCATGGCAGCAGAAAGAAGCCGACACATCCTTCTACAAGTACGGCTCGAGCCCCAAGCATACACGAGCGCGCGCGGCAGCCGAGCGAGCCGGAGCGAGCGGCGTCCTGGGCGTGACGTCGCTCGTAAGAGGGCGCCACTCCGAATTCTCGCCGCTAATAACCCACGCATACCTCATATCAATAGCAAGGCGTGGAATATACATATACCTAAATATATGCGGCAATTTTGGCTTACGGACAACTTCGCCGACGCTGACACCGGATTTTCTGCGACACCGGCCTTTAACGCTATCACGTTAAAAAAAAAAAGAAAAAAAAAACCGGCCATCAATGCCACTGGAGCTCGCGAACACCTGCTGCAATGCGAGGTTGGGCTCCAGTAACCAGCCAGCTAAGGAGCAGTAATTTGTGCGCCACACAAGCTCTAAGAGTGGTGACGCCTGTTCACATATTTCGGGGCGAGAGAGAGAGAGAGTAAACTTTTATTATTGAGCAAGCGAAGTGTTGTTGGCCCTTGGTGGGCGGTTTCCTCATTTCAGGTAATTGTAGGACCTGACCATCTTCCGGGCTCGGTTCCCCAGTGCTAGCGGGTCCTCGGAATTTCGGCTTGACAGCTGGGCTTCCCACTGCTGTTCTTAGGTTACCTGCTCTGGCTGGGTTCTTGTTGATCCTCCACACTGCCGCCTTATGTGGTGTAGGGTGATGAGGACGTCGCAGAGAGAGAGAGAGAGAGAGAGAGAGAGAGAGAGAGAGAGAGAGAGAGAGAGAGAGAGAGAGAGAGAATTTAATGATATCGGGGAAGTTAGCCTAGCGACAGGCGTGGCATGGTGAGGGACGTAGGAAAGGTGGTGAGAGAAACACAAAAACAAAGTAAGCACACGCACACTGACACGTAGGCCACACCAGGCGGACGTAGCGCGCGAAGACGACGCGTCCATTGCTAAATTGTTAGTCTTTTTTTTGGTGGGGGGGAGAGAAAATATAGCAATGTCCATTGTGAATGCCTGCTACTCTCGCTGTAAAATAGTTCAGGGACGGAGGGATCCCTCGACACTGCATATTTATTTATTTTTACCCTTTCCGTCCGCCATAAAAACTGAAGAAGTGTCGGCGAACGTCTATGGTTCGATTCTTATTCGTCTGCCCTTCGCGTTGCTGGGGAACAAAGGCACCGACGTCGCAAGCCGATTATACAGCGGAGGGCTTTGAACGCTGGCGCATGCGCTGATCGAACAGCCGTCGATGCGGCGCGCTCCGAACTATATCCGAACTGCAGGCGAAGACCAACGAGGTTACGCGAGCGTCCGAAAAGGGGTGCGCGAAGTGGGACGGGGCTCCCAGCTCTAACAAAAGCGCCACTTAGCATACAAGAGAGCCCAGCAGATTCCGGGCGCCAAATGCAATCCCACTGCAACGTGGATGTGGCGCTCCCTCGTCCTTTGCCGATCAGCTTTTGTAGGGAATGAATAAAAGTCGGCGCCGACAGGGCGAACACATTTCATGAGTGTCTGTCTACGGACGTTTCCCTCTTTCCTCCGTTCTATCGCTTTATCGCTCTTCTTTTTCCAAGAACAAATCGCAAAGGAAGGTTTTGTTTGATTCCGTGCTCCTGTATAGCTTTCGCACCAGACGAGGTCTCGCGAACCAGCCTAGCCGGGTTATTCAGGTCGCATCTTCTAATTCAACTCGATTGACATACGTTTGTTTCCCGGGATTTTGTTCTTTATTTGCTCCTTGTTGGATCTTCTTACGACCAGCTTTGCTCGCGTCTCCATCTGGATCGGTCTTTTCCTTTATAGTGCTTACACCGTTCGACGCAGCGGAAAGGGACAAACCTCGAATAATGCTCGTTTTTTTTTTCAACTGACAGCTTCCTCCTTTTTTTCACAGCACGGATATGTAAAAGTGCCACAAGAATTGAAAAACTAAAACAAAAACAAAGAAAGGTAAGTGGAAGAGCGATAGCAGTTAGAGAACACAACACTAGTTAGTTGTTATGCTATACAAGTTTAGCGTACTATAGGGTACTAATCAGTCTATAACAGTACTGCAGAGACTCCTGCTCTTACGCTGTCTGGTCTGTTCAGATGTTTTTTTTTTCCTTGTTTTTTTTTAGTGGGGGGGGACTCATAATGCAGTTGAACTCATAATCGTGGAGCCCGAAGATGAGTGAATATGTATCTCCAGGACAAGAAAGTATAAGGCACGATGCATAGAGACAACACAAGACGCTGCGATGTCACACTGCATTTTATTTTGTTCTTGCCGCCAATAGGAGCCGAAGCACCGGCAATGCTGCACAAGGTTGGTGACTCAGATCACAAATGGATACATTTATTGGCACTGGACAGCTTTCGAAAGGATATCTATAAAGGGTCGTCGGCCGAATACTGCCGTCACGTCCAAAAACCAAATCGAATTGTGGGGTTTGTACGTGCAAGACACGCAATACGATCATTAATGCACTCCGTAGTGAGGGGACTCCAGATTATATTTGACCACTCAGGGTTCTTTAACGTGCATCTAAATCTAGGTACACGAGCGTATTTTGCATCTCGCCCCTTCGAACCCGCGACCTCGACTTTAGCAGCGCAACGCCACAGTCGCTGGTCTATAACTCGATGGGCGACCTTCCAAAACATTGTAGTCACTTTCTCGCTTTCGGATGACGTCGGCGTCCATTTGCCTTAACTTTCGTCACGTGGGTTGATTATCTGCAAGCTTGTCAGTCCTGTGCGTGGCCGCGATCGTGTGCCCGGGACCCTGTGCACGGGTTATGTTTCTTAATCCCTACAAATTGAAGGTTGGTTGCACGTTATTTCTTGACAGCTTACAGCTGTAAGCTTTGAATTAATGCAGAAAAAAAAAAATCGGTCATCGAGCATACTGCTTTTTCAATGCTTCTCATTATGTGCGTCATCTCTGCTCCGACTTCCAAACTTTTTACTATTTTCTTTTCTCTTTTATTTTGCCCTTCGAGTCTTGTACATCCTGTCACACTTTTCCAGTCGCTTCCGGGTTTTAAACATGACCATAACAAAACGCAAAAGAAACGGTCCGCGCCTTGGTCCTCCCGTCTTTACGTCGGCCGCTCCTCGTCTTCTGCCCATATACGGCCGTTCTTACAACCTTTATTTTCTATCTCGCCTCCACTTGGAGCAGAAGCAATCAGTTTTTTTTTTCTTCGGAGTGCTGAGATCAAACGCACGCGCACTGAAAATGGAAAAGTGTAAACCCCAATATGCGTTCTACGCGAGGAATGAAAAAGCGGCGAACGAAGGAAGGAATCAACAAACCGAGAGGTACACTGAGAAGACGAAAGAATAACGTAGACGACAAAAAAAAAAAGAAAGAAAAGAAAAGAACACAGTGAGAGGAGGAAGAAGATACAGAACCGAAGGAAGCAAGCACTAAAATAAGAAGTAAACGATAATGACGACGGACTCGGTGTTGAGATAGTGCACAATATCAGAAAACTGTCGAGCAAAACGAGAAGCATTCCGAAATGCCAGACAGTGTATCTACAAGAAAGAATAACAATAATAATAATAGAAAGTGCCAGGCAAAAAAAAAAAAAGTGGCAGATAGAGAAAGATGTAAGCTTAAGACGAGGGCGTACAGTATAGTAGTGAGTTTAAGAAATATGAGTAAGAAGCCTCTGTACAGTCAAGGAAGAGTGAGGGGAAGAGGAAGAGACGACAACGCCTCCCCCCTCTGCTCCCTCAGCTTTCCCCGCACTCCCCCATATAGGCGGTGGTGGCGGGCCTCTCTCGCTTGGTCTGTCTCGCTCGGTTGGCCGGAGCGTCCCGGAGAAAATTCGCATTTCAAATGCGTCTCCATGGCTCGCCCTTCCTTCCCCACCGAGCCGGCATCGCCTCCGCCACTGGCGCTGTCTTGCTCGGCTCCACCTTTTCTTTTTGCTTCTACTTGGGTCTTGGCACGAACCGGAGGTTGGTTCCTGCGGGAAGGACTTGAGAACGAGAGAGAAATAAGGAAATCGAAATATAAGAAAGGGATAAAAAACTTCTTTCTCGCTCTTTACGCGTGCGTGTCTGTTCTTTTTTTCCCCTTTTTCACACAGTGGTAAAGATGTAGCTGACGGTGACGACGGCAGTGGCTGTACCGCGCGCGCGAGGGATCTCTTTCTTTTTCATAGTACGGGCTTCTTCCGTTTCTGTTCCCCCAGCGGCATTGGTTTCGTTTCAACGGCGCGCCCGCGCCGCCGCTCGCCAACGCTACAGAGAGTCGTGACGGCCGGGGTTCCGGGCAAGCGTGCAGACGCGGGGGCGGGGTACACACTTCGTCCCCGGTTTCGAGATTATTTTCGCCCAAATGCAGTCGCCGCGACCTCTGGACACTTCGCTGCAGCGTGCGTTGCGCGCGATAGCCCGGCACCTCTCGCGAATCTTCACTCTTTGAAGCACCGCGGCGCTCTCTTTCTCATTCCGCCCAACCCCGAGCAATGCCTCGTCTGCTCCCCATAGGATGGGCTTTACGTAAGACACACCCGATCCGCGGCCGGAAGAAACACAGACGTATATGCGAGCGCGGTGCCTTTTTGGCGGTGGACTCAGCGCGGAGACTCCCGGAAGATACGGCGTGGGTTGGCGATACCGTTGCAAAAGTAGAAGTTGGAAGGGCGCCCCCCCCCCCTCTTCTTTCTCTCATTCCGTCTTATCACCGTTTCCTTCGTATTCGAAGGGCAATAGTTCGGAGGGTGACTACGTCTTCTCGGCTCGGTTCTACTGCTGTAAGCTTTACTTCCTCGCTAGCGAATGACAATGGATTCGGAGGGCTGAAACTTTTACGGGGCCGGACAAACGGACGCTGTCTTCGGGAGCCGTGTGAAAGGGAGGTTCGAGAATTTAATTCATTCTGAGGAGGGACTGCTCCTTATTCCTCCTTTTGTTAGGTTAACGCGACGCGGCTCCGCGGAGATCGAGAAATTGCGTCTCCTAGGAGAGAAAAAGAAAGAAGGCTAAAGAGAAAAAAAAACTAAACAAAGAGAGGCGAGAGGACAAGCTCCAGTGTGGTTCTGAAATTGAAAAGTTCGCTTCCACGGTACTCCGGTAACAGTTCTCGCTTCTCCATGAGACAGCGTAGATTGGAAAAGCCCGAGCGACTGTACCTCTTGGGATTCACTCTTTTTCAACGCAGGTACGGGAGGAATTGAAATGGAAGTGAATATTATTACGCAGCGTAGGGGGAGGGATACGTAGCTTACGCGTTTCACTCGGTGACATTTCACGTCACAATGCTAGTTTTTCTACTGTTGCCAAAGTAGACGCACATTCAAGACGAAACGATATTGTAAACATGTTTCTATGAGTTTATTAGACTTTATAGTATGTTAATCTGAGCTTTATTAGCGTTATATAGCTTGAGCAGGTATCACTACCGTAGGCTAAATGTATGTATTCGTTAAGTTCAAGCTTCTGCACAGGTTAAAAGAAAAAAAAATGTCTTGAACAGGGTGAGCTGTCCCAACCAAAGGTCACGCGAACACTATTCGTCGAGTCATTGCAACAAATCTTGATGTTAGATTGAAAAAAAAACGCAATTTTACATGCATCAAAAGCAAATATAGTCATAACTTTACAAGGCAATAATACATATGACTTCACAATGAAGTGTATCTGTTACACCAAGCAGGAGGCAAAAGAGAGAGAAAGACAGGGAGGTTAGCCAGTGTAAGTACCGGCTGGGTACATTGTCTTGGGTAGCATTGCAAACGCTTCGGTAAGGCTTCTTGTACAGCTGCTGCTCTTTCCACACCACGGGACATGCACTAGAAACCATGCGGGTTGGTTGTAAACGCGCATTCTGCGTAGTGAGTCACGACAAGAACACGGACCATCAATGTATAATAAGACGTAAGACGTAAAAACATCTTACGACGCCGTTTCTCCTGAATTCAAGTCCGAGAACAATGTTGGCAGAATCAAATATTGTTGTTCTCGCTTTGCCAAATCCACGCGACTCGTCGAAGGTCACCGCTCTCTCGAACAGCTATTCGACACAAAGCCTTCTCGAAGCCTTCTCGCGTCTGGTTATGTCAAGAGCAGAAGGCTGTATAGAACAGGACGCTCACAAGTCAGTGGCAGAGGGGCAGATGAGGGAGGGGGGGAGGTGGTGCTTCTCATTTCGAGCTCAGCCGCAGACACTCTGACAACGACAGCCAAGGCGAGAGAGTCAGGCCTTTCTGGCGCGACTAGGAGGGCCCTCGACGCACCCGCTTTGGCGGCTCCGTCCCAGTTCGGAGCCGACAAGTAGTACGCCAACCGACGTTACGAGGCCCTGGCGGTGACAGGCCGGTGGCCCGTCCGGGAGCTGGGACGCTGCGTTGGCGGCGACGATGAAGGGTACTTGACGGGTGCGGAGTTAATGAGAACTGCGTGAGAGGGGGAGAGGGAGAGAGAGAGTGGGATGAGTGCGATATGGGTGCGCAGCTCTTTTGCGGAATCCTTTCACAGCGAGGCCGTGCCAAATGACAAGTGATAGCCACGCGTGTCATCTGCGGAGTCTATATCGCGTGGGTGCGACCCGCCAAATGACGCGTGGCGTTCGACACGCCTCGCGCTGAGAGACTTACACTTCGGCGATGCTTACACCACGCCATTCGCATTCAATCCCACGGATGGAATACCCGAAGCCTGAGGCTGACTCAGTGAAGGAAGTCGGTTGCTACCAGGGCCAGCTTAACGTTGCACACAACGTGGTCTTGGTCTGCTAGCATGTCTACGGACGGCGCCACACCGAGGAACAAGTTGGCCATCATTGTCAGCAAACTGTGCGCGCACTGATTTTCTTTTTTTATTTTTATTTTTGTGGACCTTGAACAGCGTTAACGAACGACCTGAATCTACGCGAACTACAGACATTTCCAAGATTTTCTGACATTAAAGTGTAGGCTGCTGTGTCACACTGAGAAAACGATCATTATTGGAATGCATAACGGTAACATGTATATTTCAGATTGCAACACCCCAGCGTCATCTGAAAGCATTATACTTGCATGATTTTGGTTCCTACAAGGGAGTTTGCATTCACAAACAATGAGAGTGTCGTCATTATGGCATGGACGCTTGTAGAAACAGAACTTGTAGATTAGACGCGTCCTTACAGTATTAGTATATACTATGAATGCACTGCGGAAAGCCCAATACCCGAATTCTCCACTACGACATTTTCTTTTTCACGATGAACTTAAGTACGAAGCAGTAACATGCAGCACATAACAAGCAGTCAAGTGCTCCTACGTACATAATAAAATCCTTCTGAATTAGGCGACAATAAAGAAAACCAGTAGCTCACACGGATCAATAATTCAAGCACGCCGCTGCGACGTATATATGTTTAGTATCACTCAAAACTTCCAGCGTTGAGAACGTTTTTTAAGCTAACCGGTCATACATTCACTAAACTTTTCGCACTGTTTCTTTTTTTTTTTTGCTTTGTTGGTGCTTGCTCGACGCTTAACCACCAGTCAGTGATGGCTGGACAACTTAACCACGGAGTTAATGTCTGCCAGTATAAGTGGTCATGGTTATAGAGACCACTCACCAGATACCTGCAGTGGAATCTCCGGAAGCATGCGAGATATGTCCCATGCACTCTTCATGTGACAACGCCCTTTTTTACTACATTTTCAGCCTATATGACCTTCTGTCTCAAGAAAACTCGATGGCTTTTGTGCCCAAATGAATGACTACCACTATTCCTGTTCATTGCGCTTATGTTTTATATAAATGCAATGGAGATTCCGAAATGACTCGCCATATTAACGAGCAAGAAAATTGACGCGATCAGGTAGGAAGACAAAAGTATGAGCGTCAAACCTCCACTGTCGAAACAAAACGTTTCGACGACTTTAAATTAATCTATTAAATGAACCACCGCGATCAGTGAATCTTTATAGTAACCTATCTAATGTGACGATAACCGCAACGACGAATCCTGCGAATTTATTCTGTTGTTGGGGAAAGTCTTATCAGTTTTATTTTTGTCCAAGTCCCCTTTTTTTTATTCACCGTGACTCAGCTCGACGTAAATAGGGAACAAACGAAAGAGAAGCAGGGGAACACTAGACGAGAGGAGGGAAGCATTTATCCATAGAAGAGTGGTCTACCGGATGCTGTGTGCCGGACTATTTCAGACGCCACGTCTGCTCAGGAAGCGATCATGGCGGCTCTCTGCCTTCTTCATAGCTGCACGCGTTTTCCCATGGGGGTGTCCCAGCTTGCGTTTTTCCGGTTAGCGCCTCCCGGCGCAGTAGCGACGCGATGACAGGAAGAGCGTGCCACCGTCATCTCTGCATGTAGGAAGGGGGGGGGGGGGGTAGGTAAGAAAAAAAAAAGAAATTGTGAGTACATCATACACACGTAGGCAGCGAGGCAAGATAAAAAAAAACCTGCTTGAGGAAAGATTAATTTGGTCGCGTCTATGAGAAATGGTTCTCGAGGAAGATTCAGTGCGGAGAGTAGATGAAATATTATTTCTTTTCCCTTTGTTTTATCCGCATGCATGCTTCTCGGTGGTAACTCAGCTTGAACCGGCGCTCAAAATATTGTTCAACTCCATTCCAGAGAAAGATAAACAAATTAAACGCGTGTTTTCTTTTTTTTCAGGCTTGAGAACTTAAAATGGTTCAGTCAGTAAGGTAGCTAAATGTCCCAGTAGTATACAAAACGTACTCTCGAAGGTAAGGCTAATGTTAATATTTTTGCCTTCAGCTTCACCTTCAACTGCTTAACAATGTGTAAAGAATATGTGCAGTGCGGCACTTAGCTGGAAAGTAGCAATTAACTTATATTAAGTCTAACTTACTAGATGCTTATGTTACGTCTCACGTATGCATTGATAAAGAAAAGTCTTCTTGTAGACACATTAGCCGTCCACACCAGTTCATGTCGCCGCAGCGCTGTCCTCTGTACTGGATTGATCAAGTTTCATAACGTTGATATGAGACCGGGCTGCAGCGAGATAAACAAGTGGCACAATGCTACGCTTACTGAGACAACTCTTAGAAGAGTTCCTGCTTGAAATTGTTTTCTGGTATTCTTGCATGCATCTCCTTAAGCATTTCTTTTTCTTCCTCAAGCGTTGTCTAACTACCTTGTACCGCTACCCGCGCATCTGCTACATGTAGTTCTACCTGGTGTAATAATATGCAAACTGCAATGCAAAATGTGCACATATCGACGCTACGCGGCGCGCACGTCGCAACTCGTGTCTCCTCGCGCGTAAGAACGCGTTTATAGGGCATTTTTTTTCGGTGCACGCAAGCAAGCGCTGGTGTGGCTGAGTGGTAGAGTGGCTGACTCCCACACAGCGGGCGCGGGTTCTATCTCGGCGGGAACTGGTTTTTTTTTTTCTCATTCACGGCGATAGCTGCTACGGACACCGGACATCGGCGGCTACGGCGGTGGACACCATCACACACACACACACACACACACACACACAAAAAAAAAAATTATGGGGTTTAACGTGCCAAAACCACTTTCTGATTATGAGGCACGCCGTAGTCGAGGACTCCGGAAATTTTGACCACCTGGGGTTCTTTAACGTGCCCCTAAATAGAAGTACACGGGTGTTTTCGCATTTCGCCCCCATCGAAATGCGGCCGCCGTGGCCGGGATTCGATTCCGCGACCTCGAGCTCAGCATCCCAACACAATAGCCACTGAGCAACCACGGCGGGTGACACCATAACTAACCGAAAGGGCTATTGGAATGAGCCCGTAACAGCTTACGCTGCAAAATAATTTGAGCATACATTGGTTGTAATGCTAAACAGCTGCTCCCTCACTCTGCTGTAGAACGTACCCTTCACTAATAATCCATGTGTTGCTTCGTGCGCGTGCTGTGCACAATGCTGAGCATTTAACGTAGCCAGGACTATGTCCCACTCACAATGCTGACAAGCATTTCAAAGCAATGTTTGTCACTGGATGCAAAGCGATGCTATTGTGGGCCTCGAGACGCAGGGGAGTCTCGAGTGCCACACAAGGCATTGAAGCCCGAGAGTTCCTCTACAACAGCCAATAAACAACTCTGGCAAGGCTGCTATAGATATCCTGAGCCCCTGGTCACTGCCAAATTCCGCAATATTGTTGATTTTGCCGTCTTGTGCTCTCTGATTGGCTCGCAGGGTGGTTACGCATTCTACAATTGGCTCAAAGCACCAAGGTGGAGGTATTCGACAGGGTAAGCAATACCACCCGGCATGCTTTTCGCGAGAGGCGTTCATGTCATTCAGATTCTTCCTTCAATGGGAAAACTTTAGGCTAAATAACACAGTGGTGTCAGAGCAACATAGTTTGTTTTAGAACACAACATAGGAAAAGAAACAACAGCATTTACATGATACAACTCTTCACGGTGCCTGTACTGCCTGCCTTTACCCTTTTACAACGGTTTGCTCTCTCACTCTTCTAATACACAGGTAACAAAAACTTCGACAGTGCGCTTTCGTGCTTTTATTCAAACAGGGCATTTACTGACGAGCTTAATCCTACCGTGCAAGAAGTACGCTTTCGCTATGCACCTGGAGCTGATACCCGTCTGAGACGCGCTCATGCGTCGACCCTCGGCTTCTCTAGCCCGTAGACAGTCGCCCGTCGCACGCACAGTGCACAGTCGCTGTGCCCGCTCAAAGCAAAACAAGTTAAGGGTAGTAAAGCGGCCGGAAGTTCTCCCTAAGTCCTCCGGAAGCGTGGGTGCCGTGACGTACTTCCGCCGCACAGTGGGAACAGTCCGGCCAGAAGCGCGCCGGACCACTTCGCTGCACCAAAGGAGGCGGGCGGCACCGCTGAAGACGGGCTTCCTTCACCGAAGCGTCCCTCTTTTATTTCCCTCCCTCTCGCGACGGTGCACAATGGCTTGGGATATATCGCGCGGCCCGGAACCCCCGGGAAGTCATATTTCATCCACCACCTCCGCCAGCTCTGTGTCACGCGCGCACGTGCGCTTATAGATCTCGCCTTCTCCTCCGCTCCGTCGCTGTCACGAACCGCCCGGTGCGACGTCAGA
The DNA here is from genome assembly GCF_050947875.1 of Dermacentor variabilis. Classification (NCBI taxonomy): domain Eukaryota; kingdom Metazoa; phylum Arthropoda; class Arachnida; order Ixodida; family Ixodidae; genus Dermacentor; species Dermacentor variabilis. The sequence continues at coordinate 132,047,566 of NC_134573.1, read as the reverse complement.
CGCGAGGGTTCCCTCTTCCTTTTTGATTTCAAGTGGTTCTTCCCTACTGGGTTGAGCACCGTCACGGAGACCACCGCAACGAGCAGACCGACGAAATCTACCGAGGTGGCGGCTTATCTCGTTCCGGTTACCCTCCTCCCCCTTTACGTCTTGCTTATCGCGCTCTCCTCGCTTTCGCAGCCGTTTACTTTCTCGGGCGTCCGCAGTGGGGCGCCCTTTCTGACATCAGTGCCTGAGAGTTCAATGTTGGTGAGCTGACGCCCTCCACAATGAGGGTGTCAAAAAATAATGGACATATGAGACACAGGGAAGGCTTTCTTTTTTTTTTTTTAATCTTGCACATTCTTCGTATACGCTCCATGATGTTGTGTTTATGCCGGTACTGTTCCGTACCTAAGTATTGTATTTATTTTAAATTTTTAGAGATACTATAGTTCACCCTCGTTTCTTTCGCTAATGTGTTAGAAGAGATGACAGGAAAGTCATCTATTAAGATTTCGTTCTTCTTTTTTCTTTTTTATTCTTTTTCGTTTCGCCAGTGGATGTGAAATAGGCGTGGTAATTTTGAGCGATTACATTATTTCTCTTCTTTATTTCTTTGGTGCATATAAGAATAGAGATCACAAGAGAAGAAAAATTACAAAATGGGATAAAAGTTTAGCAGGGGTGTGCAATAAATAAGAGTATTTTGACCATCCTCTACCGCTTCCTGAAGCGACGGGATATGTTTTACTCTACCAAAAGCGTATTTGAAAAGAAGCACTTTGAACAAACCCTAATAGATCTATCTTTGCTCGTACAATTAAATGACCTTTTGAGGAAGTGTCAGTCAGGGGAAAAGGGCGCGCGCGCGCGCGCACGCACGCACGCACGCACGCACGCACGCACGCACGCACGCACGCACGCACGCACGCACGCACGCACGCACGCACGCACGCACGCACGCACGCACGCACGCACACACACACACACACACACACACACACACACACACACACACACACACACACACACACACACACACACACACACACACACACACACACACACACACACACACACACACACACACACACACACACACACACACAAACACACACACGCACGCACGCACGCACGCACGCACGCACCATCTTTGAATGCAAATACGTATGGACAAGCGCTGAACGCATCTTCTGCCGGAATCTGCCCTTATTTTCACGGTTCAGGTTTTCACTTTCTTTCTCTATCCTCAATCGCAGTGTGATATTTTTGCTAGGATGCTGTGCATGTGCTTCACGTTGCGTCATTTTCTAACAGCGTGGCAGTAGCATCAGCGCATGTGTATAGCCGTTCTAAGCGTATATTGTGCACGGAATTTCTGAGCGACTTCCACAACCTTTTATAGCTTGCACAACGGCGCATGCTACCGCAAGAAACAATTGCACCTATTCATAAACTTTTCTTGCACACTAAAGTAGTCCTTTGCCGCATCAACTGTCAGTCTGCAGTAAAGCTGAACTTACAAGCAATTAAAGATAGATAAATTTGCATAAAAATAAAGAAAGACAAGTAAGATGAAAAAAAAAGTTTATATGTACTATATAACTTGGTCCATATTACTTGAATACTTTTCTCCTTCGCCATAGGATGCGCGAACACTTAACCGACACCTTAGTGACTAATCCTGACTTAGTGAAACCATAAATGATAATAGAAGGCCAAGATAAGTATGGTGTCATAGGAACTGCAAACCAAGGGGCCCGTTATGAAAACTCATGTTGACATTTCCTGATGAATTTCCATAACTTTCAATTAACACTTTCTTTAGAAAAGCTATTCCCTTTCAGCTTCAATCATTGTAAAGGATATCACGCCGTTTTGATAGCAGAGCTGTTGACGATCAGCAGGCGGTAGTTTGCAAGCGTTAGGAATGCTTGAGGTATACAAATTGGAAGAAATGATAAAGAGTTCTATCACTGCAAGCAATGAAGTGGGGGATCACATATGAATGCTAATATTGATCGATAAGAGAAATAGTGTCTTAAGCAGGATTAAAATGTACACTGATTGGTAGTTTTTAGCAACATGGCATATAGAAGGTGACATTTTTTTTTTTTGAAAAGGTATTTTGATCGGAAGAAGTGCCGAGCAAGAACAAAGGACATTGTAAGCTTTGTGGCTACCATTGCGGCTCTTCTTTCCTGCGAATTACCAAGTGTGCGCGCTCATTTTATGCGTATAAAGTTGTTCTTTGCCGCACACAGCCTAAATGTGCAGCAAAGCTAGCTTTACAAGTAACTTCAAATATTCATGCTTTGTATTAAAGAAAAGTTTGTTATCCAACTAAGGTGAGCGAATATAAGAAGAGAGAAAGAGAAATTACTTGATGAAAGGGGAGTGTGAACTATAAGTAGCAATAGGAGTTAGGTTCGTCGAATGCAGTGCAGATAAAAAAGGTCGACGTTATTCATTCCCTTCCCTCCTTCACGGACGCATACGTGAGGTATGAACCGACAACTCCTAACATATCGCGGTTGATTTGTGCTTGCTTCCTCTTCCTACGTTACGCGCGCAGCGCCTACCACAAGGGCACGTGTGATTTTCGAGCTGTCAAGCATCGCTTAAAGATAGTGAATAGGAGGGTCGTTCCTGTCGCAGAGGAGAACCTTATTCTGCGCGAGATATAATGAGCCTGGAGAGTATCTGGCCATCGTTGAAGCAATAAGAAGGGCTTGAGCGGACAGATCAAACTTCACAAACACTTTTTGCTGGCCTTATTGAGAATTCGTCCAAGGTGTTGTGCCTAGTGAAGAAGGAATTCGAGCTCTAAAAACGTGTATCCAGTGACAGCTCACTTGTAATGGCCTCAGGAGCACATCAGAAACGCTGGAAGAAAGCTTTTCGTAATGCTGGATCAATCTTCTGTGGAACCTCATTGAATAATTCAGAAAACTTTCGGAAAAGTATATGGAAATTGTGCTAAAAATGTTCCAAGTGTGACTGACATTTATTTAATGCCTAGCTTTTAATAGGTAGTGTGTTTCTTTCTCTCTAAGGAATCGAGAAGGTGCTTGATCATTTCTATTTCTCCATTTGCATTGTCCTCTCGTCTAAAATTTCTCGTTTCTATTTGGCTACGACTTCAGGATAACAGGTTCATCACTAGTCTAACTTCCAGAATTTTCGCAGTTAATAAACAGCAGCAATAATGAACACCTAAACACTGGAAAATTTTGTGACGTTGATGAGACGCTCGGTGAAATGGACGCAGTGCATAGGTACCTACTTGAAAATCAATTACCGCCTCTTATACCTCGCATCTTTTCCAAGAAATACGCCTGGTTTTCTTATTCTGTGGTTGGAGACTCTTTGAACTAACTTTGTCGGCAAACTTTATATGAAAGATATGGCAGCCACAGATCATTCTCTGCCCAATGTGACTACAGGAGCACCAGCAAGGTATTGACAAGTCGATCGGGATAATAAAAGGAAGAGAGAAACGTGATTCCAGCAGAATGCACTGCGCGGGTGCGGGCACACACGCGCCACTAGCTGCGAGAAAAAAGAAAAACAAAAAGGATGAGAGATTGAAGCGAACGACAATAGTGCCAGCGAAGAACTTCTCTTTTGATCGTCAACAAAAAACAAACGCGGCGTGCACGCGAGAGGGAAAACTAGTCACTCTGAGGCAAGAAAATAAGGGACAGATACAAAACGAAGAAACACTGGGAGAAACGAAGTGGCCAACCGATACGTATTTAAGTCGGCGTTCATTCATATTCAATGCAGTCGCATTATCTGCAGGCCCTATCTCTTCGGACATCTCTCTCTCTCTCTCTCTTTTCTGAGGCTCTCTTGCTGTCTCCTTCCTCGCATGAGCTTTCTCCTGTGGGCGACGTCGGGTCGGTCGCGCCTGATATTGAAGCACGCTTCTGACTCTCAGTGCCTGTCCGTTGTAGCCAGTAAGAGCGGGGCTAGGACGAGGAGGTGGCGGAGTAGAAGTTGGCAGAGGGCGTATCGGGAAGACATAGACAGGCTCTCGCTTCTAGGCCAGGCCGGCTTCCTCGATCGGGCTTGTTCGAATCGTAGGCAGTGCTTTTGTCGATCTTCTGCCCTTTTGGGAACCAGTCCAGCGAAGCACTCTCCTTTTCCTGCTCCCTCCAGTGCCAGGGACTACGACGACGGGTCGTTCCTCGCGCCTTCGTTTCGGCGGTACCCGGTTCAAGCTGGACATTGCCGTCTGTGGCAAGACGGTCCCCCCCTCCCCACCCCCCCCGTCACTCTTCCCTTCTCTCTCGCTCTTGCGCACCGTGCGTATAGTAAAGCAAGCGAGGCGTAAACATGGTGACGTGGCGCTGACAGTCGGGGGGTGAAATGTGTACTGGTTCGTGAGACTTTCTTTCATGGCGAAGGTTCTCTATACTGTATTGTGATCAACGTTTTCTGGAGGCGCTAAGCTCACGCCCTGTTGTTTCTCTCTCTTTGTTTTGCATGCTGGTTTGGTGGCGCCGTTCTTGTGTTATTGATCATCGACTTTATGCATACCTGTTCTAAGAAAAAAGAATATTAACCTGCAATCCCGCAAAGTACGGCGCCGTTAGCGTTTACTGTGATTGCTAGAACTTATAGCGTGCGAAATACGAACACGTTTCATGTACCTACGCATGAAAAATTAACCGTTACGCGCCTCAAGCCAGGATACAAAAAAAAGAAAGAACAATATATGGAGGCTAATAGGATGACGGTTAAAATTACTTGGCCTCACCACTTGCGGCACGTACGTTGTAAATTTACAACGTTCATTTATACAACAAGCGTACGTTTGGCCTACCAACGCTCGCCTGGGAAAGAACGTAAGGCTCGTGGACCCGCTATTGCTAACACCGAGAAAGTAATGCTACATGGGTACATACTGGTCGTAAGCAGTCAGCGGTAGTTGCAGTGTAACATTCCTTGGTTTAATTAACTGCTTTAATGAAGTTACAGTCGCAAATCTATATCTGGGTTGTGAAGGGCGCGGTAATATTGTCCGGCCCCTGAATAATTTTGGCCGCGCGAGTTCCCTTAACGCACAACCACATACTTGTACATAAGCATTCTGCATTTCATCTTCTCCAGAACACGACCGCGGCATCAGGGGTTCAAACCTAACGCCTTGCTTTCAGTAGTGAAGTGCAGAAAATCCGCTGGGCCAACATAGTAGATGCGCCGTTCGGAGGCTCCGATGCCGTATTGGACGAGATTTTCGACGAGAAGGACAACACTAAGTCAGGTATGGGAAGGAGGGAGTTTCCACCCCCTCACTATAGACTAAACAGAGCACAAGCAGTTACACTTAGGCAATTACAAACAGAGTCTTATTATTCACCTGCACAAATAAAGGAATGGTATGACATTGCAGACATGAATATTATATGCAAAGCATGCAAAAAGGAGATATGCACGCTTGAACATATGCTCTGGGAGTGTGGGTCGCTCGGCCCTGGCATTTCCCGGAATCGGTTTTTAGGAATGATAAGATCTCCAGATCATATCCCTCAAGTCCTGGCTGTCCAGTACGGGCTAGGAGGCTTGACCTCCCGGTCCCAACATGGGACTAGCCAGGCGGGTGGCAACACCTTGTACAGGACAAGAATAAAGTTTTTTCCTCCTCCTCCTCCTCCCTCCTCCTATATCGGTGAGGTATTCTTTCGATACAGTATCTGGAATAACCTAGAGAGAAAGGCTTGGTTCATTACTGAAAAAAAAAAAGACCTAAGCCAATTTTCCTTCTTCCTTTAACTTTCCGCCGAAATCTTAGCTCCGGTACGGCCAGAGCAAGGTCGCAGATTTCAAAGTATATTCTCGTGCTTGGGCCATTTCGGCGCAGGAGAAAGTTATTGAAAAATGGAATTCAGTATTTTGTTACTGTAGAAAAGTGATTAAGGAGACCTCAGCAGACGCTGTAAAAATCTGTGACGTCACAGTGAGGAGGTGCGAAAGCTTCTGGGCGGGGTCGACACATTCCTGTCGCTTTTTCCATTTTCCTACTCTCTCACCACACATAATGTCACACCAAATGGTTTAGCCGTTTCACAATGTACCGGCCTAACTTACTAATACAGAGGAACTAAATATTCATCTTGAGTGTCCATTTAAGTCTACCTCAAAAGATATTGGGAAACGCTTGGTTTGTCGACACTGGTAATTGGAGCAATTATGCGGCCTTCTAAGGTACACGGTGAAGGTGAGGCCAGCCATATTGCAGGGCAACGCAAGTCGCGCTCGTAACAGCGCTCCTTACACGGCGCTCGAGATTACGCGGTCGAACGCGTTACTGTGATTCGGGGCATCCGAAGCTAAAATGAAAGAGAGTGAGAGAGAGAGATGAGTTGTTGGTTTCATGGCACCAGGACTGACAGTTGATGGGGTAGCACGAAATATGAAGAAAAATTACACATCCGTTCGTTCAACTGACACTTGCGAAACAGTGCGACGAAGAAAGAAATTACCGGTAGCGACTGCAACGTCAGTTTACCGTGTAGCAGAGCAAAAGTATACTTGGCACTATCGAGCGCAATACCCATCAAATGTCAGTATTCCCTTCTAAGCAGATATGCTAAAGACGCGTCAGAAAACGAGGGCCTCGGCAAATTACGGCGAGAACACACGACCCAGCTGCAGCAACAGGAGGCAAGCGAGAGAAACACCCGCACTGCCTCGCGGATGACAAATGTTCTCGCACGGCGATGCGCAGCTCATACGTCTCTCCATACAGCCGCGTGGACAGCCGCTCGAGCGATGGCTGTTTAATGGCCGTTCCCGCGTAAAGAAAAAAAAAAAGGCCGGGACCATTAGTAACCGAACTTGGCTGCAACGCAACGGGGCTCACGCGACGACTTCATGCCGCGCGCTCTTTTCTCCAATGCAGGAGGGATCGGTCGGCGTACACACAGCATCCAACGGCGGTGGGGCCGACGGCAAAAAAAACTTCGTTCCGCCTGTCGCGCAACGTCGCCGCCACAGCGTCGGCGCCAGGTTAGCGGCAGCGCGGCCGCGGTGACGAATTGCGGCGCGAACGTTTCGTCGTTAGCGGAGGAGACAAATGTTCCCGCGGCGTGGGGCACATTTGTCAAAGGGCGCGCCGTCCAGAATCGAAGCTCACTAATGCGATGCCCGATCGGAATGATGGCCGGTCGGCGCGCTGCGCAGTCGTCGTCGACGTTGTGCGCGATTATGGTAACCTGAGTGTTCGAAGTGTGAAACCGTCCGTCATCCTTCCTGCAAGGTGCGCGCTGTCAGTGAGCGAATGAGCGACCGAGTGAAGGAGTATGTGAGAGGGTGAGTGGGTGACTGGGTGAGTGTGATAGTTTGAGTGAATGCGTAGTGGGGAGCGAGTGAGGAGGTGAGTGATACTGAGTGAGCGCGGAGTGAGCTAGTGGTGGGGTGATCGAGCGAGGAAGACCTCGAGCGAGTGAGCGGTTCAGTGCTTTAGTGATCCGGAGGGCATGTGGCTGAGTGAATTCAATTCACTGACTGGACGAGGGAGCCGTGGTACTAAAACAGTGAAGGGAGAGATGACTATTACTAACGAAGTATTTGGTGTGCAGTCAGGAAAACGTATTCGTGGCACGTTCTTCGTAGCGAATTGATAGATGCTTTGAGACACAGAGCAAAGAAAGTAGGGATAGAATGTAAGGAGCTATGCGCTAGACAAAGAAACTAAGAACCACGCAAGTGAGTTATGGATCTATAGTGATAAATGTAATGTAGAGAGTCCGGAAGCCAGTGATATGTATTGTAGAGTAAACGAGGGCAGCTGATATTCTAATTGAGATTAGGAGAAAAAGAAAGTGGAGTTGGGCTGGTCATGTATTGTATAGAGCAGGTAACGGCAGTGGGTTAGAGCAACGGTAGGGGGTTTAATGAAGGGAAATGCTGGAGAGACTGGCAAAGGATTGCGCTTAAGTTGAAGATAAAGAGGACGTGCTTCACGTTAAAAGTTGTTCACGGTCGATGAACTACTAGCGATGGGTCGGTGCTCCTTCTCGTATTCTGTCTCGATGAACAGAGCGAGAAAGGGTTATTCTTAGGCGCAACAACGAGAATTCCCAACGACGCCGTCATTTATCTCTTCTGAAGCTGTGCACTTACGTAAGGGTTTGAAGAATTGCTACAGTGGCGTGCTGCTCTCCCAGCCATACTCGTCAGTGCGCGTTTCTGTACCGCCAACTTTTCACTTAACCATTTTTCTTTGATCGCAGCTATCGCGAGTTTATTTTGCAAGGCAAAGCAAGGCTCTTTGGCAGTTTCGCCTCCCATAAATTTCAGCCGAGTCTTCTTTGAACCCTTCCACGGTGGCATTCTTTAGTCGCCGCCCCTGAAGAACCCTAGAAGAAAACACGTGGCGCTGCCATCAAACAGACCTAAGGCAGGCTCCGCCTACATAGGTGTGGAGCAGTTGCTCGAAGTTTGCCGCGCCTTATATCTGCTCCACGCAAGAACTATTGCAACTATACGGGACGCTCGCCGGATGAGACCATGCATTGACCGAGCATTGCAGAGTATAAGACACATTCCATCTCTACCGCGTACATCGTGAGGGCCTCCAGCAAAGTTTGGCGCGAGAAACATTCGTGCCCCACGATCCGGCGTCCGGCCCCAAAGGACGACGCGCCAGCCAGCAAATGAACAGCTCCAGGATCGCCGCCTGAATAGATTGCCTTTGTTCCTCCGTACCGCGCCGGTCGCTACACGAGAGTCGGATACCGAAGCCACTTTCTTCTCTTTTTTTTTTCCCTTCGCGCCACAGATCCAAAGGCGCCAGACGTCGACGCCGCTGATGGCTTTCTCCCAGTGTAGTCTATTGATGCCTCTAGCTCGCGGTGCTGCGCTCTTCGATATCGCCGTCGCCTATCCCGGTGTTCGCTTCGGTAGAGTGGCACAGAGAGATGCGTAGCTAGCGCTGCGCTGACGCCCACGCGGGTTCTGCTCGCTTCTCGCAGCTACAGCTCGCCGATCCGGCCGGCGAAGTGCTCGGGCTCGTTGACTTGGAGATGAGCGAGAATAGTTGGGCTTTTTCTTTCCCCTTCTCGGACTGCAACGCCCCCGCGAGACAATGCCCGAGAATGCTCTGCGCACGCCGCTGGACAATGCGAGTATGCAGCTGCCCCCGGCCAGCCGTTCTGGTCGCTTGAACTTTGCTTCTTCTCGTTATCACCGTTGCAATTGCTTATTCCGCCGTGGACCGCGCTAGCCGCCGTTCGCCTTTCATCCCTTAGGTCCCATGCTTTCTGCACTCCAAACGGCATGCGAGTTTCTTGTTTCTTTATCCAAGTCTATCCGGCGCCTGCAGCCCTGCCGTGCGCGTGCAGTGATGGTGATAGGTGAGAACTGGTGCTCCTTCGGGCTAGATCGTATGACTGAACGGAAGCCTCGTTCGGCGATGGGCAGAATTTGAAATCGCCGCTACATCGGCGTTCGCGAGAAAGAAGCCGCGGCCCATGATCAAGCACACAATTTAGAAATATATTGTTTAGAAATATTATTGGTGACCTAAACGTGTCAGCTTCACTGACGTCTGAAGGGCCCCCGCCCCCTCCACTTTACGCTGCCTCTTTACACCACAAAATTGCCGATAACGAACTAGAGCCAGTGTGAATAGAAACAGCACGGGCGGAACAAGATATAGACGGAACTGAGCTCGCACTGTCCAAGTGTGTTAACTCATCGTGTTAATTTGGGCAGTACTTTCTGTTAAGGAAAGTGCTGTAACTTACCCAACAAGATGCTTCAGTCAATGCCCGTAGCAGAGACCTCGAGGTGAACTGTGTACGTATTGGGGAACCAGTTAAATAGTCAGAAATAACAAGGAAGACTTAAGAGGAAGCTTTAGCTCGGCCCCAACTCCGACGCGGCCTATTCAAATACATGTAAAACGCAAAAACGCTTTTCTGAGATAATCCCTGGACCGATTTCAATTAAGTTTGTTGCATTTTAGAGAGAAAGTTAAATTCTAGTGACTGGTGTAAGCGGAAATTCGATTCATGGCCTGAATTATGTGAACATAATTTTTGAAAATTCGTAAGTTCGAAATTATAGACGCACAAAGTTTATAAATTAATAGCTCTGCATCAAGAACAGATATCGCGGTTCTGTAAACGGCATCCATTAGGTCATTCAAAGCGGACAAATTCGACATCTCAAATTTTATTTTACGTGAATTTGTTACCTTGTTTACAAGGTTTCTGCAAAAGTTGTATTTCTATATTACTGAATGTTTTTAGATTCATGTGTAAGATCTCAATTTTGACCGCATTTAGTGTACTATCAAATGCTATTCACAGAATTGTGATACTATCTTTTCTTGCTGAGTTACAGAATTGTAAACCTGATAGTTTCGTTTTCTGAAACTTTGCGATTTTCGCCAATTCTTAGTAAAAAGTTGACGACCTAAATCAAAAATTCTAAACAAACAGTCACTAGATTTTAAGCTTTTCTTTTAAATGGAACAAGCCTCATCAAGTTTGGTGCCGTGGTTGCCGAGAAAAACGAATTCTCCTTTTTTAGATGTATTCAGATAGGAACACCCGAGCTAAAGCTTCCTCTTAACTCTAATTTCTGCGTAAAGCGATTGTAGAGCTAATATTTAATGGCGCGGTCTCTGTGGAAACGATAGACGCTCGTTGCATTAGTGCAAGGGAAGATGCTTCGCTTAGGCGCCTATTAGACACGAAAATGCTAACCAGTCTGTTTATAGTCGTCACCACCTCTAATCTCGTGAGCATAACAAGACTGCTACGTTACGTTAGCATCCATCAGGGTAAAGTGTATCGCTTAGGAGTAGAAAGCCCGTTTCTTCTCGTTTATCATTCCCTTAGCATCTACGGCCACACTGGTGAAGTTATGTTCCGTTTCAAAGCAACATATAGCCTGACTGGAGTGTGCCTAGCTGAATACCACAATTGCGTGACCGCACATGCCCGTGCGCAGCGGGTCACATCACGTCAGAGCGGCGTCTGTACACTTAGTCTCGAGAACGGCCTCGAGCTCGAGTTTCGAAGTAGCCTCCAGAGCACGTCTCATTGTTTCCAATACCGGTGCACGCGTTAATGTGAAGCACAGTATAGTATTTAAGTCAAAGGCTTTCGCGTACACGTGAATCTCAAGAACAGGTGACGGCTAATCGGGACAGCGAGAACGCCGACCAATCAGAAACGGTTATGAACTTCCGGCTCCAAGCGTGAATGTAAGACGTATAAGTGAAACATTTAGCGCTGAATAATTTGAGTGAGACACCTGATACATTAGATAGTCACCGATTTTAGTGGTTATTATATACAGCTCTCGCAAGTTTGTGTCGCTGTCCGTATCCAGCGTGGCGAGGCCGCTTGCTCTGTAAATGTGCGACTGGCCCCAACACTCGAGTGTCGCGCTCGGAAACATCGAGGCCCAAGACAGGAACGCCCTACATTGATTATAATGACTGCTATTAAACGAGTATTATTTTAATATGCGCCCAGTTATAGTCAACGCTAAAGGGAGAGGCGGCACGAGTGTAGAATCATTATCGCTCAACTCCGTTAAAACACCAACTTTCGCAATCATTAGCCGCTCCCGACTCATTGAAGCTCTTTCGGCCGTGCAAGCACGCCGGAAAGTGGTTTTCCGAACTGGCAGGCGCGCACAACGTGAAAGAGACAGTATAATGCTGGAAAAGGAGTCTGGCACGCGTGAAAGCTTGAACGAAAGAAAAGCTTCGCGTGTTAAAGGTGGGAAAGGCGGGGAGGAGGGAAAGGGGAGGGAACAGTTAGCGGTCAAACGACGGCGTGCGCGGTGAAAACGCGACGCACGCTACGTCATTACACGCATTAGCCCTGCTTTGCATAACTTAATTCAGCGAAGACTCACTAATATGAAACGCCGCTTTCGTTCTCCTAACCTTTTTCTCTTTTTCTTTATCGCTCGTTTACCCGTTAACACGGCTCACTTGGGACTGACTGAAGTTACGGTGGGCGCAGTTCGTTTCATTAGCGACTATGCCGAAGCGTTGAAAATCGACGATTATCAGGAAAAAAAAAGAAAATGTGATAAAGTAATCGAAAAAAAAAAGAACTATCGGGAAATTGGTGGTCAACGCGGGATCGATTCCGGGAAAAAAAAGGAGCTCGTGGCAACTCGTTAACGCTCAAGACGTCACGGGGGCGCCGATGGGGCGAAAGGGAATGAAGGACGTCACGTGATACGCAGGCCACATTGAGGTTGAGGGCGCGCATGCAACGCGACAACGTGCGCCGCCTCACCTACGTGTACGAGGGGTCATAGGCTATACGCCCGAGAAGTTCCTGCGGCGGTGTAGCTCGGAAGAAGGAGGAGGGTGTTACGGGCGGCTTATATGGCCGCGGCCGCGATCACCGATTCATCCGGCGAGTTTAAATGAGCATAAAAATATGCAGCGACCCCCGTTGCGGTGCCAATCGATTTTGCTGTGCAAGGCACTGTGGCTATTCGATGCCCGCGTGCGTGCGTGCGTATACGCACGTTTGGACTATTCCTACACGCACTTTTCGAAAGCCTATGAGCAGAGGGCAAAAACAAGAGGCCGGTGTGGGGAGAAAGAGTGTATGGCGGCGAACGAACGGGAACCGACGAAGAATAAGAATAAGCGAGAAATGAGGTATTGAAGTACACGGAAAAGGAGTATAAGAGGAGGTTACGGGAGGGGGGGGGGGTGAGGCGCATAGATTTATTTAGAACAGATTCAACACATTAACATGTATAGAGGACGGGCTCGTCCGCGGGGAAAGTGACATGCACTTCGCTCGGGCGAAATGTAAATGTAGGCGAGCATAACGTCACTGGCTGCGGAAGCGACGGCGGTACAGTGGTTGTGGTATAGCAAGCGAGAAGGGGGTTTCAGCAACTGGAGCAGGGGGGGGGGGGATCAGCAGGAGTGTGCGGGAAGGAGTGGGGGGTGTATGTGCAGCATGGCGAGAGACAAGTTTAAAGGGTAAAGCTAGTCCCAAAAGGCTGGTCCTTTATTCACAATGCCGCTTACGTTGCTACCGCGCGCGCTCGCGGCGCCTGGGGAAGCAGTCAGTGTCGTCCCGTCGCTTGTTCCGTCACGCGCGTGCCACAGGGAAGCCTCCTTTCGCTGCTCCCTCAAGAAGAGCCCAAGTGCACCTCCGGCAAGCGTGACTGAGCTGCAACTCGGATATGACAGCATTTGGATATCTGCGCTATAGGCGTACAAGCTGTATGTGGCGTTGTGTGCGTGCAAAAGGTCTGCCCCGTGGCTTCGGTACTGCCTTGTGAACAACACCGGTCCGTTTCTACTATGTACAACAATACCCGGAGGACGCCTAGGCCGAGTGATACGAGACGCCGCGCTTCTTCTTTTTTTTTTTTTTTTTTTTTGCGAGCAGGAAGCTGTGCTGAATGTGCGATGGCCAAACGGCCACAGCGGCATTCTGTTCAATATTGCCTCTTCAAGATCCCCCTTTCGTTGTTCCTAACAAGTCTTGTAGCAGAGACTAACTAGGCCAGCAGCCATTTCTTGTGGAGCATACCCGAAAACCGGCGGCCCTTTTTGCTCATGTTCCGCCTGGAACTATACAGGTGGTCTAGGAGTGTTCTGTTGCTACAGGATGCGTCTATCCTGGAATCCTGGAAGGCTGAACACGCAAGTGACTTTGTGACACGGTCGCCGCGGCGGTTCATCAAGAACACAGAAAACTAGTGCCAAGTAAAAGATAAAAAAAGAGCCGCAAGATGCTTTCCTACGACTTCTCCGCGTCATTCGGTAAAGTGATTTACTGAAAGCCCACTTTGAGAACACCTGACTCCGTTCACTCCGTTCGTGATGAAGTTCGTGTGAATTAAGTGCGATGTGCGAATATAACAGCGTGTCTGTTCCTTTTCTTTCTTTTTTTTCATCTGCGAAGACATCTACCGCTTCTCGTATTATTCTTCGTCGTTTGTTGGTGCTTTCATGCAGCTTTATGTAGGCTCGCGAGCGCGGCGATCACAGCGTACTTTCATCGTGGCTGCGCAGAAGAATAGGCTACAAGGCGCTGGACAAAATCCTAGGTGAGTAGCAAAGTGTACACCTTCCAATTTGCCGCGTTTCCTGACTTTTGTTTTTATGGAATTGTGTTCAGGGAAAGTGATCATGCTGTCGAGTTCCCACTGAAGTTTTCTTTGCCTACCATTTCATGGCTTTCGCGTGAGTCGGCCGGTCACTAGTCGAGTACTCGCGGAGTAGGTTCGCATTGACACACACACAAAAAAAAAAGGAAGCACGTTCCACGGTGGGATTCACTAGTGTGCACTTAAATTGTAGGCATGTAGTGGAACACCGAGATAGTTAGGTGATACACAAGACCATTCAATGTCGGCATGATGTGATGGTGTAACGAGCCAAGATCGAAACCATAGGCGCGAGCTCTTAGAGTTATTCATTTGCGCAGCGGAGACAGTACCATAATTCCTCGATGATAGAAAGAGCTTCATCGATGCTGGACGTGTCCTTGAAGAAGAATGCGTTATCATCCGCGTATGCTAACATTATTATCTCATTGCCCCTAACATTAAGACCACGAAAATTGCTGCGGCCCCGAATGCTCAAACAGAGCCGTATTAATCATAGGGCGAAGAGGTGCGGGGACATAAGGCATCCTCGTTTCACGAGATTTGAGAAGATACCACTGACAGCGAAGCTAGTTGCGCAATGACTTTAACAAAGTGTACGTTAGTGTACTATAGTGTACGTTAGTTTACGCTAGTGACTATAACAAGTGTACGTTAGTTTGTATGGAACAGGCTTTTATAACACAAGTTTGATGAGGATCAATAAGAATGGACATCGCAACCTGCATGTACACTCCCCCACTACTAACACAAGCTATACTCTTTGCGATGATCGGCGCGTGTTGGTGATTGTGACTCTCATATTATGACATATACCCACAACGGAGGATTGGCCAAGAAGTGGCCGGTACATTTAAAGTAATAAGAAATTGAAGAAACGCAAGTCCTATATAAGATTTGTCACACTGCTTAGCCCGGGTATGCGAGACCACGTGCTCGCGCCGGTTTCCTTTACGCCACAGACGCAGCAATCAAATTGGCAAAAAGCTTATGGCATTTCATTAATCGCTTCACGGAAGCTTCGCTTCACTTGGACTCCAACATCCGTACTTGATCGGCATAATTTTTTTATTAGGAATACGTGGGTAGATGTCGGTGCCTATCAGAAGCAGTGGCTTCTAATTTACTATCTGACGTGCGGTTGAAAAGAACGAGAGCGTAATAACGAATGGAGCCACAGTGGCAAAGGCAGAGCACTTCTGGAGTACCTCACGTGAAAAAAAGAAAAAGAGAAAGAAATTAACATCATCACAAAACATTAACTAGCCAGTCCAGACATAACCGTCGCAATGGAACTTGCATTGGTGGGCAAACTTAAACTGGAAAATAAACTGGAAAATAAACGGGAAATTTAAACTGGAAAGGCACATCAGCAACTAACAGCTATCAAACGTAAAACAATCGTGACGGCTTCGCCGAGCACTGAATACATTGCCCGTGCAGTATCAGAGCGAACCTTCGTACGATACGAAAGGCTTGCAAGGACGAGGACACAGGTAAAGCCAAAGATGCAAGAAATACTTAGAAAAGTAATAAAACCACTGTGATGTTCGCCTAACTTGCGAAGGAATGCACAAAACGGCAGGGATCATTAAAGTGATACTAAAGAGGAATCTTAAGTTAAACAGTAATATTAAAATACGCTTCTACAAACAAAACGGCCATTATTACAGTAGAGGAGGTTTTGCAAGCTTCCTCCCACTGGCCTATAGACACATGACACAAGGCTTTTCAAAAGCGAGAAAGAAATTGAGAGAATGTGGTTAACTTTCCTTTCGATTTGCTAACCTGCACGGGGGGGGGGGGGGGGGGGGGATGATGAAAGAAAGTTGTTTAGAAATACGACAGGAAGATAACAAAACGGCTGAAAATATTACAGCTGTTTTCACTGGCATGTATATCGAAAAGGGCGCAGTGGCGATTGAACGGTTTCTGATGTGGCGATGGGTAACGTCGATGTTGCAAAATCACCTCGCCCGAAAGAGGCCAGTCGTTCAGCTTGTTCAGCACAACCGAAAGTGAACGTCTCTGCACACAGGTTACATGCATGATTTTATTTACAAAAGCTGAATGTTGTGCCCTTCAGCAAAATAAAAACCGAAAAAAATGTGTTTTTTTTTTATTCTTGAACCATACTATAGGGGACCGCAGAAGATGAGGCAACATGTCCTCACATTTTACGTCATCCCACTAGCAATGGCAGTTACGGGACGCACCATTTCTACGATATTTTTTTCCAGGTTTTCTTCCGTCGTTTCTTTTCTTTTTCGTTTTTTCTTTATTAGCATTTCTCAGAGTCTCGAGTTTACCTAATGACAGACATAGCTGACCCTTAATTGGCTGGTCTACAGTTTCCCAGATTAACATCATTTAAAGTACAACAAAATTTGCCAGGGTTGTCTGACAAGCATTGTCTGCTCAAGATTTAGCCTAAAACTAAGAGCAGAAACATCGCCTGCATGAAAACAACAAATAACACAATATCTTCGTCCGCACTTTCGCAAAGTAAACAAAACAGTAAGTACATTGAAGAAAAATGGAAGTTAAGCCTTAGTGAAAGTTTATGAAGCCGCACTTAAGATAAGGGTCGTATGTTTGCAATCTAGCCCCCCCCCCCCCCCCCCCCTTCCCCCTTCCTTTCTTCTTGTCTTCACCACGCCAAAGCACTTTACCACAAACACTTCACTCGCCTCCCTGAAAATCATAATCTGAAATAATGTTACGGCTCCGACGAAAGCTCCGGCCAGCTTGCGCTGCTTCGACCGCCGGTCGACGCCGTCGTCATAAGGCAAACCAAGAGCGTCAGCGTCAACCGCAGGCGTTCACGCTCCTGCATGTGCGCCGGGTCATTTAGAATATATCACAGATACTTAATGTTCTCGCAAACGAAACAAATACTGCAGCACTCGCGTCGCCAGGGTCCCGAAGCATACGATATTATCGCAGAAACAGAAAACAAAGAAAGAACAACGGGAACCATAGACAGAAGTCGCGGGAAGGCTTCGAGGGAGAGGAAAGATGGCGAGAGTTCGAAGAAGAGAGAGAGCGAGTGGGGCAGAACCCCGCGTTTTCCATGTTCCGTATTTCTAATCTCGTCTAATGCCTCCATTGTTTGGCCATAAAGCAGCCGTGCGGGACACACGATAGCCGACTCTGTTTTGCGAACTTTCTGCTGGGCTGAGCTCAGGACGAAGGCGGCCGTTCTGCAAGAACGCTGAAGGGCAAAAAGCAAATAGAAGACAGTAGCGACTGCGACTCGGAAAGCCGCGAGAGCGAATAAGAATAACCGAAAAGCGGTACATTTGTTTTTGTTCGAGTATTTGTTCTTTTAGAAGCGTGGTGAAGGGGGGGGGGGTGGCTGCATCGCTCGATCACGCCCATCGCCTTTCGATTCCACTAAAAAGAAAAGATAGCCGACGAAGAGGCAGCGATAGGCACCATTAGCGAGCCAACGTCGACTGTCATAAGCACTTCTCTCGAATGCTGACTGATGTAGGCCCAGCAATGTCTGCCTACTCAGCCTGGTAAGCACGCGCGACGTTCGATGGAAGAAAAGGACGCTTCGATGTGTCTCAAAACTTTTATCGCCTCCGCGACGCGTGATCGTTTAGTAGGGGGCCAGAGACGCACTAAGTTATCTTGCAGTCTTCGTTACTTTAGCGTTTTCGTTAACGTTCGTCAGCAAGGGGACTAATGCGGGATTGAAGTGGGTGGTCATAAGTGAGTGTTGTTTCTCGAATTTTTATGGTAAGAACGAAAAAAAATGAATCAGAGTTACTTCCGTAAGGAACAAAGCGCAACGTTTGAATGATGAAACAGGGAGTGCGCTTATAGAAAGGAGTGATAAATCGCGGTATTGTTTGCCAAGTCTCGCGTATGCAGACGTGCCCTTATCTCGAGTTGTCTAAAGGAAAGCATTCGTACAACTGAGACGCTGGTGTACGGAGCGAGTTGCTGAATTAGCTTTGTTTCCGTTAGCATTTTCGACAAGGTCAGGGAACTCAAAAGCAGATGCTATAGGAATCAAAAGAGTAGAACTCCAAACAACTCAAGAACAGTAGATGTTAGAATTGAACAACGTTAGAGGACAGCTCTGCTGTATACTGCACCGAAAGATCCGAGAGCTTGCACCCACGAACTTCTCATCGTACTAATATGTGGTATCGCTAACGCTCACATCCTGGTTTAACGAATGTCAGAGACAAGAACGGAACTGTTCTGAGTGCCCTTGACCCTTCTAAAGAGTGGAATATGTAAACGGAATGAGCTATTGCTTTACCGCTTCAGGACGAAAAATTGTGCCGGTCCATCTTCTAGCTCAAAAACTATTCTACGGGCTTCCCAAGGAAGCGGCGCGTTATGAAGTGACAAACCACACAACGATGTTAGACCGCTGGATACCCACTATGAAGACACACGCTTTTCCCGCGATATGACTCATTGGCAGGTTTCAATTCCCTCGGTTGGGGAAGCTGCTACCGATCTTTCGGTGTATCACGTTATTAATACTCTCGGATATGCACGTTTCTCCGTTCTCGCCGTACTAGGTATTAAGGCGCAATAAAAACAAGAAACAAAGAAAAAGAACTCAATAACCAGCAAGCACGATGAGGATGAACTGGGGGCTAAATACGCTCGTTCGCGCTCTCGCGCGAGGGGTGAATCAGAGGAGAGCGAGAGAATTAGGAGGAAGAAGCAGTGAAAGAACTCTTTGAACCCGGGCACTGGCGCAAGCCGGCGTGCTGCCTGTGTGAGCGGTTGGCGTCGTCGTCGAGGTAATCCGAAACTAGAGCGTGGGCGCCGTTCAAAGGCTCAGCGTGGCGGTCGGTGAGCCGCAGAAGCGACCGCGCGCGCCGGCTTAAAGTGGCGCGCAACACCCCGAGCTGCAAGCTCGGTCGCGGGGAAAGATGAGAACTGCAGTTGCATGAGAGGAGGTTGGGGGAGGAGGTTTAGCCACGAACGAAAGGGGCTGCGGAGGGAAGTTGAGAGCAAGAAATGAAACTTTGCAGAAGACTGAACATCCAGCGCGCGCAGATGAAAAGAAAAGGAGGTGAAACAGAAACTGAGCAGGTTGTTAAAAGCATTAAAAATATATGTAGTGCGCGAAAGAAGGAAAATAAAGGAGGAGGGAAGCGAGTGGTTCTTTGTGTAATCCCCCTTTTGTGCGAGAAGGGTTGGATGGATATGTTGGAATCACTTCGGGAAACCCGAAAAAAAAAAAGAAAGAAATAGTGCCAATGCTTTCGGTGACGTAGTGTAAGGGGTTAGCCGTGTGGTGGTGAAGGGGAGGGTGTTGTGGATTTGACCAGAAGAAATTGAAAGATTGAGAGCAAAACTAGCAACAGGGACACCGCCTCGGCGCGCTGCAGTCCATGAGGCTAAAGAGAGGAGAGAGTTAAGAGTTTATACAGAGAGAGCCGAAATGGTATTCCGTATTATCCGTTATATTAGGGAGAAAGAAGTACATGACGAACAAGTTTAAAACATCGTACCCTTTTTATACCGTGTATTCTTTCCCTTGAAAACGGAACAATTGAATTCAAGGAATCCCACAATGCAATAAATGAAGTAAGGGAAAACGAAAAGAGGACATCGAAAGTAAGAAATTGGTGAATCGAATGAAATCGAATTATGGAGTTTAATGCGCAAAAAGCACGATTTGATCATGAGGCACGCCGTAGTGAGGGACTCCGGATTAATTTCGACCAGCAGGGCATATTTAACGTGTTCCCGATGCACGGGACAAGGACTTCGTTGCATTTCGCCACCATCAAAATGCGGCCGCCGCGGCCGGGATTCGATCCTGCGGCCTCGCTCTTAACAGCGCAACACCGTAGCCGCTAAGTCACCGCGGTGGCTGTAAGAAAACGGTGCACATCTGGTGTACTTTACTGTCGCGTTCACG
This sequence comes from Dermacentor variabilis, assembly GCF_050947875.1. Classification (NCBI taxonomy): domain Eukaryota; kingdom Metazoa; phylum Arthropoda; class Arachnida; order Ixodida; family Ixodidae; genus Dermacentor; species Dermacentor variabilis. The sequence continues at coordinate 132,027,552 of NC_134573.1, read as the reverse complement.
TCTGTTCGACTTTGATGTCAGTCTACAATTGGTGACTCTCATGGTGAAATTATAGGCGATGGTCCATAGCTGGGTGTCCGTTGCACAATTCCGCATGCATTTGCCGTGCCTTCGTACTCTCTACATTGATTAAAATGCTGGACCTGTGGTCCGGGCCATGTATATTAAAGAATATATAAAGAAGGCGTATACAGAAGGCACAGCGCCTTAGCAACTGCGGTTGGACGCGATTGGCTGAAACGCCACCGACAATGCGCTGATGTCACGCTGTGAGGATTATTGCATTTGCGTTTCGCGCACGGAAAGTTAGGTTAGGTTAGGTTAGCGTAAAATGCTTTAGGTGGCGCGGCGCACTCTCACAGTGGCTGCAAAGGGTGTCGAGCGTCGCCGGCGGCGTTTCAGCCAACCGCGGTTGCTAAGGCACTGTGTCTTCTATATTTCCAATATATGCGTCCGGGCCAGCATCCTTTACTTTCGTTCGCACAGGTGCCTTTTTTTCTTTGTTAACGATCGATGACTCAAAAAACAAGCGCACATGGACGACTGCTTATCACACACGTTCAGTTTGCACCATGAGTGCCACGGAACTTGCCTCGTCTGCCTTGTTCTTAAGGGAGCATCATAGCATATCAGCACGCGCCTGCAGCATAAAAGCTCAATATATCAAGGATGCACTCGTTCTCTCACTACAATTTAAAATTCAGCAGATTTTCTATTCTGTTACTTGACCTTCTAGTGAAGAAGAAAAAAAGACAGCAATCTGGCAAATATTCAAAATGACGTGAACACTGCACCCAACGAGTCAGCTTTGCAATTTTCTTTCCTACGAGGCAATCTCTCAAAACGCCGCACCACTACATTGATAAAGGTTGTCATATTCAACTAAGGACGGGCTGAATGGAAGGGCCTTCTTATGGGTTCGCATTCATGGGCTATCTCCTTGCTGCAACGTCCGGAGCGTGTAATTAAGAGAAACCTAACCTCTTGGGGCCATCCGGCTTGTAAATGTAAATGTCCTACTCATTAGAAACCGACAACAACGAATCTCTGCAACTTCCAACGCAGCGCGGGCAGGCACGTCCTGGACACTCTTGACCGCACGTCGCGCACATTTACGACCGCAATTAATTCCGCCTAAGCGTAATCCGACTCGGAGCCATAAAGCTGGCGCCGCTCCGGCTGTCGTGGCGATGAATATGCAGCAGCATTGCGCGCCAAACCGCGACTTCCGATAGGCGCTTTTGACAAAGTGCGCTCATCTCCAGTGTCTACATGGAGGACTTTATCTTCGCGGAGGAAGGCATCATAAGCCCTCTCGGGCAATTTAAAGACCGCGGCGGCAAGCCCCGAGTGCTTGCAATAGACACCGCCAAAAACCATATAATTAACAGGGGGCCGACAATGAAGTCGCTGCCACGAAAAGAAGGAGGGGGCGGTTCCCTCCTGTACAATATTAACTCACGCGGCCCGGGTTGCTGGCTGCGCCGCATGGCACTATTGCCGTGCACCGAAACGGTCATGCTGCCAGTCTTAATGACGTCACGGCTTGGCAGGGGCAAGAACGACAGGGGCGAACCTTCGCGAGGGATGGCGTCCATTTATTCCAGTAATTAATGAAGGCACGAGGATTATATTCTCTTGGAGAGAGAGAGAGAGAACGAGAGAGAGAGGATTACGAGCGTAACAAGCGGCGCATATTCGAACCGGTCCCTACTCCGAGGAGGCAAAATCCGCGCTCGGAAATTAAGGGAGTAAAAGACGATGGAGGGTAAGGGGAACACAAAGCTGTGCGGCAGGAGCAGTTGTGTAGGAGAAGGGGGAAGAGAATCGGCTCAGGACCAAGCGAGCGTCAAGATTCATCCTTGTTTTAATCTAGAGGGGTGGCTTTGCGGGGCAATATCGCTAGTCTTCCGACTCGACTACAGCTCACTGTTTTATAGAACTTGAGAGTGCCTTTAATTACAGCGTGTCCGTACAACTGAAGGAGGCCTTGTGGCGCTGAATACATTGTATAATAAGAATGAAGCAAGAGTATTGTGAATACGTAGCGGTGTGGTAGATGCCGGAGTAAGAAAATGAGGTGGTCAACCTATCCAAAAACACACGCATGACAAGGAAGGTGCAAATGAGCTTCACATTACGTGTGATGCACCCGACACAGTTGAACTTGATGTAAGGGCGGGGTGTTTCAGGAGAAATGTAGCTGGAGTTAATACCTCTGGAGTAGAAACGTGCAAACAGAGCCGTGGTATAGCTAAGTAGCCATGGCGCTGCGCTGCCGAGCTCAACGTTGTGGGTTTGACTCCGGTCACGGCGACCGCATTCATATGGGATCGAAATGCAAAAACGTTCGCGCATACTGATTTAGGTGCACGTTAAAGAGTTCCATGTGGTCAAAATTAGTTCGGAGCTTCACGCTACGGCGCTTCGCATAGTCAAATCGTGGTTTTGCCACATAAACTCCACAATTTAATTTTTGTTAGTGTTAGTGTGTAACCTATTTTTCTCTATCGCTGTGATGCCAAATGATAAAAATAAAAGCAGCACCAAATTTAACACACAACTTCACGCAGTGCAATGCACTCTATTTTTATTTTCACCAACATATCACCTAAAATTGCAGATTAGAATAATTTTTAAGTGATTTCTCGATGCGCATTGGCTATATTCGGTAGTTTTCGCCTATTTACGAACTATCTACCACTTTAACACGCTAGACTACAGCATAATCAAGTCATTCTACAAGCATATATAGACAAGAAAACATTGTGAGTTGTACGTGTGGTCTCAGAACACAGCCAGTAGTCTCCCGACATTCGTTAGCGAGAGGCTGATGGCGCTTTGTAAGACAAGCTTTCTCTTTCGCTTTTGCCCATGGTCAAGAAATGTACCGAGAATGTAGAAGGCCTGGCTGCAATTCTGACGAATCCAGCACAAAGAATAGTCCGCTTTCGCACGATCTTCAGAGATGGGCGCCAAGCACACACGAAGTGTAAGACAAAAGGAGTCCCGCGAAACGCAAACGGTTAGAGATGAATGGAAGTCACGCTGACAAAGCTCCTTCATCAGGCCTTCGGCTTATTTGCTAAAGACCGAATACCACCATCCAAAGGGGATGCCAATAGCGAGCGCCATGTCAGTACAATACGGCGCTATATATTCCATGCAACAGGGCCTGGTCGCGAGCACGCAGTAAGACCGGTCCGCTTTGCGAACGCAGTGGGCTTCTTTTGTCGAAGACACCAAAGCGGCGACGAAGCTCGAAACGTGGCCCCATTGTTTCGGCCTCGTCTCTTTCCTCTTCCGCTTTCCGAGCTTCTTATTCCAATCATGACTCCTACAATATTTGCTTGAAGGTTGTATCGCACATTTTTCTTCTTCTTTCTTTCCCTAATGCCCTTTTTTTTAAACTACAAGTTTTACACACCAGTGTGTTGCTTAGCTCAGCGAACTCGCGGCCAATTATACGTATACATCGACATCATGGACGCCTATCCGACGGTGCGTGCGTACGAGTGAGCGCCTTTGCGCCTCTCTTTGCTGCACCTGGTTTGTTATGCAAATTGAGACGAGACGGCGTTGAGACGCACGGATGCCTTCCGCCGACGAGGGCCCCTTGTTTTTCTCGTTTGTCGCGAAATCGCGCATGCTCAGAAGCGCGCTCTGGAGATTCACCAGGAGGACGGCTCCTGAGATATGTCTTCCCTCTGTAAGTGGGCTTAGCGGCATTGCGCGTCAGCAACAAGGACAACGCCTCGTCGTTGGCGACATGTTTAATTGAATCCATGTCGCAGTTGTTGATGTAGAGAGAGAGAGAGAGAGAGAGAGAGAGAGGAAAGGGGAAAGGCAGGGAGGTTAACCAGAGAAAAAGATCCGGTTGGCTACCCTACACTGGGGAGAGAGGGGAGGGAGAGGTAAAGTGGTAACAAAGTAGAGATAAGGAAAGGAAGGAGCCTAGACACACAGTCACCATCGGTCACTGGCACCGAATACTGTCATCGCACAGCACAGTGACACTTGCCACACTATCAACATTTGTTCAGGCTACAGCCGCCTGTCTAATCCTGTCGCCCTCAAAAACCGCAACAGTGCCCTCGTCGCCCTCTGCTGCGATGGCTTGTGATGGCGGTATTGTAAAATAAGTTCCTCTGTGAGAGGTCTTTGGTCAAAGCGCGCTATCGCGGTTGCGAGTGATTGTCTCTGTAAATTATATCGAGGACAGTCACAAAGAAGGTGTTGAAAAGTCTCCTCGTTACCACAGTCCTCACACGTGGCGTCGTCGGCCCATCCAATTCGGTAAGCGAAAGACTTGGTGAAAGCCACCCCTAGCCATAGTCGACAAAGCAGGGTAGCTTCGCGACGGCAGAGTCCAGCTGGAATACAAAGGCGTAGAGAGTAGTCAAGATTGTGGAGTCGGTAGTCGTGAAAACTTCCAGCGTTCCACAAGGAGAACGTGATGTCACGGCTGATCATTCGAAGTTTTCGAGCGGCATCTGTCCTTGATAACGGTATCGGCTCCTCTTCGTCCCCTTGAAGAGCCGACCGAGCAGCGTTGTCAGCGTGTTCATTCCCTATGACTCTGCAGTGACTTGGAAGCCACTGAAATGTCACGTGGTGTCCTTTCTCAGTTAAGGTATGAATGAGTTCTCTAATCTCAAATACCAGTTGTTCGTGTGGTCCGCGCCGCAGGGCCGATAGCGAAGATTGCAGTGCAGCCTTCGAGTCACTGAATATTGACCACCTTCGAGGTTGCTCTTGGCTGACGAGACGAAGTGCAGCGCGAAGGGCTGCAAGTTCCGCGGCCATCGGTGTCGTTGGGTGACATGTCTTGAAACTGATGGTGGTGGCTTTCGCTGGGAAGACCACGGCTCCAGAGGAACACTGGAGAGTTGTCGATCCATCAGTATAAATATGTACGTGTTCGGCGTACTTCTCGTGCAAAAGGAGCAGAGTTAGTTGTTTAAGAGCAGGTGATGACAGCTCAGATTTTTTCCTGATTCCTGGTACGGTGAGGCGCACTGCGGGTCGAGCCAAACAATTTAATTTAATGTAAATTTGTTCAGTGTGTGGTATGTCGTGTTATCAGTTTCTCTCGCGCGTTCCACATGTATCCTGCACAGAACTAAGATAGCTACGATGGTGTAGACGGCAAACCGACGCCTAAACCCCATCGCAGGTGCGAAGCCGACTGCCGGAGGTTTTAAAGATATCGCACACGCTTTCGCGTGGAGCTCCAAGGTAGCGCACGCAAACGTAACTTTCAATCTTATAGATGCCGAGAGCGCTCTACGCTCGTAGTTCCCCCTTCTGTCGCCTCCCATCATCTCTCTCGCTTCCCACGCATCTGCACGCCTTGGGCTTCAGCTGAGCCAACTGGACTATCATTATCTTCACGTACGGCTGAATCACCCTTTCGCACTTTCTCTCGTTTTAGCTCACCGCAAAGACACACGTGGCAAGTTCGTGCTCGTTTCGCCCCCAGCGCAGCCTAAACTACAAAACCCGTGAAAACGCCTGCGCTATCTCTGAAGGCGGCGTTTTACTCAGCCTCGATCAATCGTGAGCGTTCGCTGGCCCCCGTCTACGACTATCATTACGTCTCTTCGCCTCTTGCACCAGCGTTTCTTTTTTTGGCCTCCACATCTAATGCTCCTCTCCCGCTTCCCTTCCCTCAGTCCTCGTGCCACCACAGCCGGTGCCACCGGAGGGCTGCCGCTCCACGATTCGCACCCACGCGTTCCTACCCTCTGCGGAGGCCTCGGGGTTGCGGGTAGGTGTCAGAGCGCGATGGCACGGCTGTGGGTTTTCTACAAACCGACCTACGACCAGAAAACTCACCGCTGCCGCAGCTTTCACACAACCAGCGTCAGCTGCCTCTGCTGCACTTCCGAGGACGGGAAAGCAAAACGTGCCGCGGAGGTACGGTGTGCGCAGAAGATACAAACAAAGAAGCAAGAAGCAGAAACAGAGGAAAGAAAGGAGAAGTGGGGAGGTGGGGAGATTGTGATGGGACCGGGACGAGGTACTTGCGTCACGGCAAGGAGCAATTTAAGTTTTCCACCACACTTACCGTGAAACGTCGTGCTACATCGTACCGTGCCCTTCGACAAGCTGGACGCATGAAACAGAACAGCGCAGGATACGAGCAAAAAAAAAAAATTTTTTTTTCCTTCGTTGTGGAGTGCCATTACGTTGCGGGTTTTGGCGTTACGTTGCCGCGGTCGTTGCGGGGAGGCTGCGCTCCCGGGGATGCGGTGGTGAAACGTCTACGAAGTTGAAAAAAAGAAGAAGAAAGAAGGTGGGGAGTGGAGGAAGAGGAAAAAGATTACGATGACAGTTGGGGGAAAGATCCAAAACGCCGAACAAACGGAGACAAACTGGAAAACGTTTTTCATCGGTGGCAATATACGGACCGTTTCCGGACCTTTCGCACTGTAACTAAACTAAGCGGCCCCTTAAAACTAACCCCCGCCAAAGATGGAACTTGGTTTCATTTACACCATGTCGCAATAAAGTGAAGGGCACCCGCGCGCTGCCACCCTTGTGAGGCTGACGTTTACTTTCCTAGCGATAAGATCTACCTTCTTGCTCGATCTTCCAACAAAAGGAAAGAAGTGGCAAAGCAATGTCGTCGCTAGAGCATTCGATTCCATTCTAGTGTACGAAATCTACTTTTGCTGCTTTTGTGGGATATCGCAAAGCTATAGTGCAAGATAGTTTGAGAAGACTTTCTTGACATTCAGGTGAAGCGAAACTCTGGCTAGAACTTTGCAGTTCTACTATAGTAACACTCTCGACCGAACGTGATGTGTAGAAGGAGTACGTGCGTATGAAAAATATATCTACATATATATCTGAAAAAGCCTGCAGCAAGACAGTCGATGTGACTTGTTTTCTTCTACAGCGCTTCGATGAGGGAGAGTAACAGCGCTTGCAAACAAATAGTAAATTTCACAAGAAAGTTGGAAAGCAATATCTGCCAGGCTTGAGGACGGAGAAAATTGTTTCGCGCCTGCTGTGGCTTTTTAATTTGTCTTTATTCTTTCATATCCTTGCATATAATTCATCCAGCCTCGCAATTTTTCAAGTTGGCAGAAGACGCAGCCACATCGCAGCTACCGCTGCAACCACAACAACACCGGAAACGCATAAAGATAGCTGAAAGGAAAGGCCCGGAAAGAGGAAAGAAAGCAGCGAACACAAGCTTAAAACGAGGCACCCAAATATGCTTGAAAAAAAAAATGGGCGCGAATGAGTTGGGCCCTTGTGTTTTAGGCCTGGCGGCGCGCACGCGATGGAATTTCCATATTTCGACCATCGGTCTCCGAAGCTATTTTTCAAGGTAGGCGGGCGTCCGGAAGACTCGAAATTTGAAGACAGTGAGCAACAACAGAAACAAAGAAAAAAAAACACTTATAACACTCCCGAATCACGCGGGGCCCCTAAGTTTTGCACCGCGCTGCCAAACTATAACGAATGCTTCTCAGTTTGCATTTCAAATCACACGTTGGCAAGCACACGTAGTTTCTTTCTTGTTTTCGGTAGTGCAGTACGGGCTGGTATAAATAATAACGCTTGCAGAAAGAAAAGAAAAGGAAAAGGTGCGGGGGCAACAAAACACTTATTTTTTATCCTTCTCTTTTACTCTATCATTCGCGGTAAAAAGTGCGTCACAGCTCCCTCTTTGAGCAAGCTCGTAATTTCTTCCGTACTTTCGGCCAGCAAAATGCGTGCTCCCATGTACGAATAATTTCTTTTTCTCGGACCTGCGCAAACGAAACGGCAGTCAAAGCAGCCGGCAAAAAAAGTAGAGAAAAAAGAAACGGATCTCTTTGAGATCCGTTGAATTAAATGAAGAAAAACAACTCTCTCGCAGTTCTTATAGACCACGAAGGTAGTTGCCGAGGCACTGTGTCGGCTGCTAGAACTATAAGAATGTTGGTGAAAATCACTGGGCTGTAAATATTTTTTTTTAATAACTTCGAGAAGTGCAGTTGTCTCACGAAGTCTGTGACCAGCACGGTAGTTACTATTCCGAAGGGTTATGTAACTTACCGTAGAAGTCTTCGCGAAATACGCGTCTTAGAAGGTACGCTAATCTTCCAAAGTGCCACACGGTGTTCGATGCACAGAGACAGATCAGGCGCTAAGAACAAGCGTTTCCAGACATATCCGTCGTCAGGATTAAGTGGTGCTTCGTAGGCACAGCGAAAATCTGCAAGCGGCTTTTTCTGCATGTACTCTCATAGTGCGGAGAAGCCCGCTTAACAAACCTAATGCAACAGTGTAACTTTTCAAATAAATAAATACGTCAGTTGCTTGAATGTACTTGGCTGGAATGTTAATGAAATACCGGCAAGTCAACTATATATGGTGTACTAGCTAACTTTAGCCAAGTTGTTCAGAGAAAAAATATTTAGAAAAGAAGACGGTGCAGTACGCAGTTTTAAGACCTACAGTGTTCCGTTGTCAAACCTCTACGACCGAACATCGTAGGTCTTATAAATGTTTCTTGTACCGGTACTTTTTAACTCCCCCCCCCCTTTTTTTTTTCTTTAGAGCACAGCTCTTAGGCAGCCGTTCGTGTGTTCAGCGTCGACGTCCCTCGGCGTAACCACCCGAATACTCTCGTGCCACTGCTCGCGCATTCATCGTCATCTTCTTCCGCAGCTTGCTCCGACGCCGCTCATCATTCCAGCGTTCCCATAGTGCCCCTCGCGCTCGTATCACTGCTCGGGCTCTTGCCAGTGCTCAGGCTCGTGCAACTGCTTGGGCTCGTACCATTGCTCGGGCCTTCGTCGTCGCCTTCTTCCACAGATGACTCTGGTGCCGCACATCATACTAGCGTTCCCATACTGACCCTCCTTCGGCAAAGGCACTAACGGCACTCGCCCACTACCAGTCGGTGCGGTGATTTCGGTCTCAAATTCTTTGCCACAATACGTCACGAAAAAAAAAAACGTATACAGCTGTGTTCAAATTTCGCATTATGAAGTCTCGTAATCGTCGGACGTTTCTCTTTGAACAGCTTGACTAACGTTGTCTGGGACACACGGTGTATGCGGCCATTGCGTTCTCGGCGGAGCGTTGAGACCGAGTGAAAAAAAAAAATGTCCCGCAGAAACTCCTCTGGGGGCTGTCTAAGTATGCTTAAGCATTGTACACTTGCTCATCTCCACACAGCTCGGCGTCCTTATCAATGTTATGAAACTTCACACGACCGGTATAAACGACAGCGCTTTGGTAACACGAACTGCTGCAGACGGCGGCGCAAGGTGAATTGATGAGGCAAGCAAGCTACTGCAGGCGGTGACGCCAGGTGCGCTGATGACGTTCCGATCATTATAAGCTGGTATCTCTCTTTAACGCCTTATCTGTCCGTGTCGAACATTATGCGCCGCGTGGACCATATCTTGAAAACGATTTGCGACGCATGCAGAGAGTATCGACTGCTGATAGCTTCGCGCGGTGTTCTCGTCAATTCGTGTTGAAGAGATGCGCGTGGTGCCATATCTTGAAGGTGATCTGCGAAAGGGGTGTTTATTTATTTATTTATTTATTTATTTATTTATTTATTTATTCGCTATACCTACATCGCCTGTAGGGCATTATTGTAGGGGTTTAAAATACAGGTGGTCCCATTGGGAACATATTCAGCAACATCAAAAGAATACATCAGTAAATACAACATATCTTGAGCACTGAAATATTTATTTCAGTGCTCAAGTAGGGTGCGGCTTGTGCTGAGAGATTTGTGAGCGCTGTGTTCTCACCGCTTTGTTCACCTGGAAGCGACAGGCAACACGACGGTAAAGCCGATCGCTACTGCGGGCCCTATCTATGTTGCATGCGTGGTTCCAAAGAACGTATGCACTTTTCGCTTCATTTTGCTGACTGTCTTAAGCCTGATTCACCTCTGTCGTGGGTAGGCCCGGTATTCCCCTATCTCCGGGATGGGCGCACGTTTTTGTCTTACAGACGGTTCTCTCGTTGGTTAAGCATAGAAATGCTTACACATAAAAAAATATAAACGTAGTGAGGTTCTGAGAGAGGTTGGGCCATGGGTCCGTAGGGGTCATTGCGGCATAGGGTTGAAAGGTCGGATGCACCAACTTCCGCGTACTCCATTCCACTTGGTGATCAGGCATAGGTGTCCAATGCCTTAGTGCATGAAACACGTGTCAGAGTACTCAAAGGTTGTGACCGTTTAGAGTTGACTTGGCAAACTTGCCGACCATCCTGTCTATTACAACGTCCACGCAAAGGGTATGGTTCAAGCGGCGAAGGAAATTTGAACGAGAACAAAGGGGGTTAACTGAGGGGCCCGATTTTTTTTTATTAGTCATATCATGAGAAGCCAACAAACACTGACACCAAGGACAACATAGGACAAGGACAAGCACAAGTAATTTCCCCTATGTTGTCCTTGGTGTCAGTGTTTGTTGGCTTCTCATGGAAGGAAACTTGAGTAGGATTTACACTGTGCAGACACAAAGAAAGAGAGAGAGAGAGAGAGAGAGAGAGAGAGAGAGACGGATAGAAGGATAAATGAAAGATAGGGAGCTTAACAAACGCAGTTCCGCTATGAAGACAAAAGTGCTTTAAGGAATGGAAAATTGCCTTTGCTTAGCTGCTTCCGCGCGCATTTCGTTACAAACGGGACTATATAATTTGGTGTGATTATATAAGGTAACGGCAGAATGGTAAACTTCGATATTGTGGTTTCCACACATGTTAATGGTAACTAAAACGGAGGGTGCAAGAACACAACGTAAAAATATGCCTTCCTGGCAGCTAAATTATTGAGTGCTAGAGTTGTCTATGATAACCGAAAAGGGAAATAAAGGGCGGAACCGGAAAAACAGATCATCAGGAAAACAAGCCAATTACATTATGAAAGTTTCATTGCTTTATTCCTAGCTTCGCATTTAGAATGCTTGCCTTTAAGTACATTGGGTATAGAAAAATGAGCGCGGCAACTTGACGGCAAGAAATACCGCAAAATCGCGGGTTGTACGTTGAACTGATACGTGTACGTCGAAAATTCTGCGGGGAACAGTGGTAGCTTATTGGAGCCCCACCTGTCTCATCAAAAGTCGATCACATAGTTCTCCTTTCGGAAGTACCGTCGTTTGGGCAATGCAAGCGAACACGAAGTTTTATTTCTTTCGTTCCTAAAGGCAACAGGAACAGAGCCGTTCAATTGGCAGTTCTGGCAGACTCCCGTTTCCTCTTGGCCAATCAACGTCGTTCTCCTACGACCCGACACGAAATCAGGCCTACCATCGAAGTGGATCTCATCTCACCGGCGCAAAAAGCCTCGTTCCCCACACACCTTTAAGGATCCCCGCATACATACCAAACGACGAGGTCATTTCGGAGACGGGGCCGTGCGCCATCCCCGCTAACAAGGCGCGCGCAACGTCCCCATCAAAGCACGGTGCGCCGTGCGTTCCCCGCGTGCTCGGGATAACCGCGAAATTCGCCGGGGTTCCTAACAAATTCCGGGACCCAAAGGGGTTTCCTCTCGAGGCCGCAAAAAGCCGGCGTGCCTCGAACTGAGAGCCACTGGAAACGAGGTACAAGCCAACGGAGGTCTATCCTATATGCGCGTATTATACGTACGGTTCCCCGCATACTTCGCGGCCGCTGATGATGCTGCGTCGACTTGGAATTGGAAATGAGACAACCCTTAGTGGGCTTCTGCGGCTCACATCATGCTGTGGTTCTGAGCGGAAGCCACTAGCGGCCGATCGTGCGGGTTACCATAGCACCAGCTTTGCCTTCCGCATGCGCGTCGTGTAATTCCCGCTGCGTGGTTGGGGTATGCATTCCGCCTCCCCCCCCCCCGCCCCCCCTCCTGTATAACACGGCCTGCCTGGCCTCCATGGTGCAGCGTTTCGAGACTCGTTGTCATTACGCTAAGGACCACTCCGAAGAGCGGGAGGAGTACTGAAGGAGAAGACGCGTAGGCATATGTGGCGCTTTACGAAATGACCGCTGGTTGCAACTGCCGTGCCTATAGGAAACGGCGAACGATCGGCAATTACGACGCCGGTGAGCTTAGGCTCCTATACAGCAACAAGTGCCGGAAGCGACTTTCCCGAAGCTTACTTTCACCCTGTACTTCCACATATAACGCCCTTAGTAGACGACAGCTGTAGGAGTTAGAAATGTGCGCTTTGGCCAAGCAGCTTTCGAATTGCAGCACTCGGGGGAGCGGACGCTACACAGACAGATGAAAACAACATGGCTTCTATCTGCGACGAAACGTTTGCACTGCTGTATTTCTAATTCTTTGATTTATTTCCCCGAATATCTTCTAAGAGGAAGCCAGAGCGAAACGCTACATGACGGTTCAACAAGCGTAGATTTCGCTCTCCACACTTGGACAGGCGGTATTTCTGGTAGCTCGGTGGCGCTTCTGAGCACGAGGTCGCAGGTTCGATCCCGGTCGCGGCAGCCGCATTCGGATGAGAACGGAGTGCAAAAAGCTTGTGCACTGAAAGAGAGCGAGAGAAAGCGACGAGCGCAAACGCAGGAAGGTGAAGCAGACGTCCCCTTTGCTATCCTACACTTGGGTATAAGGGGAAAGAAATGAAGAGAATTGGGTGCACGTTAAAGAACCCTACGGGCTCAAAATCAACCTGGAGTCCCCAAATGAGGCGTGCCTCATAATCAGAACGTGTTTTTGGCATTTCTCGGCACCGTAAAGCCCCGGTATTTCAATAAAAAATTGCGACACGATATAGAGTACAGAAAGCGCTTTCGGGGTGATTGTTCGGAGGTGCTCTACTCACGGTAAAATTTGCGCTGCTGATGGCATATAAAAAAATAAAAATAAAAAAGAAGCAGGCTTGCCCTCAAGCTAAACTTTGCTAGGCTTCCGGATCATACTATTCAACCAAATTACCCAACTTGTTACGAAGATCCGGGAAATGAAGAGTGTCCGGTTATGGTGCACACTGCATGAATGCGTCTGTCCAGTGCAATTGTGTATAACAGTGAGAAAAGGTTCATAAAAAAATATAGCGCTTTGACTCATGACTTACTTATTATGAATGGGAAATGTTGGCGAAAAGGACAATATGTCGCTGACTCCTCCCCTTTGCTAAATTGCTAAATCAAACAAGTAAGTACTCTCCTGATATTACTGCTATTCAAGATTACTGTTATGAATCCTTCAGATAGGTTTAGAGGACTTCGTGTTCTTGGTGTGTCGCATCCACACGCAACAACGTTGAAGGCCATGGATTCACCGTACAGTTCACCACTTCCTCAGAGTCCTCCCCAAAGGGGGCGTTGTTGTGCCGCAATACTATGCAAAAGGCTAGATTAATAAGAATGCACAGATTACCTGATTAGCTCAAGCCGGATCTGTGACTATACGTCACCACCCCGCTTCAAAGGTGATGCCAAAAATTATCATATACATCAAGTAAATGACAAGTTATAGACCACTAAGAGATAGTTAAAAACCTGGAGGCGCTAACGAAGAGAAAGCATCGAATGAAGTGCACTTTGTATTTCGAATAAGGTAGATTATTGTACAACAAGATTTAGATATTTAGATGCGCCAGAAACTGCAGAAATGAAGGCAAAGTAGTAGTAGTAGTAGTAGTAGTAGTAGTAGTAGTAGTAGTAGAAGAAGAAGAAGAAGGAGGAAATGGGGGCCGTTTTAAGGAGGAACTCTCATCATCATCGTCGTCGTCCTTGTCATCATCATCATCACCACAGTCATCATCATTATCATCTCTACGCGGCACAGGTTGGACAACCCTTGTGCCCAAGTCCCGAGCTAAGCTAAAGGCGAAACTGGCCACTTGCCACCATAGTCCGTCCTGTACTTGCTCGGCGAAAAACGCTGTCCGGGGATGCCAAGATCCGTTGCTTAAATGACTGCGCCACGGAAAGTGAGGATGATGGTGGGGATGCCGGCAAAGGAGGCGTTCTAACGTGATGAGCCAAGAAATATGCATCGGATAGCAATCGAATTGCTATTGACGTTAATAAAGAAGGTAGTACCTTGGCGTCACCAACAATGTATATGGTTAGCGCAGTGCTGTGGCTTTCTTCAAGTCAAGATGGGGCACCCATCAAGCGAGACAAAAATGGTCGACGGAGAGGAATGAGACGGGGCTACTGTGATGACCATCGAAAGGATACTCGCCTCTGAATGGGCGTAAGAAGAAGAAGAAAAAAAATCAACGGTCATATAATGACGTTTACGGTTCTTTGCGCTTTAGAAAAAAAGAAGGATATCCCGAGTTGGGGCGCGAGCGCTGACGCCGTCGGTTCTCTCAGCGACATCCGCCTGGCCGCTGAAAAATGAACTGCTGACCGTCCGGTCGCGGCGACGGAAGCGAAGGCGATTATGATTTCGAGGCGTCGCAGATATGGGGTCATCCTTCAGCTAAACGGCTCCCTGGCGCCAGGACTAAAAACGTATTCAGCGCACCAGAATAACAAAAAGAAAAAGAAAGCGATGAAAACGAGAGTGAAGTACTCTTCAGCGATAAAGGACAAGGTAAAACAAAAAAAAAAGGTCGAGCAGAGAAAGAACAAGAGCAAGCAGGCGGCGTCGAGAAGCCATAACAAAGGCATAAAAATAGGGTCTTCCTCTTCTGGACGGCGAAGCGTCGCGTCGCTGGGTGGGAGCCTTTGGCTGCCCATTCGCTCATGAAGAGGAAGAAAACTGTTTCACCAATGAGGAGCCTATCCGCGTGACAAATAGCGTCGGGCGTCGCCAGGGCCGCGGGGGATTTATGGCGGTTCGAAACCACATCGCTCATCTTGGCGCGCGCGCGCGCGTGCTCACGTGCTCGCGTCACGGTCGCACTCAAACGAGATGGCGCCCATGGCAACGGCGGGCACGGCCAAGGGACTCTAGCTGGGCGGCCGAACACGCGTACCAGGGTGGGAGAATCTCCCATTCTGACTGAATTCGGCAACTAAAGTAAAACAGCGCTGCCAAACTGACGAACGAAACGAATATACCCGCCGAGGGTGGGACAGTCGTTATGACACGAACGTTGGAAGTCCACCCGTCGTCCACTCGGGGACGTTTTCATTTACTCGAGGACGGCTCGTTTCTTCCTTGATGCTTAATGGTCTCGCCTGCCTCTGCAGACACTTTGTTTTTTACGGTTTTGGTAAAACAGTACTGTCACGCGCGCATTCGAAATGGCCTCGCTTTAGAGTAGTGATAAAAATAAAAATAAGAAGAGCTGCTGGAACAGCAAAAGGTGATGATCGCGACGTGATGTGCTCGAGTATTAAGGCTGAACAGAGGAACCATGAATAACTTCGTAAGGCGCGTACTTCACATTAATTGCACCGATGACGAACCTCGCATAGGAGCTACCCAAGTGTAGGTTAGCCAACAGGCGAAGGCATCGGTTAAACCTCTTGCCGTTATATATATATATATATATATATATATATATATATATATATAGCTCGCACGCGTTCGCATAACTAGCCAGCAAGACCGTGATGCGCGACGTTACAATCAGCGCCATCGATACGTCGTCTACCAGCCCGGCCAGAGAGTCTGGGTTTGGGCTCCAGTACGCCGCCGAGGCCTCGCGGAGAAACTTCTGCGCCGATACTTCGGACCGTACAAGGTTCTACGACGCCTTAGCGACGTCAACTATGAAGTCATTCCTGACAGCCAATCCTGCTCGAGGCGCCGTCAGGACCTGCCTGAGACTGTGCACGTGGTGTGCATGAAACCTTATTTTGCTGAATGACATGACACTTGCTGGTGGGCTGGACACCGGGTGCTACCCGCCAAGCATCGGGACGATGCTCCTTCTGAAGGGGGGCAAATGCCGCGACGCCATCTGTGCCCAACCATGCTGACGACGAGGACGACGACCTCGTGTGTGCAAGCGAACGTGCTAGAGAAGAAGAAGCTAAAACTGAACGCTTGTTCTAATTGTCTAGATTAAATAACGCTCTCCGCTCTTGTCTCAAGTGAGCCGTGACAATATATATATATATATATATATATATATATATATATATATATATATATATATATATATATATATATATATATATATATGTATATATATATATATATCGCTAGCGAAATTTTTGAATCACTGTGCTTCACAGTCGAATACGACATCAACAGTGATATGGAACACTACACCACGCTTAACAATTCACGAACAAAATGTTGCCCAGTGATCCAAAACAGAGGAAAAAATGGGAAGACAACATGATGGGGAAATACC
Organism: Dermacentor variabilis; assembly: GCF_050947875.1. Taxonomy (NCBI): domain Eukaryota; kingdom Metazoa; phylum Arthropoda; class Arachnida; order Ixodida; family Ixodidae; genus Dermacentor; species Dermacentor variabilis. The sequence goes on along the minus strand of NC_134573.1, from coordinate 132,011,308 downwards.
CCAAATAACAGAGTCAACAATAAGCAGTTCATTTTTTAAATAAATGTATTTAAGGAGAGGTTGGTGCCTATGTGTGGCACCGGCTACTCCTCTTCTCTTACGTGATAGTTATCGTCGGAAAGGTGTCAACGAACACCAAACTGGACAAATAAACACATGAACGAATATTCACGCACTAAGTCTTAGTAGCGCAATATAAACAAATGTCCGCGTCACAGAACAGTTCACATGGCATAAATGCTCACAAAACCGAAGTGTTCACACGCAGCACATGAGTTCACACAGCAGTTCTTCCTAAGCACTCATTCTCATGTCATCCCCGGTGAGAGACTGATGCAGGAAATACTACGACACTCAAAACAGCTAATTCGCTGAACAACTTATGATGAAAAACAAGAAATCCGTCGCAGAACTAAGGGCACTTTTCACAGAAGCGCCCGAGTTCACAAACATCGTTTGATCAGGCTATTCACGGGAGACGCCGATAGGATGTGCCGATCTATGAAAGCACGAGAGAAAGAAAAGGCGTGTACAAGCAGAAATACAGCAGAGCGAGACGGAATAGTTCAATTTCGGAGTGCAAACAGAGACGGTTGTAGAGTACCGGAACAAGACTCGAAATGATCCACGTTTTCCTAAAGAAGTTGGAATAAAACGAGCGAAGATTCGAACTACAGGAGCAGCAAGAACCAGGGAATAGACTCAAGATGATTGGACGGGGCGACGAGGCGACAATAAGGAAAGGGCTGACGAGATTGGGGAAAAAAAGTTTATTTTCTTCTGCTCTACAAAGGGAAATAAAGGGAACGAGTTTCCGTTTGCCTGTTTATTTTTTCTTCTTTCAGAGCGTGAAAAAGGCAAGAAAAAAAAGGGAACAGAAAGAATGCGAGCGAACTGAAAGCAGACAAGGAGGACATAAGGTTGACACCCAGTTTCGGAGAAAGTAGAAACGGCGCGCAACGGAAGCGGCACAGTTTAAGGCGTCGCGCATGTGAGCGCGAAAGAATCGGAAGCAGCTAGCTCAGCGAAGAACCAGTATTGCCACGAGATCCGAGAAGAGAGTGACAAGAAAGGGAAGGGACTGCATTTGAAGAAAGTGAGGTGCGAAGGAAATACAAACGTCGGGGACGTATCGGTCTATTATACTAGGTACTTTGATAAGACTTCTCAAATGGATCCAAAATATATATAAGCTATTTTTGCTGGGAGATGCAGCAAGGCAGCAATAATAACCACGCTGATATCAGCAAACGAGAATTAAATAAATGTAAGGAAGTGCGGCAATGCGAAGGAGGATGTACGGCGCGGCAATATACAGTAGCTTAAGATTTTAGAAATATCTACTTGGGCTACTTGAAGAGATACACATTTCGTGCTAACTTATTGGTGCTTCGATAAATCGAACATTAAATTGTGCTTCGGAACTCAAGAAACGAGATCTGTTACTGAGTAGTCGGGTAATAAGGATAAAGTGAAAGATGTCTGTAAAATTTATTGCCCTTGTTTTCAGGGTGTAAAAGGCAGCACACATTGATAGAGATAAGCAGTACAAAAAATTTAATTCAATTTAAAAGACCAAAGCACTGCGATTTGAACTACTTATACCTCCATGCTTGGTTGCTAGTGGCTTGGCCACTCCTGGTTTATTTATGTTTGGATACCAGTGCCTAAGTTACTCAGCCACGCAACTCATATTAAGCAGAATGTCTATGTACTGTGTTCCACAAATTTACGGCAGCGCCACCTGCGTAGTAGGTTATGTACATACATCGGCAGTCCGGTCAATAATATGCTCACGAGAGATGTCTATATAGCTAACACTTACGCTACAGTATGAAATATTAAAGCTGATTTATATTTAGTTGTTTTATATTTTGCAACTATCTATATAACATGCAAGCTTGCTCGAGTATTCTCTATATGAAAAAAAAAGAGACAGACGGTATATAAAAAAGAAAGGAAGGAAAGCTACCCACGGCAGGTTTTTCTTGGGTGTCCTGCACTACGCAAAGCGACTAAATGGATTGAAACACAAGGGGAGTGGCAAAAAGGAGATAAAGCATTATGGGGCCCATACGCCACACCACAAGAAGGTCACATTAGTGGTCACTGCCTGTCACACAATCCAGGTGTCCCTATAAAGCGTAGAAAGGCGCTCCTGGCTGTCCGTGCTAATAATGTACGTGGGCATCAATGCCTTGCACTTTATGCATCAGAAATAAACAGCGTTACAACCTTCTGACAAGGCGAGGAGCAATGTTTCTCAAGTGCTGAGGTGAGGGCAGTATACGGATGAGGAGCTTAATACGTCACGAATTGCACCCTAGATGTGAAATGCGGTATTTACCGCTGTTCTTTCGCTACAGCATAGAACAAAGATGCGGCTTATTGCAGCAGAATAAGGCGAAAGCTCGGAATATGACCGCTGCTTGGCATCGTCCCGCCTAAGCATTCAGATTCAGATAACGCCGACGAACGGCACGAGCAAATTGCCCTCGTATCTCAGATTTCTTCCTCCCAAACATTGCGTCACGGTGATCACAAAACAACGTCCAACACACGCGGCTTACACTTCAGCGGGTCGCTTCCATCTCGCGCTGAGAGTCGGTTGCGCAGTTCCCAAACCCCAAATCACTTTTAGATTGCATCGCCGAGGAGCCCCTGCTCCAGCGGAGCGTAAGGCGAGGACAAAGCCGAGAACGAATCCTCTGCACGGCCTGTCAAATCCTTTCTAAAACACACATCGTGCTCGTTGCCCCCCTGCTCCTCGGCTTAAACAAATGCAGTCTGAAAACCAAGCTAAACACAAGACGAAGCGGCGCTTAGACCCCACCGGATTGGTTTGTGCCGTCCACGGCCCGGATGCCCTTGTCGACCAGATCTCCGTTTGCCTCGTCAATCTCGACAGCACTCATGGTTGAAAGAAGCATAGTTTTCCTAGCTTGGCTCTTTCTTCCGTTTCTTTCCTTTCTTTCTTTCCATTTTTTTTTGCGACCATCGTGGAGTGAGTTTTTTAAAGAGCGAGACCCTTTGTTCAAAACCATTTTCTTCTCACTCCGGCAGGGTGGTCTTTTACTCAGGCGAGGAACACTTGAACACTCGTTTTGCGTTTGTCCTGAGCACGCGTGAGGACGACAGAAGCTGGTCTTTTCGAATGCACGCGTCGATGGCAGACCGCTATCCAATGACGCCAATGCTTCTTGGACGCCAACAACGCGACCATTATCGTAAGGCTCGTTTAAACACCACCGGACTAGACGCATGGCGTTGGAGATGCCTTCTGTTCGTCACCATCGCTCGTCAAACCTTTTCTTCTCTGTCCCTCTTCCCCAGTGTAGAGCAGTAGGCCAGAGCAAGCTATAGAAAATTTGAGCGCAAGCTTTTTTTTTCTATTTTTTTTTACACTTGACAGTTGCATGCCGCGCCAAACCTCACAGCCTAGAGGTCTGAGGAGACAATATAGCAGGGACGTGATTCAGATGTGCGATGACACGCTTAGGATTGTATATTGCGAGGCAGGGGTCGCGCTCGGACACGGTAGCACGAGCATTTCCAGGTGAGGGCTTTGGACCGGGCAAATCTCGGCATGCACACAGACAAGTGTCCCTGTTTAGAAGATCGTTTCATTTTCTTCGCAGCCCCACAGCGGCTGGCGTCGGCGACACTGGTAGGGTAAAAAAAAAAAAAAAGAGCCAGTGTCCTCTGGCCGCTGCAGAGCACCTATTTCTCAGCCTGCCTGGCTTTCTGCAATCAAACTGTGATCGTCTCTTCATTTCCAATCATGAACATATTCCTACTCGCCAAATTCTCGCTACTTGTGCAGTACATTACAAGTTCAGGCGATTCTTTTCTTTTGTGCGTGTGTTCTAAATCTTTGACCTCACTAGTCCAGCAGTATATTGCTCAACAGCGTCTGTGATCGACTCTTCTTTTTCGCCTTTGTCTATTTATCGCACTGACAGATCATGAAGTGACACCCTCCTCCTCCTCCTCCTCCTCCGCCTCCTCCTCCTCCTCCTCCTCATAGTTTAACCTACGTATTGTAGAAATATTCATTTGGAGTAAGCGCTATGTAAGCACTGAAAATTATTTAAATGATCTCGAAACGGTAGTGGAACTGCATGAGAAAGATGGCTGAAAGGCGTGCATAAATCCAACAAATGCAGCTTTGCCGGTAATGTCTCTACGTAGCGGGTTTGGACCTAGTCACTTGTACCCATTTGCCTAGCCTTCAAGTCTGGTGCTGATACGATCAGTCAGTATCTGTTTGAATGCACCATTCTGGCGCACTCTATTGCTTTGTAAACATGGGCTACGTTTGAAACTGAACTCAGCGTATGCTTATGTTACTCTTTACTCAAGTGCTGACGCGGTGCTGTAAGCGTTAACAAACAACTGTCAACAACGCATCTTTAGCTATAGTATACGGCTTTGGATAGCGGGCTATTCAGTAGCCAAACTTCCCAAACTATCGTTGTTCACACTCAATAAAAAAAAAAGCGTCTGCCAAACTACATTAAAGATTCAAAATCAATCTGTTCTCAAGGTGCCTGACGCAGTGCTAAACGCTTCCGCCTTTGGAAACGTTTGAAAATAAGCAACGCAGAATACCGAATACATTTCGAATGAACCACCTACGCGAATGAAACGTTCGCTGCAGTGCTGCCACGGAGCGGTCAGCGCAAGGCGTCGGAACACAACGGGCTGAGGGTGCGGCCGCCTCGGTCGGCGTCGAGCAAGGGAAGAGAGGTGTGCAGGAGGGAATGAGACGGCGCCGTTTTGGGCAGTGCGGCCCGTACACGCGGACGCACTCTCTCGGCCAGCCTACGTACTACAAGCGGCAGCGACGGGCCCTTGCGCACTCTCGCTAATTGTCGGCCTTGAGTAAATCAGTATTCGCGGAACGATCCGCGGGGGTCGCCCACGACTTGATTGTAATTCAGCGGGCAGCGATGCCCCCGCCACTGCAGAACTAACCCTACGAGCTTTCGGGGGCGCCTAACGTCGCCACCCGCTTCGAGACTTGGAGTAAAGCGCGAGCAGTGACACGCACGCACACACAAAAAGATGTGCGCGTGGGGGGGGGGGGAGGGGGGAGAGGCCCAAGGAAAGTAAAACGGGAGCACTGCAGACACAAACCAACAGTACACAAAAAACAATAGACTGGGCGATAAGATAGCAAAAGCAACTCACAAACTCACAATCACACGTCCCACTCCAGAGAAGAGCCAGGGCTCGGCCCCGCGCGCCTAATGCGTTTGTTCTGTTTCGCGTTGTTTATTTTTTTCTAAATAAACGGGCCAAGTTCAGCAAGTTGTCGAGGCTTCTAATAGTTAAGAAATCATCAAAATAAAGATCGAAAATGTGCAGCGGCGCGGAGCGAGAGTGTATCACATAAAGGATGACCCTGCGATTTGAGTAGCACCAGCGTGGTACTGATGCATGGTGGCTGCATTCCTGAGTGATGGCGCTCGCTGCGGTATGAACGCTGGCTCCTTTGTGTTACGCTGCTAATGGCGCCCATAAAAGCTAAGCACGTTCTGGCGCAAACATGCCGTTTCGGGGCACGCTGAAACAAAACTGCGCGAAGTCCAACACTCACAAGCAAAAGCGTAAGTGCAACCAAAACTAAAACTAGCCGTTTATTTTGGAACGCGTGGCGTTTGGTTGCGCCGCGTCGATATGCGCGAGTGAACCAGGTAGCGGCAAAAATGAATAAAAAAATGAAACGGTTGGTGGTACTCCACGTGCAAGCATTTGGGGCGTGAAGATCTTGATGGCCACGTGGAGACAGCACAGTTATGCTTTTAGGTGTACAAGAAAAACGGCAGAGTGGCGTCCTAACAAGGGACAAATAGATTGTGTGCAAGCATCGTATGGGCCATCGTACACTACATGGTCGTATGTGCCCTGACGAAGACAAGTTCCCTTGTCGAAACATTGTGGAAAATCTAAAACTAGACCAGCGTGCAGCAGACCCCCGCTGCTTTAAAAAAAAAAAAAGAAAAGAAAAAGCCGTATGCGGTCTTGAATCATCCTGTGAACATCCAAGTGGGGAATAAGTTCAGGAGGCAACCTGCATGCCCAAACACGAACCTTAAGAATTATCCCCATCCGCAGCATATAGCCGACCTCAAAGACTAGACAACGTATAGCGCCTCTTTGTCCATCTCTTGAAGCGCACGCTTACATTCCATAGTAACGTTTGATTGCAGAGAAAAAAGAAATCACGCTTGCAACTCAGACCATCGTACTCGAAGGAGTATGCTGCCAGAAAGGGAGTTGAATGTGCAGTGTTGAACAGGAAGGATGAAGGAGTTATATCGGTATGGGATTCATAAAGAAAGTATCCATTCCGGAATGGCAACGACAGTGCCCATGCAGTCGATGTGTCTCAGTTGTGGTGGGCAACGCGACACCGAACTTCGGGTACATGACATGTGTACTATTCAGACTGTTTTCACATGATTTCAACAGCATCGTACAAAAACAACGTTTAGACGAGCGATCGCCCAAGTGCAAACGTGTCGCCGAGCTCGTCTAATTGAAGAAATATCCTTCCGTTACTGCGTGTATCATACTAGATGTGAACTGCTGTCGTCGTTGTTGCTATGCTGCTGTTGTAGCGATTCGTTACCCTGCCTTGATCTCGTCTCTATCTTTGTGTTCCGCTAAGATGCTGCGAAGAAAGTGAGCTCACTGTAGACGCAGTCTGGATTGCCACGACGCCTCCAACTCCACGAACAAAAACGTACACTCCGAAGGGCACAGAGGAAAGAAAAAAAAAAGGAGTCACACAAGCTGCGCGCTTACGACGTCGTCGCATCCCTCTGCGCGTTTCCTCTCGGACTTTCAGTGCTGGTCGTTTGAGCTGAATGAATGCCACACTGAACGCCACAGAAGAACCGAGTGAATCTGAATACGTGGTGCGAAGAAGGACGGAGTGCGCCAGATCCGGAAAAAGTACACTCCTCTTCGGAAACGTCTGCACCGACTCGTGTGAGGACAGCGGGTGATACAGCGTTTCAAGTTTGTTCCTCCTGTTCCCGTGAATGGCTTCGACGCTGTGCACGCGCTCTTACTTGTCCGTGCTTGAAAACACGCGGCGTCTTTCGGCGTGTAGCCCGCGCGGGGGCGGGTTGTGGCCGGAGAAGGGGATCACGCCTCTCAAAAGAAACGGGGCCGACACTTCGCGTCGAGTTTGACGCGAAGCTCTGTGGGAAAGAAGCGTCCTCTTCTGCCCCCCTTTTCGAGCAGTGCCAGTGCGTTAAACACAGACAATGAGGGGAAAACTAGAAATCGGAGCCGCCCGCCCCATAAGCTGCGACTCCGCAAGAGTTTCGGATGCCTCAAAGCAAAACGGCGGGAAGCAACTGTGTAGTCAGCGGATGAAAGGGTTTGTGTGTGTACGCCAAACACGGCAAATACGAGTGAGAGTTCAACAAACTTCTGACAGATGTGGTAGCATATGCGGAGGTGAACATAACGCGGTTTTGTAAGGCATTCACCTGAAGACCGGACAGTGGACTTGTTGAATGTGCACGGCAGCTTCCAGAGCAGTTCCTCTCGTTCCTTTCTTTTCCTTATTTTGAAACGATAGCTCTGGCCGACATTTTACTGACTTCGCGATGTTTGCAAACGGCCTCGTCTAAAAAAAAAAAAAAACTAAAAGGAAGAAGAGGTAAGTGAAACCGCAGTGGTTCTGCAAGGAACTTGTATAACAACACATGTAGCTTACATATACTGCCTATAAGTCCACGTTCACCCAGTGACCGTGGCTCAGCTGCGATACGCTAGGTATCGGATTCAATTCCAGGCCGCGGCTGTTGCATTTCAACGGCAGTGCAATGCAAAAATGTTCATGTGCGATGCTCTGAGTGCGCGTTAAAGAACCCCAGATGGTCTAACGTAATCCGGAGACTTCCACTGCGGCATGTCTCATAACCCGTTAGTTGCTTAGCGGCGTTGAGTCGCATAATTTAATGGGTAGTGCCTATTGAGAACCGCCGCTTGTGGTGAGCAAAGTACCTTGTGCACCTTTGACATTTGTTCTCCCAGGAGTCATCAGCGTGTACGCTAAGCCGCTGTATCCTACAATCATCATTTAGTGAACGGGCGTGCTCCACGGCGCATGCGCAGAGCAAGCTTCAATAAGAACCGGCCGCGCGAAATATTCTTCCGGGTCACGCGTGATTGGTGTACATTTTAGCAATTTTGTGCGCTTGTCGTTGCGATTCTGAACAATAGGCGTGAAGGGGGAATACATGTGCGTAATCTAAATTTTTCTTTTTGGCAAAGTGGCAAATCGTGACGCGGCAAAACCGAAAGTTACCACCAACGAGCTTTTGATCACCGGCTCACAACGGTATAGTACCTGTTATGTACATATGCAAGTACTAATGCCTTACCAGATGGTTCAGTAATATCATTTCTCGTCCAAACACATTACGCCATCAACGCCGCATATGTCAGGAAGCCACACTTCAGGTAATAGAACACTTAGCTATCCCCGACTGTGTAGAAACTGTTATCTTTAAACTGCCTACTGTCACACGTCCACATGTTTTACAGATTGTTTAGCGGCCGTGAGAGCGTTCGTAAATGTTCACAAAAATTGAAGCAAGCATGGTGGACGATGTGCACTCTCAATCCAGATAGTGCACAATATATTCAGGGTCATGCTGCGAACACTACAAACGTTACTGACCAGCAGGCAAACTCTCTACCCAGTTAGGACGTTTTGTCTCCCCCCCTCCTCCTCCCCTCTCAACTAATTTATTGCTAATCCTATTCCGCGCCTATACAAGCTCCCTCCGGCAGTACCATTGAGTGCTCATCCCGCTGCGCGTCTGCTCCGTACCCCGTCACATTACTAAGGTGGAACACGTTGTGCCCAGGTGTCTGCGTGATGGGGTGGCCGTTACGCGTGTTGTCACCTGCAGTTGGAACTCGCTGGACGCTCCACAGGACTTAACACTTCCTAACTGCCTCGTTCCAGTAATGGAGCCGGATGCTTCCTATTAAATATGAACTTCTCCATGTTCACCACTCATGTGCGCAAATGTATTGTTGTGGTAAAATAAATACTCTACTACCAGAACACTCCGGTGCTCCACTAGTTGGCGTTAAATACAGTGCCACGTCGGCTTGTGACATTCCCCTGTGCTTAGAAATACCACAAAAAACTTCTAGCATTATTAGATAACACAGTTATTGCAGAATAAACGTGAACAATATGACAATGTCCGGTCTTCATTGCTAGAAAAAAGAATGAAAAGTGTGCAGCAGTCACATATGTTGCCGCGGTGAACTACATGGACTTCTGGTCTATAAGTGAAGCAGTGGATCAGCGAAGAAAGAAAGAAAGAAAGAAAGAGAGAGAGAAAGAAATAGGAAGTGAACGAAAGAAAGAAGAGCATTAGGTTCATTTCTTCTGGAGGGCCGACACAAAGGAACATGCGAGACGTAATGCTTTTTACAGGCGAGAACAAGTTGAACACGAAGATTTTACTCTTCGCGCTTTTCGCCCCAGAAGGCTTACCGCTGGCTATGGGTCCACCGCTCAGAAGCTTATTAAGTGCGTGTACGCCATTGGAGAGCCCGAACTCTTTACAGAAGCGAGAGCGAACTCGACAAAGGCGTAAATCAAACACGGCACAGCCTCCTGCACTACCTCCCCTCCGCCGCCCCCCCCCCCCCCCTCCGTCCTCCCGAAACACCAACACTGCGCAGACGCTCTTTCCTCCGCGCCAACTCGCGGGTAGCTCTTTCGTCATCGCCTACGCTCCTTCCTTTCTTTCCTATCTCTCGGCCCGCTTGCGTAGAGGCGAGTCGCAAGCATGTAGTAGAGGATCCGCTGCGACGTCGGTCGCAGCGAAACGAAAACACTATGTACGCAACAGAAGGGCACTATAGAAAGAAAGAATGATGTATAGAAAGAGCGAGGAAGTCGCAGGAAACCTCACGCGAAAGGAAAGGGGAGAAGACATTGCCAGAAAGAAGAGGCAGCACACCACTCCGGGAGAAGGATTTTGATTGGTGGTGGTTGCCGACCAATCATATTTCGCCCTTATGCATCCGTCTTCAGACGGAGAGAGGTGCGCCGGGGCTATGTGGCCGGGGCAAACAACAATGAAGAAAGAAACTGCGCGGGAAATGTAGGAAGAGATAAAAAGAAATCATCTGAGAAAGGATGCGAAGCAAGAAATCGGAAAGACGGGGTGAAGAGAGAGAGAGAGAGGTTGTGGGAAGAGATGTAGAAGGGAGGCTAAACGGAAAGAAGCTTGAGAGATCGACATGCGTCAGAAGCGGCGACGAGCAACGAAGCGGTAGAAGAAGCAACGCGGCCCAAGCCCGAACCTGCTTCGTTTCTGAAGGAAGGAGCCGCTCCGAAAGTCTCTCCCGACGCGCACGGGCCAGATCTTGGCGGCATCGGCTGGAGCTCAGTCTCCCAATTTTGTTGCTGCGTCTGTTCGCTTGGTCTCTTCGTTACCGTAGCTGCGCCGGCGCTGCCGGCGCGGCTAAGTTTCTCGCGCCTCATGCATTCGTCGCCACCCGCCGCCGCCGCTGCTGCGTTTCTTGTTTCGGCATTCGCTTGATCTTTGGCGGTTGCGGCATACTACAGGCGTCGGTCAGACAAGTAAGAGGGACCAGCGAAGGCCGAAGCCGTCATCTGCTACGAAGTGCTATAGCCGTGAAAAAAAAATATCCAGGGAGGGCTGACGCGAGGAGGCGGATGAAATATTAGCTCACGCCTACCGTACACGCCGAAGTTCGCCTCCCATTTCCAGTTTTTCCTTTTCTCCTACTTTGTTCCCGACGCACTGAACAAAACGCTCGGGTGTCAGAAACAGCGCGCAGTCTCACGCATGCGATGGCGCTGTAGGGAAAAGAGGAGCTGCGCCAGTAAAGATGATGTTATGGGTCGTAATGAGCACACGCATCAGTACGTACCCTTGTCATCTGGGGTTTTTATTGTTTTATCGTTCCCTTCCTTACGCGCTGTTCAAGGACCAAACTTCCCCTAGAATGTTATGAGTCGCTTTGATGCTTCAGAAGATGGTGGCTATAGAAGAAATTGTCGCGTAAGAAAATATGAAACAATAGGCATCGTAAATTGCTTTGTGCGCAAATTAAAAGAGGAGCGTACCAGTCAGTCAGGTTTCGGACCAAAGCCTGCTTTTATAGCCTTTTATCATCGCACAACTAACTGCCAAACCTACCATGAGTCATCGTCAAGACTTCGAAGAAACGATGCAGCCATTGATCAATTAAAAGCGAGAAGCGCATAGGGTTGACCTTTCGGAATCTGTATGAGTGGGTTAATCGCAATGCCGCGTCTTACGCGCTCCTACATTATAAAAACCATGGTGGATTCCTTTTTCGCAGATAATTTGCCTGTATACTTCCACGTTATTACCGTTATATTTGCATAATATTTGCGCAAGCATCGAAGAAGGCTTCGCTTACCACCGATTCTCATATAAGCGATTCGCCGACATGTTCTTTGATTTAGTGAATATGTAATGTTTTGAATATATATATATATATATATATATATATATATATATATATATATATATATATATATATATATATTAACGAGCACGCTTTAAAGCATAATGTGCAAAGGCAATGAAAAAAAGAAGGCATAGCATGAGTATACTAAAAGGAAGTTCAAAGAAAATGGTATGTACGTGACATGACGCACTGTGATGTCGTCACGTTTGTGTATGCCTATTTTTGGCAGAATCTAGCATGCATATGTTCAAACCAGCTATAAAGGCTAAATGAGCGAGCTTGATGGTCTGTACTACCACCTCTGTTTCAAAGGGGATTTTCACAACGTGACAACGAAGTAAATGAGCAATGTTATGCTGTGTACATTTGGCGTTTGGGAACACGGAAGGGAATATTGCAGCTGCAGCGATAAAGATCAAACCACACACACAGGGAAAATAAGGCGGGTTTTAACAAACACAGACCCGTTTTTTCTGCTGCAACAACAAAAACAACATAAGCAACGTTAACATTTGCTTTATAAACTTGCTTACAATTTGAGGACAATGTGGGGTTTGAATGGTTCTCGCACTTCCACTCATCCCGCCATTTTATCACGTCGCTTGCTGTGCATGTAGGCGATGATCAAACCAGAGCCCGTACACACAAAACTTTTTCTACGTGAGGGTTTCCAGATGTGCTTGAGTTCAGCCACCTGCCACTCCTGATAGTGATCGGTGTCTTAACGGGAAGCTCACCGGATTGATGGTACATAGTGGACAGAAACTGTGAAAGGCGTTTTGCGGAAATCGGCCGAGCTGCTATGCAATTTTCCACTATCCTGTCACTTTTCCTTTGTTTGTAGGTAGGTCTTCTCCTGCATAAGGTTCAAAATGAGGAGAAGCCTGCTTTCAGCGTAAACCAGGCGACATTTTATCCTATTGCAGCTGGGTCATTCTTAGAGGAAGGAAGTTAACTCACGCCGGGAATGGCAGCGGGACATGTCGACCAGACCTTGCCGGCAAAATTGTGGCGCGTATACCCCCAGGCGCGCGCATGGCACAGATCACATGCCCACATGGCCTTCTGTCTTGTGCTTCGTTGCAAGATATTGGCGCCTCTAGTAAGGATCTATAAAGTCGCAGAGCCTGTGCTTTTGGGCGCAGTGTTGGGGCAAACTAACGGCCGACAAAAAGTGACGCGTGACAGAGCTCTCGAACTTGCGTTTTGTTGAGTACTGTCAACAAGCTGCTACCCCTTCGCCACACAGTGACCTGGAGTTGTGCCTGTTCTAGCGTGCGGCATACAAGTAAATCATGAACTTTTACAACTGAAATGTATCTCTTTAGACCGAAGTTTAGCGTGTCTTTATGGATACTTACGACCGCAGCGTAAGCTGCAATGGAGAGTCAGAAAAGGTCCACTCCAATCGCGTTTGATCGTTTATTTTTTTCGATTATTGATTGATTTTTTTCTTGTTCATGCCCCGCCACCCCTTCTTTCTCTCATTTTTTCTTGACACAGTGCCCAGACTTTGAAAAATCTAATAATGTCGAGCGGTGATAAAAGAATTGCCTTCCAGGGAACAACCATGAAAGAAAAGGAAATGCTTTTTTAAAACTAAGTAGACAAATAAATTTCAGCTAAGCTAGAAAACCTTTATGAAACGAAAAGTAGAACAATACGTTATGAAAGCATAACGTGCAGTCTTCATGAGAAAAAGTACTAAAAACAGAAAGTGAACCGAAAGTATTGAAAGCGGTACCAAAACAGCAGTGCAAAAAAAAAAAAAGGAAGCTCGGTTATTTCCGAGCCTCATCCATATGTATGCTATGGAAATGAAGCAGCTGTAAACAGGGAACGCTGTCTCCCTCGCCGGTCACGAGAAGCTCACCGTATCGTAACGTGCGCTCTATTTTTTTCCTGTGTTCTTTTTTTTTTCTGAAGATAACATTTTGCCAAACAAAGTTGCAAGAAAGAAGTCTTGCGAGGAGTAACGAGTGCTAGCGACGAAATGAGTGCTTCAAATCATTAGGTCACAACTACTCTGCACAGAAAAGCCCCGTCTGTGTCCTTAGTACACCGGCCAGGCTCAAGCTATCATCACGGCTGATTCCTCAGGAGAAGTATTCATGGGCATTGACCTGACCTAGAGTGATAAAAATGAGCAACTAAACGGAACACGCGTGAAGTTAAATGTTCAATGACTTAGTTGAACATCTTTGTCACACGAAATTGTCGCAACACTAACAAAGACTAAGGATTTGTGAGGTCTACGGCAGTCTTTATTAAGTGAGGAGGATGAGAGGGTGCGTAAGTTAACATGTCAAGTCTTCAATATCAAACTCGTTTCCCATGAAGAGGCCATGTCACTAAGTGCTTTAGTGCTGTAATTATTATATAACTTGGTGCTGCCCAATGGATTGTCACTATAGGGAAGCCCTGTTCCAGCACTGCTCGTAAACTGAAAGTTATAGAGTGTTTCATTGTTTCACTGATGACTGATTGATTATTTCGAAAATGTTGGCATTGATCCCCGATTTCGTTTATTTTTTTTTTAACACTGTACCTTATCGCCCGACAATCTGCATGTGGTATTGTTGCCATTTAGAGTGAAGAACGTGGAGACCCCGCTAATATTGCTGCTCCAAGACGACAACCTCGGAATCATCCATTTGATTGGCGATTACTTGTATGCCCTTTTTTTCGGGTGAAAGACAGGATTTATTTGACAACTTCAAGTTCAATTTTTCCCAATAAAGTTTTTCTCTAATTTCACGAAATAAGGCGCTGATTACGAAAATTCGAGCTATCGACTTCTGTCAGAACAGGGCTTTCTTTTTTTTTCTAGGATATCAATGTCTGCGGCAGTACCTTTTTGTGTGTACGTTTTTGTGAGTGTTACTTAGCTGGGAGCTAAATCGTAAAGCTGATTGTTCTTCAGTGCTGTTCTACATTGAGCGGCTGCCTTCACTATTGATCTATCCGAAGTTAGGATTGGCTGGTATCTGCTCTTAGGAGCAGTTCTAGCGTTAGAACTTTTTGTAAATACGGGTTCTGCTTTTCAGCTTTCGTGTGGGTCAACGTGAATATTGTAGCGATATAAAACCTTTCTCCTTATTATTTTAACCTTTTAATCTCCTTAGTAGAATCACAATATAGCGAAATCCACAATTGTGCCTGAAAAAAGAAAAGCAAAAAGGAAAAAAAAATAAAGGACACAGTTCGACTTCTTTACGACGTTAGGTCCCAACGGCTTCTAACATTCGTTCGAATACGCTCCCGCATCCGCTGAAAAATCTTTTGAATCAGGCAGAATAGAAATTGACATGACTAAGTAATACCTTTATTAAAACGCCTTAACACCGCGCAGCACGCTAATCTCGTCCACGGGTGTCGATATAGACATGTCAACGTGAAAATGAATTATTTATGTGACACAGATCTCGTCATTCACTCTAGAGTGACAAGGCGCGCGCGAAACGCGCCGGCCTCGCTGCATGGCAAACGTAAGGTTTACGAGATATGCGAGACGTCCCACCTTCTGCGGCGCCCACAAGTTGAGGTGCATAGGCCGCGACTGCACTTAACCCCTGCTTGGCGCGACTATTCACTTTAAGAGGAAATGTACGGTCGGAACACGCCTTGGCTTCGAATATAAGTACCGCTCCTTTCCGCGGTTTATTTTACCTGTGCTTTACACCGCAGATAGTAAATGTCATGCCACGTACGACACGGAGCGTTTAAGACGCTGTGAATGTCACACGTAGCGTGGCATTCAAGAAGATGCATTTACGACCAATAACAGTTTCAGTTAAATCTCTATAGCAACCTTCCCCGCCCCACGATCCCTCCACTACGCAGTTTTCGTTTTCGGCTCCCTCACTTTCTCTCTATAAGTTACCTTTTCCCCCCCTAACAGCCCCACGTGAAGTGTATAGAAGCACGACACGTTCAAGCATTTTCACGGCCTCAGCTCGACGACGTGTAGACAAAAGTATGCTCGCAATACTTCGAAGGCAAAGCAAAACAAAAATCCAATAACGTTATAGCACACATAAACCATGGATCAGCAATGGTAGAGACGTCCTTTACGACACGCAACGAACGCGCAGGGCACACAACACGCCAGGCGCGCAAATCGCTCTTCCGTGAGCTCCGCATACACTGATGCTGCTGCTCGTAAACCGAAAGCAAAAACGAACCCTTCTCTTTCATATGCACATTAGGTCGCTCGTGCGCCGGTGGTCTGGGGCGTCTCTCTTCTGTGTTGTGCCGCGTAAGGCTCGCAGCGTGAGTCGGCCGCCACGGGGCGCTGGCGAACACACCGCGCCATGGGGCTCGGAGCGCTTTGCTTTCACACGTGACGTAGGAGGATCGCGCATTTGCTACCGTTTTTCTCGCGGTTGTTCCACCACCGTTGCGTTGCGCTTACGCGACGAAGGTCGCTGCGTAGGGCCTGAAATCTGCTGTGCACAAACGGACGAAACGAACGAGCCAGCCAACCGCGGCGGACGGGAACCTAGCGTGCTCAAGCTTGCTGCTTTGCTTCCCCCCCCCCTCCCCTCCCTCTTCCCAAAACTCTTCGTGCGATCCGTAGGGTTCTCGCTTCTGGCGAGACAGAAACGATTAGAACTCTATCATGAACTGGCGATTGATTCACAGCGACAAACGGCAACAACACGGAGGGTGTGTGCGTGTGTGTGTGGGGGGGGGGGGGAGGCTTTCATGCGCTCGCGATGTGTATGCGTATATATACCGACTGCGCTCCCTGCGCGCGCTTTGCAGACGACAAAAGAATGGAGGAGGGGTCGGGGTACGCGTATGAATGCAGCGCGCTGCGCAGACGACGAGGCTACTTAGCATCAAAATGGCGTCGACAAACGTCGCGCAGAACGTTATACGACCCGGTGTCGGGCAGGAGGTAGGCAGGTCTCGGATAGAGAAAAAAAAAAGAAATGTGGGGAGATGGAAGTTGGTGGCAGGCAACGCCTTTGGCAAACAGCGCGCACGCGTGAAGGATAGGTGCGCGCGGCACGCACAAAAGCGACGGCGTAAGCAACGGCATCGCGTTCAAGCCTCACCTCCGGCCGTTCGCGGCGATAGTTGCCGGAACGTATAGCGTGAAGGAGTGGGCAGGGATAAAGGAAGAGAGAAAGAGAGAGAGGTAGTGTAGGGGAGGTTCAAAGAACAGGGAAGCTCAGTGGGGGTTACGAAAATGCATAACCACAGCGAATTTTAATCCGCGGTTTTCGGCCGTGCGCGAGTCTGTATATAGAGTGCGCGGATTCACCGCTTCGTGTATGACCCAAAGGAAGAGACTCCAGAACTTACTCCCCTTTCCCTCCCCAGAGAGACTGTCAGATGCTAGAGGGAAGGGGGAGGGGTAAGTGAAGGTGGGAACACTCAGCAGAGTTATAACCCCGCCCTGGGACTGCCCTTTGAGGCGCACAGAACGTACGATTCATGCACGACGTTCATCATTTCCTCCTTTCTCACTTTCGTTTCACGATCTGGCGCTCTACATATTTGATAACGCTTATAGCCACAGCGTTTCTACATCACTGGTAACCTTGAGGCAGAGCAGTTCTGCAAGCAATGTGTCTTGTAGCGAAAGAAGAAATTATTGCATCTTTGCAGCGGTATGCTCGTAAGTGTAAACACAAGAAAGAAAAACAAGACAGTCACCATTAATAAATAGGGTTTGCGCCTCAAGGAAGTAATTTTCTCTGTAATTTTCTATTAGTGATCTGGACTCTTGCTCAATAAAGCAAAATTGAATGTAGAAAGCAAGAAGACACGGTAAAGAAGAATGCGAAAGGCATGGCAGATTGACCACAAATAGTAAACTCGTTTGTAAAACAAGAGAACTGCAGCTGTACTGACTGTGATGAAAAACAAAGTTACCCGCCGTGGTTGCTCAGTGGCTATGGTGTTGGGCTGCTGAGCACGAGGTCGCGGGATCGAATCCCGGCCACGGCGGCCGGCATTTCGATGGGGGCGAAATGCGAAAACACCCGTGTGCTTAGATTTAGGTGCACGTTAAAGAACCCCAGGTGGTCAAAATTTCCGAAGTCCTCCACTACGGCGTGCCTCATAATCAGAAAGTGGTTTTGGCACGTAAAACCCCAAATATTATTATTATTAAAAACAAAGTTGTACCAGGCCTTGTTTGAATGAGTGAACAAGAGGGTTGGCAGGAGCCATGTGACAGCGAGGGTAGCAAAACAGTCTGATAAAGGTTACCGGACAGGAGAAAGCAATGCCAGAATTTCGTCTACCATATTCGACAGCTGAAGTTTAGATAGATAGATAGATAGATAGATAGATAGATAGATAGATAGATAGATAGATAGATAGATAGATAGATAGATAGATAGATAGATAGATAGATAGATAGATACAACACCACGTGACCGGGGCGTGCTTTGCAGACGCCATGAGCGTACACGAAGTGCAGGCTATCAGTTTCCAAGAGCCCTCTTCGAAGAAAGAACCAAAAGAGGCGGAAGGAGAGTCTGGCGGGTCCCTTTCTCGGTCCTCCTTTTCGAATGTAAATACTGCGACAAGATCACGTCGTCCACGCGCTCCTTCACAGCTCTTCCGATCGAATCGAAAAAGCAGGCTCGCAGGTCGGCCAGCCCCACTCGCTGGGGGAAGTTTTGCATACGTTTTCTATCGGGTATATACCCCCGCCTCCCGCATAGATGGAGCTGCCGGACAAGCTTACCGTTTTCTAGAAGCGCTAGTATAGCGGTTTACCACAAGAATAGCGTTCTTTCTTATTTATTTATTTTTGGTTTGGTACGGGAACATACGCAAACCACAAGAAACAACGACGTCGCAATGCTAGGTCGGTGGCATTCCTTCAGATATGGAGGGTAACGCGACCTCGGCGTAAGAGGCCGTGTGGGCGACGGTGCCAAACCGACCGCTTTCTATAGGAACGGAGCTTGGTGCGCGCGCTGGAAAAAGGCGAGAGAGAGAGAAAAGGAAAATGGAAAACACTGACGTCTGCAAAAAAAAAAAAGAGATAATATGGATATATAATCTGTACGAGAGCAAACTTGGACGTAGCAGACCGCATTCGGTTTCAAAATCCGAAATCCGCGCTTGACCCGCTCCGAAACGTGATCATTGTTATGCTGATGACCGCAGGTCTTCTCTGAGTCGCCGCTGCGCCCAGCATCTCGTTTCACCGTGATTTCCCACCAAGTGGACGAGCCCACAATTGTGCCACAACGCTGACGCATCCATAGCGAACACGTAGAAGGAGAGAAGAGAAGAAGAAAATGGAAGGAGCTTTCGAGATTTACAATCCTCTAAAGTGCTGTCTTCTTTTCCCGCACGTCAGGTGTCAGGCGCGATGGCTTCAAGTACTTTCGTTCTAGAAGCGTCTGTTGCCAGATGGGCAAAGATCAGACCGCTTGGTTGTATGCGGGCAATTTGTGCACGCCGTGTACTTCGTTTTACCGTCCAATGCCACTGACCTGAAACAGAAAAATCCACCTGGTATTTTGCCCAGGACGCTTGAAGCGGTTCAGACGATGAAGTTTTTGGAGAGGGTGTCTCGACGCATGTTCAATATGAGGAAAGTTATTTGTAGGTACGTAACAGTCGACGTGGCAGACAACTAAGGGATAAGTAAGCACTGAGAACGAATATTTTAGGCTGTTTCTGCCGTGGTATCCTTTCCTTTAGGCTGTAGACACTCCCCCCCCCTCCCGACATGCCTCCAGAAAACAACAACAACGACAACAGCATTCACGCTATCAAAGTCAGAAAGTTTGATAGTTTGCCGCGCCGCAAGGAAAGGAAGCCTTGCTCGTATTTGTGTTGAGCGTGCTTCCACCCAGAGAAACACTTTATTAACCATAGTTTGCTTTTCTTTTTCTTGCTTTTGTCAGCTTACACCCGAGTGGACTAATATACCTTTTGTCCCCCTTAGACAAGTATTGCGTTCCCCGTCCCTGTCGTACTGCGGCTGTGCGCCTCCTTTTATTTTCTTTCCTCGAGTAAAATCAGCGGCGAATCGGGCTGCTCGTCGGGCATGCTCGGGTTTGCGCAAGCGAAGCGCAAAAGTTGGGACCTGTGCCGAAGTTTCGCGTCCGCCGACAGAAAAGCGAATATCGGGGCAGTCTCAGGAGTCGGTACAGTGTGTCGGCGCAGGGCGCGGTTAGGAAGGGGGTGGGGGCTACGTGCCGCTTAGACGCGGAGGGTGGGGTATATAGGCGCGTGGCAGCGGCTGTCACTGACGTCGAAACAGATGGCGGTCTCCACGACACGCGCTTCCCCATCTTCTCTCCTCCCATAACGCGCCGGCAAAGCGCCAGCGAGCCCGCCTGTTTGGCTGCCGCCGGCAGCGGCGGGCGGGCGGGCGGGCGGACCGACTGACTGCCGACGCTGAACTGCCTTGCGAGCAGTTTCAGGACGCCGGCACGACGGCTCGCTAGAAAGGAATAAGGCTACCGCGTACGTCCTCCTCTTCCTCGGCGTCTAATGAGGGGGCCGGACCGCGGGCGAAACCGCATGAAAGATGGCCGCCAGACGCCGCGCGGCGCCCGTTCCGTCCCGTTCCATGCTCGCACGCGCCCACTATGAGCTCGCGACCTCGTTATATTGCTGGCGGGGATGGCCCCTTCCCCCCTCCACCGCCCACACCCCCAACGACGAACCAACGACGGCAGCGGCGACGACAACGCGCAGCCGGTCCTCTTGAGTTCGGCCACCACGCCGCAAGGGCGGGTTCCGTGGGTTTAGATTTTACGAAGAAAAAATATCTAGAGCATTCCTTTTTCTCTCTGTATTCGACAGGGGGCACCGCGATTGCTCAGCTACTGTGAAAATGATGCTTAGTATACACAAGATCTGTCTGATTGTCGTGTCTGTGGCTGCAGACGTTATTGACGCGTCATCTTAAGACGCTTCATTTTTCTACATTACCGGTTTATATTTGTCTTGGTGCATGAAGGCCAGTAAGTATCTGCGCAAATGTACAACCACTTGGAATCGTTGCATTTGCAACGCAACATTTTATCGAAAGCAATCCATTTGCATAGTAACGAAACCTTTGGAAACAAGAAGGACGATGTTTAGGGAGATCCATGCAATGCCCAACACTCCGGCGCTGACTGAACCCCCGTATATAGTTGGAGCTACTGTAGACTGTAGCGGAAGAGTTTCATGCGACTGACTCTGTGAATGACTGAGTCTATTACTCTTATTTCATCTCTTCCCCTTTCGTCCTCCCCAAGTGCGGAGTAGCCAACCGGGCACGTCCTTGGTTATCCTCCCTACATTTCCCTCTTCGTTTCTCTCTCTTTCCAGTGTCAATTTCTTGGGGGGAACTCCATGTCCCTAAGCTACTCCTTTGCTACGCGGAGTGACCCCTATACGTCGCCATGCGGCGTTACAGTTAGGGCTGCCAGCCATTTGGCATTGTGTTCAGACCTGTCCTGGAATATATCCGGTTCCAAATCGGGCCCTTTCGGGACAACAATTTCTCCCGAACGGAGGAACAGCGAGATTTACAAAACAGGGCCCGCATTCGCGAGAAAAAGAAAGTCCTTGCTCTTGAACTGTTCGTGAGATTATAGAAGCCAGCCGGTATAGCAATCAACATATTAGTTCGCAAGGTGACCGACCAATGGTAAACAACACTTGCGAAGGAAAACATATTATGAATTCGTCCCCAGAATCTCCGCTAATGGCGAAGGCTGCTTTACGTGTATATTGAAAAAAAAAAAAGAACCTGTTGCGCTTGCAACTGTCCAACCCACCTCAAGCATGTTGGATTTGATATTCCTGTCGCATTTAGCACAGAAAAAAAATGCATTTTTTCTTCCTTCATTGTTCTATATTGCAATATTGTTTCCTTTAAAAACAGCGAAATCTTTATGATGAAAGGAATGCTAAGTGAACAAGTGTCTTTTTTTTTTTCACCTTATCATACGTTAGCAAGGTCAGGTAATTCACTATAGGGTGTAGGGTGATCCATGTTCACCTTAATATAAGGTTAGTCAACTACTCTGTGCAGCCACCCACAAAGAAACAGCGCAATCAGTTGAAATAAGCGGCGGAGAGCAGTACGGCGATTTGAACAGGAGCACGTGTAGAACAAACCGAAACCAAGCAACGAACGCCAACCGCAAGCACTAAGTTGGCATAACTTCACCCGGCCAACTATCACAAATTCCGGCACTATATTAACGCAGCAAGCCATCTTAAACCACCGACCAGCTTTGCGAGTAATCGCTGCTTCTAGTGAGAGTTCTAGTTTGCAGGGCACTTCACAGCCCTCAGCTGTAGTCTTGACCTACAAATTAATGGATGCTTAAAAGACACGTAGTGCATAAATTAATGCTTTTTTCTAATCCGACATTTGTGTGGAATTCTTGAGTATACTACATCCCAGAATTTGCGTGGTTCTTCAAGCACATTTATCTACTAATAGGCTATCGATCTACCGATTTATAACGGATAGTTCTTGCAACAACACAGAAGATCTTTAACACGTTCTGAACTCAGCGACTAGTTGTGTGGTACAACTCGTCCTCACTGTATGTTTCTGTAAGTGTCCAGTCTGTGTCTCTGTCTCGGTCAGCGACTATATGCGGCCTTAATTTACTCCCTTAAGCTACCAGCACTTTATATTTCCCGAACCGGTGATGTTTCTTACATTATTTTAATTACTAATATATGAAAAGGACCAGCCATCAGCAGGTTGACTATATATTTTTTTATTTTCATTTCAAGGGGAAAAAAAAAAGATGCACACGTAGTAAATCACCCGGCTTCGCTTGTGCCGACAGGCGTACACTAACATTAGAAGGGACTCACTCATTTGCGAAGGATGCAGGATCGCGCTCGAAGCGAATTTGTTTCACGAGGAACAACCTGCAAGAAATGAAGATGTATGAATGTACGTTTCATCGTCTGTAAGAAAGCATGTATAATAGAGTAAGATTACCATGACACGAACCACCCTTTCCAAATTACAATCAAATTTATCAACAACCCTACTCACCGCTATACACGTACGTAACCACCAACGCAAAGAGGCAAACACAGAGAAGGGCACCTTCACTTTTCGAGTATAATTGGTCACAAACTGGTCACTTCTAATGCGAACGAGGGAAACATTGCGCCATTGCATCAAATTCATTCATTCGTTCGTTCGTTCGTTCGTTCGTTCGTTCGCTCGCTCGCTCGCTCGCTCGTTCGCTCGTTCGTTCGCTCGTTCGCTCGCTCGCCCGTTCGTTCACTCGCTCGTTCGTTCGTTCGTTCGTTCGTTCGTTCGTTCGTTCGTTCGCTCGCTCGCTCGTTCGTTCGTTCGTTCGTTCGCTCGTTCGCTCGTTCGTTCGTTCGTTCGCTCGTTCGCTCGTTCGTTCGTTCGCTCGCTCGCTCGTTCGTGCGTTCGTTCGTTCGTTCGTTCGCTCGCTCCCTCGCTCGCTCGTTCGTTCGCTCGTTCGTTCGTTCGTTCGTTCGCTCGCTCGCTCGCTCGCTCGTTCGTTCGTTCGTTCGTTCGTTCGTTCGCTCGCTCGTTCGCTCGTTCGTTCGCTCGTTCGTTCGCTCGTTCTTTCGCTCGCTCGCTCGCTCGCTCGCTCGTTCGTTCGTTCGTTCGTTCGCTCGTTCGTTCGCTCGTTCGCTCGCTCGCCCGTTCGTTCACTCGCTCGTTCGTTCGTTCGTTCGTTCGTTCGCTCGCTCGCTCGTTCGTTCGTTCGCTCGTTCGCTCGTTCGTTCGTTCGTTCGCTCGTTCGCTCGTTCGTTCGTTCGCTCGCTCGCTCGCTCGCTCGCTCATTCGTTCGTTCGTTCGTTCGTTCGTTCGTTCGCTCGCTCGCTCGCTCGCTCGCTCGCTCGCTCGTTCGTTCGTTCGTTCGTTCGTTCGTTCGCTCGTTCGTTCGCTCGTTCGTTCGTTCGTTCGTTCGTTCGCTCGTTCGTTCGCTCGTTCGTTCGTTCGTTCGTTCGTTCGTTCGCTCGCTCGCTCGCTCGTTCGTTCGTTCGTTCGTTCGTTCGCTCGCTCCCTCGTTCGCTCGTTCGTTCGTTCGTTCGTTCGCTCGCTCGCTCGCTCGCTCGCTCGTTCGTTCGTTCGTTCGTTCGCTCGCTCGTTCGTTCGCTCGTTCGTTCGCTCGTTCTTTCGCTCGCTCGCTCGCTCGCTCGTTCGTTCGTTCGTTCGTTCGCTCGTTCGTTCGCTCGTTCGTTCGTTCGCTCGTTCGCTCGCTCGCCCGTTCGCTCGTTCGTTCGTGCGTTCGTTCGTTCGTTCGTTCGTTCGTTCGCTCGCTCGTTCGCTCGTTCGCTCGCTCGTTCGTTCGTTCGTTCGTTCGTTCGTTCGTTCGTTCGTTCGTTCGTTCGTTCGCTCGCTCGCTCGCTCGCTCGTTCGTTCGTTCGTTCGTTCGTTCGTTCGTTCGCTCGTTCGCTCGTTCGTTCGCTCGTTCTTTCGCTCGTTCTTTCGCTCGCTCGCTCGCTCGTTCGTTCGTTCGTTCGTTCGCTCGTTCGTTCGCTCGTTCGTTCGTTCGTTCGTTCGCTCGTTCGTTCGTGCGTTCGTTCGTTCGTTCGTTCGTTCGTTCGCTCGCTCCCTCGCTCGCTCGTTCGTTCGTTCGCTCGCTCGTTCGCTCGTTCGTTCGCTCGCTCGTTCGCTCGCTCGCTCGTTCGTTCGCTCGTTCGTTCGTTCGTTCGTTCGTTCGTTCGCTCGCTCGTTCGCTCGTTCGCTTGTTCGTTCGTTCGTTCGTTCGTTCGTTCGTTCGTTCGTTCGTTCGTTCGTTCGTTCGTTCGTTCTATATGAGTGGCTTGCTGGGCTTGTTGGGTTACTTGGTGCATGTTTATACTAAGAGAATACCAGCAAACCTCGAAAAGGTAAAAGAAAATCGAGAGGCAGACATACACAAAGCGACAGGAAGATGGCTGGTGAGAGTATAGTGCACGCAACAAGGTGAAATCAGGAATTGACCAGAGGTGTTACACCCTCGCAGCTAGAAGGGCTGCGCTTGCGCTTTTTCGCACATTACAGGCAGGAAGCAGAGGTTCTCGTCTAAGCGCCCCCCCCCCCCCCCTGAGCACTAACGACACTACCATTCGAACCTCGCCCCTGCACACCTCTGTACTTCTTCACGCGTGCGTGTGTGTCCCCCCCCCTCCCCCCATGCTGCTCTCCCTCAATCTCACCTACTGAAATCAGCTCCCCCCTTCCACCGTTCACACACCGTCGAATTCTCTCGTGGCCAGATGTATTCACCGCAGATGTCCGCATATGAATGCGTGGCACGACGCCTCGTCGCGAAACAAATCGCGCGCTTTGCGCACGGCCATCAGCGAAGGCTGCCGACGGCGCCCCGTAGCGGCCGTTCCACCATACTCATCCCCTGTAACACACCCTCTTATATATTTTTGCTTCTTCCTTGTCGCTTACTGCCACAGAGCGCGCGTGCGCGTGGTGTGCCTGTGCGTGTGACTGTATCGGGAGCGGACCATAATTATTTTAACGACGCCCCGACATGATTAGAATACCATTACCTCGGGATCGCCTTTCGATGGAGACAAGAGAGAGAGAGAGAGAGGGTGACAGCTTTTGTTTCTCCGCTTTGTTTTTTCTTGCGCATCGCGGAAGGGCCGCTTTGTATAGAGTTTAGCTGACCTGACTGGCATATGTGGCGCCGAAAAAACAAAAGCAGGAAACCGATTCGTGGACACTCCAAAAAGATGCGAGTCACTCTTATCTTCTCCCTAATTAAGGGAGTGGGGAGGGGGGAGGAGGACAACCGCAATTTGCATCCAATGAACCCCTCTGGACAAGTATAAAGGCCAGGTGAGAGCTGCCTTCATTTTGCGCTCCCCGTGTATAAAGACATGGGCAGGAAGCTGTGGTTTGTAACGGTAAACTTGAGGTGCATACAGAGCCCTCGGAGGGCCCGCTTTGGTTTTACTGTCAGCTCTGCAATTTAGAAGTGTGTTATCATTGTTTCTTTAATGATTAGTGAGACATTACAGTGCACCCTTTAGAGAACTTCGGCACACACTGTAACAAAGAGAAAAGTACGTGCGCTCCTGCTTTCAAGAAGACGACAGTGACACGGAAGGCAAAGCGCCAGTGTGCTAGAAATATCATGCGAGGAGTCTTTTCAGACCGCTAGAAAAAAAAATTAATGTGTTCGTGAACACCTAGTCCACGGCCTTAATAATTGCTAGATATGCGATTACGTGGAAACGCTGATGCTATCATAGATTTCTCGCAACACATGCTTGACCTATAGCATGTGCATATATAGCTCAAGATTGAAATCCACTTCTATATTATTATTCTTTTTTCATTAGTTGGTTGTTGTGAGCGCATTTAGGCTTTCCGTTGATAGCTAGCTTCTGGGATCGTTGTTAGGTTCAACCGTCCGAAATTCAAATACAGCATCAGCTAAAGACTTTCGAGGAACATTTTTCTTCAACATTTATGCTCCATAACCCGTTGACATTTTCTGCGGGGAGAAAGAATATGAACAGAGGAAGGTGGGTAGGTTAACCGAAAAAGCATCCGGTCGGCTGCCTTACATTAGGGAAGGGGGAGGAGAAATCGGAAGATGGAAAAGTGGATGCCTCCTGTAAAGGTGTGCCAACGAGGAAAACGTCCCGTGGTCAAATTTCCCTGTCCATCAAACTGAGAACAGTCACGCGGGTGCAGGTCACACACTACACATTCAGAGGCAGTGCCGCAGCCCGATCACAACTGGGAGGACCGGAGGACGAGCACGCGAATAAAGCAGTAGGGTGTTGAGATCGTAAATACAGTTCGGAGCCGCCCTGGTCGCGGCGACCGAGGACACTTCTGGCGATTCATCTTCACGCCATTTCCGCGCCAGAAGCGCTCGTGGGGGTGCGTGGGCCACGCGAGGAAGTGGGAACCTTTGTTAAGGGTCTCTACAGCTGCGGAACGACAGGGGGCGCTGGCGAACTACCAAGGCAAGCAGAGCTGATATAGATTCGCAAAAAGAAAGAAAGAAAGAAAGAAAGAAAGAAAGAGGAAGACAGAATGCCCCTCGGCGTCTGTCCCCCCTTCAGTGCCGGTGCTCCGGGAGATTTCCGTGACTGCGGGCCACTTTGTGGTTCAGAGCCACTCTATCTGAGGATCAGCGCGTCACTATGGTGCGGATGCCTGCCTATAGCAGTGTGTGCTGTTGTCGTGGGAACTTCGGAGTGCAACGTAGAATGTCACATAGAGAAATGACAGCGATGACGCGTGCATGCGGATGTCAGCGCTGGAGCATCCACCTTGTAGGATATTACATGTTGCTTGATCACTGTACGATCTCATTATTCTTGCTTCTTTCTTTTTTTCGCAAGATTTCGGGGAAAACAGAAACTCGATAGAGTCGGTTTGTGTGTGACCGCAAACACCTTTATGCATTATGGGCAATCATTTAGGATATAGTATTTGCAACGCACTCCAATATACACGTACTGAATTGTACTAAAAGTGAAGTTAAAAGAAGAACCATCAATAAACAAACAAGCCCAAAGGCTATCGCTCCTTGATAATACCAGTAGAGATGCTCTTTACTGCCCAATAGAGTTATGTTTCGGGGTGGCATTGCTGCAGCCCACATGAACAACTGGTAGCAGAGATACGATTACGCTACCATCAAGCGGTGGACAGAGGCCACGACATTGTATTTCAGTGGCTACCTGGGCACTGCAACATTACTGGCAATGAAAGTGCCGATAAAGCTGCCCGTGAGGCACATGGTGAATGTGGAAGCACCTCGATACCATTGTCGAGAACGAATTCAGCGCGGCCCCTCAGCAGTCTTGCCCATATTTTTACTCCAAGGAAATGGAACACATTGAAGTTCACCAACCGGCGCCTATATTTCATGGACCCAAACCTGAGATTACAACTTTTACGTAGTTTTAACCAACGGGAAGTGGCGTTACTGCGTCGCATGCGAGTAGGG
This sequence comes from Dermacentor variabilis, assembly GCF_050947875.1. NCBI lineage: Eukaryota > Metazoa > Arthropoda > Arachnida > Ixodida > Ixodidae > Dermacentor > Dermacentor variabilis. Next base: position 131,983,874 of record NC_134573.1, on the reverse strand, counting down.
GTTTCTTTCACAAACACCTACTTATTCCTAATTGGAATGGTGGGCAGTCCCAATTGCAGCGTATGTGGTGTCGAAGAAACAACCATACATCTCCTGTGAGACTGCCCCACCTACGAAGATGAGAGGAATGTCCTTCGGAAAGCTTTGGGGCACTTAGACGACAGGTCTTTCACATAGGAGAGGATCTTGGGCCCATGGCCTCGTACATCTGCTATTTGCAAGGCCAGAATTGCGCTGGTGCATTTCTTGAAATGCACCAGCCTGTATGACTACCTGCGACTGACTCGGCGATGAACGCTTGTGTGTGTAACAGTGCAAAACGGTGAACTTCCTTCTTCCTTCTCCTCCTTCAATCCACTTTCCGCCTTCTAGTGCAGGGTATCCTACCGGGATCAGCCTGCTTAACCTCCCTGCCTTTCCCTGATGACTTCTCTTTATCTCTCTCTCTTGCTGAATGACCGTTGTGTTTCGACCGCTAAGAGTAGGTCCTTCATTTTTAAATGAAACTGTTTATCTAAGCAAGGAGTTAAGCTCGGCCAATGCGACCACCGTAGCAAGACGTCGCTCAGACTTCCAGTCCGTGCACCACAAGGCTCACGTGTGTATACCTCCGGGTTGGGACCGTCATCGTTTAGGGCTGCTTAACGTGTGACGGGGTAGGGGTGAGGGGAGGGGTTCCCGGCAGCCGCACGGACAGACCCAAGTGGTGGTCAAACAATGGTCGCCTCTCATCTCATCGCTCATACGGAGCCCGATACAGCCGCCAACAGCCGGCGCCGGCGCTCCGCTCTTTGTGGTTTCCGTGACACACGAAGAGAGACACACAGTCGCGCGAAGCGAAGGATATAAAGGAAAAGCAAGGAGAGAAATAAAGAAGAGATACAACCAACGAAAGAAAGAGCCGGGAGGAGTGGGGTCATCACTGCAGGGACTCTGCAGCGATCACAGTTGCCGACGCTTGTGCCGCTGGCGCGTTTGTTTGCGCTACGCCACTGCGCCGTTTGGTGGTCCTTTTTTGGTGGGGGGGGGGGGAGAGGGCAGTAGCCTACGTAGCTCCTGCGCGGCCCACGCTAAGAAGGGGACGTAAACAGATGGAGGGAGTCCGGATGTGGATGGCTTCCGTGGAGAGGAAATTAAACACCCGAGAGCGTCCATTTCCTTGCCCACTATGGGATATATATACGAGAGGGTGGTCGGCGGCGGCAGCGGTCAGCCGGTCTACGCTGCTTCGGCTTGCCCTTGCAGCGCTTGGGCGCGGATGGGTTGACCCTGATTGCTTCTGTATAGTCGTCCGATGGGACGTTATTGCCTGCTCCCAAGAGCCGGCTGGGGCTATCAATGGATGCTTTGGACTCGCTTTCGACGCTGTTTGCGCAGTGACGCTTTGCGGTCGGCTTGTCGGGCCGCTGCTATTCGGTGGAAACAATGAAGCAATCAGGGGATTCTCGGTTTGCACTTCGCGTACGTTTGCGTGCCTGCGTGCGTAAGCACATGTGTGCGTGTGTTCATGCGCGCGCATTTGCGTGCTTAAAACGTGCGTGTATTTAGAACGCGCGCGTGTGCTTTTGTCTGTGTGTGCGCAAAATGTGCGCGCGTTTGTACGTATTTCGTGTGCGTGCACGTGTTGTGAGTGCGAATGTTGATGCGCTGGCATGAGAATAACCGCTAAGATGTCACAGAAACGTGACAGCTATGTATGGCAACGCGAACTTTCTAGCGTTTTTCGCTGTTTCGATTCGAAATAAAGGCACGCTCTGATACGTTGAAACACACGCATGTATCGGAATTAATGCTTTTGTCAATAGTAAATGGGCCGTTTCTTCAGCAGGTTCGGACTTGTACATAACGAATTGCATTTAATTAGTTACTTTTAATGAACTACTTTTATTGGCAAATTTGTAGCTTAACGATCACTATATTTACTAGACCTACGCTCACTGTAATTAAATTACTTTTTTATTCAGTAACCAATTAGATGTAAGCAGTTACATATTTAGGATACGCGAAATGCTGGAAGTAGGCTTTTCCACACTATTAAGTTGCCCTACAAATGACGGCCGCCCTCTCGCTAAGGGCACCACTGATCCGAGGGCATACGCGAAGATGTAAGAGAAAAGGTGGTGGCGAGGATAGCGGCCCCGGATGCAGCTCGGGTGCTTTACTTCCACTTAAAGGGTAACGACTACCACCCCGTGTGGGTCAAACTTCATGTGCGTGGAAGTACACTTGTAGAATATCACGTGTTCCTTTTTATTGTTTGGCTTCCTTTCTTTAACAATATGTTCAGTGTCATAACCCCCCCCCCTTCCTCCATGGTGTCTTAGTGGCTGTGGCATTGCCCTGCTAAGCATGAGGTCACAGTTACAATTCCAGGCCACGGCGACCGCATTTCGATGGGAGCGAAATGCAAAAACGCTCGTGTACCGTTCAGTGGACGCACATTAGGGAACGTCAGGCAGGTTTAAATCAGCCCGCACTCTCACACTACGGCGTGCCTCAGTGTCAGATCATGGTTCTGTCACGTAAAACCATAGAATTTAACTTTATTTTTTCTTCAGTGCCACGATTTGCAGGTAATTTGTTTTTTTCTCACATACTACTTGATAGAGCATGAACTGCTTCCTTATAGTGAATACGGGTTCTAAGCCATCGTTTGGGTTGAATTCGAAAAGCTTTTCGCCCGTAAGTGCTCTTCGCCCTTGTCCAGCTGCCGTGGCTTATGATATGTCGCATCCTGATTGGATGGCATTTCGTTTTACGAGCATTTCTAGCTTGACAACTTCTCTTTCTTTCTTCTGTTTTTTTTTTGTGAATACGCGTCCTGTTTGCGAGCTTTTGCTTGTTTGCTTAATAGTCAAACCAACACGATCAGCCATAACTGATTTGGTTTTTCTTTACTGATGGCGGGTGGCATATCTACTGCTACGGGGGTTGCCCAGGAGTCGTATGGCATTAGAAAGAGACATAACCAATTCTACTTTTTCTCTACCCTAAAAATTCGCGGATCTTTTATTTGCGATACCTCCAACGCTATATACATGTTTGACAGCAACGTCTGCAAAAAAAAAAAAAAAGAACATATTGTCCAAACAGATACTTCGTTTCGAATACGTTTTAATACCCACAGATCGCAATCGCATGCTAATGCGCTTCCTAACCTACCATTATAAAGACATATTCGCTTACCAGAGCATTCTTTCAAAAAACTCTGGGACAGTATGCTTGATTCAGGCTTTCTTTCCCATCAAGATCGCGAAGTCCGCGAAGTCATCGTGTCATCTGGCACTAAGGAAAACACAGGCACATTAATTAGCGTGCCTACTAAGCACCCTTTACATTATCCGCGACTCCCTATGAATGTATGCCATTAGACGTAGCTTTCTTTCAAAAAGCCCTGTTTTCTTTTTTTTTTTTCTGCGCAGTTTACGTTAACTATATGTCACTACTGTCCATAGTCTCCACACGACACGGTATTCCACAGTGCACATGCAAATAAAAGCCTTCATCATTCATCCTGCTCACTATTGCGGTTATTGAGCAATGCGTTCACCTGCATTCTGGCTGTAATGTCGCGCGGCACTTTATTATCATCACGTTTTTTGTAGATCTCGAGTGGCTTACATTGTAATGTTTAGGGAAGTAGCGCTTGATCTCTGTGCTGTGTGCCACGTAGGTGCTGTGCTGCCACCTCATGCTTACATTACTTGATTAGCGCCGGCAGGAACATGTCTGGATATAGTGTAGTTGTGAAGTGTATCTCTTTTTACGTCACGTGCGATGTGACTGCATACTGACTGTAATGTTCACCGTATGATCAAATTCGTAGGTGTTATGGCTGTATATATATATATATATATATATATATATATATATATATATATATATACACAACTTAAGAGACAAATAAAAACATACATGTGACCATTATGCTGTCACGTCTCTTCAGGCGAACGTTACCAAACGTTTGCCCCGTGTGCTGTCGAAAGCAGAAACGTAAGATATTTCCCTTCACTCCGTACAGCACCTGCCTCGCCGTTACAGCGTCGATCGTCACGTTCCTGCGCAAGCTCAGGAAGAGCAGCTCGCATTAGGAGGGCAGAGTCTGCGGCACCGTTGAGAAATCATTCGGCCCAGAGCGCCGACAGACGTCGCAAGGAAAGCCGCAAAGAACCAATGTGCAGGGAAGAGGCGATCCGGAAAAACGCGGCGGCTGACGCACGTGTGACGGCGGCGGCGGGCTGCAGGCAAAGCAGCCGGGGCGCGTATTCTGAGGACAGGAAAAAAAAAGAGAAAAAAAAAGAAAGGAGAGAACGCGTTGTGCTCGCGCCGTTGCCGCGACAGCTGATGACGCCCGCAAGGTGGGCGACAGCTTTTGGCCGCGCGTCTCCTCCCACCGTCACCGTCGCGGCAACCGCTGGCACACCGACCGCAGCGGGGATCGATAGACAGGGACACGCTCCTGTACCACATGCGTGGTCGTCGTCGTAGTCGTCGTCGTCGTGCAGCCGTTGCCAAGCGTCATGGTTGTCATTTCCTTTATTTCTTTTTCTTTTTGTCCCCTCGTCCTTGTTTTCTCTCTCTCTCTCTTTCTTTTGTAACCTCTTCTTTAACCGTTGCAAAACAGACCAGTCGCGTTTCTTCTCGCTGCGGTTTTCTACCTTTAGGTGATTTGTGCTTATTAGTTGTGCAGCGAATACCCGCGGTCTTCGCTCTGCTTCTGAACAAACTAGATTCGTATTTGTCAGCAATACATGCAACCAAACATGCCACCTACAGATTTTTTTTTTTTCAATGCAGAAAGTTGACCGAGCCTAAACACCAGTTGAAGAGCTTTCCTACATATAGCCATTGCTAAGTGGAACTCCTATACCTCAGTTTCGCTTTATCGCTTTCTCGTCACTTCAGTTATTTAGATGTCACTCAAAGACGTCTAGTGAGGAACGACCAACTCCACCGGAGAACTTGCACTTGAACGACAGTGTGTTGCACAGACAGGCCACAAAGTAGCTGAATCAAGCAAGCACGGCGACATCGTTATCGTTCTTTGTCTTCTCTCAGCGATTGTTGTTATAGCTGTAGATCGTGCAACCGTGACAACGTGACTGTCCATACAATAACACGCACGCGATTCCTCTTTTACATTTGGAAACTCAATCATCCAGGCTGGCTTCCCTAAACCCTCGAACACTTCGCAGCCTCGATGTAAGTACATTTCGTTGGGCTGGTATGTGAGGCATTGCAGGTAGCCCATATATGTACTACATGTACAGCTTGTTTGTATACGTATACAGTGCTCAGCGATTGAACTCGGACAACATGGTGGCCGGTACTTCCTTGCGCCATCGGTGGGCGCTCGTGACATAGAGATGATGCATTCTTGCGTAACATGAAAGCGAGAATCTTTTTTATGCATCGTAACTGCACTCGAACTCCTGAGCGATCACCCTGAGATCACCGGTGGTGCAGAAAGCGCCGGCAGGCATGCTGTCTGGGTATCGCGTTTCAATCGTTGAGCACTGTACGCGTACTATATAAAGGTATAGCATACAGCTATATGTATTTTCTACATATACTACGCTATTGCTCTGCCAAGCCGTCACGGCACGCAACACACAGTTTTAGCGCTGGGTTCCGTCTCATTCTCTCGTTTGTCTTCGTATACGTTCGTGCTGTACTTACAGCACGATCCACTGCTAAAGGGAACACCCGAACAGTGTTAAGCGGGATATAACTGGAACATGCCCCCGCCTTTATCAGAAAGAGGTGTCTTGTGTCATATTGCAGCGATAGAATACGAGCCGTTGGCAGAACACGAGCTGAGTAAATCGCTGAATTTTCGTCTCTCACGTTTACGTCTATAGACAGGAACATCTATAAGCGTCTCATCCGTACTGCGCTTTTGTTTCGTTAAACGTGAATGTCGTGAACCGTCAGCCTGCACTTTCCTTCTCATAAACCGTACGCACCACTGTCACGCGTACCCGTGACCAGATCGCGTATGTCACTTTTCGTAACTGTCGTGTCTGATTGCGCCCACATTCAAACGAGTAAACGGAGGGAGGGTGCAGGCTCGCGGTCCACTCCGCTAGCCATCCACCCGTGTCATCGTGGCGCTCTTTTTCTGCGGCGATGAAGAGAGCGTGACCACCTTAGCGAGTTTCCACGCAAACAAAATAACGTCGAATCCAATTCGCGAGGCGGACGACACGCGCGCGTTCACGCGCCCCCCCCCCCCTCCCCCCCCGCACATATAGCACGGAGCGACCGAGACGAACGTATATATACATACGTATACACACAACAAGGTTTAGCGCGTGCCTCAAGTTCAACGCGCAATACACAAGTACACAGCGTGGAGAGCTTTGCCAAAAAACTAAAGCAGGAAGAGCTTCGCGAGACGCTTGAAAACGAAGCCCGAGGAAATAAAGAAGAAAAGAGATCCGGAAACCCCACCGCTCTTTCTCTGCTGCGAGCGCTTTGCTCGGAACACTGTGGACATTTCCGAAGGCGTCGCATAGTCGTCGGGGGTGTGCGCCTCTGTCCGTCTCCCTTCACACGGCGAGAGTATGCGCGAAGAGGAAGCAGCCTCATTTTCCCGAAAACGACTCGGAGACGTGACTTGACTCACAAGCGCCTTTCCTCCTGGCCGTTCCGATCGGAGACGTCGGGACGACGACGAGACGCGGAGCTGCGCCCTATAGAGGAACACGTGGCGTGCCAAACCATCGTGCCGTAGAGAAAATTTTTTTTTTCGAATTCTTTTTTTTATCGGATTATAAATTTATATTGTAAATGTTTCGCCACTTCTTTTGTCCATGTCGCTCCTTTCTCTGTACACGGGAGAAGTAGGAATCTGCTGCTTGAAGCATCGAAGCTCGCCACTCTCATTCTAACAATGAACGCGACCAAGCACGTTGGACGTCCGCTTCCCCTTCAAAGTCTGGCGGCTCGTATTCCGTAAAGTGCGCGGCTTGCGGGAAGCCTTGGAGTAAGCAAATCGAGTTCGGTTGTCGTATTTCGCACAGTGTCCGGAGCTTGAGCGATTAAGCCCCCATTCACACAGGTAGCGCTTTTTCCTTTTTCGATCACGCGAAGTCGCGCCCGATGAAATGCTCATTGACGTACGCCAACTCTTGCGAGATGCGCGTCGCATTCACCTAAGCTGGCAATGTACATCTTCTCGCAGGTTTGTTCTGCATTCAAGGCATACATCTGGTATGTGTCTGTATTCACAAAATTACGCAGATTCTACAAACTGTGGGAATAGGGAAGCGTATAGCTTTCATGAAACAGCAAGGCGAAAAGTGCGTGCTTTAATTGGCTTGCTTTATTATTTTTTTTTCTGTGAAGAAAATCGGTCTCGGACCAATCGATGCGACGAGACGTTTCTTCTGGTACAGTCGACAAGATCAGCGACCTCAAGGACTACTTTGCGTGACCGAAAAAAAGTGTTAGTGTGCACGCGCCCTTAGAGCTCTTTGGCCACTGCCGGCGCGATGTCTCCGTAAAAAGACCGAGAAAATGAACGATGCACAACTACACAAATTTGGAGGACGCTTAAGCTTCGCCTTTAAGAGTGGAACTTGATAGCATTCAAAGATCCCGACTGCTTCTCACGCCTCCCGGCAACTGGAGCGTACGTAACCGCAATCTTTACCGGGAAACGCTGACCGCGGGCGCTGCACGAAGGGTGGGCGTTGTGGTAGAAACGCGGCCTCTTGCGTGGGCCGCGAAGCGACAGAGGCGAGCGCCAGCTAGAGGAACCGGGCGCGCCGCTCCGTGGTCCCCGAGGCACCCACACGCCGGCGCGCGCAAATGGCGGACGCCGCGGCTGGTCTGTGAATGGTAGAAACGTTGGAAAATGTGTTTCTTTGAGTTGTCGCGTAAGAGAGATAAGTTTTCTCCTATGTTCAAATTACAATCCGAGAGCTATCATGTATGTAGGTTGTGTGTAAGTCATAGTTAACGGTTTTTCTATGTATACTCTAGCTTGAAAAATTCAATTAATTCAGTAAATTTCTTGCGTCACATGGAGAGCGTGGGCATGGGTGGTTAGTAAATATCTACATCGAAACGACGCCCGACGCCGGACGCCGACGCCGTACACGAACGCCGGATTTTCTGCGACACGGGCTCCTTAACGCTGTCGTGTTAAAACGACGCAGCAACCCTAACATTATCGCGCAGCATCGGGTATCTATTAGCACTCATCTATTAGCGCCCATGGATTTCTTGAATGAATTCAGAGTCTCCGCCATGATACTCATCATTTGCCCTAACTGCATATGTAGTGTTATAAGGATAACGCAGGCACAGTTCCTGTTTTGAATCCCTATAGCATTCAGCCCAGCAAGGGAATATGCGGGAGACACAACAAGGCCTAATTTTTGTCACATAACTATTTTCGTTAGCAGTGGCTGCTCGCATAGCCTCCTTCAACGCTATCGCGAAGCGTGGAGTGTCTATTAGCAGCCATCTCAAATTTTGTCTACATAACAGTTCTTACGTAAATAACTGCCACCGTAGCAGCCAGGCTGCCGAGAGTACTAGGCTACTAGAGCACCGTCCCCACCGATCATCGGCTCAGAAGGCAGTGAAGGCACTTTTGTGCTTTCTCAGAACGTCTGGTTTGCGAGAGCGGCTTTAACTCAAGTACTGTACGTACACGTATCTACACCCTCCCTCCCTTCTCTGTCTTCCCCTTCTCCCTTCCCCCAGCCTAGGGTAGCCAACCAGGCTCTTGACTGGTTAACATCCCTGCCTTCCTATATTCCTCTCTCTCTCTCTCTCTCTCTCTCTCTCTCTCTCTCTCTCTCTCTCTCTCTCTCTCTCTCTCTCTCTCTCTCTCTCTCTCTCTCTCTCTCTCGCTGTCTCTCTTTCTCGAAATTTAGTCGGGTAAAGTTGGGAATGAAATGGGCTTCCCGTAAACTTTATCCCATTTCTGCGACGCTAAGTTTAGCAGCGCCTTATTTAAACCGGGTGGTCAATATTCCAGCCTTTCTCTTATACTCAGATGTTCGCTTTCTATCTAATAGGCCGTTTGGGCTGAGTAGAACGGCAGACATAAAGCGTTAACATGGGGTTCAAGTCTCAACAGCGCGCAAATAAGATCTTCATTGCCTGCAAATCTTCAAGAACTTCAAATCGGCTATGGAGCATAGAACCAGTTTTCGAGGAGAATAGAGGGTATACTAACCTTTTAAACGTACATTAGGCGATAAAGAATAACAAAACAAGAACGAGAGGAAACGAGGTTATCAAACAGAGATTACAACGAAGGCGAAAAATAAACCAACGGACGAAGAAAAGAGACACGAGACAACCACGTACACGTTTACAAGGGAACCGAATAAACTACTTTGTTTACACATCACATGCTTCTGCCCATGTTCTTTTGCGCACACCTGTTTATTTTCCCGTTGTCCTGCGTTCACCTTGGCACACTTCGAACCAAGACGTTTTGGAGCGCAAAATAAAACCCGAACACCAGCTCGTTTGCCTATTTTTTTTTTTTCAGATTGTGAGATATTCTGTGAACATAGGGAATGATAAAACACATGGTTTCAGAGGAGCCTGCTCCACCCTGGTTTACAACGTTAGGTTTCTTGAGCGGCCTGAGCATTTTTTTCCGCAACAGATATAATCACATGGTGAGGATAACTTGCCCCTTTGAGGCGGCTGACCTGACAATGAAAACTACTTTGCAGCAGATGCACACATGACTTGTTAAGTGCGTTGGTTAGACATGATTGAATGATGCCACTTTTCATTACATTTGAGTGAGCTGAATGGTAGGAGAGGATGGGTTTGCTAGCCCTTGGCTTGAACTGCCAGCACACAAGACACGATGAGAAAGTGATCTCCAAATCTAAAAATCCTAAACAGTTATCGGCCCAAAGCTCATGAATCAGGATTACAGGGTGCAAGGCTGTTTGAAATTCTGACAATACTAATGATGACTGGGTCTCCAATTCTGGACTGTCACAATCTAAGAACACTAAAAAATCATCCACAAATCTAAAGATCTGCATCACATTTGTCCCCGATAAGCACTGCTTTAACAGGTAGCCTACGTGGTTGTCTCGCGTCTCCTTTCTTCGTCCGTTGTTTTATTTGGCACCTTCGTTGTAATCATGCATAAACCACTCGCCCACCAGCACGTGCTCGTTGACAAACAGAGATATTCACTTCAGCTGTATTTTGTTAAGCTGTATTCAGTTAAGCTTTGGTATTTACGCTTAACTAAAAAAAACTTAGCTCTTAGTTTGGCTTATACCGAAGAGCTCATTGTTATCGGGAGGGGGAACTATTGTTGAGATTCGAAACTCACACAAAAAGGAGAGGGTGGTGGCGACGCCACGTTGAAGTTCGCGCACCAGAGTACCGTGACGTTATGGACTTAGCATCCACAGGTGGCGTACAAATCCAGGCCACAGCGACCACTCGCTTTGGATAACAAAAGCCAGTCTCGAAGGCCGTGCTTTTTCTTTTATTTTTTTTTTTTTAAGCTGCATTGCGCCGGAAGTGATTCTGGAGCTGGAAGCAGGTCATAGACGCCGTTTTTAAGACACAACCTATTCCTGTGTAGTTAATTTTTTATTCGTAAGACAATTATATTGTGTTCCCCCCCCAAAAAAGAACAGTTTACCGAAGACGCTATAATAATGTTTTGTGCGCTAAAGACAGCTTTAGTTTGAGCAAATACGTCGGCATACGTGACGTCACGTTGGATTATACGAGCTCTGTGGTTTGGGTGCCATGTTTATGGAAAAGAAGTTCGGCTTTCATTTCCTGAAATTGCGATCGATATTTTCTTGCCAAAGGTACAAAAATTGACAAATGCGTTTCAAAGCATACTCCGCCAGTCTAAATTGATACAGTATTTCTATTCAGTGCACCTTTCATTAAGCGTTTGCAAGTGCACATTGGATAATGTCAAGTGTACTTGCCACATGAAACCGACCTTGTAAGCACACGGGGCTCGCGAACATAATCTTCACTTCAGTAATGTGCTAGCATTCACGATAAGGGCATTTAACAATTGCGGGACAGTTAGCTTAGGTTCATTTTAGGTTATTTTATTTTCTTTTTTTTTCAATCCAGTTCATTGCTGCGTTTGCCATCATCTTCCGCGCTCCTCACGCGCCATGCCCGTTCGTGTGAGAAGCGTTCGCGTTCGACGAGCTCAAAGCAGCCCCCCTGCTCTCAGCTCTCATCAGCAAATTAGAAAGTTTGTCCTCCGACAGAATTGGAACTGCGTCAATCTCTTCTCATCACCCGCCCCCCTTCTCCCTCACTTTCGAGCCCCCGTCGTTTTTTTTTTTTTCTAACAACGCTAAGCGCTCTATACAGCCTCCCCTACCATCTGTTCTACCTTCCTTGTGATTTTCTTTATTTAGTGCCGCAATAGCCGCACTTAGGACACCCTTCCTCTAACGACATTATCCCTGTTCACCGCCTTGGCGTCGATTCTCTTTATTGGGCTGCCTGTGCCATAGTCGGAAAGAAGTACAGGTCTCTCTGAAACGCGGCTCCTTTCTATATTTGTTCTTCCCCCATCTCTCCATCGTCCAACCTATTGTCGAAAACTCTAAAACGTTCAAGTAGCCCTCCTTTCCCGGTCTCTTTGTAGGCAAAATAAAAAGAGAACGAAGAAGTTGTGTTGGCAATAGAGTCTATATTGGTAAGGAATAAAAATACTGGCCACGGTTGGGAACTACTGAAACGGGTCACGACGAACGAAGGGACCAGATGAAAGGAGCAAATTTTGTTGGGAGTACAGACGTGGAGCGAGAGAAGCCAAGAAATGAAATAACTAGAGAAAAAAAACAGAAAATGAAAATAAAGCAAAGATAAGAACGAGCCAATAGTAGACGGCTTTCGAGAAGTGATGGTGTCGAAAGAAAAACACGGCTACGCCAGCAGCAGACGGTCCCCAGCCCCACTTTGGTGACCAATCTGTCTTCCTCGACCGCGGAGGTGCTGCCGCTGGGCAGTACTGCCGTTCACGGTGGTGGCCGCGGATGAAATGCGAGGCTTTGGTCTCTCACACCCTCCAGAGGAATGTCTTCGCGCAATAAACGTATAGCTCAGTAAAGAAAATACACCTTAAGTTTTCAAGGAAGTAGACAAAGAAAGGTGCGCTTGCGTCGCAAAGAAAGAGAATGGGAACGCGAAAATTGAGACAGAGGAGAAAAATGAAATGGCCGCGCCCAATTCTCAAGCGAGGCAGGCAGGCAGGTCCAGTATGATCGAAGCACACGTTGAGGAGACCCCACAGCCTTACACTAGATGTCGACACGACGCCGCGCGAACGGCATTTCGAATGCCGCGTACGCTTTGGAAGCGCAGACCGCGGTTCGGCTCAAAGCGCTCTGCCGACGCCGACGCGAGAACAGAAAGGCGGTAGGACAAGGGGGGGGGGGGGGGGAGATGCCCGCCTCGTGGGCTCTGGCTCACGTAAGGCAGCGGTTTTCAGTGGTGGGTGGCTTCGAGCAAGCCCCGCAGCTTCCCGCGCGATGCGAAGAAGTTTTGGGGCGAAATGTCCGAAGAAACTAAAGTAGAAATTTGTTCCACGCGGGTATTTGGATCCGGACTGCTGGTACGATCTGTTGGGAACTCGGCGCTGACGCCCGTGGTTGTACCTGGGTCGCAAGCCCCAAGGGTAGCGTTGGCCTGGCGGCCTGGGGTACAACTCGAAGCATCCGAAGGTCCCGGCAAAGCATGAGTCGACTGGTAACAACGAAACAACTTGTTTATTTTAACATCGCAAAGAGTTGGCGGTCAGGTTTGACCGAAGTAGAGAGACGGGAGAGCACTTCACTCAACGGAAGAAATCGGAGCCCCTCCTGGCGTCCGGGGGCAGCTGTTTTTATACTCTCGCAGTTGAGGGCAAGAAGGAACCCCTCAAAAGACGAGCACGTGAATGTACAATGGGCTAATGGTGACGCACACTGTCGTAGCGATGCCGTAGCACCATGTCGTGGCGCTGCGCACGATCTCGTAGCACCTGGTCGTGGCGCTGCGCAGCACACTGTCGTGGCGCTGCGCAGCATACTGTCGTGGCGCTGCGCAGCACACTGTCGTGGCGCTGCCGGTCGGACACAATGACTGTAACGAGAAGATGGTCCCTGCTTTGGCATCGCCTGTTTCGGGCACAATGACTGGAACGAGATCCCTGCTTTGGCATCGCCTGTTTCGGGCCCAATAACTGGAAGGAGATCCCTGCTTTGGCCTCGCCTGTTTCGGGCACAATGACTGGAACGAAATCCCTAGGCGGTCGCATCGCCGCAGACGCGCCTGGAAACACCTGGCGATGAGTGTTGCGGTGACGACGATCGGGCCAAAATGTCCGCCGCCCCGCCGCCGTCGCGCCGGCAAAACCACGTGTCGCAGGCGAAACGCAACAGACCGCCCCGCCGGGGAAAGGAGATCCCGATGGACAGGGGACTGCATCCGCTGTCCGGAGGGATGTCGCTCGATGATGCTCATAACCGAAGTCGGGCGTCCCTTGACGTTTCTTGAGCGCAGCGCACAGAGAAGGCCTCGTTCTCTCGTTCAGGTTCGCACGGGACACTGCAAAGTGACTTCGGGAGAGTTCACATTTTTGTTCTCGTTCCCGGCAAGCGTTAGAACTACGCTGAAAACTCAACCGCTCAGTCAGCAAGCACGGCACAACCCTCACTAAGCCCTGCCAGGCTCTTTCCCCTTTTTATACCACTGCCTAGTTCCTTACAGTAGTCTAGCATCACTCAGAACGCGTCCACAAATTGAAAAATTGCACTAGAAAGCATATCATCACTTTGAAACACTAAACAAAAGCAATATGTTAAAAAAAAATCCTGCCTCAGGAAGAAAAACATCAGTAACAAACAATTTTGAGGCTGATTCCTACGTTAGGGGCTTCGACTTAAGCCATCGGCGTTACCGTTGAGACTCCCCTTTTTGTAACGCACCTCAAAGGAATATTGTTGTAAAGCGAGGCTCCAGCGCAGGAGGCGGCCATTTTTGGGAGAGATGGTCTGCAGCCATTGGAGAGGGCAGTGATCTGTCTCAATGATAAACCTCGAGCCGGCTAGATAGCATGACAATTTCTGAACGGCCCACACGAGACATGCACACTCTTTCTCGGTGGCGCTATACGCCTGCTCACGACTGGTCAGCTTACGACTAGCATACAGGACGGGGTGTTCTACTTCTCCATTTTCCCGTTGGCACAGTACAACGCCCATGCCTCGCTCACTAGCATCGCACTGAACAATGAACCCTTTTGTATAGTCTGGCGATCGTAGCACAGGCTGGCTTGTTAGGGCACTCTTTAGGGCGCTAAAAGCTCTTTCCTTTGTCTCGTCCCAGACGACTGTTTGAGGCTCTGTTTTTCTTAGAGCATCCGTCAGGGGAGCCGCGATATCAGAGTACCTAGGGATGTACCTCTGATAGTAGCCGGCGACACCCAAGAACGACCGAACATCGGTCTTGGTGCGCGGTTGCGGAAAGTCTCGCACAGCGGCCACTTTTATTTCAGAGGGGCGGCGACGACCCTGACCAATCACGTGACCGAGGTAGACAACCTCGGCCTGTGCTAACTGGCACTTAGGAGCCTTTACTGTCAAGCCTGCTTCGCGCAGGCGGGTTAGCACTGCCCGCAAGTGTGTCATATGCTCAGACCAGGATGCGGAGAATATCGCTACGTCGTCTAGATACGGTAAAGCGAATTCTTGCTGTCCCCGCAACACTTTATCCATGAGACTTGAAAAACAGTATGGCGCGTTCTTCAAACCAAAACTCAACACTTTAGGACGGAATGTTCCCATTGGTGAAATGAACGCCGCATACCTACTAGCCTCTTCTGTAAGAGGAACCTGCCAATAACCCCTGACAAGATCTAGGGTGGAAATAAACTGAGCGCTACTAACTTTCTCAAGGCGCTCCTCGATGTTAGGGATCGGATAAATTTGATCCTTAGTGATGGAATTAAGCCTGCGGTAGTCGACGCAAGGACGAGGTTCCTTGCCCGGTACCTCAACTAAAATCAAAGGGGAGGTATAATCACTCTCACCTGCCTCAATAACACCGAGCTGTAGCATTTTCTTTACCTCAGCCTCCATAATATCGCTCTGGCGGGGTGACACCCGATACGCCTTGGATCGTACTGGCTCTGTGGAGGTAAGTTCTATATCATGAGTAAGTACAGAAGTCCTACCAGGCCTCTCAGAGAACAGACCTTGAAACTCTTGTAATAGCTGGTGTAGTTCGGTTTTCTGCTCAGGCGACAGCGGTGCTTTACTGATAAGGTCACTAATGACTTGACCGGTGTCTTCCCTGTTCGTCACTGAGCCTAGTCCCGGAAGCTCGACCGGAAGCTCTTCAGGAACGTTTACCATCATGCACACCACTGCTTCCCTTTGTCTATAAGGTTTGAGCAGATTACAGTGGTAAACTTGCTGTGCTTTCCGCTTTCCTGGCAGACTTACCACGTAGTTAACGTCCGACAGTTTCTGAACAATTCGCGCTGGGCCCTCCCACTGCACGTCTAGTTTGTTGTTTAGCGATGTGCGCAATATCATGACCTCATCGCCAACCTCAAAACGACGGGCCCTGGCTGTCCGATCATAATAAACCTTGGCCCTCTGCTGGGCCTTTGCCATTGCTTCACCTGACAACTCCTGTGCCCTTCTTAAGCGTTCGAGGAGCTTAAGCACGTACTCCACCACGACTGGGTCGTCGCCCCTACCTTCCCATGATTCTCGAAGCATGCGAAGCGGAGATCGAAGCGAGCGACCGTACACCAGTTCAGCTGGCGAAAACCCCGTAGCCGCATGCGGCGCGGTCCTTAAAGCAAACATCACCCCAGGCAGACACAGCTCCCAGTCAGTTTGATGTTCAAAACACAAGGCTCTCAACACGCGCTTCATGACGGAGTGGAGCTTCTCAACGGAATTCGACTGTGGGTGGTACACTGAGCTGTGTAACAGCTTTACCCCACACCTTTCGAGAAAAGTTGTCGTCAAAGCGCTAGTAAACACTGTGCCCTGATCTGATTGAATTTCTGCAGGAAAACCAACTCGCGCAAATATGGACAGTAGTGCATTAACTATCTCAACTGAGCTGAGTTCTTTAAGCGGCACTGCTTCAGGGAACTTTGTCGCTGGGCAGATCACAGTCAAAATGTGTCTGTACCCCGTGGCTGTTACCGGCAGAGGTCCCACTGTATCAATAACGAGCCGTCTAAAAGGCTCCGTAATGATAGGTACCAATTTCAACGGCGCCCTCGATTTGTCCCCTGGTTTGCCCACCCGCTGACAAGTGTCACATGTCCTCACGAAATGGTCTGCGTCCCGAAAACACCCTGGCCAATAGTACTCTTGCAAGAGACGGTCCTTAGTTTTCTTAACTCCTAGGTGTCCGGACCACGAACCCCCATGTGACAAGCGCAACAGATCCTGACGATAGCATTGAGGCACGACCAGCTGATCGAACTCCACTCCTCGGCGGTCTAGATACTTCCGGTACAGGACTCCACCTCTTTCCACAAAACGCGCAGTTTTCCTGGCGATACCTTCTTTGACATTGCAGCGCACGTTTTCCAGGCTGCCATCCTTTTTTTGCTCGGCTATCAAAGCCGTCCGGCTGACTTTTAGCAACCTATCAAGTCCGTCTGACGTAGGCGCGATGAGCAAATCAGTAGATAGCTCTTCTAACTTTCCCGCGTCGGGATTTTCCTCTCCAGTATCTGGCGCCTTCAACGCTACAGACTCAATTTTATTCTGTTCGGGCGTGCTCTGAATATCAGCTTGCTGCGCCTCTGACCCTTTTTCGTTGTTTGATAACGTCGGCCCCGCAACTACCGCCTTTGCAGCGAGCTCCCGAACCTTCGATCTGGTTAAGGCCTGAACACTAGCTTCACCAAACAAAAGCCCCTTCTCGCGCAGGAGGTGATCGGACCTGTTTGAAAATAGGTACGGGTACTGGGGTGGCAGCATAGATGACACTGCCGCCTCCGTCTCAAGCGCTCCGAAAGGTCCTTCAATAAGCACTTTTGCTACCGGCAGACACACGCTATGAGCTTCCACGGCTTGCTTGATCCACGCGCACTCGCCCGTGAACATATGGGGTTCTACGTAAGACGGGTGAACTACATCCATCGTAGCTGCGGAATCGCGAAGCACTCGGCACTCTTTCCCGTTTACGAGGAGGTCTCGCATGTAAGGCTCGAGAAGCTTCATGTTCTCGTCCGTGCTGCCTATTGAAAAAAACACAACTTTTGGTGTTGTTTCCGGACACTGCGCCGAAAAGTGACCCGGCTTCTGGCACGTATAACAAACGCCCGCTCGCCTCATCTCGAACCGCTTTCTGCGTTCGGCTTCGGCTGCCGTCTCTTTACGTTTGGTCGGATTGCTTTCACTCGCATCCTCACTACGCGTGTCCCCCTTAAATCTCATGGGCGTGAACCTTGGCCTCTCAGACTTGGAGCCAAATTCACCCTTTTGACCGTCCTTAGCTCCGCGAGCTCGACGCGTCACAAACTCCTCGGCTAGCTCAGCGGCTCTAGCCACCGTACTCACGTCTGGCCTATCCAAGACCCAGTATCACACGTTCTCAGGTAACCGACTATAAAACTGTTCTAGCCCGAAACACTGCAGAACTTTATCGTGGTCACCAAACGCTTTCTCTTCTTTGAGCCACTCCTGCATGTTCGACATAAGCCTATACGCAAACTCTGTATATGACTCACTTTTGCCTTTCTCATTTTCCCGAAACTTCCGACGGAACGCTTCCGCAGACAGCCGGTACTTTTTTAGCAGACTCGATTTTACTTTGTCGAAATCCTCTGCTTCCTCTCTATCCAAGCGAGCGACTACGTCGGCCGCCTCGCCGGGTAACAAAGTGAGCAAGCGCTGTGGCCACGTTTCCCGAGAGAACCCCTGCTTCTCGCACGTTCGCTCAAAGTTAACCAGGAACAAACCAATGTCCTCTCCAAGCTTAAACGGCCGCATCAGGTCAGTCATTTTGAACAATACGCGTTCTCCTGCACCGTGTGCCTGACTTCCATTACGAGCGCGTTCCATCTCTACCTCGAGACGCTTCATTTCCAAAGCGTGTTCGCGCTCTTCTTTTTCTTTCTGCTCTTTAAGTTCGCGCTCCTGTCTTTTTGACCTCTCCTCAATAGTCTCAAGGCATTCCGACAGCTCGTCATCCTCAGCCTCTAACTCAAGAATAGCCGTTATCAGTTCCGGTTTTCTGAGTTTGTCCGAGACATCCAGACCCAACTCTCTTGCAAGCTCCAACAATTTCGGTTTGCGCAACGACTTCAAATCCATGGCTGCTCTGAATGCTGCTTTCTCTACTGCTTACTATTGTCTTGCCGCAAACTAACCCGGCAGCAACGACAACCACAATTACCAGCTCTGTTTCTGACACTAACAAAAAGCCTGGCAAAGCTCAGTAGAAGAAAGTCCCGCACTCACCAAACCTCGCAGGCAGGAATTCCGCGCAGTCGTTCCGCTGCAGGCAACCAGTCGTCACACAGGGCTCGTTGCACTGCTCCCGGATCGACGTTGAGCTGCTCAGCATACAGTCAACTGCATCTCTTTGCTGCTGGCCTCCGTTGTCGCGATCTCGCCGCTGGCAGACAGTTGTTTGAAGTCGTAGGCGATCTCACCGCTGGCAACCAGATATTTGGATCCGGACTGCTGGTACGATCTGTTGGGAACTCGGCGCTGACGCCCGTGGTTGTACCTGGGTCGCAAGCCCCAAGGGTAGCGTTGGCCTGGCGGCCTGGGGTACAACTCGAAGCATCCGAAGGTCCCGGCAAAGCATGAGTCGACTGGTAACAACGAAACAACTTGTTTATTTTAACATCGCAAAGAGTTGGCGGTCAGGTTTGACCGAAGTAGAGAGACGGGAGAGCACTTCACTCAACGGAAGAAATCGGAGCCCCTCCTGGCGTCCGGGGGCAGCTGTTTTTATACTCTCGCAGTTGAGGGCAAGAAGGAACCCCTCAAAAGACGAGCACGTGAATGTACAATGGGCTAATGGTGACGCACACTGTCGTAGCGATGCCGTAGCACCATGTCGTGGCGCTGCGCACGATCTCGTAGCACCTGGTCGTGGCGCTGCGCAGCACACTGTCGTGGCGCTGCCGGTCGGACACAATGACTGTAACGAGAAGATGGTCCCTGCTTTGGCATCGCCTGTTTCGGGCACAATGACTGGAACGAGATCCCTGCTTTGGCATCGCCTGTTTCGGGCCCAATAACTGGAAGGAGATCCCTGCTTTGGCCTCGCCTGTTTCGGGCACAATGACTGGAACGAAATCCCTAGGCGGTCGCATCGCCGCAGACGCGCCTGCAAACACCTGGCGATGAGTGTTGCGGTGACGACGATCGGGCCAAAATGTCCGCCGCCCCGCCGCCGTCGCGCCGGCAAAACCACGTGTCGCAGGCGAAACGCAACACGGGGTAGTAGAAAGAAAGAAGCAGATATGACTCGGCATTTGAAAGAGAAAAGGAGGGCCTCGGTGCCGGCGAGTCGGTCGTAGGGGAGTTTTACGAGGGCCCGGCGTCGTCGAGCGCGAAGGCACGCTTCGAAAGAACAGACACGCCCGCAGACTGTCAAATCCCGAAATGGGATTAAACTGAAGCCGCCGCCGCCGTGCGGTGCGGCGTTATTTTGGGGCACCACTGTCTGCGCGCTTGTAGACGATGCGCGTGTAGACGATGCGAGTTTGAAGATGTGTGCGCGCGTGTGACTGCGGCCGTATTGGGCACGGAGCGTGGTCGGGTGCTTGCGAGTGCGCCTTTATGACTCACACTTGTTTTGTTCCGTTGATTTAGACGAGTAACCGAATCTCAAGCGCTTGAGAAACAGATTTATTGCTTTAACGATTTACGTCTCAGTTAGTCGGCTGAACATTGTAAGACGACTTCATCAGAGAACACGGAAAGCGACAAAAAGTAAATAACAGAGACATAAAGCTTTATGTCGTACAACCCTATCCATTCAATGAAATTAAGACGACGCATAGCAACCGTGATGATTTTAGGTGCTTTATGCAAGTCGTGTCAATAGGTATTGGAACAAAGCATAATTTATTATGACTGTTTCGTTCACAAGGCTAACCTACTAAACAACACAGGACCTGTGAGAGAAGTCCTACGGAAAGGATCAGGATTAATTTGAACCACCTGCGGCTTTTCAATATTACGCCGTCATCGGAACGCGGCCGTCCCGATCTGGCATGGAACACGTGATCGCGTTATCAGTAGCGGAACCCCATAGCGACTGAGCCACTGTGGCGGATCTTAACGTATTTGAACTAATAGGCTAAACAATGCTAGCTGTTCTGCGAACACACCGATTTTGTCAGAATGTTTGCTGAAAGATTAATGTAGACGATAAAGAGTCGGAACAATCGCGTAACTTTCATTCATATAAGATGAGCACTCAGTATGCCAGCCGCCCAAAATTTATTGGTGCGGTGGTTGGGCCGCAGAATCAATGCAGCAAGAGCCTGATGCATTGTACTTGTCAACAGACTCAAACGGGTCAACAGACTCTAAACACTCAACAGAATCAAAGTGCACAGGCGTAAAAATTATCGCCCCCATTCGTACCACTTCCGCCTTGTGTACTCCTTAGTGCCAACGTTATTATACATTGCAATGCATGCGCATACCTAAACAAGCGAGTTTAAGCGACAGCCACGGCTCCCGCAGGAGTGCCCACTCCGTCACACCACACCACGCATGTTCAGTGTACAGGTGCTTCGCGGGAGTCGAGGCGGCAACTCTGCGACGAAGAATGTACGAGTACAGCATATACTTCATTTCCTTATTTTCTTACTACAGCACGAGACAACAGTAAAACGGTGTTCTCCGTCCCAGTGGCCACCGCAGAGAGGGTATACACGGGCGAGGATCGCACGTCGCCGCCGGAATAGCCCGAACTCGACCGTAAATGTATACAATCCCCCCCCCCCTCCCCTCTTACAGCGGGCGCTTGCAGTCGCGGTAACGCACCACTGTATACGAGGGTGTGGGCGGAGCCCCGAGCCGCTGCGAGAAGAGGCAAATGGGTGAGGAGAGAAAGTGGTGCGCCTGTAGTACAGGGCCATAAGCGATATTGCCTGGCGCGCATTACTTATTCCGATCACCGGTGGTCCGAACACCGTTACTACCTGCGCAGTTTCCCTCCCCCTCGACCCACTACAGTGCCCGCATTTCCTACCTGTGCGCTACAGCGAAAGGGCTGATCGCCATTCGCGGCGCGTGAACCCCGCGACGGTGGCGAGCACGACGACGGCTGCAGCCAGCGTCACCGACGTCCGGCAAACCGCGTGGCAGCAGCACGTACCGCACCGCCCGTCCCTGGACCGCTACCGGCGGCGATGTTATTACGCAGCGCGCTGAAAGTGCGGAGAGCTTCAGGCCACGGGCGTGGGGCGTGTGGTTGTAACGGCGAAAGTTGAATGGCCGCCGATGCGAGCACCCCGCTGGACGTCCAGGATAACCTTTCCTCTGTTCCGCGCTTTATTTTATGTTGCTTTACTATTCCACATTAAACTTGCTCGCTTGTACGCGTGAGCGCTGCGTCGCACGCGCGCGACTCGTTTGCATGCAGGGCAGGGCGGCCGCGCGGACCTGTCCTGTTCGTCAACAGCGTTCGATTCGCAGGGCGGCGCGCGTTCTCTCGTTGTGAGGGGGTTTTTTTTTCGCTTTCATTTATTTCTTTATTCGGTATTTTCTTTGTTCACGGCTGAGTTGTGCTCACGTTCATACAAGAAACCCTCTTCTGCGGAAATGTACCGACTCCAGAGAGAGAGAGAGAAGCAAGAGGAAGGCAGGGACGTTAACCAGAAAGAGTCCAGTTTGCTACCCTGCATGGCTGGAAATAAATAAAGTGAATTCAAAGAGACAGAGAGAGGGAAGGATGAGTATATAAGCGGGAACCATCGCACAAAGCTGAAGCGGCAGTCGCCACTATTCAGTCTACCTCAAAGACCGGAGCTTATGATGCGAACTAGCACTCTGGCTGCCTTTAGTGCACACCTCCGTTGGGACCACTGTCATATTATTATTATTATTATTATTATTATTACTATTATTATTATTATTATTATTATTATTATTATTATTATTATTATTATTATTATTATTATTATTATTATTATTATTATTATTATTATTATTATTATTATTATTTAGTTTTTTGCTCTGATGGTGTGGCCGCCTATCCAGTCTCTCGATACACGGTCCGTGGTACAAGACACTTGTCTGTGTACTAAAACACGTGCAGATGCTACAGAAAAATGTGAGATTGTCATTTCGCAGCCGCTAGTGGCACAGACTGTTGGCCCAGCTAATGATGAACGAATATGAGCTGGTAAACGTGACATCAAGCCTCAACCGCTGCAACAGACTTTGTTAGTATAAACACATGCGGCTGGACTATACACACTTAAAGCAGTTCTGAGCTATGTACGTACGCTGGCTCCTTAGCGTCGTACAGTCGTATCCTAAAGGGAGGTTGCTGTTCTCAACACAGACTACAGCGTTTAGAACTCATTGCAGAGCATAGAACCAAACATTCTTTATTACGAAGCAGTCGAGTGTTGCCATTATACCATTTTTGAGGTGAACACGTTACTTTTGTTTCTCGTTTTTGCGCGGTTTTATGGTAAGTCTTTTTTTCTTATTATTCTTCAAAACTTTGTTTTCTAAGTGTCCAGCTGTTGGATGTGTTATTGTGTGCAATAGTGCGCGCTTAGAGTGCTTCGGAATTACTTCAGCAACGTGGAAATTTCTCAGATGAGAGTTTAGTCTCGTTATACCACGCAATCTGTCTAGTCCAGTTGTCAGCGGAATTCGCCCCCAGCATCGTCTACGCAACGGTGGTCGCCGTTGTCCATGTATCGGCAGAAACATTACCAGATCTATAACTTCGAAACACCAGAATAAATATGCAGAATAGACACCCATGTTGTTTTTTAACAGGGACCCCAAAGGACAGTAGAGTGTGAATCACACTTGTCTAGAGTGGCCGAAAAGCCAACTGATTGCGGCGGTGGCCTGTACTTTCTATAGGGAGCGATGGCGAATAAATCGGGCGCTTGACCACAGTAGATAGACGTCACTCACACTGCACTATATATAGAAAAGGCTGCACTAGTGTTCCGAAGTTTTTCGATGCTTGCGTGTCGGAGAAAGACTACCATCTAGCGAAACAAAAAAGGAAGAACGCCGTCGAAGAGAAAACCTGATTTAATCCAGTTCTTTCTCCCTCAGATGCGAAACACATTACGCTCTCTTCCGACGTCGAAAATGTCGCTCTTCTTTTGCTGTATTTGGCTTCGATTCTGAAGTCTACAATAACTAAAAGAATGACATTCCTTCTTTTCGTTTACGTTTGAACGCAGATTAATCTAAGTGCGTTTTGCTCAGCACAGAATAAATAAACAGCAGCAGTCGAGCGTTGTGGTAATCTGTGACACCCGGGGTGCACTGTGTAAGTTGGACCACGTAAAAAAGCAATGGGATGACTTTTCTAGCATTTATATATTCGCATGGAAATGTCGAACGGATTCAGAATATTCGTTGAACTATAGTTAAGGCCATTGATTTTCTGGCAGGTGTGAGAAATCTCACAACTTTCGGGAATTCATTTCTGGCTTCAGAAAGATAATCAATGACTCTGGCTTCGCTATTTCACCCATATTCGAAAACACGTCGAAATACGTGTTCCAAGACACGGTTAGTTTCTGCCGGCATTCAAATGAACGTTATATTTTTGCAAATGTGCCTGCGAAACGGTTTGTAGTAAGGAGAAACACTTTGTCAGGAAGCTTACAGAAATCAGCAGTATACTAAAGGAGCCCCAACTTGTACGCTGCCCAATAACACGCGCTTGAACATTATTAATAATAAAGAACTTCATCATGCAGCACAAAACAGTCAAATATAAGCGTTTCTTTCCACCTCACTCTCGCGAAAATTTAGACGCATTATCGGTCTCGGACGCCCTCAAAGAGAATAGCTTTGTTTGGCTCTTTCACCAGTTTTATAGTAGTCGGTAATTGGAAGATTCACCGCCAGCGATGCTGTCGCAAGACCGAGTATAAAGAAAATTTATTCACCCGTAGGCACAAGTTGAATGACTACAACGTATTGTACATGCACGGCAATATGCTCGATATATAAACAAATCAGATTGAACAAACAGAACACCGCCGGATTCCACTTCGAGTTGCAGGACGCCTTCGTGTCCAAACGCCAGCTACTAAGGGTGTGTCATGGGCAGTGTACGTATACAGTTATAAGGAGAGAGAGAGAGCGAGCGACCGACCGAGAGAGAGAGAAAGAGAGAGAGAGAGAGAGAGAGGAATACAGGAAGGCAGGGAACAGTTATAAGGAAACAGCTAAGACAGCTCCGAGCGCAAGTAACGGAACGCGTCTGGAACCGTCTGGAAAATGCTGGGAAGGCGCCTTTGCAACTTGACGCCATCTCGTGACGGCAAAAAAAGAAAAGCTCGGAAGAGCACATAAATTGCCTGTATTGTGACCTGCTCGCCTGTGCGAACTTTTGAAAACCACAGCGTGACTCATATTAAGCGCATATAGGAAAGCGTGACATGTTTTCGTGTGTTACTTGCCTCCGCGTGTTACTTGTCAGAACGCCAGACCAGAAGCTCCTGTGAAACCCTAATCGCACTGAAACAACGAGGGCCCGCGTACCAACTGCAGAAACAACGTGCTGCGGCGCACGCTGGATGCAGCTCAACGACGGAGGCGCCCAGGCGTGAGCCTGCGGGAACAGGGGGCCGAGGGTAAGCGACAACGCCGACAAGGACCTGCGGTTCGAAAGCACAACGTACACGTCTTGCCCGTCGTGATCATGCCGCCCTTCGGAGGCGTCAAGTCGACACAAGGCGACAATGCCGACAAGACTCTGTAACTTGATATATAGTCGATGCTGCTCCCGATCATCGAATTCTTCCTGTCCGTGTGCGACTATAATCGCGTATCTCAGGAGTGTCAATAAATTTGTTCCATCCATCCATGTCTGCATACGTAGGTCACGTCACTCGTGTTTTCTTAGCGAGTGTATGTTTACTGCAGTTCATATAGTTGCAATTCATCTAACAGTACCTCTAAACCGGACAAAAGTGGTGTATTATACATGGATCTTAAGTACACCAGTAAAATGTGAGTAGGATATTGTATACCTCTCGTAAGCATTGTTACTAATGGAATGACTGAATGTATTCTGGGGTTTCAGGTGCCGAAACCACGATTGTGAGGCACGCTGTAGTGGGGGACTGCGGGTTCATCTTGACCACTAGGGAATCTTTAACGTGCCACCAATGCGCGGGACACGGGCGTTTTTGCATTTCGCCCCCATCGAAATGCGGTCGCCGCGGCCGGGAAATTTGATCCCGCGACGTGGTACTTAGCACCGCAACACCATAGCCGCTAAGCCAAGTTCATGTAAGATATAAATTAATACGTCAAATTTGTCCACTTTGGATGTGATAACGATGCAGCATACAAAACTGCGTTATCTGTTCTAGGTGCAGAGTTACGGATTTGTGAACTTCCTGCTATCATTTTCTTTTCAGAACTTACCAGTTTTCGTCAACCATTGTAAAAAAGAATGTGCGCCCTAAATCGAAATTGCGCTCCAGCAGTCACTAGAATTTACCTTTCTCATCAAATGCAAGAATTTTTGTTAAAATTGGCCTAAGTGCCAATTCTTATCTCAGAAAATGATTTCTGCGTTTTACACATATTTGAATAGGCGGCATCGGAGTGTGGCCCGAGATAAAGCTTCCTCTGAAATCTATCAAACTACTGACACGCGAGGCTATTATTTAAGCGGGTAGGTAATCAGTTGTATATAATTTATTTATTTATTTATTTATTTATTTACTTTACCCTCAAGCGCACTCAGCTTTACAGAGGCGAGTGGGGCACATGAAATGACAATACAAAATATCAGATATAGTAACATCTACAATACATATGAGGAAGTAATGTTAGGCTAACACAACAGAAAGTTGGAGCAAAAGTACAACGCGAAGAACAGTGTATATATAAAAAATTAACCCTCACGTACACACAAGTACACACAAGTACACACAAGTACAAACACACACACACAAACACACACACACACACACACACACACACACACACACACACACACACACACACACACACACACACACACACACACACACACACACACACACACACACACACACACACACACACACACACACACACACACACACACACACACACACACACACACCACTTCACGAGTCATCAAATAAGTAGCTCTGTAGTATGGTCGCACCAAATAACTCATAGTTCGAAATGGAAACGATATCGGAGGGAAGGTGGTTTCAGTCACTGGACGCGCCTGGGACGAAAGAATAAAGAAAAGTGTTAGTGGGGCAAGTGTAGTAACGTGTACCATATGGTGATGATCTAAGCGGACTGAACAATAAGATGAGCTCGTAACGAATTGAGCTTTTAAAACTGGACGATGGTATATCTTATGGAAAAGGGTAAGACGACATGCTTTGCCACGTGAAACAAGTGACTGCAAGGAAAGGTTGTGTTTCATCGACGTGATACTGCTAGTTCGGGAGTAGTTAGATAATATAAAACCTGTTACGTTATCATGTATCATCTCAAGAGAATAAGTGCGATTGAGAGGGGGTCCCGAATAGAGCATGCGAATACAAGTTTTGGGCGCACTAGTGTTTTATACACGACTAAAGTTACGTCGTGGGTATCTTAGCATGCGGTTGCCATTGTTATTAACGTAGTTAATGTGAAGGTTCCAGCCTAAATCAGATGTTATCATCATCAGCCTGGTTACGCCCACTGCAGGGCAAAGGCCTCTCCCATACTTCTCCAACAACCCTGGTCATGTACTAATTGTGGCCATATCGTCCCTGCAAACTTCATTATCTCATCTGCCCACCTAACTTTCTGCCGCCCCCTGCTACGCTTCCCTTCCCTTGGAATCCAGTTCGTAACCCTTAATGACCATCGGTTATCTTCCCTCCGCATTACATGTCCTGCGCATGCCCATTTCTTTTTCTTGATTTCAACTAAGATGTCATTAACTCGCGTTTGTTCCCTCACCCAATCTGCTCTTTTCTTATCCCTTAACGTTACACCCATCATTCTTCTTTCCATAGCTCGTTGCGTCGTCCTCAATTTAAGTAGAACCCTTTTCGTAAGCCTCCAGGTTTCTGCCCCGTAGGTGAGTACTGGTAACACACAGCTATTATACACTTTTCTCTTGAGGGATAATGGCAACCTGCTCTTCATGATCTGAGAATGCCTGCCAAACGCACCCTAGCCTATTCTTATTCTTCAGATTATTTCCGTCTCATGATTCGGATCCGCCGTCACTACCTGCCCTTACCACTTCCAGTGCCTCGCTACCTATTGTAAATTGTTGTTCTCTTCCGAGGCTGTTAAACATTACTTTAGTTTTCTGCAGATTAATTTTTAGACCCACTCTTCTGCTTTGCCTCTCCAGGTCAGTGAGCATGCATTGCAATTGGTCCCCTGAGTTACTAAGCAAGGCAATATCATCAGCGAATCGCAAGTTACTAAGGTATTCTCCATTAACTTTTATCCCCAATTCTTGCCGATCCAGGTCTCTGAATACCTCCTGTAAACACGCTGTGAATAGCATTGGAGAGATCGTATCTCCCTGCCTGACGCCTTTCTTTATTGGGATATTGCTGCTTTCTTTATGGAGGACTATGGTGGCCGTAGAACCGCTATAGATTTCTTTCAGTATTTTTACATACGGCTCGTCTACACCCTGCTTCCGTAATGCCTCCATGACTGCTGAGATTTCGGCAGAATCAAACACTTTCTCGTAATCAATGAAAGATATATATAAGGTTTGGTTATATTCCGCACATTTCTCTATCACCTGATTGATAGTGTGAATATGGTCTATTGTTGAGTAGCCTTTACGGAATCCTGCCTGGTCCTTTGGTTGACAGAAGTCTAAGGTGTTCCGGATTCTATTTGCAATTACCTTAGTAAATACTTTGTAGGCAACGGACAGTAAGCTGATTGGTCTATAATTCTTCAAGTCTTTGGCGTCCCCTTTCTTATGGATTAGGATTATGTTAGCGTTCTTCCAAGATTCCGGTACGCTCGAGGTCGTGAGGCATTGCGTATACAGGGTGGCCAGCTTCTCTAGAACAATCTGCCCACCATCCTTCAACAAATATGCTGTTACCTGATCCTCCCCAGCGGCCTCCCCCTTTGCATAGCTCCCAAGGCTTTCTTTACTTCTTCCGGCGTTACCTGTGGGATTTCAAATTTATCTAGGCTATTCTCTCTTCCGTTATCGTTGTGGGTTCCACTGGTACTGTATAAATCTCTATAGAACTCCTCAGCCACTTGAACTATCTCATCCGTATTAGTAATGAGATTGCCGGCTTTGTCTCTTAACGCATACATCTGATTCTTGCCAATTCCTAGTTTCTTCTTTACTGCTTTTAGGCTTCGTCCGTTCCTGAGAGCATGTTCAATTCTATCCATATTATACTTCCTTATGTCTGCTGTGTTACGCTTGTTGATTAACTTCGGAAGTTCCGCCAGTTCTATTCTAGCTGTATGGTTAGAGGCTTTCATACATTGGCGTTTCTTGATCAGATCTTTCGTCTCCTGGGATAGCTTACTGGTATCCTGTCTAACGGAGTTACCACCGACTTCTATTGCACAATCCTTAATGATGCCCACAAGATTGTCGTTCATTGTTTCAACACTAAGGTCCTCTTCCCAAGTTAAACCCGAATACCTGTTCTGTAGCTTGATCTGGAATTCCTCTATTTTCCCTTCTTACCGCTAACTCATTGATCGGCTTCTTATGTACCAGTTTCTTCCGTTCCTTCTTCACGTCTAGGCTAATTCGAGTTCTTGCCATCCTATGGTCACTGCAGCGCACCTTGCTGAGCACGTCCACATCTTCTATGATGCCAGGGTTAGCGCAGAGTATGAATTCTATTTCATTTCTAGTCTCGCCGTTCGGGCTCCTCCACGTCCACTTTCGGCTATTCCGCTTGCGGAAGAAGGTATTCATTATCCGCATATTATTCTGCTCCGCAAACTCTACTAATAACTCTCCCCTGCTATTCCTGGTGCCTATGCCATATTCCCCCCCTGCCTTGTCTCCAGCCTGCTTCTTGCCTACCTTGGCATTGAAGTCGCCCATCAGTATAGTGTATTTTGTTTTCACTCTACCTATCGCCGATTCGACGTCTTCAGAGAAGCTTTCAACTTTCTGGTCATCATGACTGGATGTAGGGGCGTAGACCTGTACAACCCTCATTTTGTACCTGTTATTAAGTTTCACAACAAGACCTGCCACCCTCTCGTTAATGCTATAGAATTCCTGTATGTTACCAGCTATATTCTTATTAATCAGGAATCCGACTCCTAGTTCTCGTCTCTCCGCTAAGCCCAGGTAGCACAGGACATGCCCGCTTTTCAACACTGTATATGCTTCTTTTGGCCTCCTAACTTCACTGAGCCCTATTATATCCCATTTACTGCCCTCTAATTCCTCCAACAGCACTGCTAGACTCGCCTCACTAGATAACGTTCTAGCGTTAAACGTTGCCAGGTTCGTATTCCAATGGTGGCCTGTCCGGAGCCAGGGACAGATGTTATATGAATACGCAGGTATTTATAAGAACTAACGGATTCTAGAGTAGCGTTATTTAGGGTATAGATAACAGAAGGTCTGCTAGTGCATGAAACGCGTAAAACTTTGCATTTGTTAATGTTTAGTTCCATGTACCAAGTTCTGCACCAATGAGAAATATCATAGATATCAGTTTTCAGAAAACTGAAGTATATGTTACTTGAAATTTCGCGGTAAACGACACAGTCATCTGCGAACAGGTGAATGGAAGAGCTTACACAATCGGGTAAATCATTAATATAGATGAGGAAAAGTAAAGGACCCTATACAGAGCCTTGGGGCACGCCGGAGGCAACAGGTGACGACGGTGAGGTAGAATTATTGGCAAGAACATACTGCAAGCCATTGGCTAACAACAACTCAATCCAAGTTTGAATTCTGCTGTCCATGTCTACTGCGACATTCATACTAGGCATGTGCACCGTGGGGCCACTGAGTATGCGACAATGCGGACGTGCTACTGAGTATTTGCCGCTCTTTAATAAAGTTATTTGACGCGAACTTGGGTAACTGGGCATCACAACAACAACAAACAACCCTTGCGTAACTAAATTTACGTTAAGTCATATTACGTAGATGTCAACTGGAGTCGACGCTGCTCAAGTTTTTCAAAAACTTTTTTTTTTCTAGAACGAAGAGCCAGAGGAAACAGATAGCCTTTAACTTCCCAGTCATCGGCACCCCTTCTCCGTGTTTCTGTTGTAATTTCTAGACTGTTTTCTCAAACTTCGTCTTCTCAGACAGACAAACTTAGCTCACAATCAAAGCCATCACGACCGAGCTGAAGAGGCCCGCCTCCAGAATGATTACTTATCTGATTCTGAGAGGCAGCCAGGACACTTCCCCGCCCCCCAGCAACCACCGCTGCTAGAGAGACGACCAAAGCGGCGATGAAAAGCTCCATAACCAAGAACCACAAGTAATCACGTGGCTGGGCTGGGATAGGGATATATGATGCGCGCGTTCGTGAGAGTCACGTGAGTGAGAGAAAATATAGTGACAGTGAAACAAAGAAAGAAAGAAAGAAAGAAAGAAAGAAAGAAAGAAAGAAAGAAAGAAAGAATTGATTTCTAGCGAAAGCGCCAAACTTCATCCAAAACTTGCAGCGGATGAAAAATGAAAGTATAGATAGATAAAAGAAACTAACACGAACGGTAGCGACAGATCGAGGGAACGAAGGCAAGTGACAAAGAGAGCGATAAAGAATCGAGGCGGCTTTCCTTTGCCTTCTTTCTTTTTTTTAAATCGGGATCTTCTTCTTCATTGGGATTTCAGCGGGGCGGGGTCGCGGTACAGCGTGCCTCGAGCGTTCTGCTCAGACGAGAAGGGCGCCGCCTTAATAAAGACAAACTGGCGGTACACGGCCGCAGAACACAAGGCGGCCAATCGAAAACGAAAAGCGAACAAAGAAATATTAAGAGCCACTATTTAACGAAAACAGAATAATAAAGTGACGAGAGATAACGCGACGAAAGCGGGCAAGAAGAGACACGAGCGTTAGGGACGACGCGACGACTTTTCACGACGCAATAACTTTTGCTCCCGCCCTCACCGCCCCCCCCCCCCACCCTTCCATCTCTCTTTCTTTCCTTCCTCTTCATTTTACTCGATTTTCTTAAACCTTCTCCAACAACACCCACCCTATGTTTCTTTTTTATCTTCTTTTTTTTACGACGTTCAAACTCCTTCCAACGAGCAGCACAGGCCTGCCGCTACAGGGAGCCACGTTTTTTGCTGCATTGCGGCTTTTTCCGAACGATCACGCTCAGAGGAATCGCGCCGCTGTATACTGTTGTGTGTCTGTCTGTACGCACTTTTCATAAAGTCGGCAGCGCGGTTCTTCACTCCGATTCTGCAGATAGAGCTGTTCGCGGAAGAGACGAGGAGGAACGGAGGAAAGGATTTTCGGCTTTCGAAATCCCGCCGCAAAACGAGTGTGTTTCGCTGAGGGTTGAGAGGGCAGGCCGGGAGCTCAGCAAACCCGGGCAAAGGCGTGGTGCTGCGAAGAAGCGTCGAGAGATATATCCTGTAGAGTGGTTATGTCTCGCGAGAAGCTGTGAAGGAGAGGATATACGGTATAATGGGTTGTGAGGAGGGGGGAGATAGAGCCGGGTTGGGGAACGCGTTATCTGTGCCTGCGCCTCTTCCTCTCGCGCTTACTTTGCTTCCGCCTTTCCCTGACGGAAATAAGACGAGCCAGAGAAGCGACACGCAAAGAGAGAGAGACTTCTTCCGCTTGTCGCCGACATGCTGACGCTGTAACAGCAGTATACAGCTTAGGCAATTTAACCGGGGCACAAGTTTTCCTCTTGAGAACGAGTGTCTGAAAAAAAAAAAATGCGGAACATTTTTGTAGCAGTTCTGTACATGACGATCTCAAGTCTTGTCTTTCAGTCTTTCGTGGTGTCGAGCGTCAGCGCAGTGCGCCGGGCTGCGTAGATTCGCCTGTCGGCGTTTGCCACGGCTGCTTCTCGGTCTTGTTTTGAAAAGTCAGCGAATCGGAAGCCGGCAGGCTTCAAGCGGCGTGCGCGCTTAGTGCGGCTTAGTTGAGCGCTCCAGTCTGGCGCATTTCTGTTTTTGTTTCTTTGTTTCTTCTGGTACAATACCGTTCAGTGCTTGAGGCAGCAATGAATGCACGCGTACATACGGCGTTGGTTATTGAGTCCCTCGAGTATGACTTAAGGCAGTTCCATGCGCGCACTTGTCGAAGGGTTGCGAAAAGGCTACAAATGTCAAGAAATGCGTAGCCTATTTTTATATGCGGTGTTACGGTGAATCGCAAGAAATACAAGCGTTAAATTTGAAGTGTTTCTTGTTTACATAACGTGGAATACGTGCGAGTTCGTGTTCTTGCTACACATTGCAGCAAATGGTCGCAGTGGGAAAGTGTCACACCCGACAGCGAGAGAAAGGATGTTAAGAAAGGCAGGAAGGCTAACCGCGGATAGCCCTGGTTGGATACCGTGCACGTGGGGAAAGGGGATACGGGGATAAAATAAATTGAGCTTAAGGGGAGAGAAAGAAAAGCAGTGGCAGCAGGCGGCGTTCTGAACGTCTATATCATGAATGCCCGTAGACCTCAAGAACTTGAGTAGCGCAAATAATATAGACTTTCGCGCCGAGTTCCTTTGTGAGCTCCGAGATAGCACTTCTTGTTCTGACAATGGACGGTAGTCCAGACTATCCAGCGCTGTGCACAACCCCCCCCCCCCCCTCAAAAGAAAAAGAAGAAGAACAATGTTTTTCGCATAGATACCTGTAAATAGCGAAATAATTCAATGCATAGCGTGTACATATTTTGGCAATATGCGAGAGAAACCAAATTTGTTTGCAGACCACGCTTACTCGGCACGTGTGGAACTGAACCTTACATATGGATGTGGGACAAATATGTGCCTGGCTGAATGAACAATTATAGCCTCACAAAACATTCCGCACTGAGTTTCCTGAACACAAATTCAAGTTTCCTCCTCGTACGTAGCACTAAAAGGAATACACGCTGACTACTTTAATTGCAAATAAAGATTTACCAAGTGAGGTGGCTGTAAACCCTTTTCTTTCAGTGAATAGCTCCTCAATGCACAGAAAAAGTTTCATTCGTGCGAAGGTGCATGCCGCGCAAAGAACCACGTCAGCGAAGGTTCTGAAACTCGGTTTAACTACAGTGCAGCCGCGTCCGAACACTCAGCAAGGAACCAAGAGTGCGATTCATACATCCCTTAAATCTTGGAGCGCTGCGGCATATGCTAGAGTTCAACCTAGGACTGCCGAACGATGCTGCGCACGCCTCCTCTGCTTAAGTGTGTACGGATAATGTTTGGAACCTGCGTCAAAACCAACAAGGTGCGGTAGCACGCGTGAATCACGGGACTAATTGACAGAAAACTTCAAAGATCACAAAACGAAAAAAAAGTTTACGAAGAGAAATACACGGAAAAGAAAGAGGCAACGTGTATACGGCCGTGCACGGCAGCTGAAAGTCGCGGGGTTGATGGTTTTGATACGCGAAGCGCAACTACACACACGCTGCGCCACCACCATTTTCCTCCAAAACTTCCCCTCCCTCTTGCACTTGCAGTACAGCGACACGCTTCGCTCGGCACGGCACACGGCAAAGTGTCTAGCGAGGAGGGGGGTGAGCGCGCTTTGCGGCCCAAGTAAAAGCCGCTATTGGGAACGTGTCACGCAGTTTCACGTCACAATGATGGATTGCACTTTGATGGCGGGACACAAAATTTCCCGGCGGTGGCCGCTGCTCCATCTCGATCCTGTTGCTCGGCCCGTCCGCGGCAGCGCACGCAGCGTTCTTTCCTCCAGCGTTGGCGCTAATCTTTCTTTTCTCTCAGCGGACGCCACGGCAGGCAGGCGTAACTACCCACCCGTTCTGCCTACGACGAATGAGCAGACAAGAAGTACGTAAAAAAGCAGGAGTGCAAAGCGCGACTGAGTTACAGCTGGGGAACGTGGCAAGGTGAGGGCAGGGAGGGGTGGGGGGTGGGGGAGGGTAGTGCGCAGCCGGCTGAGGTGTCGCGAAGTTAAGGTGGGTGTGTTGCGGGTGGCATATCGACGTGGGTACGACTTTTACTGAACGGCGCATCAAAAGTGTTCGCGGTGGATGCCAGCGAATCCTTCGTTCTTTCTCCGCTTCTTCATCAGAGTTTTTGCGCGGTTGTTCCCCACTGTCTGTAGAGTGCTGCCGAGCAGAGAGGCAATACCGAGCGAGCCTTGCTTGGCCACTCACGATACACACAAACGCGCGCACTCCAGGTTGGTGCCGCGGTATACCTATAGCGCTCCCAGTACGCGCGCGCACACTAACGTCACACAACGCACGCACGGCTTGCCACGGTATTACGTGCGAGGCCCTGTCAAGGGAAGAAGGCGAAACAAAAGAATACAGAATCAAGGGAGCTCCGCAGAAAGCCGTTCTTTCTTTTCCCCTCTTCGTTCTTAATTTCCCCACCCAATTTGGCTGCGTCGAGCGGTTGATTCAAGATGACGAGACGTCAAAAAAGTTGTCACCTCGCCCTGATATTCCTCCCCCCCCCTTCTCGTTTTCTGTTCTAGTATACGTTCATCGATATGACTAGACGGGTGTTTCTTTTTACTCTGCCCTCGTTTGCTCTTCAGCCCCTTCATACTCGCCGTCAGGCAACGATGGACAAGCCTTGTACGGTGTCCCTCGTTTCCTCTTATTCGTGGATTCTCAATGCAGCCTTGCCTGGTCGTCTGATCCCGACGTACTGGAGGGGACGGGGGGGGGGGGGGGGCAACTTTGTGCCTGTCCAAAATGAAGGCGAGACAGAGAGCGAAAGAAGATAGAAAACGAGGAAGAAACTTTGCTCCGCTGACTTGCGTGACGATGTCCTGTGTGCACCGAACACACAGACGCGCTCACTGACGTGCGCACAGAAGGCTATACAAAAGCACGCACACATATCCGTCGGTGGTCGCACCGCGGGAGAGCCGTGGCTGTATACGAGGCTCAACAGTCAGCGGTGATGGATGACGTCTGGAAAATCTTTCGCAGTTCTCGCCTCGGTCCCCATCCGCTTGCTTCGCCTCCATATTGCTACCAGCCTTTCGCTGCCTTCGCTACAGCGTCAGATATGCGCACAAGTCGTTCTTTTATCTTTCCTTTTTGCCAGGTCTCTCTTACTGTTCTTGTGGCGTACTTCTAATACTGAGTGAAGCCTCTTGACTGACAGGTGTAATTAGGAAATAGCAAGCGACACACTGGACACAGACGCGAGCTCCATATGTCGCGAAATTACAATAAGCTGGATACAAAAGTAAACTACCCTGCGAAATATAAAATGGTCCTTATTGTGGTAGCCAACTACTGACGGGTCATAGGCCGTAGTCATGTGAGTTTACATGTGTTCTCTCTTTCACATGACACATGACTGCACCATTGTAGTTGCAAAAATAATCGCACGCGTGCTCGCGCGTACAATCACCCTCTCTCTCTCAGACACACACAAACACGCACACCTGCCTCTGAAGAACAAGGGGATGACTGAAGTCGGCTTCTCCTCATAGTTATTCGCGTCGTGGAGAAGATCGCTTTGACGGAAGTATTTAAACGAAAATAAGGACTCGCTTTTGAGTCTCATTGCAAATAATGTACACATATTATTGCCTGTAAAGCAAAGCTAGCCTTCCAGGAACATACGTTAGAAAGGCCACCTAGCGGCAGTTAACGTAATTTGTTGCTATGAACGCATTAGTAAGAGAACTTCTGTGAGAGGAGTAGGCATGGACAGCGTCAACAATCAGTGATTAAAGGGACACTAAATCAAACCGATAAATCAATTTAGACGGATAAAGCGTTCTTTGAAAACTTTATTTTGTTAACTTCTAAACAATAGGTTGGTTATTAGAAGAGAAAATGAAGATCAAAGTTTCAGGTTTTGAATTTCGCGCTGAATCCGCGACGCCGGCACGTCACTGTGACGTGATGAATTTCTAAGTACCTTTTCGTAGTTAGGCCGCCTTCGCTCAGTAAATGTTGCCAAAGCTCTCCATATTAAATCTTTGGCTCCTTTAGAGCACAATGTAGCCATATTTACGGTTGAAGAAGCAACTAGGCCTTAGATGACGCTGTCAAAATTCACGACGTCCCGACAAGCTGGTGCAGGTGCTTCAACGAGGCATCGCCACCTGTGTTTTATTATTGCGCTTTTTCTGGCTTACCAAGGGACTTACCGTGTTAAGGGTGGTGTTTTGAATATTGTAGAAGGGTAATTTCTTGATACAGAAGAAATAATTTTTCTCTTACAGTGTACCTTTACTATACGCCTGGCTGGAGTGTCGCTCTGGAAAGAGCCTTTATGACACTTGACTCTACAGAAGTCGACTGAATAACGCATACCTTCCGTCTCCTTTTGTATCAATTGCAATAGAATGAATTAGTAAAGTAGAAACCAGAACAACCGTTCCGTTTAAATACATTTATTTTATCGCGCAACGATGCAACTTCTACTCGATCTTTGAAGAGCACCGAGAAAGAAACTATAGGAAGTAATTAGTCAGCAACGCATTAGGACCGGAGTACGTCAGTAAGAAAGCAGAATCAGCAGTCTGATTTAGAGACTGCTTGTGTCTGACAAAAGTAATAGTCACAATACTTTTTACCTAACAGCTCTATATAACGACCTTCTTTTAAATCGCGCAGTTGGCGGCAATCAGAATTCGATGCCAAGTTCATTAAACCCGAACTTCCAAACTGCACCGTGATATTCGCCCCGGCTACGTGCTGCGCAATGCGCCGGTTCTGTTTTTCATTATGTGAACTCTAATTCTATTCATGGCCACTGCTTTCATTTCTTCCACGGAATGAAGAGCATCTGGCAGCGCTTATTTATAGGCCATCTTCATATTATCATGTGAATACCAGTGAACGTACCAGTGAACCAGTGTACCAGTCAACCAGTGAATGTACCAGTGAACGTGATTGGCGCACTTATATGTGTATTTTTCTTTTGTAATATATATGCTCTCTTTCGTATGCTTTGATTTTTTACTTTGTAATTTTACTCGTTTTGCTTGCATAGGAGGTCCTGCCAATGGTGACTAAACCTTGGGACATTCTGTATATGCACAATTATGTCTCATTCCTGATGTACGTAATAAACTTGAATTGAACGCTTCGCAAATATTACTCCCGCAAACGTAAATTTCATGGTGTACCGAGGTCAGACAGAGAGCACAATAGGGGAACAAGCCAAGAAAACAAATGGTCGAACACACGCAGGCATGGCTTTCCGGAAATGTCACACATCTGAATTCGAGCCGACAACAGCATAACGAGAAATCGCGTTTATGAAAGCCTCCAACAGCATTTACAGCAAATGCAAGAACGAACAGGGAAGAGAGATTCTTTGTTTTCTCCTCTGGAACCATGTAGAAATGCTTGTTAGCGTTAATCCTTCTCTTTTCTCCTATGTATGTTTGTTTAGGTTGAAAGCCGTCGCTGGCACCACTTATAGGCGTCAACAATTCCAAACTGTTGTGCATGAAAAAAAAAAAAGAAAGAAAGATCGTAGTGATCCAGGCTGCTAGTTCTCCTCGAAACTCCAAAGCCCCATGATCAAACGCAGAAGTTCGCAATGTTCCGAGTGAAGTTGCCGATACGAACTCAGTTCGGTGCCTTCTTAATGCCTGGTTAAAGTGAACAGAAACTTAATTTCCGCACGCTGCCGCATCTGTTGTGCAGAATGCAATACGCCAGTGGTTTATTTCTCAAAGACTTCGTCATGCCGCTGTGAAGAAGTGGCATGAACACATCTGCGCCTCGATTTCACTCGCTTGCAAAGTCGATACAGACACGGTTGTCGAAGCCCGTTCAACTACCCGATAAAAGTGCGCGCGGTTAAAAAGTGGCAAGGCTATATCTCCCGAAAAGTTTCTGGGCTCAAAATGAAGAGGAGAGATACAAGTGTAGCTGAAACGAACCAACGACGGCAGAAAAAAAAAAAAATACGTACAACAAAAAGAAAATTGAATCAATATTCCATGGTTGGGACAAAGCCAAGACAATCCATCATTCGAGCGATCGGCCAAGGATCGCGATACCGCGATACCAGCAGAAGCGAAGAGCACTGAGAGAAAAAGGGGGCGAAAGAAAGGAGAAAGACTGGCGGGGAAACAAACTCACAGGGGAGACTGCGGAAAGGACGTCGAAGAAGCAAACAGCGGTGGAGCAGATGAGACCGGAGAGAGCCCACAAAAGAAAAGAAAAAAAAAAGAACGGCACAGTAGCGTCATCTCGCTGAGAGAACGAACAACAAAGAAACCAGAGCGAAGCGGCACAAAATGAAGATAGAAAGAGAATCGTACGAGCCCATAACGCGGCTGCGACGAGAGCACAGCGTATACAGCAAAGGAGTGCGGAATAGAACGAAAGACGTGAAAAAATAAATGATTAAAAAGAAAGGGCGAGAGTCAAAAGGAAAAATGATGTCGGCTGTGGAAGAGGGCTGCAGATTGAGGAAGAGGAAGGGTAGAAAGAAGAGCGAGCGCTCTGAGAGCCGTACGCGTAGAGGGGCTGGCGCCGCCTTCGACGCTGCGTTACGACGTCACCATTGGTGATTTCCGGCGCCCGTAGCGCAAGCTCCGATTGGGCCGCGCCCTGGAAACCGGAAATGGGCGGAGCCTGTGCGTCGTCGTCGCTGTCGACGACCGGGACGCTGTGAGTCGCTTATATTTTTGTCCTAATACTGTTCTTCTTTTTTTGGTCCGCATTCATGTTGGCCTTTTTATGAAAGAAAGAGCGGGGTGCGGTTGGAAGGCCGCCCGTTTGACGTGCGTTATCGTTCTACTTTCTTTTCTGCTGAGGTACTCGACGCCTGGGAAGAAGGTCTCACGCTCATGATGCTGCGTTAGGGACTGTGCGCAGCGAGCGCTAGACCTTTGGTCCCTTAGGAAAGTTCGTTTTGCCCCGTTCCTTCGCCCGTATTTTTTTTTCTTCATTCTCGCTTTGCGATTAAAAAAAATTGTGTGCATCGCCAGGCTTTCGTGCTATCCGAAATCGAAGGGAGAAAAAGACAGGCATTCTACCGCAATGACGTGAGCTATGCGCTGTGAAGTAAAAAAAATATTTAAAAAGTTTATTATCTGTTTTGGTGCATCTGTTATCCCTATGCTATGCCATTGAACTATTACATGAAGCAGGTGCTTGTGCGAAAGTAAAGGTACTCTGTGGCATGAAGTGCTTTCCTCAGAAGAGCAGTTTGTAATGCAGCTTGTAGATGTCATACAATATAACGAAAAAGCGTTAAACGATTCGTTTCGTGATATACGTGAGAAAATTATTTACGATATTTGCCTATATAGACTGTCTTGCTCCAGCGAAATTTTTTCGTAAATTTTCTAGCCAAGTCCGCTTCGGGGCGACGTGAAAAGTGCATGAAATAGTGACGCACCATCCCACGCCGATTATAGGTTTGAAGGAAACGTGTAATTTTTTTTTAACATTCACTCTACAGCACAAGTCTCTTGAGCCTTAGTGACTGCAACTACCATGTAGAGTAGTAATATATAGCCACCGCAGTTTAAGAATAGGTTTTATTATAGTTTCGTTTTCGACGTTTCTTTATTTCTATATTTTTTCTTCTGTGCCAGAATGAAACGTCAGCAAAAATAGGAATACTACAAACTCTACAGCCGTGGAGCACTTTAATAGAACCATCGTTAATGGTTTTTGCAACGTAATATAATACCTACGCATCACGAACACATGTAAGCAACAAAAGTTCATCAATTAATAGAAGCGGTATTTTTTTTACTGTGCCACTAGTTACACCGGCCCACTGTTATGCCAGGTATCAGAATAAGAGAGATAAGAGAGAACGAGAGAGACAAATAGGGAAGAGAGAGATAGAGAAAGCAAGGAGAGAGGTAGATACAGAGGTTAACCAAGGACGTGCCCGATTGGGTACCCTACACTAAGGGAGGGGGAAGGGAAAAGAATAGATAAGAAGCAGCAAAATCAATGAGAAAATAGAATAAAGACGCAGTCATGCCTAACCAACTTGCAAATGAATAAGAGATTTCTGTAGGACAACAACATCTTTCTGGATGCTATTTCACTTTGAAAGCGAAATGTATCTTCAGCGACATACGCCAATCTTTCTGGCTAAACATTACGGGCACTTGCAACATTACTCAATTGTTCAATATATTCTTAACATTGCTTACCGTATCGTACTTAACAATGTCGAAACATGATGCAACGACATTTTTCGTTACAAACAGATTCAACAACGTTCTGCGTGTTTTTAATAATAATAATATTTGGGATTTTACGTGCCAAAACCACTTTCTGATTATGAGGCACGCCGTAGTGAAGGACTCCGGAAATTTTGACCACCTGGGGTTTTTTAACGTGCACCTAAATCTAAGCACACGGGTGTTTTCGCATTTCGCCCCCATCGAAATGCGGCCACCGTGGCCGGGATTCGATCCCGCGACCTCGTGCTCAGCAGCCCAACACCATAGCCACTGAGCAACCACGGCGGGTGTGCGTGCATTTGTGTGTGCACGCACATGTGCTTTTAGGCAGCTGATTTTATTGGGCACTAATTTTTCCTGTTTTTTGTTACCTACCCACGTAGTTCTATTGTTTCGTTATTGACTCTCGTACAATCTCGTAAACTGCAGAACACGGCGTTTTGTTGCTCTGGTTCTTCTTTTTTTTTTCTCCCTATATACAGCTGACCACTCACGTTCGGTGGCAAAAGAAAATGCTGTTTTATTGCGGGAGTGCTCTCATAATATTCGAGGTTATCATCTTTTGCTCATTTATGTTTGGGGAGAAGTCCGCGGCAATACAGTTGTCACATTCCTAATTTAAACAACAACAAAACTTTTTTTTATTCACAGATTACGCTGCAAACCGAGGAAGATTGGGCTGAAGGTGTTTCGCCGCACCTGAAAAAGGCCCAGCCTCCCCTCAGCAATTCAAGCAGATGCGGGTGCAGCATGGGATTTGCCAAACGTTACACACAAACTCACTGAGTGCAATTCGAACATGTTCTATGTCACAGCCGTAATATTAAGAAAATACAAAAATAGCACCTAACAATCAATTGGCAGAAACAATTTCCTGACGAGGCCCCCTGAAGGACATCAAAAACAATGTTAAGTTTGCGATAAAATCAATGAGGAATGTTAGACACTTCCTTTGAATTCCGCAAGAAATTAACCAAAACCTAATGATCACCTGACCCCGATGGCAAGGAGCCCGCGTGTTTCCAGCGAAACAGGCCCTTCGCAAATACACGAGAACAACAACTTAATAAAAACGCAGCAAGGAAAAGGATATCAATCAGTGTTGTTCACGCATAAACGTTGGATCAACGCGATCAAGAGCTTTGCGAACCTTGGCCTTAAGCGCGGATCCACGGCGCTAAACATTGCGCGGAATTATGCACATACCCAATGAGCAGCAAAACGCTGAATGAAAGCGATAATGGCCAACAGCCCGGGAACAGTTCTCGTTTTATCGCGAGAAGCGCGTGGTGCCAATTACTTTAGTACATCGCTTTCATTGCCTTTTCTTTGTTTTCTTTTTTTATTTTGAGCTGCGTAGCGCAGTGCCCCAAGTAGAAATGTAAATGAAGGCCTAGCCAAAGAGTTCCAAACAGCACGAGTGAGCATTGTTTTTTTCTGTGCGTAATACATCCGAGACGAAAGGGGAATACCCTGTTTATCTACATATATTTCTGCCTCCACCTTTCACGCCAACCTCACTTATGAAAACCGTTGGGGTTGTTGCGGTCGGTCCCAGGGTTGAGTCACCGATTCGGCCCTTTCTAACCTTTTCTCGTTCTCCCATTTCCCTAATTTCGTGAGCAATCAAAGAGATAAGGTAAAATAAGGATTCCACAATAAAATTCGAGAGGAAAACGTTGTCCGAGCGTATACAACGAGCAAGAATTTTTAAAAAA
The DNA here is from genome assembly GCF_050947875.1 of Dermacentor variabilis. Taxonomy (NCBI): domain Eukaryota; kingdom Metazoa; phylum Arthropoda; class Arachnida; order Ixodida; family Ixodidae; genus Dermacentor; species Dermacentor variabilis. The sequence continues at coordinate 131,941,674 of NC_134573.1, read as the reverse complement.
GTAAGAGCGTTTCTCCTTTTCCTTTTTTTTTAATGCGAAATCGTCGAATGGCCCATTGAGCGAAAGAGCCGGTGTCTGTCGTCTGTAGCAGCGAAATGGCAGGTAAATTCCCATTTGCCGCGACGCCACGTCATGAGCGAGCCTCAACAGTATAGAAGGAGCGAAAGGGAACACCTGATAACTTTGTTATCGCGCCAGGTGTTGAGCGAGAGGAGAGGGTCGCCCTCGCTCTCGGAAGCGTGTGTTATCCGCGCGTTCCTTGGCCGCACAAGCTCTCGCCTCTGCGTTTTAACTGCGCCTCGCTAAGGCGCAATCAAAACATGCCAAGCGTCTCAAAGCGCTCGCTTGGACGCGAGCGGTGTTCAATTGGACTATAATGATTTTTTTTTTTTTGCATTCACAACTCATAAGTGCTTACATGTCCTCGGTTCTGTGATTTTTCTTTTTTGTATTCCGGACGGTCTGCGGGACCGTTGTGATTTGGTACACTTTAAAAGCTTTCTTTTTCCCCGAAGAATAAGGTGAACCTTAAGTATTCCGAATTGAGCGCAACATTGAAACGCCTGCGTATGATAAGTGTTGCAGCTTGCCTCATGTCCTCTGGCGTATCGCTATTAGCTATGTATATTAATGCTGGAAAGTACTGTCTGATGATGAAAAACTTTATTTATCCCCCTTTAAAGGGAAGGGGGTAATGGAATAGAGGGTGGGGGGAGGAACTACTTGAAGTAGGCCTCCTTTATCCTCTCAGCCCACTCCAGGATGGCCTCCTGAAGATCGGGCCTGGAGCTGCGCAAGGCAGCCTCCCACCGCTCCTCACTAGATATTAATTACTTGAGGAAAGGGGGAAGGGGGTATATGGGATGACCGCAGCAAAGAAATACGCGTGTACCTTGAAACGATATGTATACGACTGTCTGTTACTACCACTACATGTCTAATTGTTGAGTAAAAAAGTGCAAGTATACGCGCGTTCAATGTCTACCTTTCTTTTTTCTTTTTCGAAGCAATCAGTGAACCGAGGAATTCGCTTTTGACAACAGTTTTATTTTCGCTTATATTATATGAAATATATCTGGGTTTCTAGTACAAACACAGCTTGCTTAAATCTTTTACTGCGCAGTTCACTCATAAGAAAAGGCAATACGGCCTGATTTTAATACATTTCCAACGACATAACCGGGAGAGAGTTATACGTAAACCCAATTGTTGAAAGCTTTTCTCTTTAGGGCGGTGAATACGCGAGGGATTGCTTTTAATATCTTAAGCGGGCACTATTCTTTAACAGGCGGATTTGAAAATAAGTTTGTCTTTTAGTCTTACTGCTATACTGCCTCCAATGAGATTCGTTGAACGGGAGTGCGGAGAACTATTTAACTGCATGTTCCCTCAGCTTCATGTATGAGCTGTAGTCGCAAGGCAGAAAGGAATCGTATAATTCTGTTGAAGAAAATAGCCTTATTTTTAACGGTAGCATCGTCTCAAGGAGATCACGATTCTCAGTTCCCCTAAATTTCCCCAGGCAGTGAACGATACAGGGTATGATGCTTAATTCATAACCACGAGGAGAACCTAAAGTAATATTTATTTCGCTTAGAAAGGCTAATCATCAGAACGTCGAGTGACCCGGAGGTACATATGTACAGAACATGACTTGAGTGGCTTAAAGAACAAATGTTTCACGGAGGAGAGAACAGAACATTTCTTGGCGTAAGATAAATTCGATTCCAACAGACGTAAGAACGCACGGACAAGAGAAGCAGCAGGTATTGTGCTTTATATTTTCAGTATAACTTACCTAGAAAGCAAGAAAAAAAGGGATAAGTTAGAATATCAGTTGAAACGAACATGTCTGTATAAAGTAAACGGTACAGAGACACCGTAATGGGAACTCACGAGGCCCAAAAGCTGTCTCCAGAGCACAGGTTTGTCAGAGACATATAACCATCCGGACAAAACTACAGGGAGAAATGCACCTTCACATTAAAAACGGTCTGATAATAACAAAACAGGAATCGGTGTTATTATATTAAATGTTTCGATAAATAAGCGAGAAATCACGAAATACTAACGTAAGGAAAACTTTTTCTAGTTATCGCTCAGAGAAATTATTGAGCACGAGATGTAGCTTACTGTCCATCTGCTACACGCTATGATTGAAGGTTCACAAACAAGGTCCCAAATTAATTAGCACGAAGATAACCAGAGAAACCACATGAGGCGAAGAACTTAGGATTAATTTTGACTACCTGGGGCATTTTGTTTTACGCCACACTCCATACTTGCTTGGCACACGAACGTTCGTGCATCCACGCTGCCATTGAAACGTAGCCGCCGCAATCGGGAGCCTAATCCACGAGTTTGTACTCTGAAGCTGAACGTCATGACGAATTAGCCACCGTGGCGTACGCTGCCCCTCTCTCTCTCTCTCTCTCTCTCTCTCTCTCTCTATATATATATATATATATATATATATATATATATATATATATATATGCAAGATGAAAATAAATAGTGGGGACTGCTGCCACGTGCTATATAGCGACTGTTACTCCTTTTCTCTCGGCTATTATTTAAAAGGCATCTGGGATATCCTACTTGTCTCGATGCATTCCTCATTCTGAGCACGAAACGCTCCCACGCACGATTTTGGGAGTGGGAACAAAGGGCTCCGCCACGCATATCGGTTCATCTGTCCTCTCACAGACCAGCGAACCGACTAACTATCGAGAGTGCGCGCGCGTACTGAGTGTTTCAAACTTGAGCTCTCCTCTCTTCTGTTTTGCTCTCCCAATAACGCGTTCTACACCGCAGCCCTTCCAGAGGCACCGGAAATGACTATCACACCGGAAGAAGACGCTCACATGCCTGCGCGAACCCCGCCGCGATTCGCTGCAGCCGAGCGTGTCGGAGTGGCGCGCTGCTGCGACACAGCGCGGCGCTGCCGTCGCCTCTCACGTGGTACCTCGAAGCCCTTTTACGTTCCTTTTGTTAAGGGACTCTCGCCAGGCACAGAGCAAACTTCCGAAAGCCGCGCGACTCGCGTCTCCGCTCCTCAGTCTGCCCGCCTGCGCACGAAATGCGAAGTTCCAATGTTTGACTTCGATGAAGTTGAGAGAATTCGAAGGCAAATACGAGAGTGCATTTTAAAGAGGCGCGACGGCGGTGCAGAATGGAGAGACGCTAGTTGGATGCGCAGGTTGTTCGAAGTGGGGAGGTAGAGGAGAGAGATGTGCCATCGGCTCTTCGCAGGAACAACCAGCACGTGTTTACACGCGATTTCACGGTATGGTACATTGCGCGTGCGACGTGTAAAGTTCCCTATGACTATAGAGGTTGGTTTTTGTTTATTTTACTCCCTGAGTCAGAATAAAGCAAGAGAACGTGCGCGCTATTCACTTAGGGAAGGAAGTATACATTTTAGGTGACGCACAGAAATGCGCACCATCTCGGTGAGGTGGCGTGGACTAAAGCGCGTGGGACGCCCATTTCACATCAAAGTGCATCGCACGCCCCACCTGCACGTGTTCTGTGCAGTTTGTGCACGAATCAAGCGTGAAAACGAAATTCAATGACCCTGTTCGCTGCGAGACATCTTCGCTTACAAACGAGCTGAAAACGAAACAAATGACCAAAAGCTATATCCGCAAGTTGCGTTAAAGCTGCTAGATATTCACGCTGCAGACTTGCTAGCAAAAGGGGGAAAAAAGGGAAGTTATCAATTTATGTCATTATCGAATTGAGAAGAATGTAAAAACTTGCCAAACTACAAAATCCAGGCTGTCATAATCGAGTGTACCACAGCACAAAGCCCGCCACAGGGACATACAGTTGTAGGTTGGGACAGCGGTCCAAATGGCGCTTATGCGCAATTCAGCGCGTATATCCATGCATGCATGATTGAACGCAAAGGATACTACAGCGCGGTTAACGTTAGTTAACTTGAAGTTGAAAACCACATTAAATGCTAACTTCTCAAAGAGAAGCGCCTAATACTTCTTCTGGCACGTAATGCATATCGGGATGTTTCAGTTGTTCCAATTACTTGCTTCTTGGAAATGGTCCTTCGGCAGGCTATGGACCAGTGCTAAATGTACAGCTGCAACTTCTGTTCAAAGCAGCAAACAGGTATGCCTAAATCAGTTCCAGCTGACAGAGCACTCTTTCGAAACTCCATTTTCTTTCCTTCGGGGGAGACAGGCTGATCATTACCTAAGTGAATGAATGCGAAGTTTCTATTTAGAGTTTTCGCGCTAAGCTCGCTAATTTCCCATAATGTCGGTGTAGCTTCGTGAAGTATTTTCTCGTGTTTGACAAAGTTCACTGAAATTGTTCAGTTCCACACACATTTGAACGAAATGTGATCTCCCTCTACTTTTGCCCGTGAAGTCCTTGCCAGATTTATGAGGTCCCGAGGAATAGGTACATAAATAGAGAGAGGGAAAGAAAGAAAAAGGGAAAGAGCACTCTTTATTGAAAAGCAGAGCGAATGGCCAGCGTTGATTTTCGCATAGATGCTACTCTGCAGGGAATGGGACGAAGGAGAAGAAAGACCCTATAGAAGAAGGTGGGTAGAAGAAAAAACGGCGGAGAAAAAAGAAAAGAAAGGTGCGTGCCTTGTGATTTTGTAGTCAGCAGAACTAGTGTACAAGGCGACGAAGGAATATCAAGATGAGGTCGCCCACCCGTCTTGCATTTCTGTGCTCTTTCTTGCTTACCAAGAATCATTTGCTCCAGGTGTATAAGAAAGACCAAATTGGTGTTCCCAATACGGGAGTCTTGGCATCACTCTCCATGCGTGCCCAATGACCTGTAATACTGCACGCGAGCAAAGTTAAGAGTTAACTGAGACGCACGGAACACAATTACATTGAGAGCCGTGCAACCACTAGGCGCTACAGCGCTCACGTAATCGCAGGTGTGTCCGCACGCCCTTGCAAAGGGAATTAGCGAGATACATAGTGCGAAATAGTTTTCTTTGTTTTACGCCTTCTCTCGTTACGAACTCGGGCCCCTCGACGCGGGCAGCACTGCAGTCGCGGTTGGGCGGTCGCAGGTGGTGCTTAATAGGAAGTGACACATCGGGCTTACAAATGAAGTACGTATGTTTTGTGGGCGCGATGACACCAATTATAAAAGGCGTTTAGCCCAAATTAGCCCAGGGAGAAAAAAAAATATCGCAAACAAGCAGATGTTTTCTACGCCCGGCTTGAAACGGGAGTGTGACTTTATGTGCGCAACGTACTCTCATTTCCTTATTGTTTTTTTGTTTTTTAGTATCCAGTTTTCATGACCGGGAGCAGCTGCATCTCTCGAGAACTGTGATTCGTTCGGGCACGCGTTCGTACAAAGTGCTCTAATGCTAACTGCGTGCGAAGATTTCCGAGGACTCCCATGGGATCCAGTGTTTATACACTGAATAGCCTTCTTAAGTACGCTTGTCACGTGCATACAGAAGGTACGAGCCCGTCGTTTCTTTTTAACAACCCGCTTGGATAAATTAGGGAAGTAATTGTATATGCAGGCACAGGGCGCCGTTGAAAAATTGCAAGCAAATTGGGTTATTCGGGTTTCCTGCTTCATCGGATGGGAAAGACTTGTCCTACTTGGCTGAATAAGAGAACTCGCAGGACTTTGAAAGTTTCTGTCTTCAACTACAGCGTCATTATTATACAGACCAAAATAATTAAATAAATACACACATCCCAATCTATCGGTTTGAACATTCCTCAATCTTGTCGGTATACTGCCGTAGTTCAAACGTGATCCGATATACGGTAGTAGAGTGGCTGCATATATTCTCTCGACGACAGCACAATTATGAAGCCGTAATCCTAAGACATCCCAAGGCAGGCGACGCCAACAGTGCAGCCCTAATTCCTTCCAACATCAGCGACACTGCTGGACTGGCAGCGTGGCATGTCGGGCATGTGAACCATAAAGCCGCGGGTTAGTGTGCCGTCCAACGCGTTCTTCGACAGCTGTTCTTCGCACTTGCGTGTTAACCAAGCGAACGCCTGGCTTATGGGCAGAACCGACTACCTCTGAGCTGGCGAACAAACCGATAAAAGTCCCCCTGAATGAGTTATGCGTTCACATTGACTCGGTGTCTTTTACCCGCGCCTGTTGTTTCTATTTTTCTCTCTCTCTTTTTTATTTCTCTAGTTCACGTCGCGTAATCCCAGGCGCCGTTCTTTAGTGAACCGCCTCTTAATCCCACGAACAATAGCCGCAGGGTGTGCAGATTAGCAGCTAATCGGGGTTGGCCCCCAGCGCCCTAACCCTGATGCTCAGTCCTTTCTCACTTTCTTTTTTTTATGTGAGCTCGCACGGCCTGTTTCCATGTCCGTGCTTTCGGAACATACACGTAGGATCGTATACTATACTATAAGCCTGCGCGCAGTCCGCGGTACTCATAATTCCAACGCCGGAACACGCGAACGAAGCAGACGAACAACGAGGTAGTGCGGCTGTCACTCAACGGCGGGAGCGCCCGCACGAGCATATAAAAGCAAAGCTTGCTGCGCGCACACCGTCGGGTCTCGGGAATTATAGTTTCCCAAACTCTCCCTGCGCATTTGCATATACACCGGTCACGTGCTAGCGCGGTTCGTACCGCCATGTTCCTGAACTCAGCGTATGCGCCATGCACTCGTTGTAAGTTTTCTAGCTTCTCAGGTTTGTATACGTTTGCTTGCTTCATTGTTTTTCTTGTTTTTTCGCAAGCACTTTCATTTCCAGCTCAATACGTTGATCGTAAATTGCTGCATGATACGAAGCGTGTCCTTTCATAAGTGGACTCGGGCCGACCACGTCGCACCTTAGAGATGAGTGTCGGCCTGGAAACCGCGGGCAGGGGAGCGTTGCAGAGAAAGCACGTAAGCAATTAGGAGCGCGTACTTTGAGAGGTGTGTACTATCGCGCTCGATATGGCAAACCACACTCCTAGGTTGGACAGTGGCTCCGAGTGGCCTTTATTCCCACGCAAAGGAAGAGGGTTCCACTGTTCCCGTATTCTTCATCGCCCCTGGTGTCTGTTAATTTCTTACCCTCTCTCCCAGTCTTGTACGCAGAATCTTGAAATGGTCTCGCAAACACACAATAAAACATAGGCTGGGAATTGTGCGAGCTTTGCACGGAAGGTGGCCACATACACAACAATATAGCAAGTTGACAGCGATGTTTGTAATGTGATGCGGAACAGTGAAACAGCTCAGCGCACTTCCTTCAAGTCGGAACCACGAGACCTATATTGGCGCCACCACCCAACCTGGAATACCCCGCTTGCCGTGTAACGAGCGCAGTGAGAAGAGGTTGACAGTTAGCGCATCCATCCCAAAAGCTTCAAGCGTATCGTACATTTCAGATTACACAGTGGCCGCCTCACACGTACAACAGTGCATTTTTTTTTCTTTTCATAGAGCTCATGCGCCTGCCCAGAAAATGTGTTAAGGTAAAACCTAGCAAGAATTGAAAATAAGAGACATAACGCTAAATCATGTTCACTTTTCGTGCTTCATCGCTTCCACTGCCTCATAAATTTGACGTTTTGAATTCCTTTCCAGGATCCTTCACTGTGGCCACATATCGAAGTCCACCGCACACGCCAACCTTCGCAGAGCAGGGACGACAGCTTCGCAACGTCGCTTCTACATTACCGATGCAGGAATGATATTAAAGCGATAGAGCCGCTTGCCATCAATATCATTAAATAGAAGACACCTCTACCTTCAAGCGTTAACGGCGTTAACACTGCATGAGCACCGTTCTCGCGAACAGAACGACCGCGACAAGCTCGCGGTTCTTGCGTAAGCCACGCGCCCGCAGGTACCTGCTTTTGACAAGCGTGTAAACGCTAGAGGCATCTGCACCGAACCTCCTGAAGCTTTTGGGCTTCTTTACGCCCTGGTCACGCTGCTGGCGAAGGGGAAAGTAGGAGGGTGATTGGGGAGGGCGAGAGTGCCGGCGATGGCTCGAGGCACTGTCGAGGGGGTCGATGCATCGTTCCGTGTTTTTAACCGCCGCTTTTTCCCAGTTTTGCCGCCTTAATCCTCGCGGCTCTGCGACGCAAAGCTGCCATGAACGCTTAACAAAAGCAGCCGCACGCGCCCGCGCGTATACACTAAGCGCGCGTGCAACGTGCGTACACGTCATGATTGACGCCGGTTCTCAACTCGGGTCAGCTGCTTGCGAAGAGCGGAACGTAGTTGTGCCGCTAGGGAATAACGGGAATGCAGCCTGTATGCGAGAGGCGCGCTAAAGCGATTACAACGTTGTGCGGATCAGCGCGTGATCGTACAGTATTTGAAGGACATAATGTTCTTCCTTGTTGGAGCGTGCTGAGGATGGCGGGATCGATAAAAAGCAGCGTGGGTTGTGAAGACTCGCGTCCAGCATCCGGAAGTGTCGTTACGGGCTGTCAAAGCAAGTTGCTCGCTCATAAAAGTCCCGATTTCACTCTCTTTATTTTTGAAAAATAAAGAAGAATCACATACGCTCCCAAAATGTCAAGGAGTAAGACGAGTTCGATTTAAATCAGTGCATGACAACAACTTGCGGAGCAATATAGAAAGGTGCTTATCCCTTATGATAGTTGTTGACAATGGTGGGAAAACGACTTATACGAAAGGTTTCACAGAGAGAGAGAGAGAGAGAGAGAGAGAGAGAGATGTAATCACTTAGGCACGTACAGATATGCTCCTGCCCTTCCTTGAACGACACTGGATCAAGCCTGACCAAATAAGGACAACTGTGCAGCAGCATTGCGCCGTCAACGCAGTATGATAACAATGAGTTCTTCAACCAAATGCTGATAAATAAAAGGCTGACACACCGATTTCATACTCGCATACCAATTTCATTGTATGTATGTATGTATGTATGTATGTATGTATGTATGTATGTATGTATGTATGTATGTATGTATGTATGTATGTATGTATGTATGTATGTATGTATGTATGTATGTATGTATGTATGTATGTTTGTATGTATGTATGTATGTATGTATGTATGTATGTATGTATGTATGTATGTATGTATGCATGCATGCATGCATGCATGCATGTATGTATGTATGTATGTATGTATGTATGTATGTATGTATGTATGTATGTATGTATGTATGTATGTATGTATGTATGTATGTATGTATGCATGCATGCATGCATGCATGTATGTATGTATGTATATATGTATGTATATGGTTATACTGCGCTCAGTTTTACAAACACGATACTAAGGAAGGACAGGACGTGGACGGACGAGTATCGTCCGTCCTTAGTATCGTGTTTGTAAAACTGAGCGCAGTATAACCATGAACGTTCACCAACTAGCCCCCTTCATTGCTTTACTACTGTATGTATGTATGTATGTATGTATGTATGTATGTATGTATGTATGTATGTATGTATGTATGTATGTATGTAATCTTTAAGCATCTCTCCACCTCCACAGGACAGCGTGAATGCGTGAATCTGGAATCAAATGCCTGAATCTGGAAGCAGTGCTAGGTTCACTAGGTTCGTGTGTGAGCCTGAACTTGCATGCACAGCAGTTTGACAAGAGCGGCCTGCTACTGCTTTGCTGTCGTGGGGCGATGACACAGCAGGAGCCATCGTCGATCGGTCGCTTGCCAGTGCGGGAGAAGACCGCGCATGAAACCGAATGCGACTGCCATTCTCCGAAACCACCCCCGCGTGTTCAAGCCGCGGCGCGCTCGGCGGGGCGGGAGTGTAGGGTGACACGCGTCTGGCCACGCTGTGCCCCTTGTCACCACGTGCGCGCCTCCCCTCACGTGACGACTACAGCCCGGCGGCGCTGTCCCAAGCACTTTAACGCATTTACCAGTTGAAGCCGGTAAATGAGCAACAGTCCCCGCCTTGGCGACAGTGGCGCCACTGAAACAAGAGGCGGGATAGTCCGACAGATCACTTTTGGACTTGTGGCTGCTTTGAAATAACACTAAACAACAACATTATCTCAGGTTAGCCTGATTAAGCATTTGGAAACTACCTTCATCAATTTGGCAGGAACCAGCTGGTTAATAGTGGAAGAAAGAAAGCTGAAACATTCGTTTTTTTTTCCCCCTTTGTTCCGCGTCAAAGTCTCAGCACCGGTAAGTCAGTGCGACGTCATAAATTTCAAAGCTCTTTTCTTCCACCGTATTTGGACTGTTCCGGCACTTCAAAACGGCTGAAGAAGACAGGTCTTCAGAACAGATACTTAGCTGGTTCAAGTTTTCATCTGGTGCACTCCAATATACCTACGGCTCCGTCTCCAGCAGGAGCGAATGTCAGTCGTGGTGCTTTCTTCGTTCCCTACGACTTAACATCGTTTGGAATCTGAAGCCCACGTCCACGATTCCTTCTTGCGCTTGCCACGTCTTAGCGCGCACCACTGCAGTATAAATATTGTCGTCTGTCATGTCTCTCGCCGCGAATTTTTTCGCGAAACGGACGCGAAATTTGCCGGGGCGTTCCGAAACCTAGCCTCCTCTAGGACCATTCAGCTATAGCCCCTCGTTCCGCGTCCCAGCTCCCGAGCCCTTCGCCCCCCGCCACAATTCACCCGCTCCTTTTTCACGGCGCGCATTTTTACTGCCCGCCTCCCTCGCGCGTTAGGTTTGTTCAGTTTTGCTCGGCAATATCAGCGTCTCTCTCCCTCTCTCTCTCTCTTTCTGGCCACACATCACGCCGATCGCGCCCATTTATAAAACCAGAGGCGACGACATGGAAGGAAAACGAAATCGCGCCCGCGAACGAAACGCGACCCACCTATTCTCTTTTTCAACCTTCCCCATTCTCGCGTTTCCGCATGTTCTTTCTTTTTTTGTTGCACCCTCCCTACTTTCGACATATGTCCAATTTCATGCGACGTTGACACCGTGGACTTTCCGGTACGCGCACGTGGCGTACACAATCGAAGTCAGAGAGAAAACTCGGAAAGGAGACGGGCAGAGCGGCAACGTGACTCTGATGCGCTTGCGCACAGCTTTAAGGATTGGCGGTATGCGGTTTATGGAAGGAAATTCACAGAGCATTCCATTGTTCATTGTGTCGATCGGGAAATAAACATTACGCTGACAGCGTCACCTTCTCTGAAGTCTCGTTGCATCAAAAGTCTATACGCTTTCGCCCCATGCATTGGCATCGAATAATTCGTAAACAAAAAAAAAACATTTGCATATGGTATTGTCGATGACGAGTACAGTGGTACGATATATAGCGGAATTGGGAATGCAGTGCACAGAGCGGTGAACGAAGAAAATTTAAAAAAGCACCGTGGCAGCACAGTTACTGCAACGCATGAGTTGCTTTTCCGTCTGGACCCGTGAAGCGACGCCCGCGCACATGTGGCCAGCCTAACTGAGTAGCTTGCGCAGCAATGGCCATATTTATAGAAGCTTTATTGCGAGACAGGCAAGACTATGCATAACAAAAGCTTCAGTGCGAAACATCACTGTTTAAAAAATATTATCGACGTTTATTAATTGCATATATACATACTCTAAATCCCCCCCCCCAAGAAAAAAATAAACCACGAAGGTTAAGGAGCTTATTTTGAGCAATCGTGTAGTTATAGCATAACGAAGTGTTCTGCCCACATCTTGGCACCGTAAACTTCAGCTCAAAGCTTATATGCTATCGTCTCTCTATACGTGTAGAGCGTATAAGCGCGACTGAACGAGGACATAGAACGAAACAGATATACAGAGACAGAGAAGCGCTGTCTCTGTGTATGTTTCTTTCTACGTCCTTGTTCAGTCGCGCTTACACACTCTATCATGGATTCTAACCAACTAGCCCGCCAACGTGGTTTAACAAAGTCTCTCTATAACCAAGTAGCAGAATTGGCCTCGGTGTACGGGCCCCGGTCACTTTCCGGATAGAAGCGTCGACAGACAGCGCGAAGATCGCGCTGAGACTTTCTGTGCCTGCGCAGCAACCGGCCGGCAGCCGTCGCGAGCGAGCTATAGCGACCCCCGCAAGAATGCCATGGCGGCCGATCCCGTACAATGCGCGAGAGCGCGGCGATAGAAATTGGACTCGACACCTCCTCCCACCTAGCACGCGGCTCGGAGCTGTCATTGTAGCGCCGCCGACTCCCCAACCCACGCCACCACAAGGCCGCTGCTTCATCCGCCGCTTGCTCACCCAGCAAAGGAGGGAACGATGACAAAGCACGCGTGGCGGTCCGCCTGCGGGATCCTGACCCCCGCATGCAGAATCCGGGGGTTGAGAGAAAGAAAGGAATAAACAAAATAACCACTCCCCACTCCCCTCTCTTCCCTCCTCTCTAATTTCGTCGGCGTCACAAACTGTGCTCTCGTGCAGCCTAGAACCCTCGTACCCAACCCAACTTTGGGTGCAACGCCTCCTGTCGGCACCTTCTGGCCGGAGGAGCGGCCCACTTGGTTGGTTGGCCGAAGCAATGTGTGGTTCAATCAGGGTTAGTATACGGAACGAAAGAATGTTCCTATGCGTATGTAGACTCGAAGCATTCTTGATTTTGCGCAACAGGAACGCGATTGCAGAGGACAAACGCTGCTCCTGTAGTATGGTGTGCTTTCTCTGGGGTGGACAAGACGCAGGGCAACTGAATAACGGCCAGTTGGTGGCCCTGAAATAGCAGCTGTCAGTGCATCGAAAAACCTCTTTGTAGGCACTGACATGGGCTCGTAATGCTAGGGATGATTACTTGCAGTGGCTCGTCTTCCTTACTGCATTTCGTCTGTCTTTTATTTCCCTCCTTTATTGATTAAGGATTGCTCTTCGGCGTCCTTTTAAATGAATATGCTGATACGGGCGTGTCGAATTTCGGGGCAAGATAGTGATAATTCGAAACAACCGTGTGCACCTGATGGCCACTGTTGCGGAGATTGGGTCCGGTTGTAGTGGAAGGTATCTTGGCCGTGTAATAAGAATAGCTCAATTGGCAAAAAAGGTAATGTCGATTTGTACTTGTAACAAGAGAAAAAGAGGCCGGCACAGGAAGATGTGGTAAGATAATGCTTAGGAAAAGCTTTGTTAAAGAAATACATATATGTAGTTCATTGGAAAGGGAAAGAATAAATAAGAAAGAAAATTGAAAACAACTAAATTTATTTCCCTTTTAATTACTCCTCCTCCTCCGAACCGGCGGAAGAAACAGGAATATGCTAGAAGATACAGATGAAGCAACCTACGAAAAAGAAAAACAAAAGCACGAGAGGAAGAATACGAATAGTAGGAAATGCACAACGACTGTAAAAAAAAGTCAACATAATCTAACTGGAACCTCTAACACAACCTCATTCTTTAAAGAAAAGATAGAAAGAGAAAGTACAGAGAGAGACACCGAGTTCTCTTGAGAAACTCACTGGTCACACGTTTCCAGCTGGTATCCTTGGCGAATCAAAAATAAGCAGAAAAAATAGGGGGCATGGGGGGAGGAGGTGCGGGAGAGGACACCTTCCTGTCGCCAGCCCAGCACATATATCACTCTTCTCAAAGGCCACATATAGGCGACCCCCTGCGGCGCATCCATTCTCCGGCTTGAAACGAGAGGCGGCAATCACGTTTCTCAAATTTGACTTTCCCACTGGGTTCGGGCCCTGGCAGCCGGGCGAGGCTGTACAAAGGAAGCGGGTGCCACAATGCCGAAGGGCGGTGTGTACAAGGAGGCTGTACAATGGCAACGGACCTTATAGACGGGCGACTAAGTTACGGTTTAGCGAGGCCGACACGCACGCGCTTGGCCGCAGTACAGCTCCGCGCTAACGCGCAGCGACCGATAAATTGGGGCAGTCAAAACAGATAGGTATACAGCGGGAACGCTTCGTTTCGGTTTCCTTTCTTATTTGTCGCCGGGTCTTTGAGCTACTGAAATCGCAAAGTGGTCTTCGCATATGACTGCGGCGAAAGCCTCCACGGCGGGTTTCAAAATTTTGCTAACATGGGAAACCCAAGACCTGCCTCATTTTTAAGTTTAACGGTTTCGGAAGAGGCGCTCATGTTGTCGTCTTATGATCGTCTCCGCCACCGCCATCATTATAATCATTACGACCGCCCTCATTATTGTCATCATTTGAAATTCGATCGAGAACCATAGCGAAACACCATAACTTTCCTGTTATTATGTTTTTTTTTGTATGCCTTAACATTATCAGGGCACTTCAGGTACTTTCCGGCGGCTGTGTATGTTTGTACCTAACCGTTTTCCCACCTGCCTGACTCACTGAGTAATCTTCGGTCGAATGGGTAGCGCATGGGGCTGCAGTGATGAGGAAACAAGGTTAACAAAGGAACAACCATCGGACCAATTTAGGTGGTTCAGTATGCGGCAATGTGAACATGCGTACAGCTCTTCAACGAACCCTTTACACACCGACGTGGGTCACTTTACATGCAGGACAGGGTAGATACCGTTGTTCAACGAAACCTTTTGACGCCAACTTGGAGCACTGGATACGTGCCAGTATACGTGCGTGCCGCGCTCTTCAATAAACGTCTTTGACGGCAATTTAGGTAACTAGCTATGTGCCACTGGGAATGTGCCACCTCTTCAATGAGGAAAAAAATCCCTTAAATTTGTCCGATTCTGAGCGGAATCGAGCCCACGTCACAAGGGTTCCTCAAGGACAGCAAGCCGACACAGTAGCAGGCTGCGTCACAAATACACTGGCTATGTGCCGCTCCTCGACGAACCTCTCGCCAACTTAGGTCCTAAGTATGTGCCGCTGGATGTGCGGCAAGTGAGGGAACAATTCTCTCAGCGTTCGCAGATACCGGAGCACCATGTACTTCGGATGCCGCGCGCAGGCTTACCACCAACGCCGCTAGATGGCGCCGAGCGTTCTCAGTGAAACATGTTTTGACGGATGCAGTACACTGTGTCGCTATGTTGGTTCAATGCTGTTCGCATTTCCGTCGACAGTCATCGTGAGATGGGTTCTGCCGAATTAGTTTTTTTTATTCTTACTCTACTTTCAATGTTGAGTAAACTGAGCATGTAGAGGGTGTTTAAGCCCTTGATTCTAGCGAAGCGAAATAGATTGTGCGATGGCAGGAAAGGTTAAGGATCTTGGCGAAGTGTCAATTTAGGCGGGACACGTCTCGCCTGCATACCGCAGTGGTCTCGCCGTCCCACACATTACGCGTGGGGCGGTGTTTTGTCCCGCTTTGGCCATTGCGGACTCAGAGTCATCCGGAAATACCTGCTTTGCGGTGCCTAATCAGATGAACACATTCTCTGACGTGGTGGTGACACCTTCAAAGAAGGCTCGAGAGGCAGGCGACAAAGCTAGCAATGCGAAACAGTGCCGGAAGTGAGGCATAGAACGCGCGCCCACTTAAGGCTCGTAAGTTTTCTTGCTCCAGCTACAATAGACTTCTCAATGCTTTGGCCAGCGAGCCATAGCCAAGCCAAAGTACACTGAAAACGTCGTTAGCCACTCTAACGCAGTCTGCCTGCCGTCTTATTTGTCACACGCGTGGCGTTAAAAACACGCGCAATAATGTCAAAACGTAAGTGGACATTTAGCGAAAAGTTTGGAAAATTGTTTTCTTTGACATAAATCATGATCATCTTTTCATAATGTCATCCGCCAATCTCGAAGGTATAGTAAATGCAGAGGAAGATTTCTATACTGACCTGTACAGTACCCAGAGGACTCAGGATAACTCCATTCAAAACAGTTATGAACAGGATACAGAAACTCCTCCTATAACTAGCGATGAGGTCAGAAGGGCCTTGCAAAACATGAAATGGGGGAGAGCGACAGGAGATGGGGGAGACATAATGCTTGGAAAACTGGCGGCTCTTTATATGAAGTGTCTGTGAACTGCAAGGGTCTCAGAAAACTGGAAGAATGCAAACATTATACTAATCCACAAAAAAGGAGACGTTAAAGAATTAAAAAATTATAGGCCCATTAGCTTACCTCTAGTGCTATATAAAATATTCACCAAGATAATCTCCGATAGAATAAGAGCGACACTGGACTTTAGTCAAGCAAGGGAAGAGGCAGGTTTCAGGAAGGGATACTCTGCAATGGATCACATCCATGTCATCAATCAGGTAAAGAGAAATTCGCAGACTACAATCAGCCTCTCTATATGGCTGTCATAGATTACGAAAATGCTCTTGATTCAGTAGAGATACCAGTAGTCATAGAGGCATTACGAAATAAAAAATACAGACCGCTTACGCAAATATATTGGAAAATATCTACATGGATTCCACAGCCACCTTAATTCTACACAAGAAAGGTAGGAAGGTACCTATAAAGAAAGGGGTTAGACAAGGAGGCACAATCTCTCCAATGCTATTCACGGCGTGCTTGGAAGAAGTATTCAAGCTATTAAACTGGGAAGGCTTAGGAGCAAGGATAGACGGCGAATACCTCAGCAGCCTTCGGTTTTTCCGATGACATTGTCCTACTCAGCAACACTGCAGATGCGTTACAACAAATGATTGATGACCATAACAGAGAGAGTGTAAGAGTGGGGTTGAAGACTAATATGCAAAATACAAAGATAAGGATAAATAACCTGGCAAGAGAACAAGAATTTAGGATCGCCAGTCAGCCTCTAGAGTGTGTGAAGGAGTGCGTTTACCTATAGGTCAATTAATCACAGGGAACCATGATCATGAGAAGGAAATTCACAGAAGAATAAAAAAGGGTTGGATCGCATACGGCAGACGTTGTCAGCTCCTGATTGAAAGCTTAACCATTATCATTGAAAAGGAAGGTGTACAATCAGTGCATTTTGCCGGTGCTGACATATGGGGCAGAGACTTGGAGACTGACCAAAAAGCTTGAGAACAAGTTAAAGACCGTGCAAAGAGTGATGGAACGAAGAATGCTAGGCAGAACGTTAAGAGACAAAGAGAACGGTTTGGATGAGAGAACAAACAGGTATAGCTGATATTCTAATCGACATTAAGAGAAAAAAACGGCGTTGGGCAGGTCACGTAATGCGCAGGTTAGATAACTATTAGACCATTAGGGTTACAGAATGGGTACCAAGAGAAGGGAAGCGCAGTAGAGGACGGCAGAAGACTAGGTGGTCTGATGAAATCAGGAAATTAGCGGGTGCTAGTTGGAATCAGTTGGCACAGGACAGGGGTAATTGGACAACGCAGGGAGGGGTCTTATAGGCTGATGGTGATGATGAAACGAAATTTGGAATAAATGTTGAATCTACTTTCTATGTCTCTCTCCCGAGCCTTTCCCTTCACGTTCATATTTGTCATCCTAGGATTCTGGTAACATTAGGTAAGCGGCACAATACACAAAGAGAGGTACGGCTCACAATGGTATACGCTCTTCGTTTTCAAACCTCGGCGCTATACCACCTGTCTACATCTTTCGATTCGTTTTTATGAGTTAACAGTTGTGAAAAAAGGCAGACATGACTCAAGCTACTGTTGCTTGGTTATTTATTAGATGACGAGCAGAGGAAAGATAGGCCACCTGTAGGCCGGTTATTCCAATCATCAAAAATAAACTCAAGCCATTATGGACTGCATGAAATAAACAAAACAAACGAGAAAAATAAGGAAGGATCTAATGCGTACTGTCGACTATTTGTATAGCCGAATAACTAGTGGCTATGAAGAGGAAAATTAAAAGGAAGAAAGCCAGAAACGGCAGCAACAGAACCCGAAAGCGTCACGTCTCGTCCGCCCTTTCTGTGGCAGACTAGGGCGGATGCAAGACTGACTAGTGCAAGGCTGACTCAGGGTGTGAAAAGGCGAAACGCTACAGACACGTCAACATTTGCCTACAAATGAGGACAGCCAAAAAGACATCATGGCCCGCAAATTGCCGATACGAGACAGCAGTATAATGGCAAATGCGGCTGTGCCTTCTCAAGCGCGTAGTGCAGAACGTAAAGGAAAATAAAAACTACAAAGAAAAAGCGATAAGATAGAAAGCAAGCTGGAAAACCTCGCATGTTGCCCGTCCGCATATCCTAAAATATTCACACAAGAGCGCGTTTCCAATTCACCGAAGAACGGACGCGCTTTTTGCACGGCCGATCAGGCCTTTTCTGCGAAGCCAGTCAGAGAGGATCAAAGGAGCGAAGCGGCACGCTGGAAAAACGCGTCGAGACCAATCTACCAGAAGGACCGCAGTATAAGCCAAGCCAAGCCAATCGAAGCCGCACACGCGGACAGGCGCCATACAACGGGCGCACAGAAGACGACACGGCCTGTTTCAAGCCTGGTTGCACGAACACACAGGCAGAGACGCCGATCACAGCAGGGGCAAAAGAAGCACCTCCCGATGACCAACCACAAGAACGAATAGATGCAGAAATAAACGAAAAAAAAAAGAGAGAGACAAAGTCTAAGAAACGTCTGCTTGGTCGACCACCGGCAGCTAATCTGCATCTTTAAGGAAACACGGTTTTCACGCTGCTTTTCAAGGCACCAGTCTATAATAAACACCCGGTCTCCACGCCCCGACTGGGTTTTGGTGACCCACGCCGCGCGCACGGCCGCCTCGGGGCTTTCTTTTGGTCGAAGCCGCACCGCGGCCTAGGTTCTCTGTACAAGGCGTTGCCGCTGCGAGCCTCAGAACCCGAGCGGAAAATGTTTCTGTCGTTCTTTCAAAGAGCGTCACCTTCCTATCCTCGGGTTCCTTTTCAAACCACGACGAAAGAAATGCTTCGAGTCTTGTGCGAGAGCATGGAAGTCTTCGCCACTCTTTTCACTTCTTTTTTTTTTTTCTCAGCCAAGTTTTGTTCTCTTTGCCGGCGTGGAGTCTATATGGCCAATACAGGCGCATGCAGTGACCCCGGGCTCGTATTCGGACGGTCCCTCCCTTCCGCCCTTGCCGGGGTACCCACGCGCCTTGCATGTGCGGCCCACGGCGTCACAGATTCTTTGGGACAGGGGTGCCGCCGAGGTGGTTCGGGGCGCGTAGTATATCGCATATATACCCTCGACGCCGGCGTCCTTTGTGCAATGCGAGACACATGTTGCTCGTCGACGCCTTCCAAGCTGAAAAGAAGAATGAGCTGAAAGATGCAGTGTCGCTGGAAAGCAATTTCAGATTTGTTTTTTTGTTGTTTAGGTGTGAGTGAGGGTGTTCGCTCTATTTGCTTGTTTTGGTTAGCGAAGTGTGCGTGAGGGCGCAAAGATGCGACGAACTTTGACGTGCAGGTGATGGCGAGACTATTCCCGAGTCCGCCTTGTGTCATGAACGTTAGTACTGTCTTAGCGTTCCGTTTCGCTCCTATGGGCGTTTAATTTGTCAAGTAGATTCTGCAGGCGTTCGTTCTTTTTCATACACGATCCACCTTTCTTCAAGAGGGTTTGCTGTCGGGTTAGTTGGTACGGGACTATTAAGAACAAAAGCAGCGCACGCGCAGTACAACAAGAGGAGACAGGCACAGATTGCGCAGGTAACCGAAGATGGCCTAATATGTTGCCGGAGTTGAATAAAAAGAAAAAGATGTAAAGACTGCTTTTCTCATTTAAATGGTAACAGGGGAGCTTGAATACGGCAGCACCGGAAGTTACACAGACAGAAACAAGAATCACGAGCAACTGATGTATGGACCATTGGACGGAAGCGGGCAGCACAATTTGACAAGGTCGCGGGAAGCGGAATCGGAGCGACAGTGCTCTCAGACGAGCACACGTGATCCGAACCCACTCACGTATACATGCGGAAGCGAGACGATTTCAAACAGAACGAAGCGCAGCGCAACCATTGCGGACGGAGCATTCACCGTTTTTCAGCGTGTCGAAGAAATAAAACTTCCCCGCTGGGGCGATAAGCGAGCTTGGGGTTGGA
Source organism: Dermacentor variabilis (assembly GCF_050947875.1). Taxonomy (NCBI): domain Eukaryota; kingdom Metazoa; phylum Arthropoda; class Arachnida; order Ixodida; family Ixodidae; genus Dermacentor; species Dermacentor variabilis. The sequence goes on along the minus strand of NC_134573.1, from coordinate 131,921,882 downwards.
GCGAGCAGGACACACGGAGGGGTTGCTACAGAAGCACCCACAGAGGCGTTGACGGGACACCTTTGTTGTTTGTTCAAAGTGACGAATTCGTCGCCCGGGCCGCCGTCGACTATCTTTCCCCAGTTCGGACAACGGTAGGAATCCCAAAGCATCGCGTGCTACGTACAGACACAGAAGCAAACACACACGCGGACATCGGCACCCTGGTGTCTGGCTGCGGCCGAAGCGGTTCCCCAACTTACCCCGCGCGGCCATATAAGACGGTGGGTCCGCAAGGGAGCAGAGGGTAAATGGGAGGGATGAGGAGAAGGGGGGGGGAGGTGATTGGGGGGCGCGGACACGGGGCAGACCCTTCTCCCCATTGTGATCCCCGCGCGCATTATCGGGGGGCCGGCCGCCGGCCGTCCACCTGGCAGAAAATTTGATAGCGCCGAGCGTTTTGTGTAATGTTTCTTCCGCGCCGCTCTCGCCTCCTGGTCTGCAGCAGCGGGTCTGCACTCTAGGCATGGCAGCAGCACAGTGTGGCAAAGCAGCAGCAGGACCGATTCCGCGCGTCGGCCTCTTTGTCGCTGGCTCAGGGTGACTGCCCTCCCCCCCCCCCCCTGCCCCCGTATCCTCCTCACACCCCTCACATCCTGCCATTGTTGTGCCCGTAGGGGTGCGGACCCGATTCGAACGGGGTACAACGCGAGCCGCCACCGTGTCGAGGTGTAAGCCCAGATACGTGAGGAGAGGACACGAAAAACGATGGAAAGAACCCCCCCCCACTCCGACACTCCCGTCTCCACTGCACGCATCGGTCGCGAGAACAGAAGCGAGGCGACGATGCCGAAAAGTTAGGCTGGCGTACAAGTAGCCACTGCTGCTGCTACATGCTTCCCTGTTGGCATTTTGACGTTCCGTTCGGTACCTGGGCTGCCGTGGACACGACTCGATCACCTATTCCGCCCGTTCAGGCTTGTTTCTGCTTGAGCCACGAGACTTGTACCGGTACACTAGAATCCTATGTGTAAATGTGTATAATACCTGTAGTTAGAAGTTTTTGTATAGAGTCTGTAGCATTTACTTTATGCGCTGAGTGATTTGGTCCTTTTCGTCTCATGCATATACACACCATATGCTATCGTGCAATATTTAATGCACTTACATGATATCCTTTATTTCCTTTCGACGCATTCAGTATCAATGTTGCATGATTTCACTGTCCATTGGCCGGTAATTACGGAAGCAACCGTGCACACCGTAAAGCTGCTGAGCACAGCAGTATATGCAAGGCATTTTCTTGTTTTGTAATTTGCTGGATTCTTTACCATTCGATTTGAAATTATTTTAGACATTAATTCTCCGCAGCCAGCACCTTCGACTTCAATGGCTTGTTTATTTATCTAAATTAGCAATACTATAGCATGTTCTTGGAGAATAGTGCGATATCTAACCACTGTTATCATATTTTTTCCATTTTCAAAAGTATGCTTGATTTTTGGACTTTAGGATGATTTTTGTAAGCATACGTATTGAATAGTTTCCGTGAGTACTGAATCTGCCACAAAGCTTGACTCTTAAGTAAGTAGTGTTTCGCAAAATGCTCGTAGAAGAACACAAATACATATAGTCTTATGGAATACTGCTAGCACCATCCCGATCCTACATCAGTGAAATATTTGCACACCTAAAATAGCTTGTGTAAATGCGCCACACATGGTCATACAGACTCAAAATGATTGTGCGCAAATTCTGCAAGACGGCTAATTATATACGAAGGCTGTTTATAACTACTTATTAACCACAGCATGCGCTGAAAATACAGCCATAATCAAACTCTGATTGAGTGAACGCACAACATCGAAAACACGAAAGAAACGCAAGCGTGTGCCGTGACGGAGACCGCTATCCTAAACGGCTTCCGGAAGCTCGCAACTAAGGACCGATCGGAAACGCGTCCGTCACGATACGACCCCCGCAATCATGGCCGCCATTAAGGGTCAAGGCGACGGGTCTAACAGCTCCACTTGGCCTCTATAGCCTTTTCGGGGGCAGCGGCATTGACTGCAAAAGGCCACATATATCTTTTCCTCACAGTACCCCCGCCGGCTTTCCGCAGACTCTCTGCAGCTTAGGCTGCAGTGTACGGAAGCCGAAACGGACAAACAAACCGCTGCGACTGCTGCAGAGAGCATGTAGAGAAATGCGGCTGGCCTGCCCTCTTAAGATTCCAGGCACAGAGCAAGCTCATCGGCAGTCCAGCGACGCGGAAGGCTCAACAACGTTAATAAAGGCTCGACTTGCCATCCGCCTTTCCTTTCCTTTCTTCGAGCTCAACAGGAGTGCCCGTCAGCGGACGGCGAGAAAAAAAAACTGACAGAGAGAGAGAGAGATAGAGAAAGCTCCAAAGAAACAAGTCATTTCGTGAATGACCGAGCGTACCGCCTCCTTTGTACAGAGCGACGGCGCGGGCGGCCGCCAGGGCCTTGGCCGCTTGTGGCCGTCTAAGATTGGAAGCGTCGTTAGAGACAACGTGCCCGCCCCGGAGAGCTTTAGGCCTTCCACATTTGCATAGGTGATCGCGAGGGAAGCGGTCGGAGAAACGCGTAGCGCGGCTCTGGAGACTCTTTTGAATGCCGGCCAGGCAAACGCGGAGACTGGCTCCTGGCGCAATGCTCGAGAGACACTGGAGCGGTGACCGGACGGCGCCCAGAATAGCGCTCCACAACTCACGGCTCGGTAACTGCGACCGCCACACGCCGCCAGTGTAGTGTGCACGTCTATAGGAAGAAACAATGCCGCGGCGAAAGGTGTATAGCTAGGCGCCCACAACAGGTTGCCGACCCACCTGAGGAGCGGCGGGCGCGGGCATTTTGCGGCTGCTTGAATCTGTGAGAGCGATCTCGTGACCTCGCGCCTTCATAGTTCCAAGGAGAAGTGTGGCGTACCGTTAATCCTGGAGGACGCAGAAAGAGATTAGCATCGAAGTCCAAGGCCGTCTCGTAACGCATAGTGGACGTCGTAAATTATGCTGCCCGCACCAGAGTGAGAATAGGGCGTGAGCTTTCTTTCTTTCTTTCTTTCTTTCTTTCTTTCTTTCTTTCTTTCTTTCTTTATATATTTATTTATTTCTCCTCTAGCATGCTTCACTTTCTTTGCTTCTGGGCACAAAGCAAGGTCATTCACGCCTTCCATCGTGTAAGGTGTGTCCTATCTGGCCTGCATTGCTGAACAGCGATATAGCGAGCGGTTTTACCAAAACTATAAGCACTCTATGGGTTGGATGAGCGGCTATGGGGTGTCGCGCTGTCGATCATCAAGTCGCGTGTTCGATTTCCAACTAAGATGGCCGCATTCTGGCGTAGGCGCCTAACGGAAGCAAGAACCTGTATTTAGCCATCTAATATACGACGTCTAGCATATAGGCAAGTTCTGACTTTGAAATGTAAAGTCCACCATGAAACCTCTAACAAAGCAAAGCATACGCCGAGCAAAACACTTCACAAACCCTGGATCGTAAACGTACAGTTAATGCAGCCTTTGCGAACGTCAATGCTTGAGATGTCCAGGCTTCTGCCAAATTTTTAAGCGTTTAAACTTTCCATGTGTAACATCTGAAGCAAAGCGGAAGTAGCTTAATCTGCCAGTCCATTTATAGCTGACATAAAAGCGCTTGCCGCCCAGTAGGTGCACTAACGCACGCGCGCGCACACATACATGCAGGCATGCAGTGCCAGTCGCAGTATGTTTCCATCCTTGCCTATACGGCGCTGCAGAAGCTTCTATATCAGACTAATACGAACGGTCAGTCTTGTAGCATGCAAATCTACATCAGCAGATCATTCTTCCATAAACCTCTACTCCTCTGTTGCCTTGCTATTGGCTCCGGAACGCTGCAAAGACATAACGAAAGTAGTCTGACGATCCTGACACCCGCCGACGTCCAAATTTTATAAAAAGATTTGTGACTGCACTTGAAATATATACCACCGTCAGAGCTACGAAATCAGACCCCATCTATATTTTGCTAAATTTCTAAATAATTTCCGCAGCCCCTTCCCACAAAAGACGTCACCCAAGCCGATGCGCCAGGCCGGTATCAGGGACGCACAAGCGTCAAGTCTGTCACCAGATGCGCCAATGGAAAGGTGCAATTAACGTGAAAAGTGTCTGCGTGCAGGCCGGAAGCCTCGGTGTATAGGAGGAGGTCGCATCGGTTAAAAAAAAAGAAAGGGGGGGGGGGGGTGAGTGGCGAACGCGAACGCGCACGCACGGGCTCAGGGACCCCGTCTATTAGGGCAGCACTAAAAGACCGCATGCACACAGAGGAGCCGCAAACCCTGGTCTGTGCACCCCAACCTGCCGCTCCCCTTCGCGCTCATGATCCTCGCGTATAGGAGCTCGCCGCATACCCTGCGACGCCCGCCCGTTATCGCAGCAGCGTGTCGGGTGGCGAGCGAGCTGTGCGGTGGGCGAAGTCGCATCGCTCTTGGCAGATGGTCGCTATAGTGTGGCTGCAGTGGTAGGCCGAACGATGGCAGCGCACAGTGCGCATCTGTGTGCCTCCCCTTCTCTGTGTGCGACCAAATGCGGCGTTGCGGAACGGGATCGCCAGCTCCCGAGGGACCGGTCACCCCATGACACAGTTTCCATCGGCGCAGCAAGTAGTGTACGTTCGGCTTCTGCGACGCACGTGGGGTCGAGCAAGTAGTATATTGGTATTGGCGAAAAATCGCCGATAAATTTGTGCCGCTTCTGAGCAACGTAAAAAAAAAAAAAAAAGAGAGGGAGAGAGAGAGAGAACGAGGGAGGAGTGAAACGCGCGAGGATATCACTAGAGGAACAATCGTTGTTTCTTTCCCTCTTACTAATGATTCCCTTCTTTTTGACCTCGCTCCTTTACCATCTGGCTTAACTGTAAGGCTTAAAGCTTATTTCCAGCAATGACGACGGCCCTCCCCCGCCCCCTTCTTTTTTGTGTATTGCTTGCTCCGTCGCATCTGTAGCTGAATGTATCAGCATGCATTGCTGCGTATATATTCCCGTCGCTGCGTTTTGCACTGCTCGTCAAAGAGAGAAGCGTGGCTTGACACGTGTGCGCGTGAGAACTCCCGTGGTGGAGTCAGGCCGGACCCCGTGCGCGCGGTTCAGTAGATTTCAGGGGCGCAGGGATTTGTCGCCGTGCGTATAGTGCGCACCTCGCACGCCGCCCATATGGCACGGCTATAAGCACGTATGCAGCGACCACGTGACGTGATACGCCACTGAATATTGCGATACGCTGTGATGAGAGAGAGGGAAGGAGCAGGAAGAACATTAATCTGAAAGTGCCTCGCCCCAATGTATACGCTATCTTAGCGCCTCTTGAGTAGCGGGAGCGATAAAGCGAGAAATCGACAACGCGGCTATCAAAAAAATAAATCGAGCACCTTAACATCCCATGTCCCACGAATTGTGAAAAAGACCTGGGGTTTCTTTAACGTGTACCTTGTGGTGATTGCGATGCAATCGAAAATTTAGCAAGCGGTATGCCGAATAATAAATCTTCTTTCCTCACGGCGATCCAGAAACTTCAGCTATTTTAAGCTGGAACCAGGAATAATAAGCGTATGTTTAGTTGATAAAATTGTGCGTCCACTGGTTCAGAAATACCGTGCCCTTGTAGCTCCTGTGTGTGTCGACATTTAAAAATATTGAAAGTTCCTTGAAACACGAAACAAAGAGTGGCCCTATTAGAAACCCTTTCGCCATTGCCTATGCCATATACCAACTGCCAGAATCAGAAATGATTCAGCCGCAAGATTTGCACCCTGAACGTCACCGCGGGGCAGCACGCAGTCGCGCAGTTCGATAACGTACGCCTCCTTCATCCTTATGTCGTGTCGAGCGACAAAAGAAAAACTTGCGGTGCGGCAGCTTATACATCCTCGCATCAAGCAAAGTATCGGGTGTCTCCCTGTACACCGGGACCAGAGGAGGCGACGCTTATGCGACAATCGCTGGAAACAAAAGCAGCTGGCGGAGAGTGACCGGGATGCAGCGCTCAGAGCATCGCGGTCTTGCGTGCCACTCGTTGCTTACCTCACAGCGAGTCGCAGGCGGAACAAACACAGACGCAAACACAGAGGGGTGTGGGGCGTAGGCAGACGCGGGGTATTGCGACCGGCCTCTTCGATGTTATCGAAACGCCGACCGTCACCACCGTTCGTTGTACGCACCTGATCGACGCCGCGCCGCGCGATAGAGTCGAACTCGGCTTGTTGGCATCCCGTGTATAATCTCGATGTAGGCGTCTCACGCTGTATGCGCGCGGCGACGACAGGTTGCCAAACTCCCCAACCTGACTCTCCGCAAATGGTGCTCCCTCGTTCGATCCGCGCGGGCACGTCATTAACATTGCATCAAGAACACGCGCGTGTACAAGTTGCTCCTTTTCTTTTTTTTCGCTTTTGAACGCACTAGGAAGAAGAGAACGATGATACGAGGGGATACGGCTGAGACCCCCGCAGGGCGCATGCCGTTAACGGAGCGTGGATGGCAGCGCCAGTCCATCGATTGCTGTTCTTTTTGTTGCATTTCTATATGCAACGCAGAAAGCAAGCAGCGACGCGCAGGTGGTCAGAGATATGCAAAACAGTTTGGTGGGCACAGCACTATGAGTGTATACGGCTTAAGAGATCGCGGGCGGGAATCAACAAACGCGACTCGGACGAGGATTGCGCGAGAAGGCGCTGGCGAAACAAAAGTAAACTATACACGATGCGAGAAAGCGACGCGGTGTCAGCTTTGACTGGCCGTCCGACGTTCTTCTTCTTCTTCTTCTTTTCGTTCTTGTTTTATGTTCCCTTCCGGTTTCGTAAATACTGGCGGACGCCGGTGCTTGAAAATTATGCTAATTCTTGGTGATGGTTCCTTTCATCGGCATCCGCGAGCCAGGAAGTGCACCGAGTGGCGTCGAGGATTGAAAACAAAGTGCGCGGAGCTGTTGCAAAAGTGAGAGAAAGGGAGAGAAAAAAACAAGTACGCGGCAAAAGTGGAAGGCGGCGCTTGCTTTTTGCTGATACGTCGTGAGCGGTGACAACTGGGTGCATGGAGAGGCGAGCGAAGGTGGCGCGCGAGTTGACGCCGCTTCTTAGAAGGCTAAATTTTGTTTTTGCAGCCCGCCTTCACTGTTCAATATTGATTGTTTGTATTTGGCGCGCAAAGCAATAAACATATAGACTTGCACAGAGGCACTCCTCAGATTTCAGGCCGCACTGCCTTCACATAATACGTGACAGGACACAACACGAACTCCTCGCTCTGGCGCTCCTTTCCTCTTTCTAACGAAGCATCTTTCCCATTTTTGCTACATTTCTACGAAACAAAAGGAACAAATCCGCTTGCGCGCGACTTCACGTACCCTTTCTCCTAGGCGACCACGAGGTCTTCCGTTCTATAGATGTTCTCGTTTACTCCATCCATGTTACGGTAGCTGACCTTACTCAGTGAAAACACTTCATCCGTGGGATATCCAGATCATGTATGCCAATATTCACGGACCGCTTCGAAGACAACTAGGAGATCAGTCGAATGTCCGACCGAGGACGTGCCGACGATAGCACCTGGACCTTTTCTGGCCCGCATGGGCACAGTGAGGTTTTATCTTTCACTTTAGTGATGAGAGAAACACGTCTTGTGATATGTTCAAATAATAATGCGAAGGTATCGTGTCTTTAGCGTTATGTGTACGGTATAATTTGCGGTTTTTCTAACACAATTCACTCCAAAAACTTGAGTTAGTGCAATATGTCACTTGTGCGTGACAGAGGGCATCGAAAAAAAAATAAAGAGGAGCACACTGCACTTCCGCGCGCGCTTGTACACAAAGTGTGCACAAAATGTCTTTGTTGTTGTTGTTGTTGTTGTTGTTGTTGTTGTTGTTGTTGTTGTTGTTGTTGTTGTTGTTGTTGTTGTTGTTGTTGTTGTTGTTGTTGTTGTTCATTACTTGTCGTTCCGTCATCACAGTGCGAAACTGATCCCGACTATTGATAATATTGGCGGTCATATCTAATCTCTGTCGGGGTGAGGGGACGACGGCAGTGACGCGCTTTGTATAAGCTTCGTGAGTTTCCTCTTATGCATAAGTGCGACTAATGTCACGAAGTTTTAGTCTATGAACTTGTTGATGCTAGATACTGGGAAGTTCACAGTAATGGAAAGGGAACCATAAAAAGCACATAAAAGGGACATGACATGCTCACGCTTGTGTAGCACCAAATAATGAAATGTACCGCATTAAATAAACGAAGAAGTTGGTAATTGCTCGCTTAGAAGACCGATAAACATACAGTGCGAGGCAACTTGAGAAGTAATGGTATTTAAACGTCCAATACCTTAGAAAAAAAAAAAAGATTCAATCATTCCGACAGGACATCCCAAGTCACCCTGGTAGGTGCCGAAGTCCGTAGTTATAAGTTATTTTTGAACAGCTCTGATAGTTTCTACGCAGCACTGGTTGCTTGCGTGCTGTCAAATGCTCATATGCGCCTGCCTAAAGCTCCTGGCACGATGCGAAAACGCGCTCGCAGCGAAAGGGAAACATTGTGCGCGTACATGGATGCAGGCGCGCATTCGGTCACCGCGAACCTGCGCGATCGCTGCACTGAGGCCTCATTCTGTTATTCTCCATTTAGTTACACAGACAGCCCACTATAAGAACATATTTCACATGGTTTGCTCTCAGCGTTTGTCTACCTTTCAAGCAAGAAGCCGGTTGGGAGACTCCATAGCGTCGATCGCGCGCAGTGGTGTTCACCGTACGTATTCGGCAAAGAGATAGCGTCTGTAAACGATTCTCTGCTTTCAGTTTGCGCAAGATTATTATTTCGTCAGTAAAAAACTTCCCTCGTTTTGAGAGCACTTACAGAAATGTCCAGGAGGGCTGCCGCGTGGTGTTTTTATTGAGCGCCGTAAGCGAAACCTATGAGGAGCGGCGCGTGATCCCTCATACTACGCAAGGCAGGCGCTTCCGACAGATGGCGACTCCGTAAGTCATCGCCCTCAATACGGGACAGCTGCAGAAAATCCTTTCACATTGTACAGCTGTATGTTGAGTGTTATATTTCAAGCATACCTATATTTGCATGCACGGAAAGCAAACGAATTAAAGTAGAACTCGCACCGATACTTCGGATACATTAGGTAATGGAGTAAGGTTACCGTCCAACTTGGCTATGACTAGACTATATAGTATATAGGCAATCATGGTGTGTAGTGCTTCCAGGTGTTCACGAGTAGAGGATGCTCTCATTTCTAATTTTTTTATCGCGTTTTCCATTTGTGCTTATCTCAATAGAAAAGGACGTCAATGTGTAAAAAAAGAAAAAGAAAGAGATAAGAGTATGAAGTCCCGAGGACGCCGTGACGCTGTTTGTTTCCGTCTTTTAAAGTGAAGGCCACACAAAGCGTCCTTTATGTCGCGTTAGAGTGCTGCTCACGCTTGACACCTCGCTAAGGATTACATTCGGGCGCTTCACGTGCCGAAAACACGATGTCATTATGAGGCATGTCACAGTGTCTCTGCGGATTATAATTCTGACCTGCTGGAGTTCTTTAACGCGTATACGCAACGCACGGTACACGAGCGTTCTCGGGTTCCTCCCCCATCAAAATGCGGTCGCCGCGGCCGAGTCGAACCCGCGACCTCAAGTTCAGCAGTGCAGTGCCATAGCCACGGAGCTACCGCGGCAAGTAAAGCTTTGTTCAGGCCAATACCTTTTACTAAGCAAAATATAAGAGCCACTATATTCACAGCGAACACGACTGCATTAGTGCTTTTCTCCTTACATGATGATAATGATCGATGATGTTGATGTCGATGATGAACTTTATTGTCATCCTCTTTGAATCGAGGTGGCGACAAATAATCGCCTAGCTTGTGAGAGTTACTTACATGCTACCATGTCGTAATTTAGCATCCTATATGCTTTGTACCCGTAAAGTCATGGTGGAGTTTTAACCGGTCACACAAAAGCAACAAAACTAGACATAAATGTGACATCTTAACCAAATAAAAGGAAATCCCTCAAAGTTTCCGTAGTATGATCTACAAGGGCATGCGCCGTGCGCGCACACACACACACACACACACACACACACACACACACACACACACACACACACACACACACACACACACACACATATATATATATATATATATATAGGTGATGACGCAGCAGCGGATCAGCCCACGCCAGTCCATCTGTGGACGGTGTACAGAGGAAAGTGACAGCGTGTTCTGTGGCTTGCTAAATTCGAATCCGTGACCAAAGTGCAATGTGAGTATCGTCGCGTGTACAACGAAGCACCAGCATTTAATCACTTAAAACTGAGAATCACAGACGTTATTCCGTCTCTTACACCAGACGTCCTTAACCGCGTGTGGGAAGAACTTGAATATAGTTGAGGTGTGTGGTAGGGCAACAAATGGAGGCCACACCGAACTGCACTGAACCGGTATGAAACTAGGAGAGCTTTCCTCGTACTTGGTGAAGATTTCACATTCCTATCTTGTTTCGTTGATTTCCTGTGACCGGTCAAAAGTGTACCATGAGTTTAAGGACACACTGTATATATTCCTTCTGTCGTAAAAATTATTTATCTAGTTATCCTGATTGCTACATACTAAAATGTTCAAACATGTGCTAAGTTTGCACAAGACAGCAGCCTAACCGCATCTCCTGTCTCGGTATAAATAAATAAATAAATAAATAAATAAATAAATAAATAAATAAATAAATAAATAAATAAATGCTGTCACAATACCATCCCCATTTCTTTTTTTCCACCAACACTCAAATCGTCGCTTGCTGATCTTCACCTCCGACGAGTTAACGCTCCCATCAGCTCTGAACTCCAGCGCTACTGGAAGCCACGTGGATATTCCCTGCATGCGGTTCCTGCTGAATGGATATTATATGCGGGTTCCATTACAATGTGTTGAGTCATCCCCTGATCTCTTAAAAAACAATCACAAGTGTCAGACTTGTCGGGAATATTTACCGCTTTATGCTGTTTCCCTCAGGGAGCCAACCATTTATCGACAATATCGCTACTTTCGCTACCTTCGGTTGCGAACTCGTGCTTTCCATTACGTGCCTCAAGTACGAGCTGTGTATCAGCGTCGCGCGGTTGCACCACTTCCTTAATTATCTTTCGAGACACGCTCAGACCCCGCCATGCAGCACCCTCGACCAAGCTCACGAGCAAACTGATTTTCCGTTCGGAAGCCGCAACACCGTATGAGTGACAGGTGCGTCGGGCGTCCCGACACCGAGTCCGCCACCGTGGCTTCGCGCAGTCGCGAGCGTCATCCTCTCACCGTTACACATAGGAAGGAGATCACGCCCTTTGGGAAGTGCTACACCCTTAACAAGGTGCGCCCGCGTCTGTATTTCCTTCTTTTTTTTTTCTGCGGACTGCAGCAACGGAGCACCGACGCCGTGACTCGCCTGCAGCCTACGAGGGCGTGGTCACGGCAGCGTGACGTGTCACGCTCCAAGGCGTCACACGCGCGCGCGCGCGAGACGCTCCATTATTAGCGCGTACCCCGGGATCGGTCAGCCGCGGTTCACCGTGCCCGGAGAGAGCGAATGGCGACGCACACTCAGGTAGTACGTGAAGTCGGGGCGTCCTTCACACAGACAGACAGGCACTTCTCACAGTTCTCCTTCGTTCCCCCCTCCCCCTCCCCCCTCGCTCTCCTTCCGTCGCCACGGCCCGCGGCGCCAACTCTACCGAGGACGGCTTGCCGCATCGCCGGCGGTGCACTACCTCGCGCCCTCCGCGAGGTGGGCCCCGGATTTAAAAGGATGACATCGCCCGCTGCCGGTGCGTCCGGGCGCGCTCGAGCGACGCCGACGCGCTCTCTTCAGCGACCCGTGGTTAGTTGGCGGCGGCCCTTGGCCCCGGAGGGGGGGCGTGGCTCGCTGGCCGGATGGGCCCCGGCCAATGGGGAGACGCCGGACCGCTTGACGCACGCCTGACCGGCGGATGCGTGTGCTATACTAGCACCAACGCACACATGTCTACGGGTGTACCTTCGTATAGGGCATGCATACGACTTGCATGCCTGTGCGTGCGTGTGTGTGTTTGTGTGTGTGTTTGTGTCCGTGTGTGTGTACGTTGCGCACGTGCGCGTCTGTACGAGCCTGCGTGTAAGTCTGTATGTCAGCATGTGAATGTGTGTGTGTGTGTTTTGTAACTGTATACTAATCTGAGTGTCTGTGCTCAAGCGTGTGTTTGTGCGTGCGTGATGGGACTGCGCATTGATGTTGGAGCGAGAGGCATCAGTGCCGAAAGAAAGAGCACGTGAGACGGTAAACCCTGATGCACGGATGTATATGTACTACTTGTTTACGTCTGGCCTTTCGCTTGAGGTCACAGCTGATACAGTGTTTATTGTTTCAGGTTGTTGGAAGATTCCACGACTGAAGGTTAGCCACGTAGGAGCATTAGAAGTGGGCATCCACGCGACATAACAATGGTACGCGGGAAAGCAACTCGTTTAACGCGCCTGTGATGGAAAGCACTCATGATCTTGTATCGAACAGAGGCAACAGTAATTGTTCGAACGAGAGCACTAAGCAAAAATAAAAGCGACATACTTGCTACGACCGAGTCTTGTCCGACGTAAACATACACACCTCGGATGACAACGTAATCGAGGCCCCAATTATTTGATTTGCTTTTCCAAAAGCTCCTGATTTTTTTTTCCGCCCTTATTTATTCTTTATGTGGATATCGGCTACAACAAAATAAAGAGCGTAGAAAAGGAGGATAGGAAAGAAGAAGAAAGGAAGAAAATCTAGTTTATTAAGGAACCTTGATAATATAGTGTAATTAGGAAGGAAGGGCGTGCGACATATTTACAGTGATTATATACAAGAATATATCACGAGGTCACAGCCGTGAAAGGACATCATTTAGCAAGCAATATGGCCAACACGCGCTCACCGTCATCATTTGACGTTAGTTCGGCATCCATACCGCCGTTACCGGGTCTAAATTGGCCGAGCTTGCCAATAGAATGCGTCGGCTTTTGCATACAGTTATTTTATCCTATAACAACCTGCTGCGGCAGTCGACACGATTGTCTTATACCTTCGCTGTGGTATTTTATTTAACGAAGCATCAGTCAAACCTTTTGAGACAAGTCACAATGTGCCGATTAGCGAAATAATACCATTTTCACTAAAGAACCCCCATAATTAATCGCTCTCGAACAGATGTTGCAATCGCAAAACTGAATCCAGCGAATGCTCGAGGCGTGATCCGTGTGCTAAACAATTGTCTAGCCCATTTTTGAGCTAGCCATGCCCGATATGCCCAAGAGTACATCAGTGTGCCATATAATCTCACCGAGTGTTTCGTTTCACGTGCAGACTGTGACAAAGATTTCACGGAATAATAATGAATGGGACGGCAATACATTTGGCCGCAGTGTTAGTGACGAATGAAACTGTTGCCATTTTGGGCAGGTTCTTAAGAGGAAGTTGATCTTCGCAATTACAACGCGAATCTTATAGTAGATTAATGAATCATTTATTGTAGTTCTTGAATGATTGAAGTAATTATCGCGCACCTTGCGCATACCACACCCTATTCGTAGCGTGACCACATATTGAGCAGTAAATGGCTGCAATAGCATGATATACCACTCACTGTATGTAACCTGACTTAAGAATATCTGGTCATGATCACCTATAGCTGAGAATCTGGACAGACGTATTGACTGCTGCTGCTATCCAAGCCATCTCAAGCTTCTTTGTGAAGAACGATATGAAAAAAAAGCAGTGTAATTATAATCACAATAATGATGTTCAAACCACAACAAACACGCTCTGCGATATACTATATGGAACACACATTCCAGATTAAATTTATAGACGCACAGGTGTCGTCCAAAGAAAGGAAAAATACAGAATGGTTATTAAATAGTCACGTTAAGAGGGAGATTTAGCTCGGGGCCTACTATCTAAATACATGGGAAATGAGTAATCGTTTTAGTTGCCCACCACTGCACCAAACTTGATGAAAAATTTGTTGAATTTAGGAAGAAACGTTAATATGTAGAGATTGTTGGTAGCGAATTTTCGAATTAGGCGGCCAATTTCTTAATGAACATTGTTGAACATTGCAAATTCTCAGAAAACGAAACTCTCAAGTTTACAATTCCGTAACTCAACATTGATAAAAGATATCATACTGCTGTCAATTGAATCTAATAGCACATCTGATGCGGACAAAACTGATATATCACGCACAGCTTTCAAAAAGACGATTAATAAGCGAGCAGGACGTATGCAAAACGCTTGTAAACACTGTAATGAATTCACGTAAGCAACAAATTGATATATCAAATTTGTCCGCTTTAGACGCTGTAACAAGTGCACTTCATAGAACTGCGATATACGTTTTTGGTGTATAGAGCTATGAACTTGTGAACATGGTGCTTCCATTTATTTCAAACTTAAAAATTATTGAATATAGCTTTTAAAAAATTCAGGCCATAAGTTGCTTCCAACAGTCACTAGAATTTCACTTTCTCTCTCGAATGCAACAAGTTTCAATAAAATCGGTCATGTGGTGATCTCAGAAACGTGTTTCTGCGTTTTACATGTATTTGATTAGGCGGCATCGGAGTTGAGCCTGAGCTAAAGCTTCCTCTTAAATATATGAGTGTTCCTGTAGGTCTATCATCTACCTAGACGTGCAGGCTGAATAATGAGTTGATATGCTTATATACATCGCCTCCGACTCATTGCAAGCAACAATGTGTGTGCACAGCGAGTCACAGTTTGCCGCCCTTAATAAATGACGTTTAGCAATACCGTTCAGAACAAAACACATCTACGTGTTCATAGCATTAGGTGAACGTAAGCGACATGCGTAGCGAATACAGATAGATGAATCAAGCACATAAATGACGTTTAGCAATACCGTTCAGAACAAAACACATCTACATGTTCATAGCATTAGGTGAACGTAAGCGACATGCGTAGCGAATACAGATAGATGAATCAAGCACATACCTCATATTTCCAAAGAAATTTTGCGACATCTTCGCTGCAGCTCGTGAATTGTCGCACGAAGCAAAGGCCGAGCAAGCCCTTTAAACAGGCACTGTCTCCCTAATGCCTCGAGGAAATCCCAGGAGATTTGCTGGCCCTATATCAGCACAATATGTTCGAAAGTGATTAAACATCCCAGCGGCTTTACTTTTCCTTGGCACCTCTCGCACGAGTGCCACTCCAAAGATATCACTCGCACACGTTCGAACGCGAGCTATTTCGCACGAATTGTCGACGAGGTCAGTCATTTCTTCCGGTTCACTACTTGAAGAGATGGCTAGAACACAAGAGCGATGACAACAAAGCGGCGTTCATTGATGAACTCCTCACGAAGGTTCCATGCCCCGGGAAAGCCGAAGGAGGTAAGCAAAACTGTATTCTGCCTGAAACACACGGGCATCCCTGATGAGAAAAAACGCACCCGGGTAAGGTTGTAAAGTGCCACCATGGGGTACTCGGTGGCCAAGATTTTGGATGTTTGTAATAGCGGGCTCTAAGCGTCCAGCACTCAGTTGTCGACCCGAGTGGATAGCTGACTAATAAAGCACTATGGCAGAATAGGCGACAACTTCAGCTTAGACCTTCGCACTTTTTCTATTGGTTTGTGCGAATGGTGAGATGCAAGGAGGCACAAGGGAAGTACAAGGCCTACGAGATGCAACTTTTTCTATCTTCCTCTTCTTGTTTTTCACAAATTTCATAGGCAACGTTGCTCAGGGTTTGTTCGTTGTCTTCCATGCTGAGAAACTGTGTGAGTTGACTTAGAAAGGCCATCAGCGCACAGCATAGACTTAGGCAATGCACAATGTTTTCGGCTGACCCAGGTTTCTAATGTTAAATAAGATTTGTGACTAAGCACGAGGCCATTCTGGGCGTGAGTTTTGCCACGCTAGTCGCAAAACATGCCAACTTCTACTAAAATTGGGAAACAAGCTTTCCTGAGGCCAGCACCTATGAAGTACAGCCGCTCTCATTCTTGGCCATACAACGTTTTATCTTTAGCAAACCTTCGCCCGTCGCCTGAATGTTTTTGACAGACGTCTTCTCGAACCTCAAACAACTTCGAGGCATGAGTGCTTAGAAGTTAGGCCTGTATAGGCAACGCTGCTGAAAACATTGCACCAGAGCGGTGGTCAACGCATGCGCAGCTCTTCATATGGCAGTTAAACGGTTCGCTGTGGCGGCAGCTTTAGGACGCCCAACGTACGTATGGCACGGACGTTGCCAACTGGAATGATAACATTTATGCTGAAGTTCTTACTGATGGTCAATTGACTTGCACATGTAATCATGTGATTGATGTGCGGGTAGACGTGATAACGGTTTCTGAATCTCCATTAGACTGCACTGAGCACTGAGCCCACACAGCTCACGGTGTTGGCAGCTTCGTGACATTCTCGATGAAATGGCGTGACAGCAAATCTTAGAACTCAAATCGATAAGACACGAAAAACGATGATAGTATACGCAGACAAGACACACATCCACATGAAGTGAGCGGGTACAAAAATCTGGCCAGCATGAATAGACCCAACCAGGTGAACTAAGCCCGTAGTATCCTCATCCAATGGCTTTCATGTGGCACCAACGAGTTGGCAGCTAAATTCTTCACTCTTAGAGAGCAGGTGACGTCACATTTCTTTGCCATCAGTGCACTCACTGCATCGATGCTTGCTTCATCAATGGCGCCGCTAAGATGAACCGACGACTTGACGACGAAGTTCTTCGCGCATGGCGCAAGCATGGCGGGCATCACACGACACAGAGACGAGGCTACACTGGGAACACATCCTTGCCATCAACAAACACATAGCGTCGATGTATCCTGCAGCATGGGCATATTCGGCACTTGAAGCTCTCCACAGTGACCCGACAACACGGCGAAGAAAGTGCTCGCACATGGGGCAGTGATGGCGGCCAATAGACTGAACAGCGGTGACGTCACATTGAACGCCAATACCTGCAATCGACACACCCACGAAGTCGATGCGTCCTAAAGTAGCGATATATGCGTGCCTTGCACGGCGAACCCACAACTTGACGACGAAAGTCTGTGCGCATGCGGCAAATACGGCGAGCTATACATGAAACAGACAACGTCACACTCCGAGTACGTCCTTCCATGCCGCGGACACATGCATGACGTCGATGCGTCCGGCCCACATCGACGTATTCGCGGCTTCCACTACGCACGCTCATTTTGTGTCGAAAGTCTTCTCTGAACATGGGCCAAAGATGGCGGGAGACGCACGAAGCAAAGGCGAAGTGCCGTTCGGCGCACGGTGCAGTCCAATGCCCTGGATAGCCGTTAGGTGCAGCCCGCTATACGAGCATATCCTCCTGGCGATGGTTGAATAGGCGACTTGAAATTCGGGGGAAGCGGTATCCAAATGAGGAACTAAAATGGCGCACGGTGAGAGCGAAGCGGCGACAGAAAGGACAACGGCTCCTGGACGTCTCCGCGGGCGGACACACGACGGTACGGTTCCGTAGCGGCGGCGGCAGCGGCGCGCAAAACGCGAAACGCGTGCGGCGAGCGAACAGCGGTGCCACCGAGTGCCAGGGGGGGGGCCCGACCATGGCGGCGAGGTTTTCTCGGGCGAGACCATTTCTTGTGTTCGTTTGTAATTATATGGAAAGTGCCTTCATCTGCAATGCAATGCCGCCGCCACCCGGATTGGACGGACCGACGAGGGAGCCGACCGGAGCGGAGCAGCTCCGGGCTGCTGTAAGCAGCAGCAGCAGCAGCAGCAGCAGCAGCAGCAGCAGCAGCAGCAGCAGCAGCAGCAGCAGCAGCAGCCTGTTCGGTGTGCCTGCCGTATATATTGCGATGCGGGATAATTATCAAGTTAATATGGATCATCATTGAAAGTCGTCGACGTTTGCAGCTTCCCTCCCTTGATCGCGTTGTGCCCTCACCCCCCTTGTCCTCTTCGTCCGCTGCTGCTTTCCATCGCAATCTCTGTGCATCGTGCTTTTGAGCAAGAGGAGCAGCTTGTGACGGCGAGGAGAGAACAGAACGCGCGGAAGACGGGCGAGAAGCATAGACGTTGGCAGGGAAGAGGGGGAGTGGGGAGGGGTGCGTGAGCTATACTTGTGGAAAGGCACGCGCAGTGAATTCAAGACGCTAAAGCCAGAGGCCCGTTTCCGCTCTTTCTTGTCTTCTCTGCGGTCGGCGAGGAGACGAAGGCGAAGGGAGGGGGGGGGGGAGACAGAGATGAGATGCGCTGCGAATCAAGACGATCGCGAGAATCGCAACGAGGTACAGATTAGAATTAGAAATAAGGCGAGACGATACGGGCTCCGCTCTCTCTCGCTCTTTCTCTGGCTCTCTTTTATATATATATATATATATTTTCTTTCTCCTTTCTCAGCCATAGAAAGCCAAGATTCGCGAAGTTTCTCTCTGCTATCTTATTGCTGACGCGATTTTCGCCGGTTACTTATATGTATAGCGCAGCGTTTTCTGAAGCGCGCGGTATTCGCTTTTATAGCGTAGGTTCGCGCATACGAAACCCGAGCCCGGTGGTCGATGCATTGAAGAAGAGAGTGCAGTAATTTTCTTAACGTATCCTTTCCACATCGACGTTCTTTCAATGCTGCCGTAACGGGAGAGGAGAAGTCAGGTTTACGATGGCTAGTTGAAATGAACCGAGGGCCAGCCCTGAGAACACGTTCGCGCTCACTATAGGGCGAGAGGTTTATGCAAAGCAATGCGCACGATGGAAGGGCGAGGGAGACGTAAAGAAAAAGAAAAAGGCAATGAAAAAGCGGCGAATACAGAAGCGCAATCCGCTCTCTCTTTTTTCTTTCTCCTTCATCTCACTCCTGCGTCAAACCCGGACCCTGTTCGGGCTAGGTGCATAACTAAGGCACCCCCTTGCATGGCAATGATGCTGGCTCAGCGGCATCCATACATATTACGTGCTTAGGCGGTGCGCGGTATCCCTCATGCGCCGAAGGGAGGATGATGATGGACCAAGTAAGCTTACAAAATGAATCCGCAATAAAGGAGAAGAAAATAAAGAAAGGAAATGCATGAAATGATTAGCTAGGTTTTACTGGTTCTCTAATTTTATGGCTGTAAAAGTAATAGAGGCTGGCTCTTGGTAACAGTAGAGTAAAGGACACCGATAATTTTGACTTTATATAGTATACATTACCGTTAGCGCCTCAGTCATGTGTCTGCTGCGATAGCGGTGATTGTAAGTGCTAACGCTATAGCCAAATCTTTTCGATAGTGTGCATTCCAGCGATAGCAATTTTTCGGTATCCCATGCTTCAAACTGCATGATACATGGCTGGCGATGGATGCATCATACGACTAAAGAAAGAAAGAAACCAAAGAATTTGATTCTTGAATCTCCCGCGGCAGCTGGCCACGATAACCTCTCAGCAATGTCGTATTATGGCAGTGCGTCGTCAAATGTAACAGTTTTGATAACCAACCACCTTGCTGAAGAAAGAAAAACACGAAAAAGAAACGTAAAAGAAAACGATCTATTGGATTTGGGGTGGCCCAAGTTAGAAGTTTCTTTAGGTCAACAGGAATTAACGCTAGCAATAGGGATGTCTTAGGGAAACGACCAAAAAGTTTATGCAAACACTTTTCACTTTTGCCGAGATTGAACAGTGCCTGTCATTGGAGAAAGTAAAAGCGATGAAAAGATAGACTGAATCGTAAGTGACCCTACCTCCAGAGATACGTTGGTTATCCCCGTCAATGCATCACAAGTTGGACACAACTGTTCGCAGTTTTATCCAAAGAAGTATAGAATGTTCCACTGGTGGAGTAAACTGGTTCAGAAATACTAAAGCGTAAATACCTCGTCATTTAGTTACCACGCTCAATGAGAATAGCATTAATAATTTGCCATTCTTACCGGAGCCGTCAAATCGGTCCTCTCATTAAAACTAATTAAGGAACCGGAGTGCGGCCTAGAATATTTTATAAGAAAATTCTGGCTGCCACGCCGCATGGTTCTCCGTTCTTCCCGCGCTAATCGCGCAATAGGTACGTTTGATAGTCTAGCATTTATACATGTAATCTTCAGCTAGCCGGAATAGACATTCTTTCGTGCTATCTCATGAATGTGGCACTTCGCCCGAAAGAGTGGGCAGGCGATTGTACAGAGATGGCTCGTAGTAGTGGATATTTTATAATGGTGATCCTACACAGCATAATCTAAACGAAATAAATGTCTACTGGAACATGAGTGCTATGCCATAGATAAAAAGCGTTTGAAGAAGGAAATATCGCTGGAGTCATTATTTCGACAAGAGGGCTTGGGTTTGCCAAGGAAGCAACTGACGAACACAAGCCGCAATAAACCGAAACTTTGGCTTCAGTGACATTCTTTGTTCGAATACTGCTGATCTAATCATAGCATCATCCAGGAAGACATTGTTTTATTGCGATAGCGATACAATGGACGCTCCAAGCAAATTTCCGCCGTCGCTGTGATGTTCTGTGCATATATAGAAGCACAAATATATATATATATATATATATATATATATATATATATATATATATATATATATATATATATATATATATATATATATATATATATATATATATATATATATATATATATATGTATATATATATATATATATATATATATTTCAATAAATAAAATTGCTAGATGGCCGGATTCAAACAAAGCAGCCCTGCCACAGAAGCTCGAAAATCAAGCCACTATAGGCCTCGGACGCTTGCTTCAGCAGGCGGCATAGGACACCCTTAAGAATTTACCGCATGCAAGAGACCGTCTGCAGCTTCCAGGACGCTGTTAAGTGTGCGCAGTAGAAGTTGTATTGCATGCTGCGTTGCGTCAGTACAGGTCGCACTCGCGTATAGATTGAAGATCGTTCTAGGAGTTGTGGTTGTTGTCTGTCCAACTCGTGGTCCATAACCACTATGGAAGATTGGCAAAGAAATGGGTGGATTAGTCCCAGTTATAACCAGAAATACGGTTCCAGAGCTTCTATATAAGAAAGGCGAAATCACATGTTCAATTGACAGCAGTAACAGTAGAAAGAATAAATAACCATTAATTGAAACGCGTGCACTCAAAACAGGAATAGATACAAATTTAACAGGGCATTCGGCCGCACTCCGTTAAAAATGCCTGCGCAGCAGATATACTTTTGGCTGGATGCCAGAGTAGAGGCCACGAACGAAAGAGCCCAAACGCATCGCTTAAACCTTGCTATCGCCGTCAATGGTCTTCTTTTACGGGCGAAACTGTCACATTCTTTTTATATCTGCATATTTCTGCAGCCTCCGGACGCTTACGTACACTCATTATATCACGCCTAGCACACTAAAGCACCGGTGTAAGGGCAGGTAGCCTGCAAGTTTATGTCACGATAAGGGTCACGCTAATTTGGGCGACTTCTGGTGTGTAGAGAGGAGTCTCTGTAGAGGACAGTGATGGAGTCGCCTCTTCAGAATGCGCCATGGAACGGCCGAGAACCTGTTTCACACCGCCAGCAAGCACTAAAAACGTAGCAGTGTCGCCTAAAGTGACACTGAAGAGCAACAATAAAAATTCTGTTTAAGGTAATAATGTATTCTTTAATACTCTATATGCGTTAACTTTTCGGTATTAGGTTGACTATTAAAAGAGGAAATGAAGGACGAAGTTCCATTTCTTGAATTTCGCGCCAGAATCCCAGGACCCGCACGTCAGTGTGACGTAATGAATTTCATAACTTTTCTTTTCTTTTTCTTATATTTAAAATTATTTTTGTATTTTGGACACTGGCTCACAAACGTTACTGAGACTTGATCATTCCAATCTACAGTCTAGTCCGTCGTTATGGATGATAAATCAACTAGGTCGGAGCAGATGCGGTAAAAATCTATGACGTCATAGCGAACAGATGAGAGAACTTCTCAAGGCGACGTCGCCACCATTCTTCCGTTTCTGCGTCTTTTCTGGCTTACCAAAGCTTATGTCCCAGCAACAGTGGCATTTTCTTTTTCGTTTTAGAAGGCTAATTAATTAATAACCCTCTAATTATTTGCCTCTTTCGTGGCGCTTCAGATATCACTATCGCGATGCAGCAGGCTTAAGAAGGAGAAGAAGTAGAATTTTATTTAGTGAATCACGAAAATAATGTTAGCCGCGTTGCAAAGCACCGTAGTTCTCACGATCTACAAGTTCGCGCGATGGTTCTTCTGACAATGTAATAATAATAATATTTGGGGTTTTACGTGCCAAAACCACTTTCTGATTATGAGGCACGCCGTAGTGGAGGACTCCGGAAATTTTGACCACCTGGGGTTCTTTAACGTGCACCTAAATCTAAGCACACGGGTGTTTTCGCATTTCGCCCCCATCGAAATGCGGCCGCCGTGGCCGGGATTCGATCCCGCGACCTCGTGCTCAGCAGCCCAACACCATAGCCACTGAGCAACCACGGCGGGTCTTCTGACAATGTCAGCTCGGTAAGTATATATGCGTGATAACGAATAAGCGAATATTCACTTCAGCGTAGGGCTTAAGAGAATCGAAAGTAGACGGCGGAGATAGCGAAGAAAGCAACTTAAATCGTAATCACGATGCATGAGCTACAACTTTAGTAAAGAAACGCCGAGACCATCATTTCACCAGGCGCTTATGAGAAAGAAAAAAAAAATTGCAAGGAGGTAACGGCAAAGTTTCTTGATTGGTGTTTTCCCACCGTGAACGATAATGTCACAAAAAAAAATTAAGCGTGCAAGATATTATTGTCAAATAGATTACCTTGCTGTTGCAGCTCTTGCACCGAGAGGCAGTAACCTCCAGGTCGCGACCTGGAATACAAATATATGCGAACTTGTATATCGTAGTACTTTCACGCAACGGTGGTTATATCACCTGTGCTTTCACCAGCGCGTAAAATTGACATAACAAAATGTGCAAACTGTACAAAAGCTGCGCGCGCGAAGAACCCAGAGAGCGAACAAGAAGCCCTGGAGGCGCTGTATTTTGTAACCATCAAGTGCATTTCCAATTCCGCTCTTATCATCTACGACGCCGAGTGGTCGATTTCAGTGATAACGGCGGCTCGTCAGTGTCCGAGCCAATTATTAAGTGTGAGACAAATATAAGCAGGAATACACCGCCAAAAAGCGGTCCACAAGAGGCCCAACACACCACAAGAGCTTCATGGGCGTATTATGCGCTATCGTATGTATAGTGTCTCCCTTACACACGACCTTACACGCAACGTAGTGGTATGCGTTGGCGGCCGTGTTGTATCAGCCGACAAGGCGTTATTATCCTGGAGGCATTGAGCAACTGGCGAAGGCACGCACCAAATTCTGTTAAGTGAACGACGCAGAGAAAACCTCAGTTGCGAAATCCCGGACCATTGGAAGAGATGGACGCCCGCACGGGCGTTGAGCTCAGTCCGTCGCTTTGAGATTTTCGACTCATTAGGCTTTACGAAGACGTATCGGGGATTCGAAAGCGCTTCCTTGAATGGAAAATTTCGCAATATCCTGATTCGTTGAATCAACGTTTGACCCCGTACGCACACATAAACGAATGGTACTGGACACGCGCCCTCCTCGACCTGCACGCGAGTCCCCATCGCGCGAACACGTAAATAACGGGAGCGCGTAGTCGGAATCCACGCAGAACAAAGCCCAAAAATAAATACACGAACTCTGGACAGCACAAACTGTTATTCTTTTCGACGAAACTCAATTCTCGCCTTGCTTTGGCCAAGATTGCGCTTCGCAACGCGGCCGGAAACGGACTGTAGATTGCAGTCAAGCGCGGCACCGCTGGTCAGAGCATGGTCCCTCTTTATCATCATTATCATTGCTTTTTTACTATATTTTTTTACTTTTCGTGGCACCAATGTGACGGTGCCAATAGGAAGGACAGTAGGGAAATAAAGGTCGGGAGAATATGGGATGCACAGGCTTCTTTCTCCTGAGATGAAAAGAAAAAGAAAAAAAAAAGAAGGCGAGCGATAAAGGAATCTTGGGGACGTGGGCGTCTTGAATGCGATTTCCTCGAAAAACGCAATTTCGCCTTTGGCCGTGCGACGCGGACGGACATCGGGGGACCCTCATACATTTTGAGTAGGCGCTCGTATATACGTATAGGGTGTGCGTCAAGGCATGCGTTGGTGGCAGCCGAGTGTGCCACTTCGTCCTCTGCCGATTTCCTCTCCTATACTCGGCAGGACTGTTTGCCGCTGAAAGAGTTTGAAATGAGATGCAACTCCCTGCCCTCCTCTGCTGTCCCTACAGCAGCATTCGACCTAGAGTTCGCGCCCAGGCACTATATTCACCTGAGGGCGGCGTTCTCCGCGTGGGATGGAAAAAAAAAGAAATATATAAAAAATACGAGGCGGCGGCGAAACATCAACACGTCTCGACGGCGCTTGTGATCTCGTTCGCAGCATTCAGCGATTTCCGCCACGTGACCCAGAAAGCGAAACATTGGCCACTTTGCAGGAGACGGGCAACTAAATTTTGTTTTAATAACAGATGGAAAAGAAATCACCCTTCCCCCTTTCCCGTTAAGCCGCATGTCTGCGTACGTTATAAGCAAGCCTAAGTTGTCATTAATAATTCCAAGACCCTACTACAGCAATCAAGCAATCATTTGTCATTGCAGTCAATCTCACTACCTTTTGCTCAACATCAGAATGTCGTACTATTGAAAGCATCGATGAAAATCTCAAGCACTTGCTTTAAGAATGTTCCATCCCCGTGTAACACTGCCACTCTTCTATTACTTCGACAGGAGTCGTTTTAGCTCAATTGATGAACCAAAAATGCAGCAGAATCTATGTGCAGCGATGCTCTGTGTGAGTGCGCAAAGAGTCGAAGCACGTGTACACGCACGCACGCACGTATGCCGACAAATTATACCGAGCCTTTTGTTAAGCGGAGTTGCTGACTACTAGCGAGTACGACGGACACCTTGAACGCATCATGGTTTCAGAGGCAGCATGGGCATACGTACGTAGCGCAATTAGAATCCATTCCATAAGCAAGAAGCGTTTACTCCCTCGTTACCGCGCATGCAGCCGCGGGTGCGCGAAGGCGAGCTTCGTTCCCCCGCACGGCCGACGCCGCCACTGCCGAGGATGGATGGAGACGAGCGTCACCTGGTGGCGTTGCAAGGAACCCAGTTGGTTGTTTGGGCTATCGGTTGGGCTATTCGGCAAGGGAACAGCCAGCTAGGCCGCAACTTCCACGGTCACAAAACCGGCGAGGTTCGCAAAGAAAAGCTCAGATTTTAAAATGCCTGAAAAGGAGGAGAAAAAGAAGAAAGTCGACAGGGCTAGCACTAAGTTAACTGATTAATTTTGGAGGTTGAACAAAGCAAAACTACCAAATGCGCCCGCGTGTACTGGTTACGTCATCAACATAACGTCATGTCGAAAAACCGGAATTCACTACCAAAGAGGTAAACTTACCTGTAACTAATACATTCCGTCCCCTTTTGCTTATTGTTATAAGCTTCAAGCAGGTCCCGTCATAACGTGCCAATACTTATCTATGGTACCTTAATCTCGTGAAGCCGTGGTTCACATTTGCAAGCAAGGCAATGAGTAAATACGCTTTAGCTTTAATGTTCTAAAAATGCCTTGTGTCGACTATAACTAACTCGCTCAACAGCAGGCCTTATTACTGTAATTACCATTACCATTACCGTCTCGACCAGGTGTCGGTTCTCCTTACGTTTAGTATGTCGTGAGGCGCACGCGATAGTTAACGGGTGATTGGACTGAAGTAAAGGCGGGGAGGAAACAGCAAAATGTTTAAAAGGCCATATATTGTTGCTTACGTGTGGACTATGCATAGTGGGCAGTACTGACCCAAGCTCGTAAACCTAATAGCAACTTAAAGATAATGACATCAGATTAATACAATTAAGTTATAAAACTATGTTGCATCTTCTCTCATTCACCGAGAGGTACAAAACTCCAAGTACAACTCTCCAAGTTTTCATTATTCTCACGGAAGCGTCGACCAAAACGACGGTCAGCGCTTCGCATAGGCCAGAGGGCGCTACTGAATTATGCGCTACTAAATTAAGGAGACGTAGTAAAAAATGCTCGACTGAAAACCATGTGTAGCATAACTGGGGAGCTCAAGCAGGCTACGTGAATATTTGTCACCTCTCCGTTTCAAAGGAGACACCAATAAGTAATCATCATCACCATGATCATAGTTATAATCACTCCAGCATCGTCGACGCCAGCCACTAGGGATGCGAGGTAAATGAGACGCCTTTGATAAGAACGACAAGGCCCCACGTACGCTTGTTCGTTCCCCTGAATGCTACGCACCGACCTTAGATGCGCTGATGTTCGGAAATTTTCGCGCTTCTACCCGCTATCGCAAGCATGTCGAGTTGCGCCAAACATGAGCACTTGAACATATTCAGAACTCGGTTCAAGGCCTGGCCTGTGTCTGACAGAAAGTGGAGCTTTACGGGGTTAGCCTCCCAGCCTCTCCGTTGACCTTTCGAACCCAGCATGGACTTTTCAATAAATATGTTCTCTCTCTCTCTCTCTCTCTCTCTCTCTCTCTCTCTCTCTCTCTCTCTCGGGCACTCTTGCCTCGTGATAGGCGGTCGGAGATGTGAAGGCAAATGTTTGTCACGTTGCATCCATCCAACGCATTCAGGAAACTAGATAATCGTCCTCTGAGTGAACAGACAACACTCAAACACCGTCCCCACGGATCATCGGCTCAGAAGGCAGCGAAGACACTTTCGTGCTTTCAGAGAACGTCTGGGTAGTGCGAGTGCGTTCGACTCCGTATAGTGCGATTCGCGCACGTCTTTCCTGTCTCTCCTGTCTCTCCCTTTTTTCCATTCCCATTCGATCTCCTCTCTCCCAGCGTAGGGCAGCAAACCGGACACTTGACTGGTTAACATCCCTGCCTTTTTTTTGTCATCTTTCTCTCGCTCTCCCCCATCTTGCTTCCGCCGCTTGCTAGGCTGTGTGTTAGCTTCGGTGCAAGTTACCTAATGCGAGGATAAAGGCATGCGCGCGAAGCACAATGTTGTGCGAGCATGGTCCCATATAGGCTTTTCCTGCAGAATCACAAACGACTGGGCTAGTTGGTCTGACATGTTTACTGCAAAACTAAGAGCGAATAAATTGAACAAAGACAAATAGCGCTTGTCCACGTGTGTTCCATGAGTGATTGTCTAATTTATTCGCGCTTCTTCGATACAGCCCCTGCCTGTCGTGTCGTTAGGCACTCCCGCAGTATTATTCAAACCTTGGAGAGCTGTACTAATAACTGCTTGTTGCTGGGATAGTTGTCCCATACTTGTGGTTTAAAAGAACACGAAACAATTTGAAGCGACGACAGGACAGCAGCGAGCAGACTAGTGACGCTCTTTTCTCTCCTATTAGTCCTTGATATTGTTTCGCTGTCTTTTACACCGTAACTACAAGCAGGCGTTTGCATGCGCCAAGTCGATATTACAGAGGAAAGAGAGATATTACAGAACCCGTGGGAATCGCTCTTGGAATGGAAGAGGAACATCGCAGAAACAAAATACGAGTGCCTCTTTGAGTCTTAAATAGATTTGTCTAGGCTTTCGGGCGATGAACTTATCTGGAGAAGCCTGTGCCTTAAATCCTAAGCTTGGATGAAGTACAGCACGGTTGGCCAAACTTAACACAACACTTACTCACTGAGGCTGTTAATTTCGGGAAGAGAGAGAAAAAATAACCCTTTTGAGAGGGTATTGAACTTGTGCGACAGGCCCCCTGATGAAAAATTGATCAATATAACAAAAGTTTCGAGAGGATAGTTATTAGAAATACAAAATGACAGCAAGGACAAGCTGAGTAAGAAAAATAAGGACGGAGAAAAAAAAATAGATGAAATTTTGAAGGATCCCCAAGAAACGTCCGGGGTCTCAGGAGAAGGTGCACCGGCTGATCTCGAGTTTCCTGTTCACGAAATTTGCATAACAAGGTGTTGATTAAAGCTCGCTCCAACCTCCTACCCTCCACTTTTTTATTCCTTTCTCTTTTTTTCCATCGTAAGCCCACTTTGTCTTGGCAAGGCGTCTCGCTCTCCTGTGTCTCGGGAGGATTCTACAGCGTTTGAGACAATAGGAAAAGGTGCCACCGTGACACTAAATACGGGCTAGAAACAAAAAAGAAGGATGGTTGGAGGTGCTGTTGCGTGAAACCTTAGAGCAGGCTTGTTGTTCTTGTGATGGGCGCGGAGACGGTAAAGTAAATGATTACGATTCTTGCCTTACCCACCTCAAAGCGCCACGCATAAAGCTTCCTCCGAATACAAAGCAATCACAGTCAACACAACCATAGTATGCGATACGATGGTGATGAATTTGGAGTTTATGGCGCTAGGGCCAAGTATGACCAAAAAGTGCCAGACCATAACATGGAACACAACTGCAAGGGCGCTGTTAGCCATGTTGAACGAAGGCAAACTTGACCAGCTGAAAACTTCTAGCGCATCTTTCAAACTAGAAAGCCTTGCAACATGCATTTTCCAGACATGTGCAGCTCACAGATCAGGTAGTATGTAAATAAATCAAGGTGCATTTAGGTGTACCATGAATTTATCTGATGCCCGTGGATTCAGCTGATGTGCTTTTGGATGTCTGCTGAAGTGTGGGAACCGTGGGACGTAATTCAGATATGGAGCACTTCTTTTACGCCACACTATACCGGGTGTTTCAACGAACACTCAATTTTTGCTTAGAAATTGCGTGTGGCAGATATCACAATTCTAGTCAATGAGCTAGAGTACTCGAAAAGGCTGATATTACTTGCACAGAAAATCCAAATGCAAAATCGGTTAACTAACGAAAAATCACTACCGAAGCTTTTAACTAATGACCTTTTGGCCCACATTGCAATTTTCTGGTTTCCATTTTTTCCCCTCTTCTTCTTCTTTCTTCTTTTATTCCCTTTACCTCTTTTGCCAGCACAGGGTAGCCAGCCGGCTACTTACACTGGCTAACCTCCCTGTCTTTTCTCACCTTTGTCTCCTCCTCCTCCTTGGAATTTACAAATACTTACCGGGGAATTCGCAAGGCGGATCCACTTGGGGCGAATTCTCAGGATGACACCAGTCTCGAGATATTAATTCCCAAACTTTGCGGAGAAATGCATTGGCGTTCTAGTTACTTTTATGCTTCAGTGCATAAAACGACGTTTTCTTAAGACAATAAATGAAATGACAGGGCCTTTTTACCGCACGTTTGACGGCGCATATCTCGTAAATGGTGTAATCCACACAATTATTTTCAAGTGTATCTGCCTTGCAGTCTCACCCGCTAGAATTTGTAAATTGCAGTATGTGCAATAAGGTAATTAGTTAAGCACTTAATGACTGAACTTGTGTTAATTATTCGATTATGCCTATCAATTTTTTTGCGCAAGTAATATCTGCCTCTTCGAACAGACCAACTCACAGACTAGAATTGGGCTATCTGCCACTGGCAATTTTGAATACTGGGGTTTTACTTGTCAAAACCACACTTTCATTATGAGGCACGCCGTAGTGGGGGACTCCGGATTAATTCTGACCACCAGGGGTTCTTGACGTACCAGAGGCAATTAAAAAAAAAATAAGTGTTTGCTGAAACGAAACACACTTACATGGGGCTTTTTGTTTTCGTTTAAGCTTCGTCAATATTTTAAAAATCACCTGTCTTTGATAACACACATAGTCCTAAACCCTACAATAAATTACTCGATGAGGCGGACATAAATATTGTGAACAATCAAAGGCATAATCGATTAAGTAACAAACTTCCTCTGATTAGGATCATTAGTAAAAAATTTGCAGCACATACTGCATTTTACGAATTGTAGCTAGTGAACTTGTGAGACATATTGATTAGAACGAATTCTGAGGATGACACGGGTTTCGAGACGTGCGCCGTCAAACCTGCGGTAAAAATGCACCAGAGTTCAACTTAAACGCTATTGTATGCGTTAAATCCCAAATTTAACTGGATCGCCAATGTATGTCGATCGTCGCACACTTTGAAAATAGCGTATCGAAATTGGTTTCACCCTGATAATTCATTAAAAATGGACACGCCTTGCGAACTTACGGGCTATAATTCCTACATAGCAAAACGTGCCGTATAGTGAATAATTAAACAGTTAATTAGTGCATCTTTATAAATTAGTCGACATATGCATTCTGATTTCTCGTACAAGTAATAGGCGCCTTATCGAATAATTTAGATAAAGGGTTAGAAGTATGTTATCTGCCACAGGCAATCTTTAGAAATTTAGCTTAGCTAAATAAACAACACCTGGCATACGTGGCACTGGATTCGAAGCCAAGCTTTGTGGTACCGCGTTTACTGACGCTCGAGACTGCCATTTCACGGAGGAAGAACATAAACTAGGAGGCGGCATTGCGTCATGCAGCCAGCGCTCGCAAGCCAACTCTCTGTGAAGCCGCACCTCTTCGCCTTTTCTCTTTCAAGAAGTGGGCCTAACACGCTACCCTGCATGCACTAGCCGGACTTTTTTCAAGTGCGCTTGGTTCGCGGTATATGACTGAATCTACGCGCCGCTGTTTGGGTGCTTTGCAAACCTCTCCGCGCGCATTTGCTCCCGGTGTGCTCGCGCAACTTTGTCGTTTATTGAAAAGCGTACATTTATTGCCTTCGTTGCAACGTGCGAATGCGGCAAGCAACCGCACGGGCTGCACCGCGCCGGCACTATTTTCGGAAGAGCGTCTGCGTCTATCGCGTCTAAGGCGGCGATGGAAGACACCAAAACAGCGCGACATGATCACGCGTTTGGCCGGCTTTCCGTGGCTTCAGTTTGGCCCGTTCTTGTTCGTTCCTTCTTTCATGCTTCATTTGACACCAATGCTGTGAACTGAACAGGTGATGGCTCTGATTCTGAGTGACTCGCAGCGCAGGGACTCTTGCCAGCGTGCTTTCAAGTTTTTTTCATTGATGCGGCAGCTTACACTTCAGTCACATGTTATTGTGAAACGGCTTGTCAGGTATACTTTGGCTGAGCTGACTTAATCGGTCCGCCAGTGCATACTTCCGTTCCGTCGCCGTGGTATATGACTTTATTGTATGCGTCAGATCAAGTGTCCATTACGGGGTATTCGGCTGCATGCTTACGGATTGCGATTTATGTGTTCGCGTGCCAAAAGATTACCATGTCCCTAGTCCGGATGCTGGTTACTCGTGCCGTCCTGACAACAAAGGGCCTAGTTTCTGAACCCTTCAGCATATGGAGAAAACGTTAGGGCACCCAACAGGGCTCTGCAAAAAGTTAATCTCTCTCTTCGTCAGGAAATGGCGTCATCCATTCACATTCGGTGTTCAGAAGCTGTGAAAGCCACATACACTCCTCAGAGGCTTTACGGTGCTGCTACATTTAAAACTAGAGTTACCGATAGCACTACAGCAAACAAACGAGCGTGGTAAGGACACTGCGACGATTTATGCGGCCATACAAAACGGTCGCTTCAAGCACATGTCCCATCGGTTACGTAACTTTTCAAATCTTCCAGCTGCTCCTACCACCGGAAGCAAAAATTGAAAGAGGTAATTAAACGATAGCCTGGGGGCCGCGGGATAGCTTCGGAATCTATTCAGATTCGAGAGACAACGAAAAAAAAAAAAGTTCCGCCGGCGTCTGTCTGATCGGCATCGCCGCATCCTTCTTGACCGAGCCCGCCATTCGAGCACACCTGCGTCGAACGCTTCTTCGGTGGTCCCCCTTGGCTGACCAGCTGCCCTCGTCCTACCGAGAACGAGTGTCGGACGTTGGCCGGCTGCACCCATTAAAACAGCCAAATCACCCGTGGAAAACGCAAAGGTCAGTTCGGCACCGCCTCCGTTGCGCTTACTCTTTGTTGTGACACTTTGGGCTGCTCCGCAAGACTGCTTGCTTCGCCTCCGTGCTGACGGACCACCAGCTTGTCGATTGGGGGGCGAGCTTCACCGATGATCGCTAACGAGCGAACGCTTACTGTGTACAAGGATAGCAGAAACAAAATGAACCATGGGATGAATTTAATGATGCGTGTTCGTTGATTAATCTGTAGTACCGTTCCTTTCCCTGCAAGCTGGGTTGTTAAATAAAGTGGACGTTCAGCCATTGTCCGTTGCTCGGCTGTTAGTATCACCTGGCGATGACGGCTGCTTGAAAAGTCGTTTCACTGTGTTCATCTTTCAATATTTTTATTATGTATATGCTTCCTATTTCGTGATTGTATTCCTGGCCAAAACAACGTTTTTCTGGGGCCTATGCAAAGGAGATATCAGGTCCTACACGATTTGGTGAACCCTTTTGTTTGCTGCGATGCTGTACACTCTTGAATATTATGCGCACGCTGTTTAGGGGTTAACGTGGTCACACAATAGTAATCGCCATTAAACTTTTGCGTGTTTATTTTTTTTTTTTTTTGGCACGGTGCATCAGGCATTTCTCTGCCAGGACATAATCAGGAATTAGAAATATATATTGTGGAGCTTGGTCGCTTCATCGCCTCGCATGTACAGTTGGCATCAAGAGATTACGAAGCACGGAATATGAAAAAATAATCTGAATATTTGCACACTCTGGAAATGTTGCATACTCATCGAATTTCTAGCCTGTGCTCCTAGACGTGAACAGCATATAGTGTTGCATGGTTTTACGGGCTATACAGTCGCAAACTGCTCGGAAATACCGCGGTGCGAAAACGTTCGACGCCGAGAGCACGTTAGTGCATATCAAAAAGGCGCGCACGTCTGTTTCCTTGTGCGGAAGAGAAAGTTAATTCCAAATGTGATTAACCCCAGCGTGCAGTGTAACTTTACTAAATTAGCAATCGCGGCAGGTCGCTTCGCCTCAGTCGTATCTAACGGTCTGCGAATCGCTAGCTTTTATGTTGAAGCGAGTGCAAAAGCTTTAATGCGAAGCATTCTTCCACTCATTCTTGGCACTTCGCCGTAGGTAGGTAGGTTCCTGTCTTACCTCGCTTGAATAAAAAAGAAAATACTGTGTTACTGGAATCGATAGTCTGCCGGCGAGCACAGGAGCCTGGTGCTATAAGCATTTTTTTTTTTTTCACAATCGTAGGCGTACTTCCCGCAATCCAAAGCCAGCCAGCTCTTTGGAACGCTCGGCGTGTACACCAGCCTGTGCCACTTCGTCTTCTTTCCTTGTGACGGCTTGCGATCCGAGGCACCGCGTTAGACTGTACTAACATCGGGACCTGCACGCTTTCCTCAGTACTTACCCTGTAGCACTCTACGTGGAAATTGTGCCCCCTTGTACCCACTTGATGGTCGCTTAAGTTAACCACGTGTTAACATTCTTTTTTTTTCGCCAGACTGCAAATGCCACCGTCGTTTCACATACACCACGTGACACAGTCATAGAATACGTGCCATTGCGTAACACGTTGTCGCTCATGATCACAGAGTGTGTGTTTCTCTCGTTTACGCTTGTCCGAATACATACGTAGAAACCAACAATTGCCACGTAAGCTATAGCGTCACGCATGCCGCTGCCGCAATACAATCATCTTCAGCGAGGGTCTCTCTCTCTCTCTTTCTCTCGCGAACACGCACAGAGAGAGAGAGAGAGGGGGAGAGCAAGAGAGAGAGACAGAGACATACCTGCAAAATGCTTTGCATAACGTCGATTCCCACAGCGCGTGGGATCTGCGCAATCTTTAGCGTTGTTTCTGTAATTATTTGTAGTAGTTCTTATTATTACATGTGAGCAAGATGAATATTAATTGCGGTTACTGCGATAACGCGTTCTGTCACATTATTTAAAGGCTCAAATTTTTTTATTCACATTACTTAGGTGCTTTCGCATGTAATTGTCTCTTTGAAATGTTCTTTATGGTTACTATGCTCACAAAGGGATCTACATGCAGACTTTCATCATTGTGTGCTGTATGTGTCGAAATTAAGCTGTGTTGCATTAGAAGGTCTCCCTGACAGTTGTTTAATCTTGGCGACTACTATTTCACTAACAACTTGCACGCAGTAAGAGTGTACGTTTACAGATAAATAAACTTCGCCTTGAAGAAGCAATGCGAATATTTGGAATAAATTGACCTGCGGCCTTCTAAATGT
Organism: Dermacentor variabilis; assembly: GCF_050947875.1. NCBI lineage: Eukaryota > Metazoa > Arthropoda > Arachnida > Ixodida > Ixodidae > Dermacentor > Dermacentor variabilis. Next base: position 131,887,693 of record NC_134573.1, on the reverse strand, counting down.
GATTAGAATACCGAAGAGAACTCTGCCCGAAATGCAAAAGAAATGAAATAATAATAATAATAATAATAATAATAATAATAATAATAATAATAATAATAATAATAATAATAATAATAATAATAATAATAATAATAATAATAATAATACACTAAATTCAAAATCCTATTTCGACACGACCAACATGACTTGGTGTGAGTTCAGCCAGGCGGCTTCAAAAAGCGAAAGTCTCGCTCTAGTGCCTGGTTAGCCTTCGAAGGGCTCTTGTAGCGGCTGCTGGGCCATTAGCGACAGTTAGTTTTTGCAGTGTAGGCTTCAGGGCGGTATTTGTAGTCCTGGATTCTATAATACAACCCTAGTAGTTCAAACAAAACGAATATTCAATTCTCGAATAAATGTTTGAGCTCGAACCAGAAGTGTTCCGATTCGCATTAGAAATTTCTTAATGTTCTACTTCTACTCCTCATTTCCGAAGTTCGAAACTGAAAACTATAGGTTCACTTAAGTTCGACTGCGCAGACGTGACTGCTCGGCAACCTCGACGCCTCGGTTCTTCTTCGCAGCAAACATGTCTGAGACAACGACACTTTGTTGCTAATTCTGGCATTATGTACCCGCATTGGTGGTTGGCGTGTGCAGAGCTTCGCCGTATGGGTCTGATTCCGAACAAAACTCACCCTATTACCAGTGAGAAAAACTGAAACAAGAGAATTCATCGGAAAAAAGGACACAGCACAGTAATCTAACAAAAATAAGCTAAGTGTAAGCAGTATCATGCTGAAGGGAACGGAAATTCTTAAATAAAGAAAGGAACGATAAAAAGGAACACGCAATGAGGGTTATAAAGCAACGTAACACATTATTACGTGCCATTTACCACCGCGTGGAAGCCAAGCGAGAAACAATTGTAACTTCTCCTTTGCTCCTCACTGTTTCTGATCGGTCAGTCTCGGCTAGTTTAAACCAGGGGCTGCATAGTCGGGGTTGGGGAAAGGTCGTTTGTTTCCTATGGCTATAGCGTAACGTGGGCAGGCGCCGTCCCGCGTTGGCAGAGGCGTTTCGAATCTCGCGAGAATGACACGCCGCGTAGCCGTTCACACCTGGCACTGCTCCTCCTCTGCGCGTATACGTGGCCGAGCTCTCGGGGCCAAATCTGTGCCACTGGCCGCGAGGGATGCCAGCTGCACCGCTTTCGGCGGCGAGCTGCGCGAAGTAGGGCGCCAGGAATACGCGGGCACACACGCGCGTGACCCTCCTCCACCGCTCTGCGGAGGAGATAGCACGGTCCGTGTCGCGGGTGGTGAGGTGGCGGGAAGGAGGGGGGGGGGGGGGGGGGGGGCTATAACCAGCTGGCCCTGTAGCCGGCCGGCTGAGTTGCACTACCCGGCAATTATTAATGACGGGTTTCTCTGCTGTGGCCGGCAATATTTTATTTAAGACATTTAGTTCCGCTCACTTGATTTCCCGCGATAGAGAAAGAAAGAGAAAGCTCGTTGTGTAACTGCCGGCGTTCCGTTTGTTTCTATTGCGGGTGCCGTTTCTTTCAATGGCAATCGGTTTTTTTTTTTTCACTACCATATTTTTTTCTTCTTTTTTTTTCGTTTCAGGCTTCGGCGGAGGATTGGTGGCAGCTTATAGGCAGCACTGCAAGCTATACCCGGGGCCCTTTCAGGACAAAGCATTGCAGTTCATCGGTCAGCACAGAAAATTATCTTTAGTTTTGACAAGGTGGACGGCGAAAGAGAGACAAGGGTTAGGTAACTGCATCACTTATTTATAATAGTAATAAAGCGTTATTATCATCGTTTTTGCATATTCATTTCCTGCAGCACCTAGGCAAAGGTACGCATGTGAAATGGCAGACAGAGCAACTGCACGGTCCCATGGCATTCTTAAATAATAAAGAAAGAAGGAGGAAGCAAGGAGACCGCAGAATAGTAAACTTTTATGATCTCAAAGAAATGAGAGAGAGAGAGAGAGAGAGAGAGAGAGAGAGAGAGAGAGAGAGAGAGAGAGAGAGAGAGAGAGAGAGAGAAATAAAAGGAGGGAGAAAAAATAATATGCGACAAATGTGGAACAGATCCTCTACGAAATGACAATTTAATCGAACACGTGGAAGGCAAAATAAGGATCTTGAATAAAATTTCGATTGAGGCTAGTTGGTACATGGTATTTTGAAGGTGAAAAATTTCGCGCGAAACTCAGGACAACCAACAAAGAAGAGACGAGACAAGCACTGGCGCTGCTTGTCTCGTCTCTTCTTTGTGGGTTGTCCTCGGTATTGGGCTGAACTTTTCACCTTCAAAATAAAGATTACATTAAAATGACACGAAGGGCAGGCATATACGCTCCTTGAGATTAACTACTACACGAAATGGAATTAAAGGAGAGCCACCTATCTCCTACACGCACAGCAGCGGACTATTTTGTGCTGCTTAATTTTCTTGGAAATCGCTTCTGGCAATAGTCCCCTAACAATTAAACGCAGCTGTATTTGTATAAAGAATGTATATAGGGACTCTAGTATGCCACGCAGTTTTCGAATCCACGTCCGCGGCTGGCTCCAACTCGTGATAACTTCTTATTGGTCTTACTCTTCTTCGGACACAGTCGCAAAACTGGGAAGGGATGAAGATTACAATGACGAGAGAAAAAAAAACATAACTACGTAAACAGGTGTACACGGACAACTTGCATACGTGTGCGTCGAAGATTGAGAAGCTGGGCAAAGAACAAAACGCAGTATCTGTTTTTACGAGCCTAATCTGTTCGTACTTGCTCTCGAGTGCGCACCCTCTACGCGCAGTATAGGAATTTTAATTGGGCACGATTACCTGATCACAAAAATCGCGTCACTATTACTTTTGATAATCTATTACCTTTCGTTTGCTGCCCGGCAAAGGTGTTCTGCACGGGGTCGCGCGCGTTGACACAAAGAGGGGCGAGTATCTTTGTGGGCCACATCATTAGGACTTCTGTGTCACGCAGCAGTACAGACTGCAGGCCACTATGACGTGTGTTACGCGCTGTTGGCATAAGTACCGGTTTTTATCGCATTTCTTTTTATCTGATGGACGCCGCGGATCGGAGAGGTCTTCGTACTTCGGTCAAGCTTAAGCAGATGAAAGAGCAGTCACGCCTCGAAGAGAAAGCAGCTTGTGATGTCAACGCTGCCAAGCTGCTGCAGGTAACGTATAAACGGATCCCGCATATTCAATTTGTGAAACCAGATTTCATAAAATCCCAGACGGACGCCCTCGTTTTCAGCCGTCGTTCAGCATATCGGTACATACCCGGAATCACTGATTATACTCGGAGCTAGTCGAGGTCGTACGGGGGATGGGACACTGCAGGGTGACTTACATCGCGGCTTAACAGCCATTTCTGCCATTTCGTCCGCAAACAACAAATCGTAAATAATTCATTGCTTCATTCGTCGGCTGTTTACAAGGTTCCAGCTCACACTGCGGCCGCGAGATTCAGTGCTCGGTGAGCCTAAGCATGAGACGTTTAAAATAATATACATTGGTCATGTGCCAGGCACCGAAGCAAGCGAAATCGCTATGTTTTGTAGCAATATCGAGCTTGTGCCACTATGGGGCGGCTTGCAAGTCTTAACTTTGTCAACATTTATCCTCATCACTTCCCATCCAGCCAGAAATATTCCTTCAAAGTGATTCGTTTCGTTGCACCTTAGAGGATTCATGTGGTTACTTATCGTAGTCCATGAGTTCTGGTATCCTTAAGACATATTCGAAAGTGCGGTGTTCTCCCCTGAAGACAACAATAGTTGAGCAAGAGTTACAATTCAACGCGCCTACTCAATTAGGAAATGCATTAAAGATGCGATTACTGAAATACCTTTTCGGCCCAAAAGCTTCGACGCGAGTGCCTCATGCCAGAAGCAGCACGCGGAGCCCACTTCCACCGCTTCCTTCTGCTTTTATGAAAAACGAGTACATAAACAATGCGATGAGTGCGAGGACCTGATCTCTCTCGAGTGCTCTTGAAAGCACGGGCGAGCTCAAATGTGAGCGTGAGCCACGAAGCAAGCACCCCTCGAAGTCGCTACTCAGGAAGTGAGCTTACAAGGAACGCGCAGCAAGAATATATAGATATATATGTGAAAGCAGAGGAGAAGGAGGAGGCGAGAGTCACTCTCCAGAATCAACAGATGTCACGCCGAAGGAGCGTGCAGTCACTGTGCGCTGGCAACGGCGAAAGAGACATCGACGTCGAGCGAAAACGACTCTGGAGAGCACTCTCACAGATCCAAGGAGAAAAAAAAAAGGGCGGGAGTCTGAATCGGGGCTCGAGTCTTCGGAACACGTAAGCGTGAGGACTCCGTTCTTTTCTGACATGAAGAAAAAAAAAAGGAAGGAGATAGAGGTGCGTAGAGCAACTGGGAGGCATTCCGGACGCCAGTGAACGCTCGTCCGCACGTGTGTGTCTGTTTCTGCGCGTCTGTGAGCGCGCCTGCGTCCGCACTCGCGCATGCGCGTTTGTGTGTTCGCGTTAGCGAGCGTGCCCGAAAGAATACGCGAACAAAAATACGCCGCTCTTCGCGTGAAGGCGAGCGACTGTGGTCCCCTTCTTCTCTTCTTCCGACATGAAAGGTCCATTATCGAATTGAGCCGCTGCGGTAACTCCCAAGTCGGCGTGTGTCTTATCAAAATAACTCCACCGTGTGTTTGTGCCAGTGGGATCGAGAGCCACCGGCTCGCTCTTCCGGGATCCGTGGCTCGGGCTGGCTGGTATACACTGACGCTCTCTCCGCATCTATTTGCTTGCCGGCGGCGCCCATCGCTGGACCTCCCTTCCACGTTCTTTTTCTTTCCCCTATTCCTAAATGTCCTTTCCCACTCCTCCGTCTCCACGTGTATAGTAGATCTGTGCGCTTTGTTTATTCGCCGTGGTCTTTATAACGTTCTATGCGCTCTCAGGCTGAGACTATTTCTATATCGTTTTGTCGTGGTTGTTCTTTTTTTCGTCTACTTCCTCAACATCCGGATGAGATGTCCATCGAACCGAGAGACGGAATCGCTAGTGCGGACGAAGGTTGGGGAGGGTGGCTCGGATTGGTGCAAAAGGAAAAGGCGAGGAGCCAGAAGGGATCATGTTTAATTTATACCGGCCCGGGCAAAGAACAGCAATGGCTCAGCGGCGTCAGTCCGCCGCCAGCTCTGGCGGCGCGGTGGTGCGTCGTCGTGTTGGTTTTAGCTTACGGCTGTTTGAACAGGGGGCGGACAGGCAGCGGACCGGGCTTCCATCCCCGCCACCGGATTTTGAGAGCCCCGGGAGTTACACGGAGATCGCGCTCGGCTTCGCCGCCGCCGGGAACGTTGTGCAAACTGTCCCTTTCTCCTTGTTAACCTCCTCGCTCTCTTCCGCTCTCTGTCTTTCCTTACGCACTTGGCAGTTGCGTGTCACTTTATACCCTTTCTGCTATCCTTTCGCGTTGGCCTAGCTTTCTATCTTGTTTGCGTTGACCTTTCGCCGCACTGAGTCGGCAAAAAAATTCCTGTGCGAGCCCCATGCCAGCTTGGCGTTTTCTCCGCTTCACCGTCTTTGGCGCTGGCATGCGACCGAGCTCACGAGACTTGCCGGGGCCTCCAGGGGGCAAACAGTCATTTTTCTTTTCTTCTCTTTTTCTTTTTACACTTTATATTGTATAGTTCTAATTATTTCACCTTGAAGGACCTTCACACCCGATGAACTCGGCGAATCTGTCACTTTTCGCACTGTGTGCATGATATCTGCGTCTTCAGAGTCAACGTACGTTGCTCTAGGTGACTAGTTTTTGGAGCCGATTCAATCGGATGAAGAATCGCGAAAGAACGACCGAAACTGAGATTACGCGTGACTTGCTGGCTGAGCTGCGTCTAACAAACTGCCGTCCCACAGGCAGGACATGTAGCTTTCAGTCTGACACCCTGCTTGCTCACAATGAACTTTGTATGAGGAGCGCGTGGTTGTGAGCCAGATGTTTAGAAGGACCGCGACACGGCCTCAACGCGCCCTTTCGTAGTGTTCTCGGGTCTTTTTGACAGGATTCCGCAGCGCCGAGGGGTTGACTCCCGCGGAGCGCCTACAGAGGCGTCCCGCTGTGTATCGAGAGCGCGTGGATGGCGGTTGGACCGGACCGCTTAACAGATCTCCACTTCTCCGCTATAAACGCGCTCTTGTGCAGAAGCGCATTCCGGAGAAACCGCACTCTTTCCAGTCTCCTTATCAATAGCGCAAGCTGTGTACCGCGGCGTGCACAGAGGGGGACGAGCGTGCCTCACCAATGCGCCGGACACGGCGGTGAGTCAGTCCACTCTGTCTTTCCCGAAGCTGGCGGGCCACTGCCCAGCAGGAACTTAGTCCCCGACACAGAAATGAGGTCCGTTGTCAGCAGCGCGTCTAAGTGTACGGCGTAAGTTCGCGAACGACAAGAGTTATGTCCATGGTATGGGATGACCTGCGGCCACAGAAGAGGGTCGGAAGGGACACGGTGCAGCTGCACCCTCGGCTCCTCGCCATCTTGAACGTCTGCTCTAGAGATGACGACTGAACGTAAATACACGGCCTCTGACCATGGTGCAACCTAGACGAGCAATGGCGCTTCCGAAATCTCGCACTGCGCGCATTTTGAAGCGCCGAATTCCTTTGTGACGTGCGATGCGGAGATGGAAGTCGGCGGTCGCTATCAATCTGCTTTAAACCAGCCATCAACGTGAGGACCAAGGGAGGTGAAAGGCAACCGCGCGTCGCGTTGGAATTTGACAGAGAAGTGTCATCCACGCACTAAGGAATGCTATTAATGAGAAACCTCCCCATACTCCGGTTGAACACGACTATCCCCAGAAGGTAGAGCGGCAGCTGTCCTAAAAGCAAGACTTCAGGCTGTGGTTCGCCGCAAGTGCGTCCTAAATGACATACCAGGAACGTTTGACTTTTTTTTTCTTTCCTTCCCTAGTTCGAAGCGTCTAGGACAGCGGTCTTCAACTGGCCTGGATGCTGCGTCAGAAAACCATCCCAGTACAATGGAACGCGTCCTGACAAGCTCGCCTGACATGTCACGCCTTCCGTCCCGTCCGGCGGCTTTCCGGATTCCGCGCTGGATTATACCGATCCGTCGTTCATTCGCGGCGTGGGTGAAGTGATTTAAAGGGGGGGGGGGGGGGTGTAGTGCATTGTACAGCTCGTCTTTGTAGAAGCGAGCCGCGAGCGGCGAGTTCATAGTAAATGTGAGAGGCATTCTCGGTATAGGACTCTATTGCTCCGGCTTCGTGGGAGGTCGAGGTTGCATTTGAATTTCGTCTTGCTTGTCTTTTTTTGTTTTGTTTTATTGGTTTTGCATCGCGGAGTGTAAGTAAAAACAGACTCTTAGCACGTCGCGCTCGGTAGAGAACAACGGCTGCGCAATCTGATAAAGATAGCATGACTGATACAAAGATCACGTACAAAAATTAATATTGAGGAATCGCAACCGGTTGCATATATGCGTCAACCATGCCTTGTGAAAGGCTGCAGTCACTATTTTCTTATTGTGTGCCCATGTTAATTGAAGAGAGGCATCTTTCAATGTCATGGATGTGATAGAGCATTCAACACTTGTATCAAAGCCTTCAAAAAGCGCTAAGCGTTAGCTTTTACTTGTTTGCGGCATGATTACTTGTGTCGATTGCCTATCACACATTTTTTCCTTACAGTCTTGACCTCGTTTCAGCATGCACACTGGTGCTCTGGCCAAACAACTGATGATTCTCGTATCACTCACTCACTCACTCACTCACTCACTCACTCACTCACTCACTCACTCACTCACTCACTCACTCACTCACTCACTCACTCACTCACTCACTCACTCACTCACTCACTCACTCACTCACTCACTCACTCACTCACTCACTCACTCACTCACTTATTATTGAATGAATGAATGAATGAATGAATGAATGAATGAATGAATGAATGAATGAATGATGTTTTTGAAAGCCTTTGTTCGATTTATCGCACGTCCCGATCCTGCCTTCGTGTCATTGATATCCGGCCTGATCTTGAAGAATACCAGGAGCGATTGGCATGCTGCTGCATAATGTGCACAAAAGATGTATAGTGTTTGAATTACGTTAGCATTACAAGCCCTTAGCACCACTTCTTCGAAGTGATCGGTGTACTCACGGAAAAGAAAATGTTGTCTCCATTAATTCAAAGACTCTCCCAAAGTACTTCATATAATAGCTTAGACGAATTACGTCCAGAGTCCTTGGCACGAACGAGCACTCTAGAGAGGATCAAACTTTCCATCCATTCCTTCCTCATCCGCCCTATCGGAGAAACTGGGAGACAATCTCCCACCGAGTCGAAATCTTTCTCAGGCACACGCGCTGTATAGCGCTCCGAAACTCCACCGTGTAAAAAGTTTGCCACCGACAGCATGCACAGGCACGAGCACTCGCCGCTGCTCAAACTCAAACAGAACTGCGCATCCCCACACCACCGCACGCGGCGCCGTTCCTTTCAAATCCCCAAGGTACGGCAAAGGTCCGCTCTAGATCCCAGAACAGTGCCAGCGCCGAGAGGTAGGTGGACAGGTAAGCGCGCAAGGTTCGCTCTCTCGTGCGAAAGCGTGTGCGGCCGCGCGCGCCCTCAACTTTGAGTGGGTCTGCCCAACAAACAACCAGTTTCGTCGACGTGCCTCGCGAAGCAAGCCGCGGGTGCGCAGGTACGCACGTACGCTCGTTTGGCAGCGCCAGGATGGAGCGAGCGCCGTTTCGCCGCTGCCCTCCTTCCTCACCCTTTCTTGTCCACCAGATTCGACCAGCCAGCAGGCAACGAGTGCCGCACAGCAGAGGCCGTGAAGGCCTGGACAATACGCGGGCTAACCAACGCACACCCGCGTTGTTTGTACAGCAATGGTCGAGCAGGATAACGCGCGCGGCCCTGGAAACGTAAACACGAGCGCGCAATGCACAAAGAAAAGCCGACCCCCTCTAACTCCATCAAGTTTCGCCGGACAAATATAGAACTGCAGCGCGCGCAGTGGTTCGGGGGCCGTCTGCGAGCGTTGAAGCAAGTTCGCGGCACTGCACATGCGTGGGCGTATATATATATATAGAGAGAGCCGCAGTGGACGGCGCGCCGAATGAATGTGTTGCGTATATGCGCATACGTGAGGCCGGGCGTGCTTGCAGTGTGTCCAACAAGCGCTGCTCTAAGAGTGGCGGGGGTGGAGGGTAGGCCATGCTCGGCGTTCCTTGCAAGCGGACATCCTCCTCCCGTGTCCTCGTTCCTTCCTTTCTCCCCAATCAATTTTCTCGCATAATTAATTATGATAATGAGCGTCCCAGAACAAGGGCTTGAACGTGGACGTGAAGCTCGGCCTCTCGACGACGGTAGGAGTTGAGGTCGAGGGCACGAGTTGGGGCGTTGGTCTGGTTTAGGTGGCCGGTTGGGGCTGCCACTGACGGCTTCACCTCACCGCCGTACATTAAGGGCCCCTGAAAACGTCGTAGGCCGGTGGCGATCGGTGTTCTGTGTCATCTTAAGACAGGACACGGTCATGGCTTTGGGAAGGTGGAGCGTGTCTATACATGACTAAGCTTGTTCTGAGGGCCCGGGTCAACGTGGCATGGCGAGGGAAATCGCTATATTGCGGTGCCAAGAACAACGTCACTAATTAAAGTGCGTGCTTATCTGTTCTTTCCGAATCATCGTGATGAAAAAAAAAATTCCGAGGCGTATGAGTTGAATGTTTTCGGTATAATTGTGGGGAATAATGTATTAACTTACGAGAATTTGCCCATGCTTAAATGTTTCTCTTGCAGTCTGATAATACAAGAATATGCAAAATGACGATGTCGCAGAAAAAAATACAAACAGCAAGAGTAATACAGTGGAAAGAGCTAAAATTACAGATAAAAGGAGTGCTTGCTCATTGCAAACGAAAGCACCAATCTTGAATGCAGCCCCATCGCTTGCAGACACGAAATTTTGACAGCTTTCTCTATAGTAATTGCTTTAGCATTGCACAAGTCGACATCTTATGGATAAACATTCATCAAGAATTTATTGAAAAGAAGATAGCAAACGCAAAAGCAGGAAGATTCACACGAAAAAGAAATGATTCTGCTATGTGGTTTGATTCTTCACAGTCATCGTCGCCGGCTATAATTATGCCTGTTCCAGGTCAAATGCCTTTCGCGTGCTCCTCTGCATTAAAATACTGCAGCTCAGTGTCCGAGCGAGTTCTTACTTAGTTGTATAGTGATGAAGACAGCTCTAAAGACTTCCACAGTGTGGCGCAAAGCGCGTTGGATACGGCAACCATTAGGCTTACTAAGGAAACTATCAGTATGGTATGGGGTCAGTAAGTGGGCGCGGGGAAACGACGGAAAATGTGTCTGTTAGCAGCACCTGGCGAGTGCCACGAATTGAGTTATCGCCACACGTTTACGTTTGAGTCTGAATTTATTTATGCTCTCTCCTCGCGTTTCATCTGGAGAAAGAAACCTGCGACTCGGCGACGTTCCACATTTCGCCAACGCTCAGAGATTTTTCCTGGATCGCCAGACCAGCTTAAGGCTGCATTTCGACTATCCCCTGACCGCATTGCGGAAGTCGAATGGCCCCGACGCTATAACTCCGTGTTACCAGCCAGGCAGCTTTCATCCTTACTGCGTATACCTTCTGCTCTTGTCTCTTTCCAGGCGAGAGCGTAGCCAAGCCAAGCCCCTGCAATATGCCGAAGGAAAGGAAAGGGGGAGGGGCGATGGGGGGAGGGAAATGACAAACCGAAGTGTTTGATCTTCAGGAGGAAACAGGCATACCAGAGAGCGAGCAGAGACCGAGGAAAAGTGCGCCTAAATCGGCCAATCCATATTCGCGGCACCTCAGAGGATACATCGGATGTCAGTACAAGGCATAAAAACAGAAAAAAAAAGCGAGCGACCTACGAAACTGGACGAGAATAAACAGAAATGAACAAAAAAGAGTGAAGAGCTCTCAAACATTGAATATGAGGAAGGGAGACGGGCAGGGGGGAGGGGGGTACTGTAGCAAAACCAACAGTCGCCAACGGATGTGCGGGCGTGCTCGGACCGTTCTCCTTCTCTCTTTAGATTCGCCCGTTACATGTGAGCCCCAACTGCTGGACCCTTACAACCCCTCCGCCCCCCTCCCCTACTCTTCTCCGCTCGCCCCCGCGAGCAATAAGGGGGGGCGTAGGAGCCACAGCCGAGCGAACGCGAGCACTTGCCTATGCCTATACCATAGAAGCCACAGTCAAACCTACACCGCTGAGATACGAAGCGAGCAAGCTTCTGCGAATCCCCGAGGCGTCATCTCGCAAAGCCGCTCAAGATTGATTAGGCGATTGAAAGCGCACCGTCGTATTCTCGCAGCACCGGAGTGGAAAAGAAGCTAAACGTAATCATAGCGCAGCACGACTAAAAAAAGATAAAAAAAGACGCAAGGATACAGAAGTCGAAATGAAAGCACGAAAGTCCAGCACGCCGGAACCATAGTCTTTTGGGTGTTTCCGCTCATTTATGTGTTGCTCTTTCATATGAGCGTCTTTCTTCTTCGTTTTGTCCCTTTTCGTATCAGTTTCTTTCGGCCACCGTTGATTCCTTGTCATGCGCCGGATATGCAGCGCCAAATGTCATTTCTTCAGCTCCGAGATGTTTCCTCTCTCCGCAGCCTTCTCGGTTGTTCTGGATTCTTTTCGTCGCCATTTCTCAGCGCGTTCGGCCGCCGGTGCTGCTTCGAGTGGCGCACTTTGTCTTGCGCCCCTGCGCCCACAGCACGAGGCGATGGTGTGGCAGCGAATTCGGAATATTGATCAGCGCGTCGTGCGGGCTGTCCCCCCGCGTTCGGCGCCGCATGTATCTTTTCTCTGAGCGTTCGCCGATATATGTAGATGGGACCGTAAACGGCAGGGCTCCTGCGGTACGCGCGCTCGGAAGGCCGACGAAAGGAGGTAAAAGTGGGGCGTGTGGCGTGTCTAGAGATATGACCGTTGTAAACGAAAAAGTGCGCTTCTTGCGCTACACACGCGCTGCCGCGAGCCATCCCTGCTGTTCAACCCTGGTTTGTTGATACCCCCTTCCGTATCAAGACAAGTTAAAAACAACTTGTTTACGTCCATGTCTTCGTACATGGAGAGTGCATTCATGAATTCCCCATTCCCCCGCCCCCAATGAGATTGTGTTTGAACAAGAGCCTAATTAGTAATACAGCAAGTTACTTATTAGTAAATTCTTTGATGCGCTGCCGAGCCCGAGGTAGCGAGCTTGATCACGGCCGCGGCGGCAGCATATCGATGGGGGCGGAATGCAAAAAAACGGTCGTGTACCATGCATTGGGTGCATGTTAAGGAATCCCAACTCGTCAAAGTTATTCCGGAGCCACTCCCCCCCCCTGCACTGCCCCCCCCCTTCCTCCATGGTGTGCGTCATAATCTTGCCGGAGTTTTCGTATGCAACACCCCCGAAATCAGTTTAAACAAGTTAAATTTGCTTGCTTGCTGAACTATCTAGGTACATTCAAAAAGTCGGTCAGCCATATCAAAAATACTACATGTACGTTGTTTCCCGCGCTATTATCAGACCTTCGTGGTATCCAATCTAGAGCAGCAAAACGGGTAACGTTAGGGCATGCAGCGCTACTCTTATTCCGACAACTTTTCGTGCAGGTGTGCGTTCTCAATTTTCTTCATTTGCCTACAGTTTTATACAGAAGGTTACTATACGTACAAATCTACAGTCGATCAAAGAAGTGAGCAACATGAGTTCGTATGCGATTACTGCTTCTTTTATTAGTCACAACCACACGTAGAAACAAATAACGAAATCGAAAAAAATGCATAGGCGAAATTAATGGTGACGTTTATTGGAGATGTACAAACAGTAATGTGAATTGAAATTAGTCTATAACTTCATAATAATAATAATAATAATAATAATAATAATAATAATAATAATAATAATAATAATAATAATAATAATAATAATAATAATAATAATAATAATAATAATCGCCGTCGTCCTCGTCGTCATCATCATCATCAGCCTGTTTACGCCCACTGCAGGGGAACGGCCTCTCCCATACTTCTCCAACTACCCCGGTCATGTGCTAATTGTGGCCATGTCGTCCCTGCAAACTTCTTAATCTCATCCGCCCACCTAACTTTCTGCCGCCCCTGCTACGCTTCCCTTCCCTTGGAATCCAGTCCGTAACCCTTAACGACCTTCGATTATCTTCCCTCCTCATTAAATGTCCTGCCCATGCCCCCCCCCCCCCCTCTCCTATTTCTTTTTCTTAAGTTTAACTAAGATGTCATTAACTCGCGTTTGTTCCCTCACCCAATCTGCTCTTTTCTTGTCCCTTAACGTTACACCCATCATTCTTCTTTGCATAGCTCGTTGCGTCGTCCTCAATTTAAGTAGGGCCCACTTCCTAAGCCTCCAGGTTTCTGCCCTGTACGTGAGTACTGGTAAGACACAGCTGTTATACACTTTTCTCTTGAGTGATAATGGCAACCTGCTGTTCATGATCTGAGAACGCCTGCCAAACGCACCTCAGCCCATTCTTATTCTTCTAATTATTTCAGTCTCATGATCCGGATCCGCGGTTACTACCTACCCTAAGTAGATGTTTTTTCTTAACACTTCCAGCGCCTCGCTACCTATCATAAACTGCTGTTCTCTTCCGAGACTGTTAAGCATTAGTTTAATTTTCAGATTAAAGATTCATCAGATTAATTTTTATACCCACCCTTCTGCTTTGACTCTGCTTTGCTCACTAAGAATACTGAAAGTGTATGGCTTACCGCATGTTAAAGCCGATCCTACATTTCCGCATTATGCGTGAACCTTTAACTAATTTAGAATTTTTCGCTCTCATTGCTTCTTTAATTCTATTATATGGCTTCATTTCATTGCATGCTATCAAGGGCGCACCCCTGGAGGTCGGCTAAGCGCTTCACTTTCACAACATATTTACCAGTTTATCACGTTATTTCCACAGCATTAAGTCATTCTTGACATTTTTCGCAAGTATATACTTGTCGCTAAATCAAGACAATATTACGTAAGTATACTCTCACAACCATGGCAATTTTAATTTACTTTTATACTTAAGACGGTTTGTTTTTTCTGACGTTCTGAAAATCACCATTTAGTAAAATGATAGGTTATTGATTATATAATTTTTTTAAAAAAACAAACGGGTACTAGCCACGACACAATCATGGCTACTCAATTACTGAATGCAGCGCTGTGGAGTTGTGACCGACTGATTTTAAATATTTTGCAGCTGGCTTGCTAACTAACTAACTAACTAACTAACTAACTAACTAACTAACTAACTAACTAACTAACTAACTAACTAACTAACTAACTAACTAACTAACTAACTAACTAACTGGCTAAATGACTAACTAACCAACTCACTCACTCACTCACTCACTCGCTCACTCACTCACTCACTCACTCACTCACTCACTCACTCACTCACTCACTCACTCACTCACTCACTCACTCACTCACTCACTCACTCACTCACTGACGAAATAAAGATGACAAGTTGGCCTCGAATTTTCGTACTAGTAGCACTCAAAAGTGAGATCAAGATATCAAGTTCAGTGCTTTTTTTCTAATGTGATTAACATTCTTGGGGTACTTCACAGACTTTCCGAGGTCTGACTGTCTGTCTGTCTGCAAATCATCGGTATCCAGTGCGACAGAGGATCTTAGCTCTTTACACGTTTCGGCGTTGGCGATACGGTGCGCGTCGCTACATTACTTCAGTGCTAATCACAGTAACGTCGACATTAATCGCCAGATAGTTTCCACTGGATTTTTATTTTTCACTTTATTCTACCCTTATTCCGTTGGGACCGTTCTCTGTCCCTTCCTTGCAGAGCATATAGCATGCCAGACGAGTATTTCTACGCCTCAAAACCTCTGCGCTTTAAGAGAAAGAGCTCTCGCTCCCGAACCAGAATTTATACCTTAAGCAACACGGTTTCTGAGAGACTTCGCCGTCATTCCGCATTCTCACTCGGGTGCGAACGGCAACGAATTAAGATGAGCCAAGCACACAATTGAAAATGTCAGCGTTAAAACTCAGCGTCACCGAGACCACGGGTGGCGTTGCTCCATGACCTCGCCGGAGCAGTGGTAGCGCCAACAGCCGGAAGGAATCGGCGAAGAATGCTGAGAGAAAGTACAGTTGCGGCGACAACCACTGTTGATTTATACGAGGAATTGACAAGTAAAGCCGTTTGAGCAAGACCACGACCAATCGTAAAATGACATGCATGAGAGATGACGGAACTAAACAGCCATTAGGAAACTCCAATGCAGCTCTATTGTGCTCACCGAAGAGTAAAAAAAAAAAAAGAATAATAGACGAAGGCGGGTTGGAACGGAGCGGCTGCAACGGAAGTCATCTAGAGAAACTGAACGATTTATAGTTTAGGCAGAAGAAAGGCCACGTGATAAAAGAAGGGATTCAGAGAACGAAAGAAAAGGTTTCCTCCCCGTCTTGCTTTCTTTTTGCTTTCGAAAGAAGCACATGTTTAGCATGAACCCTGTGTAAGCTCCGAAGTGCGGCACCATGAAACTATATATCTTTGTTCTTTATTCCATTGTTAAAAGCGCCACTCATATTGATACACACGACATCCAAACTACAGAGCTGTTTAAATTGAGAAACTCGCTTCATGAGAAAAAACTTTTTGTTCTTGTACCCCAACCGCTGGCGACTCTCGATATTGCGCCAATCTTATCTGTCTCTATTTCAGTGCTAAAATAGTGCAAAGCCTTAGGCATATAGCTAACGCTATAGTATTCAAGCTTTGCACCGTAAGTGATGGTGCATGCAAATGAACAACGACTAACAAGCCGGTACCAGCTTTATCTGCACGTGTCCGCAGTACCACGTACTTGGAGATCGCCTGATACTGCGAAAATTTGTTGTGCTAAAAGCAACGTGCGTTTAATCTTATTTGGGTCGGAGGACTAACCTAAGAACACCCGCTTTCTGCCTAACCATATTGCAGTTTTCGTTTTAATGTTTGTGCAGCGCTCTTTGCAAACGAGTTTCACGAAATGCAGTCACCTAACTCCACTAGTCCGTAAAACTCATTTATATGTAGGATCGCCATTAAGTTTCACTACGTTGACAAGAAAACAGTGGCAGCATCCCAGACAGTTTGCTAAAGTTCCAGAACGCACTGACATTCCGGAACGTGACTTCTCCTTTAACCGATGCTGAAGTGCGCGACGCTATAGTAACCTGACAGCGTCAAGTGGAAACACTAACGCGAGCACGCCGCTGACTCCACAACTGTTCAGGTCGTTCGCGAACGGCCGACGGGTAAGCTTTATGCACGGGCACGCGGTGCCCGAAAGCACGGGAACCGCAATTCTCCGACACAGGCATTGTGCTAAAGCCCCAGCCTGCCTTCGTTGCGGCGTTGCAAAGTCGCAGGCGGTACAAGAGAGAAAGAGAGAGAGAGAGAAAAAGAAGGACTGCAAAGACTGCATCTCCAGACAAATGGAACGCTCATTGTTCCTCGAGACGGGCGTAGCGAACACGCTGTCACCATCTTTATTATTATTATTTCTTTACGTCTGAGGCCCGCAGCTTCAGTTCTATGCCCCGAACAGGCTCTGGCGGCGCAGATTCGCATGGCTGACTCTCAACAGGACTGGCTGTGACTGCTGCCGTCTGGGACCTGTAGCCGCAGACGCATCCAAAGCCACAGCCGTCAGGAGTTAATTATGTATGGTTTGCGACGGGGGTTCCTTATAAGCCCGACTGTGCGCATTCGCGGCTTGAGGGAGGCTGGGGAGCAAAATAATGAAGAACGGAAGCCAAGTGCATGGGGGCTCGGGTGAAAGAAAGCGCAGTTTAGTCGGCAGTTGTTGCGTTGTGGCAATGCCTACCGGAAAGGGTGACAAAGGTGGCAGCAGTTTAATTCAAGAAGTTGTCCCGGTCGACACGTGTGAACTTGCCGGGCCATGAAAGAAAGCGTGGAGTCGGCGAGTCGACGTTTGTTAACAGCTCACCCCGTTTATTTCATTGGCCACGCTTGTCTGCTCCCTAGTTTGTAGTAATAAAGCTTCGGAAAAAATAGCATACGCTTTAAACATTTTCTTTTTGTACCGCGCTTCGTTTTGTTCTAATAACAAGGGTATCTTGCCAGTGACATGACTGTAGCGCAGCTTTGTGCTGTGAACAATTATTACAATGATATGCTACCGCCATTAAAACTGTACAACTGCACCATTTTGTTGTTCCTTGTGATGGCAAGTGTCATTATATAAACGAATGACGTCTTTCCCCCCAAAATTTATGGACAGTCTCAGGAGAAGCTGGATAGTACCGCGTGTTCGGTTAGCTGGTGTGCATGCTTGCTGGCCTATAAGATGCCGTTGCCTTGCGGTAAAAATCAAGTGGCAGGAGCAGGTAATATCCTAACACGTGTCTACAAGAACACAAGCGCTTTATCAAGGTCCTGTTCATGTTCACGCTCCCGTTCGGTCAGTCAGTGGCGAGTTTTATCACGGATGTGTTCGGAATACTGAAGTATTTCTAAATGCATAGCTTTGTTAATTTTCTGCCGTTCTGATTTTGCGTCTACAGCAAGCAATATTGCCTAAAGTAAACAAAAGAGCACCAGAAAAGGCTGTGCCTGTCCAATATTGTATTCGTGCTTGTCGTTTTGCCTCCGTCGTGCCGCGGTACTTGGAGACAACCTCAGAGAAATCAATGTTCTCCGTTTCAAAGCTTCTTTCCTGACGAGAATGCAATTCGCTTTCGTCACAAAAATAAATACATAAAAGAAAGAAAAGGAAACCAAAAAGAAAAGAAAGGAAACAGTGTGTGATCGTGACGACTTGCAACGCCGGTGACATCTAAACCGTCTTCTTTCCGAATTGTCACCTTTGCTTTTTGCATCGTGCCTGCAGTGCTCTTGAGAAATTATGGCCTTGAGGCCCGTTTCTACAGCTACTTTCTACATTACTTTTATTTTTCTAAATTTTCATAGTTGTCTTCCGCATCCCATCAGTGCTAGTCTCAGTAGCGTTGCGAAATAGATACGTCGAGCGGCCTAATGAAAATATGCCTAATTAGAAGCACCGCGCGGGAACACATGATGGACAGGGGCGTACACCCACTGCTCAGTTCACTTTCTATTTCGTTAAGGACCCATGTGTTAGGAGTATGACATAAGGGGTAAGGTTACATGTGTAGCAGCATGACGATAGCTGTTAAATTATTGCAACAAGAGCTGTCTTGGCTTTTACAAACAACAACAACAACAAAAACAACAACAACAACAACAACAACAACAACAACAATAATAATAATAATAATAATAATAATAATAATAATAATAATAATAATAATAATAATAATAATAATAATAAATGATCTCCAATACCCGCTGTGAAGGTGGTCGGACAGCGAAGCTGTAAGCGACAGCTTGAACAAGTACCCATCGCGACGTAGGTTGAAATTATTCAGGTGGCGATATTCACATGTGCTTTACCCCGTTATTAAGCTGTTTCAACGGCCTGCAACTTGGCTTGCGCCGCTACTTCGTGTACCTACTTAGAGTGGAGCATGTGAGAAGAGAAATTCGCCGTACCTCGCATGCACGCTGCTCTTCAGGAGCCCGCACCCTACGTTGCCTTCCCATAGCATTGCCAAAAGTTTAATCAGTTGCTAGGCGGGTTCTTCTTTAACATTTACGTGACATTTACGTCGGCGCAGGAGTGCCTTATCATCAGTTATGTAGTTCGAATGCTTGCGTTGAGCTTGTTCTTTATCGAAACGTAGGGTGTACTGTATGTTGCATGAGAGATTCCAAATAATGTACGCACTGTTCGCTTTACTTTGTTGAGTGCTTGTAGACTCTTCCTTGCGGGGGTATGAGCCATTGCATTTGGGGGTATGAGGCATAGATGATGGCGCCACGAAGAAATCCCGGGATCCTAGACATAGACAGGATCGCTGTAAAACATCGATAAATAATTCCTAGATGGAACTAGTTGGGGATGGCCATTCCAGCCTGTAGCAGCCCTAGAAGAAAAACTAACCTGAAAAAATCATGAGCCATTCCACTCTGTGAAGGTGGAACAAAGCTGCTGACCGGTGTCCTGATCCTGTCCTGATTATCCTGACAGGTGGTCGTTGTGACGGTAGATCGCCCACACATTCTCATATCACCTCTGTTATTAAATGCGTAAGCATTTATATACCTACACAACGAGAAATTTGTCCGTCATGTAAGACAATGAATAGGTCATACTCCCTTAAGCAATGGCTCATACTCATCCCGCAAGCAAGAATATATAGAGAGCGAGTGAGACAACTCTATCCGGGCATATAGGAAATTTTGCGTTGAATGAAGCGGTTTTGCGAGAAATTCGTGAGCTGAGTTTTCGCACATGCAGATTTGTTGACGCACACGAGAAATCCACGGAACGGTGGCCACGAACAGCTTGGGTGTAAAAAGCAGTATAGTGGGTGAAGCGCTGCGTGTATGCGCTTTTGTACATAATGTATCCAAACGGTGTATATTTAATCACAGACCACCGGTTGTTCCATACATTCCTTAGTCGCTGGAGTTTATTTTTGATGATTGGGATAGCCGCCCTTCCGTGGCGTACTTTCCCACTCGCTCTTCATTTATTAATTGATTAATGGCTTTCATTTGCCCAAGGACCAGTTCCGGCCAACGAACAACGAAACGACAATCCATACTTTACACTCATTTAGTACAAAAGATGCCCGATCGGAGGGACTTAAGAACCGCTTCGGCAGAGCCGTAAACGCGCCCAGAGAGATAGAGTAAGCCGAGATACAGTAGCGCCCGGCGCTCATCCTCCGCAGGGGGGCGCTACCGGGCGCTGGAGATCCCGTCATCTGGCGCCATCGTTGCGGGCGGGGAGGGGGGATTTGACATCACCAGAGCAGGAGCTGGGACGCTTTTTAACACGCCGCGCGGGCGGCCTGATGGATGACCGGGTCAATTTCACGTTCTTTTGGCTATACCGCGCAGCTTTACTCGGTTCCTGGCATTTTTGTTTTCCGCTTGCACTTCGCGATCCCCTCACACGTAGCGGCGGCGGCCTCTGATCGAGGGGGAGGGAGGGAGGACTCCCCCGTTCTCGAACTCTCCAAGCTGTTTCGTCGACTGCGGCGGGCGGCGTCGGCCCAGAGCGCACGCGGCACGCGCGCGCGTGCGCTATGCGCGTGCCGGCGTCCATCTGAGCATCCGCGCTATGGCTGCTGCGGAGCGGCGCACCGGCCGTGCGCCAGGATTTCGGGAACACCGAGCTGCAACCCGGTGAGAGGATTCGCGGCGTGCTGCCACCGACCGCCACAGCGGGAGCGAAGCCACTCTGTCGCTGTCTGGGCGCCGGCATGGCCGGTGGCTCGAGAACACCAAAGTGCCCTGTTCGGCGGCGCGCAAAAGCGATGGGGAGGCGTGATGCCGCGGCTTGGGAGAGATAAGAACGCCCTCACGGGGAATGCACTTTTCTGCGGCAGCGGCCTCAGTTCGAGCCCACCCTGCAGGCGGCCTGAAGGGCAAGGCCACTGTAGTTAGCGCTGGAGAAAACGCCAGGCTTTTGCACCTATGGTGAAACAGACGGCTGTAGCAAATACCTGGGGTCTCGTCTTTCGCGGGAAACGCGGAAAGCGAGATTTGTCGAGTGCGTCGTAAACGGCGAAACGGCGGAGCTCGGACAGGTGGCGTGTATGTCTGTGTTACCAGAGTTTAATCTCGCAATATCGTTATCAATAGTGTTACTGAATAAATGTGTCAAAAACGTACAACTTACATTACGTTTTTAACATTTAAATGTTATGTTCAACGCATCTGGAGTTCGTACGTTTTGTGACCTACATGTGTTGAGAAGCTGCTGTTGCTGTCGCGGCGGCATCAGACGATTTTTTAAGGCATTTTGTCAATGCCTCCTAAGACACCTTTACAAAATTGTTTTAAATAAAGATGAAATGAAATGTAAAACAAAATGTGATCCTGCGATGTTATAGTACTATTTACGGTTTTATTACGCGGCATGTCGTTCGCATGAACTGAACGAATTAATCAAATGAATGCGAATTTGAGAATAGATTTTTTTTGTCCCGGAAAAAAATAACCTTCTCGTGCGTTAGCTAAGCGTCATAGCTGTGCTTAGGAGAAAACAATATACTTTTCTCTTTCAACTAGGTCCTAAATATAAGTGTTTGACAAATGAAATTCACATCATCATTTAATTTTTTCACCACCTGCCTAACAGGCTTATGTACTAGGTATGTTGCTGCTTCACCAGGCTAACGCATTTTGAGTTGAAGCGCGATAGCGGTGAGCTTACGCACTAAACCTGAACCATATGCATCGTTCCTGATATAAGAACAAAAGATGTCTATAATAGTAATCAGAAGCATTTCTTGGGTTATACCCTTTATTCGCTTGGATCAGTGCGTAGAAAGCTCTTTTAAATTATTTTATAAGCATCAGGGGTCGAACTCGCAAAGGTTTTCGAGCGTAAGAGATCCTAGCTTTTGGCAGGTCGCCATCGCTAATCATTTATGTCGAGCATCAGTACTGCCTGTAATTTTATCTTACGAACAATTCCAGCATAAGAGGCTTTTGTGAATATGGGTTCGGGTGCATGCTTGCCATATGCACCAATGGCGATGGTAAAACCTGCCATTATTAAAGAGCCGGTAAACATACCTAAGGGCCAGGGGCGTAGCCAAAAGGGGGGGGGTCTTATGGGGCTTCAGCCCCCCCCCCCCCGAACTTTTTTCGTGCTGTGCCCACCCAAGCAATCCCCGGTGCCGGAAATCATTCTGAATTTTCTCTAGATTGTCTTTTTTTCACGCTGGAAAAGACATTTCAGCGCGAACCTTGCGAACTAGGGCTGGATTTCGCGGCAGCGCCCATGCACCGGGAGTCACATAACGCCAAGCAGCCCCATCCGAGCACAAAGTTTCAAGGGCGTTTTGATGGGGAACGGGCTCGCCATGGCATCTTCCTGAGGCCGCGGAATCTACGCAGCGCATGGATATCGAAACCGAAATTTATGTCGATAAAGTTCTCAAACTTTTGATGTGAAAGGTGCATTGACATTTCCAAAGTTGTGCTTTAGATTTTCAATTGCGGAACATTGTGGGTTTGATGCTACTATAAATATTGGACGCCAAAGATGCATTGACTCTAAAGTCTTACATAGGACCATACGTCGAGACAAGTCAAATCAACACACTGTAAGACAAGTTGACATGGCCAGCAGCGAGGTCGGATGAGATGAAGCGTTGCGGTGGTTCATTTGTGCCGTCATGACACATAAAAAATATCAACTTTCTTTTTTCACCTACGCCAAAGCATCCATGTCAAGACACCAAAGTGAGCCAAGGTAACTACGTTCTTATTTATTTTTTCTACTTCGACTTTTGTTCGCGAGGACACATTGAGCTTCTTCAATTTTTTTGTCCTCGCTACGCTACCCGCGGGCTGCCAGAGGCAGCCAGAGCGAATGCGTTTTTTCTTTTCTTTTTTTTT
Organism: Dermacentor variabilis; assembly: GCF_050947875.1. Classification (NCBI taxonomy): domain Eukaryota; kingdom Metazoa; phylum Arthropoda; class Arachnida; order Ixodida; family Ixodidae; genus Dermacentor; species Dermacentor variabilis. The sequence continues at coordinate 131,865,114 of NC_134573.1, read as the reverse complement.
TTTTTTTTGTCGTCTCGCTCCGACCACCACCAGCGCACTTCGGTGCGCGTTCGCTTTTCTCTGGCCGAGTGTATTTTCGCCTGGTAGAGTTTTGGCACTTTCTGGATCGCAGACGAGAAAAATAAACTATCGTCGCTCGCCGCCATCGCTGTGGGGACTCGACGAATTGCACCGCGTTCGCTTGAGCACGACCTCTCCGGAAAGTCTTGTCTCGCCAGTGTAGGATACCGAGCAGTATGCGTATGGTTCTCGGTGGACCAAGCGTCTCACGTTTTCTTCGATATTCTTTCGGTAGCTACATTAGGTGCACAAAGTGGGCATTCGATTGTGGTTAACATACTCTGCGCTTTTTCATTTCGGTGCCCCGGCCCCACAAAAAAAAAAAAAAGGACATTGTTGTGGCGCAGCGAATTGTCGTATGGTGAAAGTTCGATTTTGTTACTTCTTTTGGGGACGGTAATGGGCCACGAGACGCTTCAGTTGCCGGATAGTCTTATTATATAGTATTGCGACAACAATTATATGGACACTCCAGGCGCATTCCTGCCGTCGCCGTCGCCCTCATGTTTCGTATAAAGTCCAAGGCCGATAACATCGTAACCGCGCGCCGCATGTTGTATGTGCGAGTGAAAACGTAGGGAGGGGGATGCGGGGGGGGGAGCTGGAATGGGTGATATGACGATGGTAGCTCAGCCTTGTGTGCGCAAAAGAGAAAAGCGGGGAGCAAGCGCACCGCCTTCCGTCACGCGCGATACATCGGGGGGAGTGGATAGAATGGGGGTGCGATCTAAGATTCTGGGAATCTCTGATTGCGCAACATGTTTATTTGCCTTGTTTGACGCATTGTATACAGTGGCTTCTTTAGATACGTAGATTTATTGGAGAATTATACGTGTATTTAAATATCTTGTTGCGGGGCTTTGTGTATACGTGCAGTGAACTTTGTTTCCAGTGACACTTTTTTTCCTTTTATCAAGCTGTATCTTCGCACTTCTATTGCACGAAGGCGAGTAAAATGAAAGTGAGCCAACCCACCCCGCGCAATAATTGTTCGGTCCATTATCTGCGAGGCATGCACGTGACACAGAGGTATCTCTCTATTACAAAAGTGATACGCAGGTGTGAGTGTCAAGGTTGTTTAATGCTCTCATACACTGGGTTGAACATGGTTGCGCGACATAATGGACGCTCTAGAAGTTGAGCAGCGTGGTGCCCTGAGGCTTTTGACAGATGAAGGTATTTCCCAAAAAGAAATTAGTCGCCGTATGGCTGCCGTGTATGTTGAACATTGCATTTCATTGGCCACTGTGAAGCGTTCGAGCAAATCGTTCAAAGAAGGATGTGAAAGTTGCAAAGACGATCCAAGGCCCGGTCAAAGCCATCGTGCAATCAACCCTAACAAAATTGCAAAGGTTGATGAGCTGATGAGACAAGAACGGAGGATAAGCATCGATGAACTGGCAGAGCGTGTGAACATCAGTCATGATTCGGTTCACGCCATAATTCATGAACATCTCGGTTATCCGCTCTTTCGTGCGCAATGGTTGCCCAAGATTTTGAACTATCGCCAGAAGACGGAGAAGTTCAGCGCTGCCTGACTCATCTGATCCGGTATCACAATAAGGGTGACGACTTCCTGTTTCCAATTGTGATTGGGGACGAACCATGGTGCCACTTCTACAAGCCTGCACCACGACAGCAAAGCTTACAGTGGAAACATTCAAGTTCCCCACCCCCAAGAAAGGAAACGCCGTCATTTCCGCCGGAAAGGTGTTGTTGACTTTTTTTTCTATCGACAGGGGCCATTAGTGATAGAATTTGCTAAATCTTGAGAGGCTATCAATTTGTTTCGTTATTGTAAAACCAGATCGCAGGCAGATCGGCTGCGTGTCCCAATCAAGAATAAATTACGTTGAAAATTGACGGATGGGGTCATCTTGTTCCACGACAATGCCGTCCCCATGTCGCTGATGTGGCTAATACGAAACTGGCAATGTTCAAGTGGGAAACGCTGCAACATCGGCCATACAGCCCAGACCTGTCGCCTTGCGACTTCCACTTTTTTGGAGCACTTGAAAAAAAAAAAAAAACAGCTCAAACGAACCAGATTCGTGTCGGACGATGACGTGAAAGAGTCAGTTGCAGACTTTTTGAAGCAGCAACCCAAGGAATTTAATGAGACGGGAATCACGCGACTCGTTAGACAACGGCACAAATCTCTAAATGATCATGGAGACTACTTTTAAATAAGGTACCCCGTTTGTCATATATTCGCATTGGCTGACTTTCATTTGACTCACCCTCGTTTATTTTGCAGAATTCCTGCTTCTTATACGTGCTCTCTGTTGCGGCTATAATTTCGGTGTAATTACTCACGATACACGACCGGTGACAGCTGCTCCTGCGTAATACATTGGAACAAATGATAGCTTCATTGAAATTTTTCACTGGCAGTTGCATATGCACAAGAATCAAACAAGGTTCTTGAATGACAAAGTTTCATTACAATATTTGTCCTCAGCTTCTTAATTTCATGGCCTTTACATTTTTTATATCAGCGGCATGCTTTGCCTTGCTGGTTTCGAATTGATATAGTTCTAATGTTCGTGTGATATTTTATCTACTTATTGAATACAGAAAAAAACATGGAAGCATGGATATCGGTTACTTTGGGCACAACTTTTGGCACATACAAGTATATACTTTTATGAAAAAATACGTATTTTACTTGTTTTGATAGTGCGTAGCGTTCAAGATTTCGTATGCAGCATCTTTAGTAATGACAATGCAGTTATTATTGATGTTTTTATCCCCAGACAAATTGTTTAAGAGGAAGCTTTAGCTCGCGCCCAACTGCGACGCGGCCTATGCAAATACATCTAAAACGCAGAAACGCTTTCCTGTGATAACCCCCGGATCGCTTTTAATGAAATTTGTTGCATTTGAGAAAGAAGGTAAAATTCTAGTGTCTGTTGGAAGCGGAATTTCGATTTAGGGCCTGAACATTGTTTAAATATTTTGAAAAAGCCGAAAGTTCCAAAAAGAAATAGAAGCACAGCGTTTACAAACTAATAGCTCTGCATCAAACACTGATGTTGCTGTTCAGTAAACGGCATCTATTATAAAAGTCAAAGCAGACAAATTTGGTTTGTCAATTCGTATCTTACGTGAATTGGTTACGTTGTGTACAAGGATTCTGCGAAAGCCGTATTTCCATATTGCTAAATATTTTGAGATTCACGTGTAACATAGATATTTTGTCCACTGTAAACGTACTCAATTGACAGAATTGTGATATCATTTTTCATTGCTGAGTTACATAGTTTTAAGCTTGATAGTTTAGATTGCGGAAAATTTGCGATTTTGGTGAATTTTCGATGATGAATTGACAACCTAAATGAAAAATTCGCAACCATCAGTCACTGGAATTGAAGGTTTTCTTTTAAATGCAACAAACCTCGTCAAATTTGGTTCATCTGTTGCCGAGAAAAACTAATTCTCCTTCTACATGTATCTAGATACGAACACCCGAGCTAAAGCTTCGTCTTAAGGAGGAGACCGAGCTGCAATGTGAGCCCCCCTCCCCCGACCCGCATGAAATTTCTGGCTACGCCATTGCTAAGGGCACACGGTAAAGAAGAAAGCTGGTGGGAAGGGATTACAGACACCATAGCTGGCGTAATGACCTCCGAGCCTAGCAATAACGATGAGCAATTTCTTTACGTTATTCCACTTAATCTGCTCAGCTTGGGCCTCGTTCGAGGGCGTTGTCATGCAATGACCGAGCCTGTATGTGGTTCATCGTGACACGAGGAATGACTAAAGATTGACGAATACACACGCCAAGTGGTGTTCATCGAAGTTTAGTCCTCGTTTTCTTTCGCGCCAAGCCACACGGAAGAAGAATAAAACACGCTAGCCAACCTGATTCTATACCCTCCTCAATGGCCGTGAGTAGACCAAGCTGAAGGTAGCCATGACAGCACCATTGCACGATTGTGCCACATGTTGACCGTGCAGATGCGCGAGGCACTTTTAATGGCCTGAAGCAAAATGCATAAGTATAGCAAAATGTCAAAAGCAGGCAGTTGCGGTTGGGAAGACCAACGTATTCATACGTTGACCAACTACATACGTGGCTTTTAGGCGCCAGTGTCACATGGTGCCCTGGCCCTCTGTTGCTGGAAAAGTTAACAAACGCTATTGAAGCGTCTTCATGCTAAGAGTATAGTGAGCGGAAGGCCCCACGGGCTATATGATTTTAAGATACTTTGACCCCGTTCAGTTTATTCGAAACTAGACGGCTGGCTACAGATCCATCTGGCACCGCGCCGTGCAGTGTGTGTGCACCTTCCCGAGCAGCAGCAGCAACAACAAGCTGGCGACTCGGTGGCGCAGCAGAGGAGAGGCCAAGGGATAGGTGGGGACGAAGGGAATCGTCCGAGGGAAGACGAGAGGCAAGAAGCTCGCTCAAAGAGCGTTACCGACCGAGCCGCCGCGCATGCGCAGAAGGGGACGTCTCGGGGGCCGAGAGACGAACGCTCATTGGTCGATTAGATCGTCCAGCGGCAGACGCGCCGACAGCGTCGTCTCGAGACAGACAGCTACGGCCTCTTTATTTACTTTTTTTTTATTGTTTTTCTATTCGCCCGGACCGATTTCATTTCGTTATTTTCGTTATGGTCCGCCATTGCTCTCGCTCCGTTCCTTCCCCTTTCCCGCCTTTTCTTACTTTTATTTCCCTCTCGTTCTTCTTCCTTCTATCTCCGTTTCGGCGTCGCGACATTTTCCCCGGCTCGTCTCGGTCCGTCTATATCGCGCCGACTGGAACACGTCGTTCCGACTACTCTTATTTTATACGGCCTGCCGGCAACGTCCTTTCTTCTTCTTTTTTTTTTTTAATTTTGTTATGTTGAGTTCTTCCTTCACCCCGAGAGCGCTATATCGAAGTTTTTCTCGAGGAACAAGGAAGACTAAAGGGAACAAAATCAATCTCCAATAAAAGAAAAAAGGAAATACAAACGGAAACTACAAACGAACACAGTGTCGGGCGCCTTTTTTTGAAAGCGCCCGGTGCCTGCCATCTTGAAATACCTTCTTTTATTCTCACTTTATTTTGCTGCCGCGCGCGGCCGATCAGCATAAAATCGATAAGACGTCCTCGGTGCTGCCAGTCTTCTCAGAACACCACTGTCGTTCTGGCTGCTTGTGTGTTGCCCTCATCTCCCCCACCCCCTCTACCTTTGCCTCCATTCTTTCTTTTTTGTTCTTTTCTATTCATTTTCTAATACCATAGGATTCCTTTCAGTGCTCTTGGTCTATAGCCTGACAGCTTTCCAGGGTTTCTTCATCGCGTTTCGTGTATGTGTCGGTGTTACTACGGCGCAGTAGTCTATTCGCCTTCTTGTTTGCTTGAAAATTTATGTGGAAGTTAAGTTTTCGACTCTTGTTTCGCTGTTATTCGCCCGCAATCCGCGTCTTGGTCACAGTACCTTAGCCTCAACGCGACTCGCTGCAAATCTCCAGGGCGGGAAGAACACGTCAAAGATGAGCAAGCGCCATTTCGTGTTGTCGGAACGACTCCGTTGGCAGAGAACACTTGGAGGTTTCTTGCGTGGCCAGGCGACGTAGTCGGTTCACCGGAAGTCATTGCGCAAACCTTGGAGTGAAAGAAAGAAAGAAAGAAAGAAAGAAAGAAAGAAAGAAAGAAAGAAAGAAAGAAAGAAAGAAAGAAAGAAAGAAAGAGAAGATACAAAGGTCGACGAAATGTGGCTACGGTCTAGTTCTTGAGAAAAGATTCCTCGCAGGTACACTTTTTCCTGGTTCGATTAGCTGTAGGAAACACTAATAAGGTTTAGCAAGAGATAATGTTTCTTGCTTGTGCGACAACGTATAGCTAACTATAGTAGATGCCACACGAGCTGGCACTAATGTAGAATGGTGAATTTTTTTTAAATTTTATTCTGGGGTTGCGCGGTGCAAGACCGCAATATGATTATGAAGAACACCGTAGTGGGATACTCCGGATTACTTTCAACTTCCCTGTATTCTTTAACGTGCACCCAAGGCACGTCATGCAGGGGTATTTACGTTTCACCCGCACCGAAATGCGGCCGCTGAAGCCGGGATTTGATACCACTGTCTCAGGCTTAGCAGCGCAACGCCATAGCCACTACGCCACCACGGCGGATAACAGTAGAATGGTGCGGCATACTGAAGTATAGCTAAACAGTTACCGAACGAGCTGTGATGTCGAAACTGAAATTAGAGCACGAAATTTCTCAAAAACGGGGGCGCGCACACGCGGCAAATGTACAATCTGCGTTTCGAACGCTGTCTCCTTTGTGGCCACCGATGAACTCTGACACAATTTTCTTTCTCTCATTCTAGAGTGTACGCAGCGGTTACAACGTATAAATGGACTTTACCGCCTTATCATCGATGAATTTGAAAATTCCACGAAACGCAGATACGAAGGGATGCGTCCGTACGCCAATAAAACGCACTTGTGCTTAATATATTTAACTAAATATTGGAGTTAATGCTTCTAACTTTATAACGCGAAATAACGCAGATGAAGTAGGACAAAATCCGAGGTGATATGGGCACTTGGAATGCTTCCGATCACTTCAGCTCAATTTCATAGCAAACATCTGCTCTCGCTATGGAGTCTGTATACTCTACCCTTTAAGGAGCAAGTTAGAACAAAAATATAATAATAGCCAATAAAAAGGCTATGCAAACCTCAAAGCTCCATGGGAACCTGAGCACTTGCTGCTGGTTTTGGTAGCACATCGGTTCAAGCGACTCATTTTTTTACTTCCAACCTCTCGCTTTTTGCTTTCCCCTGCTCACCCTGAAACCGTGTATTTAGTTCACACGTGGGCGTCCGGAAAGAGCGAGGACCGCCCCCCCCCCCCCCCTCGGCATCTGTTGAGTGCGTCTCGCACGCAACAGCGCACTAGCGCCGCCTGTCGTCAGCCCCGTCTGCAACTGTGGTGTGTGCTGAGGCATGGGGGGGGGGGGGGTGAGTAGCCGGAACAGGGGGGAGAATAGCACGGGCATCCGGCTTCATATTTCAAGTCGTAAACGGTTCCGTCGACGCCGTCGCTTTTAACACCGCTTGAGGTGTTTTTACCACCGCTATCGCAGCGCCCCCATAATCTAACCTCCCCGCACATCCAGCGCTCGTGTTGCTTTGCCTTTTCTCTCGTGATTTTGCCTCCCCTCTTTTCACTGCCCACGCGTGTGCTTCCTCCATTCTCAGTGCCGTGATGATACATAATTACCGCCAACTCATTTCGTCACCTTCTCCCCTTGCGTGCTGGAGTGGGAGTGCTGATAACTCATACATACATGCTACTTTCGTGTAGGTACCGTAGTTCACCTAGGCGCGTCTGTTAAGTAAGGCGCGATTTAAGTAAGAATATAAAGACAAATATCAAACCAGTCTAACAGTTTGCTTATGATTGCCGTTTTCATTCATTTGAAGGAAAGGTGTTAGATATTGCTTGAGAAGACGTAAACCTATTTTCTCTTTATTTACGAGCTTTGCGTCAAAAAACTAAACCCAGTGACATCAATGTGACGTCAAGGATTTAAAAGAATATTGTAGAACTTTTCATTTCAAAGTATACTGTCGAGTTTTTCGCGTTTTGGCGCAGAAAAAAATTATCAAAACTTCTTTGAGTCCTTGGAGTCCTACCAGAATGCACGGGATTGGTTTTATTTATGGATAAGCAGTTAACTAGGCCTGAGCAAGCGCAGACAAAGTCCGTAATGTCACAGCGGGCTGTGTGGAAACGTAGGGGCGGCCATCGCAACCTCTCTTTTATTTTCGTTTCCTTTATCGCTCAGCAAGCCTCACTTCACGGTAAATGTAGCAGTTTTGCTGTTGCCGAAACATAATTTGCTATTATAGTTTAACTTTATATTTTTATTTAGAGTTACTTTTAGGATATGGCTCTTTAAGGGGTGCTGACAGAATTTTTTCTCACAAGTAATGTTTTTTTTTTGCGTTATATGAAGGTCCTGTTACTCTCAACCCTAGAAAAAAAAATGTTGACAAGCCTCACAGCGCCCTAACTTATTTAATATAGCAGCTTTTTTAGAGGCAGTTGCAGTTTCGTTTCCCGGTAGGTTACTGTGTCATGACGTCACGATGCCGAAGGTGGTCATGTGAGAGCAAGACAACGCAAAGTTTTGACACTCTCTCTGGCTTTCTCGATCGCTTCCTATGCTGCTACTCGCTGAAATGACTGATGTAGTGGCATAGCGGAAGACCGAGGGAGTCGTAACGAGTGTCAGAGCCTCGCCAATGTCCTGCTTCCACGTGTCTACCTTCTGCTTCACGACTTCACTACACAGTAGAATGGAAACAGAAACAGGCTGTCAAAAAGATGTTATATTAAATTATTTAGAACGTTCTGGGGCTTGCAGGTATTGTTTCTGAGGTGTCGTGGTCCCGGACCTTATTGTTACGCAAAAAAAAAATGAACAATCGAAAATAAAATGTCTGCACGCATTTAAGGCCCATACTGATGTCAGGAAGTGGTGGTCGTCGACAGCATCTGCGAGTAATGCATGCGAATACCGCAGGTGCCTCAAGGAAAAAGCACGACGACTTAAAGGCCGGATTACGAAGGCTCCTCCAGGTTTGATGTACTGGTCATCGCCTGGCGGCCTGGTGCCTTCACCATTCCGATTGACTGCCACCCGCTAGCAAGTACGTTCCTTGTGAACGAATTTCGTTATGAATTCGGGGTCTTGAGTCACAGAGCGTTTACCCTCTGTGTCAATGCCCCATCCTTCGACACTCAAAGATTTTCTCTGCAAGCTATAGTCTCAGCCAGATTGGTGACATACCACTCAGATCCTGGGAGATTGGCCTAAGCGCCTTTGCATGCACTAGGCTACAGTATCCCTATTGCGCTTTTTGAGGGCAACTGGACTGGACGATCGCTTGTGACTGTTAGCGAACGTTCCTTTCCGAACGTTGTTCTCAAAAGCGCAGAAAATATAGCATAGTATAGAGCTAGGATATCATTGTTGGTAGAAACAAAAATAACGATATAAAGATTTATTTGGCCAAAGATCAGGTTCAGTACTTCATGGACGGGCTGAAAAGAAACGACGACTGACCACGCGAAGCTGCAGTTCGGTCAACGATGCACGTGGCAGACACTCCACCAAAGGAAAGAGAGAATGGGAAAGGGCACACGTGTGTGTTTAATATGTCCACGACATAAACAAACGCTCAATAGCAGACGGTCTGTTATATGTGAGCCGGATTCGATAAGTTGTGAACATCACACCGCGAAGGCAGGCGCACTCAGTAAGCGTGCAAAAGCAAAGCACATACACAACCGAAATGATGCACATCATGTAAATAGAAACACACACAAAAAAAGAAAAGAAAGAAAGACCAATGCCACGCGTGCACACGTTCGACTTCTCCGCGACCAACTGTTCTCAGTGCTGCCAGGAAATCAAACGACCGGACATTCGTGCCAAAGAATATTAGACAGCAGGACGGTCAAATAATCATGACATGTGCGGTAACGAAAAAGAAACATCGAACGCGGAAAGCTCCGGTCCGGCCTACACATATAATGTATATATAGTGAGCGAAACCGTTAGCGTCGAGCGCACGGCAACAAAGTTCCCTCGCCGAGCACACGATCGCCATTGATTTTTTTTCCAGAGCCCCCATTACTTATTCATGCTGCGATTCTAGACTTCCAACCCTTAGCTCTTCGCATACATACATCCGGGTGAGGAACGAAACAATGAACGAGGCGAGCCGTGCCGATTTCTCCTATATACGCGCATAAGAGCAAGGTGCAAACCAGGCCATACAGAACGAAGAATCAGAAATCGTCCGCAAATGATCAAGCAGATGCTGTACGCGTCTCGTTGTATGCTTTCGGAACTGCGATTGGTACACACCACGCGATATGCTCATTTCTTCTGTTTTTTTATTCTTGTAGGTTTATTTACAGCTGCTTAGCAAGGTCCTCTTTGTCTGGTTTATAGACCGATTCCACTCGCTCTGAGTAAATGCCACGCATAAATGAGCCGCGGAATGAATTGAGAAATGAAAGGAAATAAACTGACGGACTTAGCTGCGGCCGCAGTCACGCTTACGTGGTCATTAGACTCGAGTTAAGCGGCAGAATTGTAAACAAGCTCCAGATGAACCCGATCTCTTGCGCGTTGAATCGATGGAATCGCCCGTGTACACACCGTGACGGCGCATGGCGTAGCCCCGGAAATCGAATACCGCGGTACTTGACTTTCGTAGGCTAATTATGGTCCTCTCTGAATGGCGGGGGTATAATTTGTTCAGATACGCTCCCCTACAGTTGCCGTGTTACTTTTTGATCGCTTCGATCTGGAAGGCGTTCAAGCGTCATCGAATCACGTGCCGTTTAGAGAAGCATTCAATTCAATTCAATTCAGTTTATTTTTCAACGTATATACAAATGTCGGAGGCCTCATTGGATAGAAAACTGCCTCAAACAGCTGCACGGGACCAAGGAGTCACTGGCAGACGGTAAAGCACAGTAAGATCTTGATGAGGGCTAGTTGGTTCATACTTAGAACTGAGGTGAAACAGCGCGAAAAAGACGAGGACACAAGGAAACAAATACCACAGACAAGCGCTTGTCTGTGGTATTTGTTTCCTTGTGTCCTCGTCGTTTTCGCGCTGTTTCACCTCAGTAAAGCACAAAGAAGAGCAAAATGCCTTGGCGACCAAGCATCGGTGACATTAGACATGATCGAGGCAGTGTAATATTAGAATTAGTGCATGAAACAGCCTTACTATTAAAAAAATGTCTTACGATAAGGTTGAACATTTGTATGTATTCAACGCGCACAATATGGAAACTTTTCATCATGAGCAAACAGATGTACATACAAGATGAAAGGATGATAAATAAAAGGAATATCTTAGAGAACGTGCATGCAGAAGTTGAGTAAACACTTTCGACATAACAATCAATAACGTCAACATATTCATTAGTAAGTTCGCGCTGAGGGGACGATCTGTTAACTAGGAAACGTTGCTTAAAATTTGTAGGACGCTTAAGCTTTGCCTTTAAGAGTGAAACGCGATAGCATTCAAAGATCGCTGAGTGCTTCTCACGCTTCCCGGTAACTGCAGCTTATGTAACCGTAATTTTTACCGGGAAACTCTGGCGGCAAACGCTATGCACGAAGGCGAGCTTTCTAGTAGAAACGCGGCTTTCATCGCGGCGTGGGCCGCGATGCGGTGGAGGCGAGCGCCATCTGGAAATGTTGCGAGGAACCGGGCGCGCCGCTTTACGGCCTTTGAGATTTGCGCACGCAAATCTGGGAGGCCATGGCCGCTCTGTGAATGTTAGAAACGCTAGAAGAAAAAAAGATTGTGTTTTTTTTTAGTTTTTGCTTAACAGAATTATGTTTTGTCGTATGTTCGAATTACAATCCGACGCTGTCATCTCTGTGGGTTGCGTGTAAGTCGTATTTTACTATTTTTTGACGTATTTTACCTTGAGAGATTCAATTAGTTCAGTAATGTCCTTGCGCTACATCGAGGGCTTGCATGGTTGCATATGCGTGGTTCGAAATTGCTGTTGCCGAAGCGACGTCCTACGCTGGAGGCGGTACACCGCACGCTGACACCGGATTTTCTGCGACATGATGCCCTTAAAGAGAAGCTGAAACGGTTTTCAATTTCCATGAATTGCTGGGGTTGGGAAGAACAGACCTATTAATTTACGGTTCTGAAATTTTTTCTTTGTACTGTCAAATAAGGGGCAGAAATCGCTTTCTAAATTCCCCCGCGGACACGCCCCGTCGCTTCCCGGAGCGCCGTGTGAGGAGGCAGCCGGAGGAGAGAACCGGCGAGAGTGACGTCATTCCCGGGGACCGCACTGCCGGAGCGGCGTGATGGCATGTGCTGGCATGTTTCTTTCCGTCCTGCGCTTTACTAAGCGACGCTACGAGAGATCTGCCGCCGCTCACGTTTGTTTTGCGATTTTCGTGAAATGTGCTTCCTTTCTGTGCTGCGTGAGTGCCTACAGCCAAGGGCGCCCAACATGCCCTCGTTCTGTGCAGTATTCGGCTGTGCGAACACAGGCGGGCGAGACGATGTGGTGTTTCACATGTTCCCGAGCGACAAGAAACTTGCAGCGCAGTGGGTCCGTGCGGTGAGGAGAGATAATTTCTTGCCGACGAAATCAACTGTGCTCTGTTCGGACCATTTCCGCGACAGTGATTATCATCGGAGCTTGACAACGATGCGGGAAATCGGTATTCCAATTAAATCGGCGTGACTGAAGGCCGGCGTTGTTCAAGAAAAACACCTCGCCACTTCCAAGAGTGGCCTTCGCCAAGAGGAGAAAAGGTGAGGTAAGGGTTTTAATGTGCACACGGGCAATTTTTTAAACGGATGATCACCTGAGTGTCGAAGAAACGGCCTTACAGCGGCGTATGACGAAGCGAGGTGGAGGCACAGCCGGGAATATGCACATGCGTGCAAAGTGTTTGCCGTTTTCATCCTGTTTTTCCACTCCGCTTGGTCACGGAACACTGTACTACGGCTGTTTGTTCGGCACTGTTTTGGTACGGTGAAATAACTGGCCGGGGCTACGCTTGTGCATTCAGTGATATTTGCTATTCGTCCTACCACGCGGTGCCCGCAGGTTTAGCTGTTCAGCATTCGTGTTCAAATCGCACGACATAAGGCGTTACGGTAATATTTTTATGCTCGCGTTAGAGTAGTTGAACTCGTCGCGTAAAAACCTCGTTCCGTAGACTTTGCACTCACAGCTTGCTACCAGCAGCGAAATGCCGCAAGAAGGAGCGTCGGCACAGCCGCGCCCGTGGCAAGGCGAACGGGCTCAAACAATGAAGTAACGTTGTGAGGTATTGAACTTGTCAGCATTCGACGTGGTCTAGCCCAATACAGGCATCGCTGCTGGACAAAATTTTATTTCTTGCCTTTAACTAGCTATGCATCACGCATGGCAAGATTATTATTTTAAAGTAAATATAATACATAGCTCATTACTTTCTTATTACATTCTAATTACATTACCAATTACCGTTTTCAAAAAAGTAATGGTATTACTTTACGATTGCTTCCAAAAAGTTTTCATGCACACAAGAAGCAAAAAGCAAAGTATAAAGGGACGCCAACCTTTCTTCAAGGTAACATACACTTGCCAACATTTCATGCCCTCCCCCCCCATGTGCCTCCACGACACCTCACGACACTGCCAACGTTCTGGCGCCGTACACAGCTTACTGGTGCATATTTAACGCAATTAATAAATTACTTTAGCCATGAAATTACAGACGCCAAGTAATTCACATTACTAAATCACTAGACAACTAATCCATCACATAAATTACTGAAAAAGTATTTCAATTACTGTATGTAATCCAACTGTTATCATGTTTTCTGATATGCATGATATGCTGAAATTCATGACATTCATCACTCTTTCAGGTTCTAGCAGAGCACCTTGAGAACCGAGCCCCTGATGAACCTGTTCCACTACCATCACCAATCGAAGAGTTTGAAGCAGCCAGTGTGACAAAGGCAGATAATGTTGAAGAGTTTGAAGTAGCCAAACGTGGCACTTATGTTCGCGATCGTGTATCAACACGCAAAACACCACGGAACTTTAGACAAGCAGCGGCAAGGTGCGTGACATCGCGGAATTGCACCCGTGTTTACAATCTAATGAGATGTTAGTGCTTCGGCATTCTTCCAGCAGCAAGTTCCCTGTGACACTTTAGCGCGTTTTTTCTCTCGTCATTGGAACGTGCAGCTACATGAAAAAAAAATGACATACGTACCAGCTAAGATTTCCAACGCGCGAGAAGGTGCACACATCGCTCTCGCTGTTGGCACACTCAACGTCGTCGTTGCCCCCGTTGCCGCCATCGTTTTCTGTATCGGCTGTGGGTTCGAACATGTACGGCGAAAATACAAGCTCTCCGAGACAGCGAGACCGTTTTATAATGCTTACAACTCAGCTGTGAAGCCAGAACATAACATCGTGCTACGCTCTGAAACGGCGGCGCCGACCGGCGATCCCCGTGAATGACGTCAAAGCGGTCCCGACCAATCACGGGCAACAGCGGCGTTCGCGCGATGCCCTGAGGCGCTGGTGCGCGTTTTCTTCCAAAAAACAGCCGCTACCGTTTGTTTCCGCCCTTTTTAAGCGAGATATTCGTGTTCAGTGGACTCAAAACTGTAGAATGCCGCAGGGAACTGTTTCAGTGTTTCAGAAAGTGTTTCAGCTTCCCTTTAACGCGATAGCGTTAAAACTACTGAAAATATTGAAATAGAGGAGTTCATATGAGAGGCGATATGGATTCAAGTGTTCTACCGTCACAATATTATGCTATTGATATTTCTTTGTACGATGTGCGTACGATACACCGTTAACGAAACGAATAGCACACACAGAGTATCAGTTCTGCCCTAATGGTTGATCACTCACTCACTCACTCACTCACTCACTCACTCACTCACTCACTCACTCACTCACTCACTCACTCACTCACTCACTCACTCACTCACTCACTCACTCACTCACTCTCTCACTCACTCACTCACTCACTTGAAAGAATGAATGACGTTTTCAAAGTCTTTGTTCAGTACTATTATAGGCAGTATATTTACATGACGTCATGTACGCCACTTTGTAGCCCTAGTTCAAGCTTCCACTAACTACACTGCTGCAGATAAGCGGTTCTAGAAAGCGCGCGCCTCTTCACTGCGCTGGCTGTACGACAAATAGCGACTTCGATGACGTCACTAGAACCTCCTGATCTAGCGAACCCCAGTGGATTACCCACTTATGTAGACTAGTACAGTCGTGAAAAATCAAGAACCCTCACGTTTCAAACCCAGACAGCGTTAGGGTTGAAAGGAGGCGCGTCGTAACATCGATGGTAGGTAAGCCATCTCTCTTCTGCCGATAGGAGCAGTCATGCAGTACTCGCATTCATAAGGGATCCCGTACGTTTTATTTCGGTGTTCTTGATTTGAACCAATCTAACTTCTGCGCGTGCTGTTTTGGTGAAGTGAAACGAAGTACCCGGCATCGCTCAAGTTAAAAAAAAAATAAACAGCACACCGAAAGAACGTGTAACTGCACGCATTGTAAGCAGCAAGTTAAAAGAAATGTGGGGTTTAACATCTAGAAACTGCACAGCGGTCTATCAGCGACACCTTTAATGGAGGGAGCCTGATTAATTTTGACCGCCTGGAGTTCTTTAATGGGCACCTAAATTCAAGAGCACCGGCTGTCCCGCATTTCGCCCCCATCGAAATCAGCTCACCGCGACCGGGACTCGAACCCGCAAGCTCGTGTACAGCAAGGGAACGCCAAAGCCACTAAGCCGCCGTGGCAGGGTAAGGGCGACGGCTCACTTGTTATTTGTATGTAGTTTTCTTTTTATTTCTTTAGACTTTACAGGAAACGCGAGCCTTGGCCACGTCGATAAACCTACAAATTTCCGCCAACCCGCTGCGCGCACGATACTTGAACCTCCCTGCACAACCCTTCAACCTCGGCGACCACTTGACAGCTATACGTATTCAGCGAAGCAGCGCGCACGAGAGAAGGCACGCTATACCATTGCAAAGTCAAAGCTTGGAAGAAAAACGAAAAGACGACGTTAAACGATCAATAAGAACAACAGCTAAACAACAGCTCCGGATCCCGACACCATCGCCAGGCAACTCCGACGGATTATCTGAGCTCCTGGAGCGCGCACAACGTTTTTAAATCGGCTGCTTGTGTTCTGCCCACATCTCTGCGCCCCTGCGTGTACAATACAACCGCTGGTTGCAACTGTGCTGGATAGGGGGACAAATAGACGTATAAGATGAAACATTCAAAAGGGGGCGGATGGGCTTGCAAGTTTATCCCTTTTTCAGCACGGTGTGTGCATACGCGGATTTAGTGGAGCTCAGCTGTCTTCAAGCGTCCTCTGAGGGGGTATCGCTGGCCTTCATAGCTCTTCGTTTCACCCGTGTACATTCCCTCCTGCGGCAGTGATGGGAACGGATTTGATAAAATTAGTTTTCTTACGCAAGTTTCCTCTTTTCTGTTGTGTAATACGTAGGCATCGAAGTCCCGCACAGCAGCTAGCGTAGAAACACATTGCGAAGATGCTTACTGCGAAGCATTGGATTTACCCGAGTACCAGTTGTTCAGTGGGTATAAACAGCGTTCTGATGCTCAGCATGAGGTCGAGGGTTCGACTGCCGGCCACTGTAGTCGCATTTCGATGAGGGCGAAATGAGAGCGTGCCCGTGTACCTAGATTAATGTGCACGCATGAGAACACGATGAGAGACACAGAAAGATAAAGTTTAATGATATCTGGACAGGTTGGCCCAGTGACAGACCTGGCATGCTACTGCGGGTGAAATGGAGAGCGATGAAACAAACGGGGAGAGATAAAAACAAAAGCAAGGCGCGCGCGCGGCTATGGTGTTAGGCTGCTGAGCACGAGGTCGAGGGATCGAATCCCGGCCACGGCGGCCGCATTTCGATGGTGGCGAAATGCGAAAACACCTCTGTACTTAGATTTAGGTACACGTTAAAGAACCCCAGGTGGTCAAAATTTCCGGAGTCCTCCACTACGGCGTGCCTCATAATTAGAAATTGGTTTTGGCACGTAAAGCCCCACAATTTAATTTTTAAGGCGCACACACACACACACACACACACACACACACACACACACACACACACACACACACACACACACACACACACACACACACACACACACACACACACACACACACACACACACACACACACACACACACACACACACACACACACACACACACACACACACACACACACACACACACACACACACACACACACACACACACACACACACACACACACACACACACACACACACACACACACACACACACACACACACACACACACACACACACACACACACACACACACACACACACACACACACACACACACACACACACACACACACACACACACACACACACACACACACACACACACACACACACACACACACACACACACACACACACACACACACACACACACACACACACACACACGCACACGCACGCACGCACGCACGCACGCACGCACGCACACACACATACACACACACACACACACACACACACATACACACACACATGCAAATTAAATTATCTAAGACCTCGTGAACACCACAGGTGTGACCCGAGAGAGAGAGAGATAGGGGAGAGGAAAATAGTAGAGTTTAACCAGACGCACGAACGGTTTGCCAACCTAACCTCAAGGTAAACAATATATAATCCGGAGCCCCTCCATGGACTACGGTGTTTTTCAAAGCAGCATAGTTATTTTGGGACGTTAAAGTTCAATAATCGGTGAAAGAATCGATTTCTGAAATCAGCGATGTCTGTCGCTCCCAACATTTGTTTGCAACTTCTGCTTGTCGCACCGCCTCGAAGGCAGACTTATGGTTTTATAACCAAGCGAATATTCGCTTGCCTTCGCGCGCAAGCGCGTAGCAATATCTCTTTTCTGCGTATTGCATTCTTAAGGAGCTGTCGTATCTTGCGTCCATTTCAGGCACCTGTACAGCGTACAGTATATAAGGAATACGGATATTCTTCTAAAGCTTCTTAAGAATCCTAAACACCGATTGATGTCCTTGTCGAGACTTTCTTTGTGGTGTCCCGGCCTTATTAGCCATATATCGGATCGCAGTTTCATATGTACGTAACAGAAAAACAACTGACGTATGTGACTCGTACGCAGAGTTGACCGATAGAACATCACGCGTCGTGATATCAAGAGATGCAAGATATTCGTATCTTTGCACTGCTGTTGCCCAAAAGACGTTGTCTTCAGGCAGCGCAATGTAGGTTTCCCCTACAGTGGATGAGATGGCTATGGCGCCTCGCTGTTGGCCATAAGGGCGTGGGTTCGATTCAATGCCACAGTGGCCCCTTTATGAAGGTGGCAGAATACAAAATCGCAGGTGTACTGCGCTTTGGACGCGGTTCCCACGTTGTTTGCAAATGTTAAAAGCCTATGAATTCAAACGCACTGTAAGTAACGCTATAATTTCCACCACGTTGAACATTTGGACAGTCAAAGCAACTTTGTAACCGTCAAGCGTGAAAAGAAAACAATGCCGCAGCCTCGCAATAGCGCAGTGTGAGCGTTAGGTCTCGCAGAGTTCAATGTGTAAAAAGCTACAAATTATTTTTTTTCTTTTCTGAGTGCTCTAATTCATGCAAGAGGAAAATGACGTGCGATATAAGCTTCAAAGCGATATTGTTACCCATTTATTCACTTTTTGAACGATTCGTATGCGTACAACAAGTTCGTCAGATGCGAGAGACTTTCAACCGCTGGTCTTCGCTGTGCGCATATTGACTTTTTCATTCTTTAGAAAGGAATGACCAACTTACCATATAAAGCTGCATCAAGACACTGCGGATCACCCGTCTTTCCAAGATTTGTAGTATCTATAAAGAAAAACAAAAGACTTGTATAAGTTCTATCATGGAATGGAAACCAAAGACGTCCAACTTCACATCACATGTACTTGAAAAGCGGCTAGGAGATCTAGGATTGAAGCATTTTATTGTTTACACTTTATTCAAATAGGTTTAATTGTTTGCCGGGCTCGCATACAACATAGAGTGGAGGAGCAATTGGAGCAGAATACGCTGAACCTGCACCATTCGCACAGAACGGCGGAATTATCGTCTACGTTGTTATACACCAGCTGTAGCATTTAGCCGTAAAACATCTAACCCTAGCTTCAAGTACTAAAGCAGTCCACCTTGGTGTTGTCACAAAGAATTTCTTTTTCAATGTCTCCTTTAGCCGTGCGGTCCATAGACCTCGAATATCCGTTTATCAATTAAACTAGCTCTTTTTTTTTCTTCTTCTTCTCCATTTGCCTCAATCATTCGTCATGCTGAAGCTCGATATTTGTCTCCCGAGATTCAACTGTAAATAAACTCAAGACTTTTTTTTTTATTTATTCCTCGTGCTGCAATGGGCCATGTTTTGGTCGGGCTGCCGTGGGCCTTGCTAGCTTCAACGCAAATATTGTTGCCTAACCCCAGGTATGTAACGTCTGCCAACATGAGACCGTGCAACACCACAGCCTTCTGCTTTTTTGCGAATAACCTCGTATCTATGTATTATGACACCATAGTGCCCTTTGCTTCATGACAGCTCCAATTCTTTCTTACTTTCATCATCTGCTCTCGCACGTTGTACTTCCCACACACCATTGTATTTACACGTCATTAAAGTAAGCAGTCTTGTACACTGCAGCGCTAACATTTAAAGACACATACACACACACACACTTGTATAAAGAACAAGAATGCAGGCCACGGCGTGGCGTCAAGCGATAAGACAGATAAGGCTGCATGTACTGAACGCCGGACAGTCGGCAGGCGCGAGGCCCAGAAATTGTCAAAACCGCTAGCTAGCAGCCGAGCACCGTTACCCATAAAGTAATCCTCTCCGCAGCGGTAATAAAGGCGGCAACTGGCAAACACAGCCTGCGACTCTCCCGCGTCCAAGGAAAACAATAACGCAGCGAATGCACGCCTCGCAGATGCGCTCTCTCTATCTCTCGCACGCACTGTTCTCGTCGCACGGAACCGCTAGAAAACAGCGCGAACCTTTCTTCCTTTTCTCGTCCTTATTTCTTTCCCTGCCAAGTTCGAGTGTTCGTCTTCTCGCCCGCGCTTTGTCCTCCACGGTGCCCGTAAAAACTTGCTTATCGCCACGAGACACTTTCAAATTTTTGAAGCTCGGCCTGCTGAGCGCTACAGATGCGCACGTGCGCTCTCGAGCCGCAAAGGAGCAGGCAGCGCCGCGGCCACGCTGATTTGTTTTTACGAGCGTCCGGGTATTTATACCCGTGGCGCGGCGGGCACGCTCTAATCCCTTTCGCTGGCTTTTCCCCCAAATGAGCTTTAAAAGTCGCGCTTTCGGGGCTATCGCATGCAGGCGGAGGGAGATGAAACGGCAGCAAAAAACTGCTATATGGAGGCAGTCCTTTTTCCGCTTTTAATGGTTTGTTTACGCTTCGCGCCACACTGCCGTTTGGCCCTAAGCACCTTTTGTTACGTATCGGAAAGAAAGAAAGAAAGAAAGAAAGAAAGAAAGAAAGAAAGAAAGAAAGAAAGAAAGAAAGAAAGAAAGAAAGAAAGAAAGGAAGAGGCAGTTTTCGCTTGACTGGCGAAGAGGGCATCGAAAGCGAGAGCAAAGTTCAGCCTCGCGCTCTAGCTCTTCGCAGGCTGTTCTAACAATACGCAGAGGCGAAATTGCAACACGCAGCACGCGACAGAACTACAGCCGCGCAGCGGGAATAGCGCCCTGGCAGACAGTAGCGCGTCACAAAGCTGGCGGGAGGATAAGTTAACAGGCAGCGGCGTTACAGGCGTCATACCTCTCGACAGTGCACGAAATGAAACCGACGGAAAACCGTCCGTGTTTGTCAGCTCCCGATGAAAGGATTCGAGAGGTTTAGCCTGTCGCTTGCTATCCGTTTCGCTCAGACAGCAGCATGCACCGAGGTGCGTTATGCACACAGCTATTCAACGGGAACGCCAATGAACGCGCGGATAGCGCGCATGCCAACAGCCGAATGCATAACGCTGCCCTGCAGGGGACGTATTCTCGGACGATCACTTTCGGCGATACTATCGCTTTCGCGTGACGCAATGCTCAACCAGCCAATCAGCTTATCCGGTTTTGCTCAACAATCCAATAAGAGCGCAGTGAAAGTTAACCATTAATATCACACTCACGGTTCTGTGTTATTTTTTCCACCTTTTTCTTTAACTGTTATACGTTTGTTACAAACTTATATAGTTCCTTTTTATTGTGCTCATATGCAGCTTTATGTAGCTAATATGTTTCTCTCACTTTTAGGCTATGCACTTGGCTGCTGTTTTCTTTTAATATTGTTGTTACTAGATTGTATGTACTTGATTGTATGCCCCCCTTACTCAATCCCCATGTAGAAGCCTTGTAAGGTATTTTACAAATAAATAAATAAATAAATAAATAAATAAATAAATAAATAAATAAATAAAAGTGATATCGCCGAAAGTGACCGTCCGAGAATACGCTCCCTGGCTGCTTTGCTGCAGAACCAATTGAGTGGAGCGCGAATGTTTGCCTACTTGGAGTCCTCGGCTTTTTTTTTTTCCAGCTAAACGCTTTGCGTTTATTCCCGCGCGGGCTGCGCATGCGCAGTTGATGCCTTGAAAGCACGACGGCGGCGCTTAAACGGCGCGAACACGTCTCGAGTGTCCGTAAATTGCGATGGCCATAATATGTCATTAAGGGACGCTAGAGTTTCAGTTCAGCTACGTGAGTTCCCTCTACCATTTTGTTTTATCCATCTGACATGAGAGACAGAATGGCAAAGGAAAGACAGGGAAGTTACCCAGAGAATATCACCGGTTGGCTACCCTGTGCCCGAGGATGGTGGAAAGAGATGCGATAGATGAGAGAAAAAGAATACGAGAAGAAAAAAAGCACGCGCGCACAATACTATCTGACAAGATGCAGCAGTATTGCACTCGCTTAAACACTTGGCAAGATGCAGCAGTATTGTAATGTGTTTAAGCGAGCGAGTGTAAGGTATAAATTACGGTTTAACGTCCGTGTGTTTGCTGACGTGTGCGTTCGCATGCATATAGACCAAATACCTGAGTCGGTTTACTATAATCATGCCGACTCGAACTTTCTTAGTGTTCAAAGTCATCCGCTCGTCTTTAACTTCGTGCACGCTTCACGCTCGCTTGCTCTCTCGCTTGCTTGCTCACTCACTCACTCACTCACTCACTCACTCACTCACTCACTCACTCACTCACTCACTCACTCACTCACTCACTCACTCACTCACTCACTCACTCACTCGCTCGCTCGCTCGCTCGCTCACTCACTCACTCACTCACTCACTCACTCACTCGCTCGCTCGCTCGCTCACTCACTCACTCACTCACTCACTCACTCACTCTGAATGTCGTCCGATCATGTTTACGGAATGTGTAGACGACCGAACAGCTTTGAACCTTAGTGAAGAGACTGATTAAACAATATAATGAACAGTCTGTTACGATGTATCACGTTAGAAGTAACTGTTAAGCGCCAAGTATACACTACATGTCCTTGCCTAGGCGAGTAGATGACGTACTCTCGCTTCAACTATACACGGAAGGCACGGCATTTCATGTCGCTATGAATCAGTGCGGGCGGACACAAATGAGATTGCACAAGGCGTGCGGGGGCAAAGCCTCAAGCTCATCCACTCGTTATTTTTCTTCAGCGCGCACAACAATTTGCGAGGCGATGTCGCTCCGAAGATACTCCAACCTCGTCGCCCATGTCGCAAAGACTATAGTATACCAGACTCGCACACTCGTTGCAGACCGCGGTGCAAACCAGCAGCAATAGACGCCTGGCGCGAAGAGGGCCGTTCATCATTCCATTGTTTCCCGGGGCCCGAACCACGGGCGGGCTGGCGGCGAGACGGCGTCGACGATGATGATGCTCTCCTCCATAGTGACCCACCGTCGCGACAGCGCGTTCATCACTATTCGCGTCTGGGGCTGCATTTGCATGCATTATCATAATGAGTATTCCGCTCTCCGCGCTGTCTCTCTTCTCGTTGGCGTTTCGGGCAAGCCCTGCAGCGCGGCACACCGACAACCTCGGCGGCGGCCCAGCTCGTCTAGCCGCGGAAAGATGGGGCCTCGTACGCTGGGAGCTGCTGCGAACCACCAACACCAGGCCGCCGGCAGCCATAGAACACACGCGTGTCTATATAGGAAACACTCTGCGGAGGACACAGTGTCTCGCACGCGTGGTGTGAGAGACGATGGAGGCACGTAACACGCGCGGTGGAACGCGAAGAGGCGTGTATACTTCGCGCAGCGCTTGGTTCGTGGGCGCAGTTTTAGGTAATGCCGTGCGCAGGCGTGTATGCTGTGGAGCTGCGCGCTATAGGAGTGAAACGACCCAGTGCATGAGCAAACGAATCCGCGCACGTTACGTGTACCAGCGCGGCGCCTCCGTACCTAAATGAATTGCTTCCACGTGAGGTGAAGTTTCTGAGCTTCGCGCAGCGCTGAAGCTCGTAGGTTAGCTAACTCAGCTTGGTTTCCGGCAGCTCTGCGAGCTTGATACATGACTTATGTGACTACAATAGCTAGTAGTGACAAACGGGGTCACATCGGTTACTATAATGTAACTTACTGCCAACGTACAGGTTGACTTCATTTGCCGAGAAAATTAGGAGCCTTATTTCTCCTCGCGAATCTCGCAGTTGCAGCCTGAAGCGTCAGGATTTACAGTTGCACCCGTTATAAGTAGGGGCCCTCAAGCGGGACAGATAATGCTGGCTCAGAAGTAATCACAACACGTACTCACAAGCTGTAGAAATGACTCCTTACATGCCTTGAAATTACCGGTTTTATTGCTATCAAATACTTCTTTACCAATCTGAACGTGCGTGCTCGAAGTTTTACAGAAGCGTCCAATACAATGCAATGACTCGCGTTCAGTGTTGTTTCACATTTATTTATTCGCCAGTACTTCGTTTACTTTATATTTTCTGTGCACATTTATATCGATAATGTAATAGAAGAGAAAAGCGTCGTTATTTATTAGAACTTCAGCTTCTCGTACATGTATTTTGGCGGCCAGAACTTGTCTGTTTCGCACTTCAACTCTGTCCAGTTGAATGAAAGTTCACTTCGGCATTAACAAAAGCTAACTTTGGTGGTGTACCTTTCGGTATACACACTGCTATTAATAACTTACAATATGTTTCACAGATTAGGTAGAAGAAAGCTTGCACCGATATAATATTTAAACCAGCTCCAATTTGTAGATCAGCCATGCACCGCTACATAGGCGACGATGAAACGACGGGCACGCACAATCGATTCGGAAATACAAATTTAGTCACAACCTCCTACAACGTGCTATCATTCACAGTTCTCAAAGCCCCGAACAACATCGGTCCGGGACGAACTTCACGTGTAAGTCCACAAGGGGCAAGGAGGAAAGAGGCAGCACTCGAAACGACGCCGGTGGGACTGCCCCCCCCCCCCCCCTGCGTCCTCGAATGACGGGCTTCGCGATTGAGGGGAACTCCGGGCGCATTACGTCCACGAGAAGCAAAACTAGCTGATCTCATCACACGTAGCAGGCAGACAACGCGGCGGCCCACATTGAGATACACCGCACGCTCAGCGCGTAGCAGACGAAGGCCGCCCGAGAGGACGAGCGAGTAAAGACGCCACACACATGCACGCATACGAAGCCCTTCCTGCATCAGAGGGATTTCCCTTTGAGAACCAGTAAATACGCACGCCAAGCCGCAGGCTTGAACGCTCCCGCGGGTCGCCTGAAACAAAACAAACAAAGAGAGATTGTGTGAGAAAAAGGGGAGAGAAGCTAACGGCGGAGTCTTCGAATCCCTTCGGCAGGAAACGCACGGAGAAGTGGGGGGCCGACGTTAGACGCGCTCTTGTACGCCCGCTCGTTTGCCTGTTTTGTAGCCGTTGCGAGGCCTGTTTCGTATACTTGCATGTTTATGTTTTTTTTTTTCACTTCGCGAATGCCTAGTGCATTGATCGGGCACGTGTGGATGCGCGGACGGGCACGGCGCGCACGGTGCACGGTCTGTTTGGAATGCAAATGTCTCGTTTGGGTCGGCGGCAAGTCGGGCGGTCGCCCGGTCCTCCAGAGGCGTGCCGGTCTGCAGGATGGGCAGACGCGCTGAAGACGAGGTGGGCGTCTGTATAGTGTATTCTATATGTGGGACTATACGCATATACGTGTATGTGTGTTTCCATATGCCCAAACGCACTGAAGGGATGCGCGGTACAAGGCAGCGTTGGGGTGCGGCTCTTGTCCCTTTTTGTCTCGGTGCATGCGCCGGCTATAGTCGGCCGGCAAGTCCGCTCTCCAGCCACGCGAGAGACTTCAACGGCAACAACACAACGCATGATTTGGTATGCAGAGAGGGAGACAAACAAGGCACCCGACGGCCGCGCCAGCAGACAGGCCTGGACGAAGAAAAACGGAGCACCCCGGACAAATTGAAGAACACAAACGACCTGCCGCCAGGCAAGTAGTCGGAGCCAGCCAGAGGGCCGAGCCGTCGACGCAGGCGGCTGGCGAGCGGCTTGGGCTTTGTAGGCTGGCACAAGGAGTGCGGCTGGCTTCCAGACGGACAAGAGAAGGACCGAATCACGTGGATATACCCAAAACGACGACTGAAACAGGAAATTCTTTTTCTCTGACATGAATAGACCGAAATAGAATAAGAAAGAGCAGTACCCACTATGAGGAACTGAGAAGATAACGAATAAACAACAACATAAACAGGGCTGACGTAGTTGGTCACTGAGGCGCTTTTTTTCGTGGTTCCTGGAGGTGATAGGAGTGTACTTCCGTCAGGAATGATAAAAGCGTCTAAGGGACGCGCATCACTCAAACTGCTTTCACTGGCACACGCTCTCTCTCTCTCTTTCTCTCTCTTTAGTCACCGTACTCGCTTTTTTGCCGCCTTGTCAAATGGCACGGCTGGACAAGCAAACCACTTTGTCCGCAGTAAAAGCCAGACTGACGAACAAGATGGCTTGTGACACCCCTAGCTGTTTCGTCTTGAAAAAGAAACGAAGGAAGCGCTTCGTCGACCTTTTCCCAAGAGATGCGCCGTGTTGGTAGAATCACGTGTTTCCATATGGAACGGTCCTGCGTACTGCACAGGTGTATCCGGGGCTTTCGTTCCTTGCAGGCTGCGGATAACGACACGGATAATGCCAAAGAATGATAATGATACCGTGAAAAGGAAAAAGTGGATCGTCGCATTTCCATATATGGTCATGAAGACATCTGTTGACTTGATTCTCAAACAGACATCCTCGAGATCTTGTTACAGCTGTTAGATTGATACAAAAGTCTTAACGCTGCCTCAGTTTTCTATAACATTGAGACATTCCGACGTTTAACGGGAAGACTTATTTAGAAGTAAGAACTGAAGAACTGACCTGAGGCGACAGGTATCGGCGAATTATCAAGCATTGGAGGGAGGAAAAAAGAAAGAAGACAGAGGGAACAGAGTGAAGACGTTGAAGTCAAAATTAAGCACATGATGACTAGATGACTGATGGCTAATGCATCCACAATGACTGCATTAGCCTTAGCCAGGATGATATTTTGGTCACGAGCCGAAGATTTATAAAGTGAAGGCGTCGATATTGGGCTCTTCTCTCTCGCCTTTTTCTGTTTTGTTCGAACAGCTTGTTTCTATATTGCGGTGCAGTTGTCATGTTCAGCTTAAATACCATGAGTGTCACGTGCTGCCACAAGAAGTGACTCCTTTCAGAACATTTGCCCAGTACGTTGCCGTTCTCAGCTATCCCGGTTGCACGTCTGTCTATTGTTTCAAATATTGCTGTATCTGACAGAAACAAGGGCAGATTCGCGCATTTATGCAATGTTCACTGTGTATTATTAATCAGGTGTCATGCATCTGAATCCTGTCCTTTTGCTTCACCGAATTCAGTGCATTAATATCACAAATCTTTGTCAAGTACTTTTGTCACGTAAATATTACCTGATACTACTCACATGGACGAATAATTCCCCCCCCCCCTTTTTTTTTGCCCCAGCTTAATGGTCAAGAGCCTCAGCTGTAAGCAAGCTACTGAGACGAGGTGGTAAGTAGACATTAAAGAGGATATTGAGGTGGTCGGATATCAGCGTTTAAAAAGAAGGCTACTTTACCTTAAGAAATATCGCTTGATTGAAACACCGACTCGAACTATTCTGGAATCCATTGAAACACTTCAAACGTGAAGCAGGTGCACCGCGGTTACAGCAAACTAAATTCTCTGAAGAGAGCACAGAAAGATCCATAGCAGTAGCCCGAGAAATTGAACTTCGCTTCTCGAGATTTTCATCGCTCTCTTCAAAAAAAAAAAAAGCTCCAGATCCCGGCGAACATTGCGAACGTCCAGGTCTATCTACCATATCGGTGTTCTTTTGAGCCGCACAACTAACTTCCGAATACCCTCGCCACCCCCGGATCACCCTAGGAACAAACGGTACACGGACACGGCTCACGCCTCACAATTTCACGATTGCGCTTGTGTACTTATTTACATGCAGTCCACGCTCTGTCTATACTACACAATCCGCCACGACTTTCCCCAGCCCCTTCCCGATATTCCACCAACTATATCCCCGCCATCCTCTCCCCTCCCTCAAAATTTGCACCCCTTTTATTTTGCACCCTAGCAGGCCGGGCCTCTCTCGCGGCTCGAACTACAGCTCCGCAACACCGGCTCACCGCTCCACGGGCGTCGAGGAAAGGATAGCGCGGTTCGGTGGGCGACGCATGAGCGGCGCTACAAAACACCCCCTTCGCGGACGGACGGACGGACGCCTTGTCTCCTGCGCGCGTGCAAAATTGGAGCTCAGCTGCGAGGTTCCGGATCATCAAAGGGGGTGAAACCCTCTCCGGCGCTCCGCACACGCGCCCTGCATTTACAACAAGCGCGCGAGCGCCCCTTTCTCGCCTGCTTGCTCGCCGCTGCTGTAGCGTGTGTATGCGGCTCGTCGTCTCTTATACGCCGCTACGGCCATCTCCCGTTCTCTCTGCCTCTTCTCTGCTGGCTGTCTCACTCCTGTGTGTGTGTGCGTGTGTGTGTGCGTGTGTGTGTGTGTTATACGTACACGGATGGCGCCGTGTGCACAGATCGGGGCAACGCCTCGCTGATTTCACCCCGAGCGAGAAAGCGCTGGAGCAGAGGTGGTGCGTTGTCGCAGACAGCGCTTCGCAGGCATCGAACGAAGAGAACGAAGAAGAAGGAAAAAGGACGAATGCTTGAATCAACAACTGCCACACGCGTTTCTTTCGCTTACAGTTTTATTTGTGTGCTCGTGGGTGAAAGACTGATCAGGAAGAGGCGCATCATCACGTATCTGTACTGCTGCGTGGTACTTCGAAGAAACTTTGTTGCCAGAAGGCTGCGTTCGGGAAGCTTGTGGAGTACAGGCGTGGAAGCTTGGGACAGTCGGTAAAGGTTTATTTTGACGGTGTTCATAACGCACGCAGACATAAGGAAATACGAGACAGTCAAAGTCGGCGCTCATTCAGAAACTCTCAACCTGTCCATCATATTCTTAAATCTGTATGCGCTGTGAAAACAGTTGAAAATAGCTTATGAAATCTTCAGTTGGCTTGTTTCTGGCTGTTATTAGACGTGGATGGAGATCACGCTACTTCTTGTTTCAGTGTTGAAATTTCAGACAACTTTCTGTGACCCCACGAGCAAGCTTTCGAGCACACTGCGAAAGCGCCATAAGAACACATGCACGTGTTGGCATGCACTGAGAAGAAATGTTTCGATTTGCTGTCTATAGTGAAATGCTTACTATTAGACGCATTGAGCGTTCGAACTGACGTGCTTCTTTGAATGATACAGGGTGCAGAGCCCGTAAACTGGTCGTTATAGGAGCAGAAAGACAGAGATGTCAACTCCACATGGGCGTGATGCGATCACGGTTGAACGAAAGGAAAGCTAATCTGTAGCGACTAAATTGACAACCTTAGAAAAAAGATTGCATTGATTATAGGGCCTACAACTCTGGCCGTACATTTTTAAGAACAGGTGCCGAAACCTATCTCCCCCGAAGCATCTGAGGCAGTTAGGCCTACTTCAAATTACTCTTACAAATTTTTTATACAGAGAGACTGTTGTGATCACCTCATCTTGCCTTGAAGTGACTCGGGTGTAGCGAAGAAGAGCAAATGACGTTGGCTTATGTCATATTAACGTAGTTGAACAATCCAACCGTTGAACGTAAGGAAAAAAATTAGATTAATTTAATAGACTTAGGTATGCCTATATTAATCAAACAAAATGGCATGACGCGATGTGAAGTCATTTCAAATCAGAAGGTCTTAAGAGGACCATTTCTTTATAAAAGTACAATCTGTTTATAGTAACAGAAAAGTTGTTACAAGATTGCAGACTTTCTGAACACGTCACTTAAGTTTTGTGTCAAAGTGCGCGCTGTAGTTAATTGTATTCACACCAGAAGTGACTTGAGGCCCGTGAGGCCCGCCCAGTAGTAAGTATGCAACAAATTGCCGAAGGTAACAGCAGAGGCGAACATTTGTGTTTTGCTATTCACAAAGCATGGTCGTACAAAATATACGCTGGTCTAGAGGTTTCTCCTGTGCATATTGAGAAAAAAAAGGAAAGAAAAAAGGACAATGAGGTAATTGAAGAATAAAATGACTACCATGCTTCCAAGCCGCACTTTTGAAAGCGAACCTACCACGCCCAACTAGCCAAATAATCCACAAAAACAGACCCGATTTAAATTTTTTTTCTCTCGCCCGCCGCGCACGCACACAGCGATGCATCGACCAGTGGAGAGATGGCGCCTCTGTATCAGCGTCCGGCGAAAGTGAAGCCGCGGTTCGCGGTTCAGCATCTGTCGTCTCCACGGGTTCAGCGCGGCCCGTATGTGTACGCACGCGCAACGGATCATGCGCTTGAGCGGGTTATAAGAGCAGACAACGACGACAAACGATTCATACTAACTCAAAAAATATGGATATGCGGCCCCTCATTCATTCTCCTCACAAACTGTACACCAATACGCTATTGTGAGAAGTTACTCTATTTTTGTGTGAGTTTTCGGCCTTCGATTGTGACTATCGCTGCGGCAAACGTTGTGACTCGATGAATCAACAGCCATGCCAGTTAAGTGGTTCGAAGTGAACATGCAAGTTATGGTTCCGAAACCGCTGCATATATACAGAAACGGGATATACAGAAACGAGCTCATGATATGTTGAGGCATGCTTAATCACAAAGCATCGCAAAGCGAATGCAGAATGCGGGGACTCCCAAACGTATTCGAAGAGCACTGAACAGGGCGGCGCACGACGTACAACGCTCAAACCTGAGGCGCGACTGCAGCACAACGCGATCAGAAAGCGATATAGACGTGCGGCACTCCCCATACTGACGACTATGCCGGGCTCAAAACGTAAATGGTCATTCGACGCAGATTTGCTAGCGTTCAGTCGTCGTGAGCCTCGTACACTTCACAAAGCAACACTGCAAACAATCTATATGGCCGCCTTTCCCTATGGACTTGCACATCAATATGACTGCCGCTACCGAGCTGTTTAGTGTACTTATTCATTTTTTTCTCTCTCTCTTTTCTTGTCATATACGCTTCGCCTTCTTTTTTTTTTTTTTTCGTTCTCTCGCCGCTGCTATGTGACTGCCTTTATGGCTCCCGAAGAATATGCAAATTACGGTGTCATCACGCGGCAGCCTTTTTCTCCGATTCGAGGAGAGAGTCCATTAGGTAAAATGACCGGCCTGTCTATCGCAGGGGATGGCCGGATAATTAGGGAGAAGAAGCCGACCCCGGGCTTCGGTCGTTCGTCGCCGACGCTCTTCTTATTTATGACTCGCGGCTGCGCGGTCCGGAGAGTCTGGTGAAAAAAAGAAAGGGAAAAAAAAGATGGTCTCGGCTTAGCCCCCGCGCGTTTCGGAGGACGCTTGCTGAATCGCTGCCTCGCCAGCTACCAGGGCGCTGCAGCGATGTCAAGAGTCTGACGCGTCGCCGCTCCACTTCTTAGGGCAGGCTTTCCGCTGCCCGCGTTCGGGTGCCAGATAGTGTAGCGCCTTTAAGTGTCTTCGCACTCAGCAACGTAACCGCAGAGAAATATCAAGCGCATAAACCAACTGAATGCCTTTTATGCCTTATTACCATCCTGTCTCCAACGAGAACACAGCGTAGACGAATATTTAGGCGAGCATTTTAGCCCTTCTTGCGAGCAACATAGACGGTTTCGAACGCGTCGTATAGAAGCGCTGTGTTGCGTGCAGCTTGCGCAATACTTTCGGTCGCAGATCCTTCGAAGTGGAATTCAATGTCCAAAACACACACACACACACACACACACACACACACACACACACACACACACACACACACACACACACACACACACACACACACACACACACACACACACACACACACACACACACACACACACACACACACACACACACACACACACACACACACACACACACACACACACACACACACACACACACACACACACACACACACACACACACACACACACACGCACGCACGCACGCACGCACGCACGCACGCACGCACGCACGCGCAAGAGTGAACCAGCCTACAAGCAGAAGTGAACCTTCAAAGCTTTCGAACGTTGAGTTAGTCGTTCTTTCCTGTGCTCACCAACGAGCGAGACAGAAGAAAGGGGATAGGCAGGGAGGTTAACCAGATGGGAAGATCCGGTTTGCTACCCTACGCTCGGGAAAGAGGGGGGAGGTAAAGTGATGACAAAGTAGTGATAAATAAAGGACCGTAGACACACAATCACAGTCACAACAATCAATCACGAGGTCAGTAAAGCGCGGCATAGGCAAACAAGCGTGAGTTTTTTTTTATTATTATTGCGATGGATTAAAATTGTGTGGACACTCCAGGCGCATCTGTGCCGTCGGCCTCGGCTTTGCCTTGAGATTCCGCATAAAGTCCACGGGCGATAAGTGCCGTATGCTGTATGTGCGAGGGTAAGCGTGAGAGGGTGAGCCGGTGATCGCGGCTCAATCTCGCGCACTCAACGGAGGAAAGCGGGGAGGAAACGCGCTGCCTTCCGTCGTGCGCAAGGCTTCGGGGGGAGGGAGGGAGGGGCGACGCGCTCTACGCCCGGGCGGCCGCGCGCGCCTGGCCGGGACATCTGCGCCGGGACAAAGTCATCTGCGACGGCGACAGAGTCCGCGCTGCGCAGTACTTTCGCGGTGTAGTTCACGCTGATGCGAGCACGAAGTCCGAAGGTCAATTCGCTCGCTGCTGCTGCCACGCTTCCTCGCTCCAGCGTTTCGACAGCGACGCGGTCATCGAGTGAGATGTGTTCATGTTTGGTTGTGCGGGCGTGACACTATGCTTGTTAATTTAGTTTGTGTGGCTATGTTTACAAGTTTATACAGCCGATAAAGCTACTTTCCTTACTTAGTATAGCTGTTCACTAATTCGCTATTGCAATCGATGCTGCGCCTTTCGGGCGAAACTGCGACTTTTTTTTTGCTTTAAGATGCTTGCTGATTATGGATGCTGGTCTCAAATGGTAAGCAAACGGAGCCAGCCATATTTTCGCCCCTCTAGGAAATGAACAAAGTAATTATGCATTATATGACTGCTACTCAGAGTATTCCGTAATTGGGTTGTTCTAAGAAAAAATGGTTACTAGCTTTCTTTGTGTACAATATCTTGGTCTGGTAGTGGACAAAGAAAGCAACGAACTTGTTTTCGTTATAAACCACTCGAGACAAAACAAAGGGGTAACACGAAAACACATCGACTGCCACTATAGCACGGCGTTCAATAGCGCGCTGCTCGTTTACATATGTGCTGCGGCAAGATGAATTCATCAATAAAATTCTGGACGTCACAGGATAGGCTGCATGCGTCGAGTAGGCCACACAAAAGATTCGGCGGGTGCATAAGTGACGGGAATAAAGAATAGGCAATGAAGAACCGGAAGTGGATGTTTAAGAGAGACACAGCGAGAGGAAACGAGCCAAGTCGTCATCCTCCTCCTTCCAGGGCTCAGCGGAGAAGAACGCGGCGTTCGGCTTCCCAAAAAGGCGCTCGTCACCGCGCCGTCGTTCCAAAATCTCACCCGCGCGGGCTTCTTTGTTGGGGGGGGGGGGGGGAGGGGGCTTTTTTTAAAGGAAGCAGCATGATAGTTCCCGACGCCGCAGCGGCTTTCGTGCTGCTGCAGCGCCCGACGAGCCGCGCGTGTAATTCTCCGCGTCGACCTCATTTGCATAAAAACGCCGCCGGCAGCTCAGAATAACCGGCGGCGGGGGCGTAGGAAGGAACGAGAGAGCGTCAGTTGCTCCTCTTCGTTTCTCCTTCTCCGGGGAAGTCAAAGGCGGAAAGCGAGAGCTGCTCCACCATGCATACCGGCGCTCGAGAGAGGAGGCTCGGAAAGGCGCGAGAATGGAACGACATGGGAGAGAAGGTTACTGAGGCGGCTTCATTTTTCCATCATCATTAGGAAGCGGCAACATCATATAGACGAAACGAGCGAGCCGCGGAGGAAATCATGCCGCCCCCCCCCCCCCCCCATTCCGCTCATCCCCTCTCGGATGCCGAGAATGATCTTCTTGCTTAAAGGGATGAAATATGACTCTCTTCTTGCCTTGCGCCCTTTTGTTATTTCCTCTTTCATGAGTCGGCAGATAAACAAATTGCGAGGTTTTTCCATTTAGCGTCACCAAAACAGCAGTCGGCGTATTGCGCGCTGTTTCTATTGTAAAATAGCTTGGGGCGACTTAATTGCTTCGTGAAATTGTTGCTCGTGTAACGTGGGGATTTGCGCCCACTGCCAATGAGACGCACCCGGTCGAAAGTAGCTGTTCTACGCTGAATGTCGCTGTTAACTTGCAGGGAAAACTGCAACCAAGTAAAACTTCTTCTTCTTCTTTTTTTTTTTTTTTTTTTGTGGAGAAGCATCTTACTAAGACGAGACCTAAAATGAAAATATGTATACTTGGCTTTTTTTTTTTTTAGTACTGCCAAAGTTAAATCGATGAGAAAGGATATGCACTTGACGCTGCACGCACGCATAATAGCCAGTTTCTTTCAAACGCTCCTCATTTACCGAGCTATCAAATTAGGCTTGTGAAATTGACGAAGTGTAATATAACGCCGCTGATGGTCGTTGACAAATGCTGAAGTTTGAAGTGTGGAAGCTTGCTTACGTCATTATGCTGCGTTACAAGATTAACAGGCACAAGATTCGCTTTGGTACCACGGAGTTGAATATGATCAAGAGCAAAATATAATTTTTTTGGCTATTACCTGCGGCGTTTGGCTTTTGCTTTACGTGCAGAATTATATCAACTGCTACGGGAAACTCAGAGGTCTGTTAGAAACCGGATAAACAGGAGGTGTCCCACGTAACTGGAGCCAAAAATTTAAAATATGCAAATACCACGTAGCTGGACAGAACCAATGTAATGTTTCCTGTCGCTTGCAGATAATCAGATTACTTATCTTCATCCCACCTAATTAGATAATTAGTGTAAATAATTATTCAACTTGCCAAAGATTACAATTAGATTAAACATGTCAACGAAGAAATTGTAGAGCAGCACGAGAAGCTCTCGATAGAGCTTTCTGTTGCTCGAAACCTGCTACATAAAAGTGTTTTTTCGAGCGGGAATAATCTCACGAATACACGCAAAGTGCCTCGAGCGGCCACTCGCGCGGCAAGTTTGCGTGCATTTGCGGGCTTCTTTCACACTCGGAAAAACTTTTATGAAACACGTATTGACGAACAGAATGGTTACGAAGTTCTTCACGTTGCTCTGCAATTTTCTCGTTGGCACCTTTTATCGAATTATAACGTTTGAGAAGTTGGCTAAATAATTAAGGCTAATTATCTAATTAGGCGGAATAAAAAAAATCAGAGTATCTCCAAGCGACGGCAAATAACATTACCTTGGTTCTGTCCAGCTACGTGGCATTTCCATATTTTTAATGTTCTGCTCAACTTACGGGGTACACCTTGTACACGCATGCACAATTCCACGTGGTCAGTATAAATAAATAAAATAAGGGATGAAAGCACATGTGCTGAGCAACGCCACGGGAAATAAGACGTTCGACGGTGGAAGGAAATGATGTGAAAGTCAAATGAGTCCCGCATAACGCAGAGCTACTGCAAGTGGACGTTATCATCATTACAAATCGCAGCAGCACACAATGTAGTCGTCAAGGCGTGCGTGGTATCTGTTGGGAGTACAGAGTTAGCCTTCTCTCAAGAGCCTAATAACAGTATCGAAGCAGGTAGATCAAGACAAACAGTTACGGGCTAAGCACATAACTTAGTTAGAAGTGCACATATATCGCAGCATTGTCCAATGTATACGGCAGCAATATATGACCGGCAAGCGAGAAGGTATGGGTGAAGTACATCCATATTAACAGAAATGGTTCGATCCGCCGCTCTGTTTAGGAGCATTACTATGACTCGTGTATGACCTCTGCCAGACGGCAGTAACTTCTGCCGTCTCTGCGCTGCTGTGGGACATTACCACGAGCTCTGTATGACCTCTAGCATAATGATCTGCTCCAAATATGTTTGGTAACGTCGAAACAGGCACCCTCAGCCACGTCCGGCAACGGTCCCTCAGTTCTTATTAGGTAAGCTCAAGCAGCACATTTAGCTAACGAACATTCCTGACACGCCACGCCAATCACCTTGACAAGCACGTGCGAGCCTGCTGCGTCTCTAAAAGAGAGAAATATGCCACCCAGTCTGAACGAATCGGCAAGATGTTTACCAACGACACGTTGGAAATAACAGCGAAATAAACAAGCCCCTCCCGCCCCCCCCCCTCACCTCCCCGCGCGATGGGATAATGCGCCTTTCCACTGGGACTACTTTTCCTGCACCCAGTGACCAAGGCACGTACTCTCGGAGCTGTAAGGACTTACGCCACCGATGTAGCACAGGAGAAAGGTAGGAAGAGGGGAGGCGCGAGATTGTGGTGCGCGAGAGGCAATTTACTGTTTGCGCGCGCGCGACTTCCATCCCGCGCCTGTCTCGTACAAGCCGGGATTTCCCCCTTTCATTACGGGCGCGTCCTGTGACCCCTCCTCACCCTCCTACCCGGCATCCCCCCTCCCACATGACGTAACAAGAGCGTTAGCCAGAACTGACGCCTGTTTCAGTCAGTGCGGATGTTTATTTTGTGGTGCTCTACGGCCCGGCTTCCGCACTGGTCATCTCGGCGAGCGGGTCCCTTCTGCCACATGTATAGGCTCCGGTGCATCGCGCGGAAGTGTTGGGAACAACAACGACAGCGAGAAAAGGAGTTGGGCGGGAGCGAGGCACTTGCGAAGCACTGATTTCGCGCAGCCCTTTCGCGGGGGGAGCCTCCTTTCAATATGGTCACTCGCCCTGATTGAATTCGTGCCCTCGCGTCCCAGCACGTGCTGCACGCGTCTCGGGACCACAGGGTGACGGGCAACTTCGGGGGCCAGCCAGCCAAAGAAGAGGAGAGGAGAGCATAACGAATGATCGCCATCTACCGGCTGCCTCTGAAATCGTATCTACTTAGGGACATCTATTTAATTTGCGTAATTTGTTCGCTTAAGTGGAAGTCAGCGAATTGAACCGGAACGCCCTCCAGAGCATCGTGCTTGGCGTAGCACGCGGTAGCTTAAAGCTTAAACGTAGATCAATTGTAAATGTGTGAGAATGGGATACTTGTGTTTAACTATCAGACTCGCCTCTAACTTCTGGTATTTATGAGCAGTGATCTAAGCTTTTACTGTAGCCATTCGGCCTTTCACACCACGCCCACGCTTCCAAAGGTTCGGAGCGCAGGATACTTGGCCACATCAAGAGTGTATGCGCAGTGAAGCCACCTTATTGGTAGCCTTAAGTACCGGGTTGCGTGGGTTAGTCGTCTTATGGTTTGGCGACGCTTGTTGTAATAGTGCTGGGTACAATTGCATGTTATATACTCCGCAATGATTTTCTAATGTGAGAGAAGTACCGTTACTTTCTCAAGCTAAGCATACAAACAACATGCGCTCGAGAAATGAAGGAATCGGTGGTGAGAGCGAGCGCCACGACGACGACCCTTTTAACGTGTATACTACTTCCTTGTTGTGATGGATCGTTGTATCCCAAAATATGTGACCGTAACTAAGGCGAGATGCTAGTAAGGAATGACATGTCATTAGATTGAAGCACGGCGTAACAATGTACCTAAGCAGCGGTACACTGGGACCTGAAACAGTGAACTTTCTGCGATTTGCTGGATACCAGCAAGAGTGGGTTTTATTCCTAAGAATAGACGGCATCAAGGTTCGCATACAAAATATTAGCTATAACGGTGCATCTGTTTGTCAGCACGAGTAACAACAATAAATAAAAGAATCGCACGTACTTACAGATGCACTAGTCAACGACCACTTCTTTTGCTTCGTTGCAAGTGGAAATTTCATTCAAATAATCTGCACATTATCATAGAACGCACCATACTGCAGTTGGCAAAAGGTTAACCATTCAGGCTGCTTATACCAGCGGCAACAAAACTCAGGGAAAAAAAAGAAAAAATATCGTGCGTCTTATTGATGTCTGATAACCGAGGGGTGTTCGAAGCTTTGCATCACCTCATAATATGGATTCCGAAAAGTATTGCTGTTAGGACAACATGGAAAGCATCTTCCTCTGCGAACAACAAAAGCTTAGTCACAAGCGCGAAAGAGAACATTGAGACAGGACAGCATTCGGAGCACAGCCGACTGCAAGCGGCCGTGCACTGTGCAGCACAACAAAAACACCGAGAACAGGCGGGACGTTCGCCAGTGTGGTCGCGAAACTGAGTACGAAAACAGCGCATAAAGAAGAAAACGTTGAAGCCAGCAACAACGCAGTGGTGTAGTGATAAAGAGTGGGCGAAAGGAGAGAGAGAGAGTAGCAAGACTGCCGCCCGGGATAGCCGAGCATAACGACACGGAGTAGGCGTGGTCGACGTGCGTGCGCTTCGGGAGGGTAGGCGAGGGAGTCGGTGGGGGCGAAGCCTCTGGCTGCAGCCGCTGTCAGGACGTGTGGGCGCGGGCCGCCACCAACAACTGGCCTCCCCCGCCGCTTCTTGCGGGCCGATCCAATTTCTTAGGAAACGCTATAAGATTAGAAGTGAATCGGCCATTAAGGCCCCCGCGCTTAATCCAATTGGGGTTGGCCCGGGGCCCGGCCCGCTCCACCGCAGAAACGCTCGGCTTCGAATGACGCAAACCAACCTCCCTTTTTGCCGGGGCACGACGAGAAGGGAGGGGGAGGGGGGGAGTGAGTCTACGACACATGGGAGAGGCACGGCGAGGCTAAAACGATAGAGATAGACGTCGAGGTCGGCGGGGTTGGCGTTAGCGAGAGGGAGTTGGAGGCACGAGGGTGCTGGAGGCGAGCACGAGTGGTGTCCGAAGAGAGAAGATAGAAAGAGAAAGAAAGAAGTACTGCCCCGCCGAAAATTTCGGACACAGCCCCGACTGCAACAGCGTGTGGGCCGCCCCGAAAGAGCGCGCGGCTTCTTTCGATGGGCATAAAGGCCATTCGATTAGCGTGCCCAGTGTCGGGAGTTCGGACCGTATTTCTTACCAGGATCGCCGTTTTTTTTTTTCCGCCAATACTTTTTTTTTTTTTGCTTTCTCTCATGGTGGAGGCTTCGATTACGTTGAGCGTTTTGAGTGAGGGAGCTAGGCGGCAATTGCTCGGTGGTCTTGACTTCAACTCGATCTTGTAGGTTGGCTTCCTCGGTCGGCATGATTCGAGTGTCACTGTATGCATTGACCAACAAACGGGCGCGTGGAAGTTCGTAAGTGTACAGCAAGACATTCCTAAATTTATGCTTAAGTACGATTTGCCTGGTTAATAAATAGCCAGCGTTATAGTGCAATGCGCGCCCCTCGTATTATGACGAGCGCGTCGCTTACTGGCTGTGCCAGCATGCTGCCGCAATTAGCCAATAGCTGAATAGCTGGCCGCATATCATCACGACGCAATGAGGAGTATGAGACAGTCCCAATGGGGCTTCGAAAGCTTGCTTGGCAAAAAGACTAATGATCAAAATAGAGGAAAGGATGAATTTCAAAGCTTGCTGTATATAGCACGTTGCTGGTTGGCTGCGTTGCGTTGAAGGAAAATTGTATCCTCAGAATAACAGGAAAATATTCTTCTTCATATTATTATTATTATTATTATTATTATTATTATTATTATTATTATTATTATTATTATTATTATTATTATTATTATTATTATTGATGACGATGGCGACGATGATGATAAAGGTTGCCAACTGCTGCCGAAAGGGGCGCTACGTGCCCTTCCTCTTCCTGCCTCGCACGGCAGAAAATGGGAAGACAGCACAGTTAAGGAGAATGGGGAGAAATGCAATTGGGAAAATATAACTATTATAAGAATTTTTTACTATCTTGCGATCAGCGCTTCAGTCGAAAACATTTTGTTTGTCTCCACGTAACCTACAATGTCCTAGATCGTGCAACATGCTTCGTGCTCACTTCTCGTTCTTTGCGAACGGTATATGCTATACAATATCCAGCGGCTAAAAAAAAATTGGTCGAACATCCTAAGACCCAAATTGAGAGGCTCAGGGCAACAAAAGCTGCAGTAGCCAATGCCAGCATTGTTATAGTTCATATTCTACTGGTCTACCAAATAGTTCGTACCGACTGTGACACTGAAATAAACACAAATAAAAGAAAATTTGGTAAGTGTTCCGGTGAGCGCGTAACAAGTATGGTATCAAATTAAATCATTTATTATGGATTGAAAATGTTAGCAACAAGTGCATTATGTAGCCCGCTTCTGAACGACGTTCAGTTGTTAAACGAATGAAAAATGGCGTTTGAAGTTCCAATTAAAACAACTAAACATGGCGCTGGTTTCCGTCAAATGCCTGTGTTTCGTTATTCAGTTTGTACGCAACAAGTATTTATTAGGGTGCACTCACTTATAAATAAAAATAAAGGAATAAAAATAATAAGCAGTGTTCAAAGTGTTTTTCACGGACACCATGAAATCAATCAAGGTCCAATTAAATCGGCATGGAAACATCACATGCACGAAAGCCTACTACATCTGACAACGCTCTTCCATTTCGCTCCCAAATCAATCACACAGATAGTACTTCAGCATGCAGCCTCCGGTGTTCTTTAGGTGCGCTCTCAACCGGCATCCTCAAAGCGTTGTGGAATTATTGACAACGAGAACATCTCAACACTGTCAACCCTGAAAAGAGAGGACCTGCCAGCGACTCGATACCTTGGGGAAAGCGTCCATCCGTCGGCCCCCATACTACTATGAGGAACTACTGTCTTTCCCTCTACTCCTGCTTCCTTCCTCCCTGTCATGCATAGCAGGTTGCCTTGCAATGCGGGAGCAGCTATGGGAACCAAAATCAATCAATCAATCAATCAATCAATCAATCAATCAATCAATCAATCAATCAATCAATCAATCAATCAATCAATCAATCAATCAATCAATCAATCAATCAATCAATCAATCAATAAACTACACTATGTAATCCGTACGAGAGCCCTAAGAAGAAAGAAGAAGAAAGGAGAAGGCAGGAATGTGAATCATAATGTGGATGAGGAACAGGTGAATAGAAAGACGAGAGAGAGAGGAAGAAAACACACCGGTGAATACATTGCACGCGTGGGAACTACATCAGGCAATCAAATAAGTTCACGCAGGCCAGTCGCCTTCAGGAAGCATAAAAATGCCTTCACTGCTTTGTTGACCAACGACCTAAGGGCACAGTTTTCGAGTAGCTCCAGCACGTGCAGTGGCAGATCGTTCAATGGTCGCAATGCGTTGGAGAGTGTCCTTGTGATACAAACCGACGACAGTGGCAGAATAACTGGTCGAAGCTTATACTTCGCAGCCGCAGACATCACACGCAGCACTGTCGGTCCTTCCAATCAGAGTAATGTAAGCCCCCGTGAAGGCGACCACAGCCGACACTGAAGTTACACATGAGAGCTCAGAACTCTATAAAGCTCCATGGAGTGCTGTAAGGCAAACGACCCACCGCGGTTGCACAGTGGCTATGGTGTTAGGCTGCTGAGCACAAGGTCGCGGGATCGAATCCCGGCCACGGCGGCCCCATTTCGATGGGAGCGAAATGAGAAAACACCCGTGTACTTAGATTTAGGTGCATGTTAAAGAACCCCAGGTGGTCGAAATTTCCGTAGTCCTCCACTAAGGCGTGCCTCATAATCAGAAAGTGGTTTTGGCACGTAAAACCCTATAATTTAATTTAAGGCAAACTGGTAGTTCTACTCTGTCAAGCCAAGCGCGAACATTGGGTACGCCACTGTATTGCACTAAACCACCACTATATGAAATTAGAATTTTCTCTTCTAACTACTGCATTTTTCTACATGCCCGCCGGGTTTAATTACGAGGAAAGATTCCTGGCCAAGCTGCCAATGACGCCCACACAAATGGTGTCAGTGAACGCCCAACCCGCGTGTGCGCCTTGCCGTTTAATGCGGCCAAAGTAAGCAGCGCGCACCATCCGAAGCGACGCCTCTTTTGGGACCCACAAGCGAAACGGAGACGTCCATGCATGGGTGAGCTCCGGCCACGATCGGTCAAAAACAGGTTCACTCAAGCCTGTCTGTCGTGATTCATCGCCGCGCTAACAAAAAAAAAAAAAAAAGTGTCCCGCCAAGACAAGAGAGAAGCCACTCGGCTGCCTCCTCCTCCTCCCGCTCCCCCATCTACGCTGCAGTTTGCCGACCTCCAGGTTCCTTACCATAGGAACAAACTGTGAGAGGGAATGCCAAAGCAAGAACGGCAAAAAACGCGCGGAAAAACAACAAACTGCGCAACAAAAGCTAGTGGAATCAGGCGCAGCAAAGCTACGCTGCAAGAGCGCGGAAAGGGAAGGCCCAACTCAGGGCGCCGGCCGTGTTCCAATCCGTTCCGGTTTTAGGCCTCGGCTAAAGCAAAAGATTGAGCTGCTCGGAGCACTGGGGGAAGTTCAGGGAGAACCGCGCATGCTTTGGGAGGGGACGTTGGTCGGAATGAAGGAGTCAGGGAGAGAAAGGGACCCGCGGCGGGTGGGGTCCCGTCAGCCCGATGTGGTGCATGGGTCCCATGCGAGGAAGGCCGTTCCGTTAAAGAAACGCCGTTCCGGGGTCGGGTCTTCCCCGACCGTGACGTATTAGGAGCTATTTGTCACGTGACGATTTTTTAATCTCGACCGCTATTTCTCCCCTCCCCGCGCGCTGCGCCCGCGTCGCGGCCATCAACGCCACCGCGGTCTCCCGCGCTGTATTGGCCGCGAAACAAGCTCTCCCCTGCGTGGCTCCGCTGCAGTTTTGTGCACCCTGCGCTAAACAGGCCTGCTTTGAAATAGGCGCAGTGGTGCTGGGAGGGTAGGGGGGGGGGTGTTAAAAGGAAACGGGGGATCTGGAACGGACTGCGTTGCTTAAATGCACCCACCAGCGGCTCCTCTACAGTCAACTACGCCAGAGAAAGCTTGCGCAGTGCCGACGAGAACAGGAAGGCCGTGGCGTAAAAAAACGCGAACGTGCCCGCGTTTGAGAGCAGAGGAACGTACAAATAAAGACAGGCCGACTGGTTGGGTGACGTGCAGTCGCAGCGAGGAAGATAAGAAGAAAAAGAAAAGCATGAAAGAAAGTTCCGGATGTGAGAGACGGATTGAGCGGACAAGCGTCACCAACCGGATTCGAAAGACGTCTCGCTCGGGCCATCCGGGTGCTCTCTTCTTTTCTTCGTCGGTCACGTGCGCGTGCATCAGGCCGGGTCGGAAGTTCGAAGCGGGCGGCCGCACTTGACAGTGCCACGTGCCGATGCTACGCGCACCCACATTTAAAGCCGAAGCAATCTCGCATGATATAAGCAACTAGAAAGTGTACGAGGAAACTGCAAGAAATGGAGGAATTTCAAAAATGCACGTAGTGGTAGTCAGAAGCGAATCAGAAAAAAAAAAAAAGATCGGGTTGGGCAACGATTAAAAACATGAAAACGATGACAGCGTTTTGATTCCCCGGAAGTTGCAGAAGGATGAAGAGCTACAACCTTAGATGTCAGCTGCGTAAAAGGCACGTGACATTGACGCACGGAGTGAGCCAGCAAAGAAGAGGCCCATTAAAGGGCGCGGAGTGAGTTAGTGAATGAAAGAACGACAGTCATAACGACAGTAGGCCAGAGGTCGTTCACTCTCCGATGGTCACGTGTCACTAGAATAAGGGACGCGGCGCACGATGTCGGTGGTTCATCACCAGTGTCATGAAGTGCGTGCCAGTTTGCGTGCTCTGAAAGCGTTTGTTGACGAGTGCCGACGGCTTGCTGCCCTCGTTTTTGAAGAGCCCTCGCATGAAACAGTCCACCCCGGTGTCGTGGGTGGTGCGAAACTAAGCGACTTCCGGACGGGGCCAGCTCGGCCG
This sequence comes from Dermacentor variabilis, assembly GCF_050947875.1. Classification (NCBI taxonomy): domain Eukaryota; kingdom Metazoa; phylum Arthropoda; class Arachnida; order Ixodida; family Ixodidae; genus Dermacentor; species Dermacentor variabilis. Next base: position 131,821,916 of record NC_134573.1, on the reverse strand, counting down.
GTGTCGGAAGTTCACTGACACGTGCAGCGTGCGCCATTACGCCACTTGATGGGGGAAAAGAACGGTTCCGGCTACGCGCTGTCTCGATCGGTTGCGTCATACGCGCATTCTTTTTTCTTAATTTACTATAATATTTAGTACTTTCTGTCACTATTGTGTGTTACTGATATATTTTTTCACAATTAATTGAGAATCACCATGTGTTTTGTGATTTAGCATTGCGTTCACAGTTAGAACGACAAAAACACGCAGTTCTCATGGCTCTAAAGGACTTAACCACGCCTGTTCCGAACGTTCCCATGCGTCGAGGATTGTAGCAGCAGAAATTGTAGAACACAAACACAGAAAGGGACGAACATACGTGAACGCAGCTCCTACGTCCACGTATGTTTGTTCCTTTCTATGTCTGTATTTTATAATATCTGCTGCTATAATCCTCGAAGAATGAACCAACAAGCTCAGGTAAACACCCTTTCCCATGCACATTCAGAGTGCGTCGCGGGAATATGTGGGACATGTTTTAGATTTGTATTACAGTCGCAGAGGCAAGCAGCCGCGCTAGCAAACGAAGCAGAAGTATGACGAAACAAGATTCGACTAGTTTGCTTTCTGCCGTGTTTGTTTCTGCAGGTAACGTTCCATCGTACGTTCGTACAACAGTTCAGCAGAGACTGCACTTTTCTACAATCTGAACATTGCAGTTTATAACATATTTAAAGGCCGAAATTCGAAGCGAAACTATTCGATTAAGTAAAACAAGACACTCAAGAAGAGAAGATAGCATTCTCGTTGACACCTGCGTATGTAACACCCAAGTAAACAAGATGACAAAAAAGAAAGAAAAAAGAAGAGGCAAACTAATGTGAGACCCACCAAGGGAAGGGTGCGCGACAGAGCGCGTCCGCCGAACCCTCGGAGGCCAATCACTGACCCAGCCATAAAACAACCATTCCTCTTCGGGCCGCTAATCCGTTACTCCCCGGGGATCAACAGACGTCGCGACACCGCCACGAGGCAATCGCGTCAGTCGGGGAGGGAGAAGTCGCCTCTCGCCAAAGCGGGCTTTCTCGCTGAGCTCAGTAGCTATGCGGCGAAGCCTCCTCCCCTTACGCCTCTCCATCTGCTGGCGTCGTCCCTGTTTCGCGATGGACTACCTTTGTGCAGCCCTGCTCGGCTCTGGAAGGAGTCTCTCGAGACTCGCGCCACGCCAACACGGAGGCACTTAGTGGCTGTCGTCACGCTGACTGTGCAAGCGTGCTGCGACAGCGAAGGAGGCGGGAAGGGCGCGTAGAACGACGCGTAGGTCCCGTTATCGAGGTGAGAGATCACTGGGCAATGAGCTGGCGCCGAGAATCAAGGCTGTCTCTGTCGAGGAAGCAGGCAGAAGAAGGAGCTGCCTGGCCGAAGGCTGATCGTCTCTGAAGGCGAGCAGTAACTACGCGCTGTGCCTAGGCATTTGTCGGTGTGACTTTGAAGGCGTTCCCATTAAGGGTGAGGCGTAATTCGTGAATCGTGATTGTACCTAACAACACGATGGTAATGGGGAGCGGACAAAATTCGTGTACAAAGGTATAGTGTGCGCAGCCGTGTCTTGTGTGAAACTATATAGGTGGCGTAGGATAGATAACCGGTGGACCATTGAAGTTACAGAATGGGTGCCAAGAGAAGGGAAGTGCAGTCGAGATCGGCAGAAAACTAGATGGGACGATGAAATTAGGAAATTCGCAGTTGGAATTAGTTGGTACAGGACAAGGGTAATTGCAGATTGCAGGGAGAAGCCTCTATACTGCAGCGGACATAAATGATGATGATGATGATGATGATGACGACGACGACGACGACGACTACGACGACGACGACGGCATAATTGACAATGGTGTGAACTTTGTCATCCAAGTTAAGTAAATTTGGGTGTTTACGTGACCAAACCACGGTATGCTTACGGGGCATACCGTAGTCAGGGACTCCGGTTTAATTTTGACGAACTGAGGTTCTTCAACATGCACTTAATGTAAGGTTCACGAGCGTTTCTGCATACTGCCCCCATTGGAATGCGGCAGCTACAGCCGGGATGAAACCCGCAACCTCGGGCTTAAAAGCTCCGCGGTATACCCGCTGAAGTACCGCGGCAGGTTTGCGTTAAAATGCAGTTCAAGAGTAGGACTAGAAGACTGTGGTGAATCAACTTTTACGTGGGTGATTGCACGACGAGGGCTCGCTACAGAAAGACAATTCTTTAGGCAGGAATGGTGTTTATCTCATGGCTGTGAGTACGTGCTCTTGCCTTAACATGAAGAGCTCTTTCATCACAGGTCTCAAACGTTAAACTGCATCCCTTATTTTTTGGTACGATAGATGTATATTTGCAGACGTATATATATATATATATATATATATATATATATATATATATATATATATATATATATATATATATACCAGATTAAACGGGGTTATTGTCTTTCTAGAATGAGGGATTTGCCAAAAAAAAAAGAGACGAAGCCACTGGTTTCAGCAGCTTGACGACGTGACGGCCCTGATACATGTCAACAATATATACTTGTATCATGTATCAGCAGATATTCGCAAAAAGCCTTTCACAAACAGAACCTATAAGGAGATGGTACAAGACACTATAACACGCACAACACATCACTGCTTTGCTTTGCTAAATGCACTTGCCATTCAAAGTTGAACTAAAATATAATAATACAGTTTATAATGCACAGGATTATAAAAGATGTCTCCTAAACACTTTTTACGGAGGTAAAGAACATCAATTTCATTTCTTTCAGAGTAATTTACAAGCAGTGGAAGAGTGTATGCTAGTTTTCATGAGTTGTTGTTGGTTTGAGTTGTGTGTGTATGACATATTTCTATAAAAGGAGGTATTCCTAAATGAAATTGCCTCATTTCATAATATTCCTCGCTGGAATACAAACACTTACGATTTGTCAAGCTTGGTGCTTCCTCATCTTTGCAAATAGACATTTGGTAAAATGAGTGTACCTGCGATAGGAGATACTACTGTTCATCTTTGACTAACTGCCCATAGCGTGGATTCAGCTATTCTGTTACCCTCGCATAAATCAGCAACTTATAGCTCGCACGTTCCTGCGCGCGCCTATAGAACGCATTAGCACCACGAGCAGAATCGCTTCCTGCAGGAAGCGATTCTTTCCCACATCCCCACATCTATCTCACATCCCACAAACCCACATCTATCAGTTCGGGCCCAACCTTCAAGAGGCGAGGTCCAAACAATTTTGTTAATGAAACGTTTGGTCGTGCAGTAGATACAGGGCATACGTATATAGAGAAGGGTAGACACCTCACAGAAGAGGCAGCGTCGTATCTTCAGCCGCCTCGTTACTAAGAATTGGCCTATTATGCTGACGCTTGCTCAGCTATACTCCTTAATCTTTTTGTTTGTTTTCCGTGTGCTCCAACAGACTTCTCCCACTTACAAATCACTTGCATGGACCACTTTCGCCTATCACTTCGTCGGCTGAACCTCCTTCGCTGCATTCCGAGTTCAGTGCTTTGAATGCTCTGAAGAGTACAGTGCTGAGAGCTTGGGTCGCACGACGCGTGGGATCAAAATTTCAGTCCCTAGGCGTGACTGAGCTGTAGCAGATAGCGCCGCTAGCAGCTCGCCTGCAACTTCCTTGCGGGTGGCTCGGAATTCGGCGACATGTATCTGCGTCGAGCTCGTGCGTGAGATTCAGTTCGACGCGTTGGTCCAGCTTATAAAGCCAGTACCCCACGATATGTGCATTCTAGCCACGATACCAGCGTTGCTATCGCGCGATGTGAAACGTCTAGTGCGGTTCCCTGCTGAAGGGAACGCGTCATTGCCGAGCACGTGCGAAATCCTCCCTCCGGGAAGTGTACAATGCGCAGTCGCCCAGTTTTGCGGCAGATAACTTATGGCCGGTGGTGCTGGCACCCTTCTGAACTACTGTAGAATGTATCCACATAGCTTCAGCAGGTTGGCGTCTTCAGAGCACCAGCGAAGTGAGAGGTCCGTATTGAGGTGTTCCTTTTAAGGAGCAGACCGCATTGTACGCGCCGGCGAAACAAATTTGCAAGAAATACATCTCGTATGTGTTGCCCGCTGAACACAGCCCCGGGCTCTTTGTCTACACAATTTTCACCACAGAGAAGATATTTACCACCCTCTAGCCAGTGGGAAAAACCCACTCAAACGGGATGCTCGCGAAGGCTGCTTGGTCGTCCCGGGGAAAAACGGCGGCATGCAATGCAGCCAAGCGCGGCGCGACCAACAAAAGGTCAGCCACGCTTTTGTTTCGCTTTCTGCCGGGAGGTGGCGGGGCAGAGCGAGCGCATGGCGTCGCCGTCCCCCGTGTTTTTGTTTCGGGCCAACGGTAGCGCATCGCCGGTCGGCGCGCCCGCGACTAAAGCGCTATGTTAATGAAGGCGTATTCATGAGCCGGCAGGCACGAAACGGCGCCGCACGGGCAGTAGCGGCGGCGGCGGCTCCATTTGGGCGCGAAAAAGGGAACTCGGCCCAAGAGATCACAGCCGAGAATTGAGGCAAAGAAAAAAGAAATTAAAGAGTGCCTCTAAAAAAAAAAAGAGACAGAGCAAGTTGGGACCAACAGTTAATGCAAGGAAAGAAGGAAACTGAGTGGTTCTTTGTGAAAGCTCTCGGGACGCTACTGACACAAGCGCCTCTGGGACAAAAGTTGGCGGCGGTGTGGGATAGCGGCAACAAGAAAAGTCTAGCGGAAAGTGGGAAAGGACCGGAGCATGCCAGCGCGCTTTATCGGGTACCTCCATGCCGGGTTCAAGTAATCAAACACGCAAAAAAAAAAAAGTAGAAGACGAGTACGCGGATGAAAAAGTGCTGCGATTGAAGAGAAAGAAACAGAGAGAGTGAAAGGTTGCATTAGCCGGCTTATCGTTTAGATCTGGCGGTATATGAGCGTGTTTTGAAGAAAATAAAGGCGTTTTTTTTTATTGTTTCACAGTGCGATGTACCCTGTGGGCGTCCATTAGTGGGCTATGGTTGCGCTCTTACGAGGAGAAAATAAATATTACCAAATCAAAGTGATCGCGGATTAAACGGCGTAATGAAAGCAGAGGGAAGGACAAAAAATGAAGTGTCCCTATAACTTGCTGCTTTAGGCACTTAGGTAATGCAGTCTGAAACTTTCTACTTATCCATGATGAGCAGTCACAACAGTAATAGTTGGTACATTTAGTGAAGTGTGGTAATTATTATTTTGCTCGCGCTTTCGAATTGTGAGAGCAAGCGTATATATCCTTTATCGACTGGCAGAATTTACAGTGCGCAACGAGTACTGTCGAAAGAAAGCTGCAGGAAAGACGACTTGTCCATTTCGAATTCCTTCAAACCTTATAATACCGAAGCTTTGAAATTGTTCCCTTCTCTGGGTGTGTATTCTGTTAATCGAAATTATCTTTCCCGAAGAGAGCTGTTTTGTAAAGCGTAGTGATGGATGATACAGCAAGCAAGTGAAGAACATAGTGTCAGCTTTTTTTTTTTTTTGCAAGTCTTATTTCTAAAGACTGACGAAGACCGCAATATGGGTACATATTTATGAATTCTGACTCACCTATGTGTTCAAAATTCATGGAAATGCTTAACCTCCTTCTCCGTAGAAATTAACTGTCCTTGTCAAATATACGACCAATAAAGATATTTGCCGTTGTTTTCACTGTTTCCCAATTTAGTCTTACACCAATGCCGGCCACAAAGCTGTCTCTAAACCACGTTCGTTCGTTGATTCATTTAACCATTCATTCAATTATTCCTTCATGCCGTGGAAAAATTGAATGTTTTTCAAAGGAGATGTCGAAGAGAATTTCTTAAGAATGCGATATCTGATGGGGTGAAACCGTTGGGAGGGCAGAGACCCGGGAACGTTAAAAAAGAGCCTGCATTGTCCTTTCCCGGAAACAATGAAGTCGAAGTTATTCCTTGCTTACGATATCGTGGACACCTAAGGGTACGGGGTGTGGGCTCAATCTCAATTGACCTCCTATGCACGTTAAACTCAAGGGGTCTACGGCTTGCCGAGATTTCTTCAATCTGTCTGTCAGGCCAGCACTTGTACTGGATTATTCTAAAGCGAAGTTTTCTTTTCTTTGCCTACCCCCCTCCCCCGTCCCATCTCACAGAGCATCACGCTGTTGATCTATCGTCACGACAAACGCAATGATGTTGCAAACGTGCAGAAAATTTGAAGCAAGGTTGCGTTTCCTATAAGTACTTTTGTAAGCACGAAAATCTTCCATCATACCCGAAGAGCGAATTGCAATAAAGCCACGTGAACCGTGAACCATGCCTAGGAGATTTGATACGTTAAAGAACGTTGGTCTACACTAATTAGTCGGTATTATCGCCCGCAATCTTCACGCCTGTGCACGCCACAGAGCGATAAAGCGTTGGACTTCCTTTTCGGTGTAATTTTGATTCGACAACTCTCGCGTGGTACTTTGTTTATAGGTAGCGCGGATCCGCAACTGCGGTATAAGGCTGCCGCTCTCGCACGGTTCAGATCCTTCGCATTCCCGACGAGGTGGGAAAGCTTTAGCAAAGACAGAACGGATATGGGAGCGTGGGGCGATGCTACAAAGTGGGGAGTTAGAGAAACGACTCAGCCAAGGCTGCGCGGGTGCGTGTTCCCGTTGGCAAGGAGCTGTATACTATAACGCACTACATGGGCCAAACTGGGGAGTGGGGAGGGAGGAAAAGGAGGGATGCGAACCGTTGCCAATTGGGGCAGAGACAAATTAATGCCCACTGCTCATTTGCATAAAGCGGTGTAGCGTTTATCTTGCGAGCGTCGTAATTGACCGGGGCCAACGCAGCAGCCAGGCGAGGGGAGGGCACGAGGGGAATGAACAGGGAAGAGAGTTCACCGCGGCTGCCCCGAAGAGCAAACCTTAGTCACCCATCTGCGCGGCACACATCTGCGATGGGGGGGGGAGGCTGGTACTTACTCAACGGGAGGCACAAAACGAAGCTACTGGCCCCTGGGAACATACAGTGAGCGAACGCGGGGACGGTAGCGGAGGGGAAGGTGTCTTAGCGTGGGTTCTGGCTGAGTAAGACGCGCAGCGATCTCATATATGAAGAGAGCTAACTTTATACGTTACCGACCACGCGCATTGTATAAGGCGACGGCAGAGACCCTTCCAGTTGCGCACGTATCCTAGGCAACCACCTTCTCGGTTTCTCCTCCGGCTCGAGTGCACGAGCGTGTGCGTTTGAGCGTTTAAGCGTCCGAGTCTGAGGGCAATACTTCTAGTGCCTTTTGAACACGTGAAGTGAGATTACCCGAAGCGCCTGATATAGTTCCAGCAGAACATTCCCTTTGAGGGATGTTTTAGCCTACATGTGTACAGCTGCGCGGGTCCTGGCAGCTGGAATTCTTCACGAAGGTAACGCACTTTGCAGCGAGCAAGCTGGCCCTTCCCGAAGAGAAGTTGCCGTATGAAGTTATGAACCGCGCGAGCGCATACAGGGAATACGCGGAGGATGAGCGCTGGGAACTGCTTCAATCTCTCAAACCAGTTTCTGCCCGAAAAGGCACTGACGCAATGATTTAAAAAAAGATGTCTTAGCTAAAGTTGCTGGCAATTTTTACGGGACATTACAAATGCAATTATACTACATGTAATTAACGTAAATTGCGAAATATAAAAGGCAAACACGAGTAATCTGCATTGGTACAATATCATTCTTCAAATCAGAATGGCTGATGACTTTGTCCCGAAGGAACTTTGAACAACAAGACAAAGTGTTTACAAAACGATGGAAAATAATTTATCAACATAGAGCAACCAAGAGAAGTCTCAGAATGTAGTAAACATTTCGAAAAGGGGCCGTTTTTGGCAAATTTCTTCGTCAATACCAAACGAACTTGCACTACTCAAAGACCGTTTGTTGAAGATAAAGGCGCTTTGGCTTCAGAGTGATAATTTCATTGTAGGTAAAGTGGTCAGCGATTTCAGAGCCATCAATTCCACATCAATTCTACCTCAGAGCCAACATTCCGACGAGCAGATCTGTCGACCTAAAGGATAGCTCCGGGCTCAGGCTTCCATCGTTCGCCCAGTGTTGATCAACTTAAGTTGCACGGAACCTGGAACGCCACGTTCTCAGTACGAGGAAGCACTAAAGATTCACCTTTCGCTAGACGAGAAACAAATATACGCCACTCAGCCATCAGAACGAAGTAAATAGCAAATATCTACACATGTTGATACACTCACGGACATGTTGGGTCCCCACTCAGTCTTCCTGCAGTCAGCGGTTTCCATCCCCAGTGTCATAAAAGGAAAGCAGCAGCTGCGGTGAAACTCCCGAGCGGAAGGATTGATAGACCGAAGGAAGCGGCCCGGCTTCGGCGCCCGTCTTTTGCGGCCACCCCCATCCCCAGAAAGCAACATAAACATCGTTATCACCAACAAACAACGCGCACCGGCTGGAGGACGCCACCGCAGCGGTAATCGGCCGCCTCCGCATGGCAGCTTGCGGAAATCAGCACGAGCTGTGGCACGTCGGGGATTTGCTGCAGATGCGCTAAATGGTCACTTGTAACCCGATAACAACGCGCAGGCGAGACCGGCTCGAACAACCCAATCGTCCGGAGGGAGGACCCTTCCCCGCAGAGTGTCCGGCTGTTTGGATCCCGAGAAGAAAGACCATGTCTCGCGCCTTCGCTTGTTGTTGTCCCCCGCTCCTTTCTTTTTTCTTTTTTTTTTTTGCCATCTTCCTAGGCTTGGTTCCTCTGCAATCGAGTTCCCCTCGCTGCCAACAGTATCGAGGTTCCGAAATGAAATAGCGGGACACACTTTGATTGGCCTTACGCGTTTTACAATATGATTTTATTGTAAACGAGGACGGATTACACAGGCTGCAAATAATGCAAGATATCTTGGAAGCTGCTCCTTGAGCTTTCCAGGATTCAGGCAGTAGTCCGGCTCAGTCCGAGTGGTATAGCGTAGCACACAGGGAGAGCCCCGTCCACAGCCGTCGAAATGGTGGAATAAGCTTAAGTATTGAAGGAATGCAGGCAAAAAAGCAGAATATGGGTGCAGATTGTTACGAAGAAGCGATATCGAGTTTATCAAAACCAGGAGTTCAGGCAGAAGCCACCCTGCCATTCACAACCACCCTGCGGTGCTTTCAACCTAATGTGTTCACACGTAGCTGCATCGTACTAAAAAACAACACACTGGGGCATGGATGGCCAGAAACCATTCCTATAATCGGGGTCGCCTTCAATCACCATCCATCCTCTTCTTCCTTTTAGTGACGCCTAAGATCGCTGGTACTTTGAACTCGGAGAGCTGCGGCGGACTGAAGGTTATCAGATCAAGGCATATGTTTAGTTTATGTATAAGGAACATTCACAGTATTCACAGCTATAGCGTGTATATGTGGAGACGTGCTAACAAACCAACATTCACTACGTGCTTCTGTGTCTATTTGCCTCAACCGTTGGTTGATCAGACACTGCTCTATTGAGCTCAAAAAGAAACAGAGGAAGAAAAAAAGAAAAAGGCTTAGCGCGTCATTTGCGCAGGTCGTACTATCTACTGCGCCTTGAGTTCTTGAAGTTCAAGTCAAGAATGCCTCCCACCTATGTATAGGACGGGAGCAGGGTAAAGCGGAGATGTGGTACAGTGAATAACGCACCAAGACCCTTAACCACCGAATGTCCTTACGCCGAAATTGTTCGTAACAGCCAGTTTCAGCCAATGTTGAAGCCGGATATATCAGTGAACGCAAGCGGCCAATGGCAAACAGCACTTTCAGTTCTAGTACATCTTTATATCGGACGACTTTGAGGATACCCATGTTTCTTCTGCTACTTCCTGTATTTTCCACGGACACGTACTCGATACGGCATGTCCTCCATCTCGGTAAGCACCAACACCAACTCTGTTCAATTACAGCAGTCATGGAGAAGGAAGCAAAAAAAAAAAAACGAAGAAAAAAAAGATTCGCCTCTCCAAAATGCGCGAACGATGGCGATGCCACACTCGTCGCGCTTGACGTGGATACCAATAAAACGACAGTTAACAGTGGCACGACAATCCGCGCACTCAGGGTGCGGCGTCCGCACCGCGCACTCGACAGATCTATCCACGCCGCGGGCCACGCATGGGCGAGACGCTGCGAGCGAGATCGCCGCCGAAGCCACATTCTATAAGGTCGTCCCACTCCGATCGGCGCCAGTTACTTGGTTCCCGGTGAGGCGCCTAATGCAATAGCGTTCACTCGCCGTACACCCTCCCCAAAGGCAGTATAATACGGTCAGCTATAGCAGCCAGAGGGAAACTGCCCGACAGGGCATGGCCACTAATGCGAGTGGGTGCGTTCTTAAGTGGCCAAGAACAGCGGCGTTTGCGGCACGCGGGGTGGATAGAGGCGGCAAGAACACCGCGCAAGCCCGCGCGCGAGCTGGCGAAGGAGGCGATGGTTCGGGCACCTGACTTATAGGAGAAAGAGACGGCCGCTACACGGAGCACAACACGTACGCACACAGACATACTTACAGGTGGACGTTATTCGCGTACGCGCCGGAAACACAGCCGCAGAGAGAGGGACGAGCCTAAGGAACGCGCACTCTCTCCTCGCATTCTCCCAGGGGGTGCTTACCCGCGTGATCCGTGTGGCCGTAAAGTGGGCTTTACGAGCGGTCTCGCGTCGGTCAAGCCGCCGACATGGCCGTTCGAACGCCAAAGGACCCAAACTTGCGGCCGCGCGCGGGAAGACCCGACGAACAATACGTTTACGGCTTTCCTCAATGCCTCTCCCTCTTTCTCTAGTTCTCCACTTCCTTGCTTTTTTTTTTTTTTTTTTTTTGCGATAGGCAGTGGTGTATACAACGGAGCGTAATCCTTGAAGACGGGATGTGGTGGGAAACTGTGGTTGGCCGTGGTCACTTCACGCAATTGGTTGCAGCCAACTTGGCATTGCGGTTCGTGGATGAACGCACGCTGTCGACAGCAGTTCTCATAAACGGCAGGACGCTGCGCGGTGAACAATGCGCGTGGGTTCCCGAGGCGTTCCCGCGCTTTAATTTTACGACGTGTAATTAATATCGCGGGCATTGTCAACTAGTCTGCGGTGCCTGTCACAAGCGAGTCGTTACTTGCGCGTTGGACCTGGAAACACCTAAGCCCAAGTACACAGCAATATAAGTGAGCAAAGATTAAATTTGTTAAAGATATTAATTCGGTGCATATACCTCTTCTCAGCTGAGTGATAAATCAGCGCATCATTGAGGGATGGGTGACGTCCTCATATGTATGAATTGGATAGTTAGTTCAAAGCAAAGTGAAGAGAACAATTATGATTAATTGCTCTCAACATAGCCGTATAACACTTCAGCATGACGCAATAACTTGGATGGTAGTCGAGGGCCAGATTAACAAAGGTTTTCCTTTGTGTAGGCAATTTAACATCACTATCAATTTACCATCTCGGCTATCACACCTGACACGTGCTTGCTTGTTCTAGTAACCTCCACTGTGAACTACGAGCATTGCGATAGGTGCGGCAGAAGGTCGATGCATCGTGGACATGGCTGCTTTCCGCGTGCCATGAAGGTACTCTTGGACAATTTTCAGGCAGATAGTTCCCCACAGGTCCGCAAATAAAGTCGAGAACTACAGCAAGTATTCTTTTCCCTAAACCATGTGCGATATTATGGCAGTTCATTTCCATTTACTAAAGTCGTATTGCCTAAGGATTCTTTTCGTCCAATTCTATCCGTTTATTAGCATCTGTCACGCATTGGGGTCGATCTCGGCGATAGCGATGGCGTGGCCTCGTGTAAGTCAATGACGAAGAGCAAAAAAAAAAAAAAGAAAAATGAAAAGAATCGTTGTGTCACGCGGACACTGATTTACAAAGTGGCTGTGCTGCTAACAGAAGCCCCGTGAAACTTGCCTTCAGGACTGGAAGCCCTTCCGCGCATTGACGGGTTAATAAGTAGCGAAATGATACGACTATGTTACTGGTAGACCTTATGGTCGACTGTGTTTTCAACTTTGTTTTGAAGTCCAGTTGCAGATATCACTTGCCTCACGGATCTTTATTGGCGATTGGTATACGGATCCCGAATCGTCTAAGAAGAAGCACTGGCTCAAAAAGGTACAACGCATTAAGTGCGGCAAGAACAAAACACCAGACCATGTAGTCAAAAAGAATCGACGAAGAAACAAGCATTTCCATAGTACTGGAAATAAGCATGCAAACGAGCCACATCTGTCAAAGTCAGTCACCCGTCAAGGCCGTTTTCGATTTCAAATTTCACTTGCTACCTTAGATATTAATAATCTTCCGAAACATGAGATACATCTTTCATTTCTCAATACGCGTGCATGGCTTTATTTATATGGACGTAACTCCGTCGTAATCACAACAAGTTATAATTCGCAGCATAACGTATATTTCTTATCAAACCTTAGTCGACATACAGACCAGACAATTTTAAGAGCCTCTTTTTCTGCAGTGCAAACGAGGCCTTGACAAAGCCAACTTTACAAAATGGAAATGTAACGGGTGTCGTTATAAAAAAAGGATTATCCGGGAAAGAAATTCCCACTTACACAATCGCAGAACAGTAATAAATTGAATGGACTAAGTGCGCAGAAGCATCAGACATTTGTTCTCACGGCAAGGACGAATGACCATCACAAATTCGTACAGCATAGTCAAGATAGTGAATCTTTTGTCTGCTCACCAAACCAGTGCCTTTTCGACAAGCTGCATACCGCCCAGTCAAGATTTCATCGAGCTGTCGTGAGCGGACTTTCTTGGTGTCAGCGAGAGATGGCGCCAGAGTGAACGCATTCCCTCTGCGCTTTGTTATTTGTCCGTGTGCCACGCAGAGCACGGCCAAAGATAATAAAGTACGTATGTTATATATTCGGTATATCCATTAACCGTGTATTCGTTAACTTAATTCAAGCCTCATAGTGATTGCCCCGAAACAGTGATATCATACATTTAATTGGTATCATAATCGAAGTCCTCCTCAGTTACACAGAAAGCCCTTCGTTTAACAAAGCAAGGTTAAGACAGTTGTGCAGGACAAGAGAAGACGCCTTCATATCTAAAGCTATCAGAGCATCACAGCATACCCATCAAATGACTGACTCATTTCTGCCGAAAACCAGCGCCGAGTGGAACCGCCTTCTCTCCTCCATCGCCTGCATCGAGAAGGCATCATCTTTCAAGACTGCAATAACTGATTATCTTTTGAGTTTATCACCTTAATACTAATAATTGTTCGAACATGTATCTTTTTTTTATTATTGCACCCACCCCCTCTGTAACGCCCTTCTGGGCCCTGAGGGTACTGTAAATAAAAATAATAAAAAATATAATAAATAGGAAACGAAGTTTCATGATGTCACATTCAGCATGACGGCACACCGTGGTTCAAAGCAGTACACATTGCTGTCTTTCTTGTTTTTTTTCTTTAAGCGGTACGTTTTACAGCAATGCTCGCTTGATATTTGCTTGGGAAGAACAATAATGGAGATAACAAGCAATGTCGCCTTCGGATCGAATCAACATGGTGAACTGGCGCTCTATAACGAGCTGGACAGCGGGGGCAGGGCGTTCGTAATTTACAACTAGAGACTGCACAAGCCCGCAATCGGGACACGCTTTCAGCAAGCATTAGAAAAAGGAAAACGGGAAGGCCAAAATAAAATCGACAGAAACTAACACCGCGAACAAAGATAAGAAAGGGAAAACAGAGAAGAGGAAAAAAAAAATAAACATAGGGGGGCGCCAAATAATTGAAGTGGCAAGCCGAAACCGCCCGTCGAGTCCCCCGCAGACAAGTTGTCATCGACAATTTGATTTTCGACGCTTCCTGGTCGCACGCACGCTAACGCTGCCTTCACTGGATCCGGCTGTTGCCGAAGAAGTATGGGGAAAAAGAACGTTGAATTGGAAGGTGTATAGGGAGGCCGGTATGGGAGTAGGAGGGCTGGGGGGGGGGGGGGGGGGTGAGATCACTGCGACAAAAAATACCTCTGGGAGCTGCACCTTTGAAAGACGCCGCACACTTCCGTGTGAGAGAGGACTGCAGGAGTCGAAATGAAAGGCAGACTCGGTTTTTTTTTTTATAAATAACTATCCAAATAACTATACAGAACGATTCGAGTGCACTCCTAAAGCACGTTGTGAAGGCAATTCGCATGGTGGCACGCACGTACGCTCGCAATTCCGGAGAGTGATTCTGTCGCGCTATTTCGCTTCTTGTTGTTCTTCTTCTTTTATTTTTTCAAAGCTTCTCTAGAAGCCGCTGCTTTGTCGCCGCTGACACGTCGAGGCTAGAGCCAAGACAAATCGGAACAGCGCGTAAACTTACAACACAAGAAATAACCACGAAGTGCTGGAGAAAGAGAAAATGCAGCCGTGAAAAATAACATGAACGTCGGCATTCAACGCACAAAGTATTACTTAGACAAAGCAGAAAAAAAATATCAACGAGTACCAAAACAATTCAAAACAATACCAGAAAGCAGATCGGCAAATGGAAACCACCTCATAAGATGCAGACAGTCAAACGGGCTCAAATAATAATTTTTTTAAAAATCGGTTTGTTTTGAAGTGCGCCTCTTTCTTCTTCAATTGCGGTTCTCTCTGAGACAACTTTCATATTTCTTTCCTCTGTATCTATTTCACTTCGTAGTTACTCCTTCGCAGAGATAGATCCAAACCCAGTTTACGACCCCTGTGCACCCCCAAACGCAACGATTTCCCTCGCTTCGCTCCGTGGCATGTACGCGTGAACCGTCCAGGGAAAAGCCTGGTGTATCGGGACAGAAGGTCGAGGAAAAAGCGCGAGAGGAGGGCTTCACCACGCGATATGCCACGGCGGCACTGGCAATCACGTAGATAATATTCCGAAGTCACGTGCCAGCTTTCACAAGGGACGCATGCGTGGCGTTTGGGCGTTAGACTTCCTACAGCTCGCTCGCTAAGACCTCGGGGTAACACGGAGCTCCGGTCCCGGGGCCCCAGAGCCGAGGCTGGCGGGGCTGTTGTGGCCGAGGAAGACAGCCTCCCCGGATTCAGTCACTGAAAGTTGAGGGGGTGGGAGGAGGGGGAAGAGGTAGCCGGCGTGGATGAAAAGACCTTTAAAGCAAGCAAAAGGAGCGTCGCTAAATTAGGCAAGAAAACGAACACAAGAACAACAAAAAAGTTTAATATTTAATACTAGGCCGACATGTCAAATAAAGAAGATAAACCAGACCCGCTTTAGGAAAGGAGGATTTCAGGCTAAAGAAGTTATGTCAGCCGCCTCCGACCCCCCGCCACCCTCCCCGAAACCAACGGCCAGCATTTCACCTCAATCAAGATGGCAGAAGAAGATGAAGAAGAGCGGAGGTGTGGAGGAACGCCTGCTTGCACGTGCGACTTGTAGGGCGTCGCTACGCCCCACGGTGCGGCCGCCACGGTGAAGACCACGGCGTTGGAAATCTAATATGTCCTCGGCGGACCCTGCTTCCCCTTCAAGCGCAGTGGGATGTTTGTTCAACATCTTTTCCGTCTGTCTAGCTCTCTTCATTTTCTCCATACTTGTCTTCTAGTGGTACGCTTACCAGAGCGCCAGCTTGGGCACGTTGGTAATCCATAAAAACGTTAAAAAAGCGTGAACTGCGACACGGCCGAAAAAGACACGCACCATGCCTTCTTGTTAGGGCCTAGATCGCGCTTTTTTAACGTTCTTATGTACACTTACCGCCCTTCTGCATAAACATGCTGCTGCTTAAAACCACGCACAAATGTTGCAAACGTAGCCTTTTCTTATAATTTCCAAGTTCTCCGTCAGTGTACTGCTAATTCAGTATTGGTTTTCGCGAAAGCGCAGGTCTGCGGCATTATAGTAACGGGAGAGGTACCGGAAATTAAATTCTGATTTGCTATGAAAAGTAACCATAACACTTACATTCAAAATACTTTCTGTTTCTTGCATTCAAATACTTTCTCATTTACCTTCCTGCGATTTGCTGGCTTATGTATTGAACTACTTGCACTAGGACGGGTGACCTTTTTTTTCTTCTTTCTTTTTTGCAACGAGATGGGCCACAGAAGGAATGTAAATACAGCTGGGCACGTGATCGCAAAGACCTGTGATGTATGCTCTGACGCGCACGCCAGCGCGCATGCTCGCATGCGAGCTTCGTGTTGCTATAGTTCGTCTGCTACGCCTGCACGTGCTTCGCGATGTTCTCACCACCATCGTCGTCATCGTTTTCGTCGTCCAGCGGCAAAGATTTCGTGCAGGCGGAAGTCGGTGCCGTATTAGACGTGGCCAATCACTTTCAATTCGACCCACTAGAAAGCAGCGACTCGAATATTGCGGCTGGCGACAGGATTAACCTCAGGACCCTCGCATCGGCCACGTTCAACGGTTCAACGCTATCATGAGTACGCATCGCTGCGAGTAGTATGAACCTGTCATAGAGAACGCTCGGGCAATTAGGCATGTTCCGGAACAGGACACTTGAGTGCTAAATAGTCGACACAGCGCCAGGCTTGAGGGCAAGTAGTATTGGTGAAGATCGAACTACGCCAAGTTCAGCGGGTTTTGATTATAGCATGCACACTCGAAATGAAAGATGCCAATCTGGCTCTTCTTCGGTGGGGTCCACTCTAAGCGTTCAGTGGTGCGCACAAATTCGGTCCGCTTCTGCCACTTAAGGCTATTATGAGGAAAACGATGCATCTCTATTCCCAACCCTGAACATCTACGGCAGAATTCAACAACGCGGCATTGTGCTGTACTGGCAATTCGCGCGTGGTCAGTGCAGAGCAGTCAAGCTGATAGTGCGGGAAATGTGCGGACACGGCAAAAGCTGCCGCTTAATTCTGCAGTTGCAGCGACACGGAGAGCGTCCCACTACGAGCAATAACTGAGAAGAAGAGCACATTCAAGCAGCTGGACAGTTAACGAAAATTCGTGATGTAGCGTTTTATCTGTTGTCTACAATCCTTCCTTGATGTCGATGTCGTGAGGTGCGGCGTTTAGCGGTTGGCTATGCGCACGTACTTTAAAATTGATTTTAAAACTTTAAAATTGATTTTAAACATGTTCTAAGCTACATTAGCTGTTGATGTTTTGCAGATAATGTGTGTGTGTGTGCCCACATAAATCAATCTCCCGTGTTATCTCCACTTCCAAATTTTGTGTCAGTACTCCTTTAAGCACGCGCGGTGTATTGTGGTCCCGTGATACCCTATACAGAATTTATTTATTTATTTATACCCTATACAGAATTTATTTATTTATTTATTTATTTATTTATTTATTTATTTATTTATTTATTTATTTATTTATTTATTTATTTATTTATTTATTTATGTGTCTGCGGGCGTGTGTGTTATGCATCACAATGTATCTCGCAGGATGCCACAGAAAGAAATGTCAGCATCGGGCGTATCGCTAGACTTGCAATCACGTAAGAGCGCTATATTCATTTCGTAATGTCAGTGTAATAACTTCGAGAATACCATCGGAGTTGAATGA